>NC_134409.1:104558020-105269270 GCF_038048845.1 Mixophyes fleayi
ACTAAGACCGACGACATAGAGCTGTCACTTGTGAGCCTGTTCCGGGAGACCTAAAGCCTGCAGTCGAGACACCTGAACCAGAGACGTTGCCTCAGAACTATATTTCCAGCGATGGAGTGGCGGTTTTTGTTTTTCTTTTGTTCCAGGATTTTCCTTGTTTTTACTCTTTCTAGGACATTCTATTTTTGTGAAGGAGGATGGAGGACAGAGGAGAGTTCTGGGAGTGATATGGATGAAATGGAGGCCGAAGAAAAGTTAATAGGATACTCAGAGCAGCCCATTATCAAACTTGGTCCAGGGGTTATGAAAAGGTCTGCTAGTTCAGGAACTCTGAGGCAGTGTGAGGGGCTATTGTCTGATGAGTATTGTATCTGCAAGTTCTGCGACTCCCTAGTTGAAGAGAGATGCATCCAACGATGCCAGTCCCCCAGTACTCTGAATATAGGCGGGCATCCTTTGGAGGATTATCACTCCCTGGTGGGTAAGGTGCTAAACCAAACCGAGTGTTGGGTGTGCTCTCATGTGCCTCAAGGGCAGCATAATATAGGACTAGTGCCATTCCCTCTAAACATATCTGAAGTACTCGAATTGAGGGGTGGGAGGCCCATAGAAGGGAGGTACAATAACACTAGGTCCCCTAGTCTGACGCTTCGACAATACTCCATAGGCAGATCTTTGCTGTGCCTAAACATATCTCATGCAAAGCGCCTGGAGAATTGGGAGGCTGACCTATCAGATCAGACAATGGCTCGCCACAGTCATTTTAGAGGGAGACTCACAAGGTCACTACTAGGCAGGAATGTTGATGGAAGTCACAAATTAGGGCGTATAACCAAACATAAGAAGGTATCCATTGGAAAAGTCTCTACAGATAAATGTAAAAATGTCATTAATGCCGACACGTGTCTAGAACAAATGGAGACACTAGGCATGGGTAGTTTTATCAAAACTCTGTGTGATATAATTCAAGGGCATACTGCTCCTTATGTTCTCCCTGATGATGTGTATTTTGTTTGTGGAAGGAAAGCTTATTCCTGGGTGACTCCGAGTTCCAAGGGCTTGTGTTTCTTAGCTAAACTGGTTCCTGAAATCATGACTATTACTCATGAAGAAATGGTTGGTATTCACAAGACTACATCACCACCATACATACACACACAGTATAAACACCGTGGCAAGAGAAATATGATTCCTGGTGAGGAACCCATAGCTACAAAATTGATTAGTGAAACTGCTAGTTTCCAAGTTATGGTTGCTCTAGATCTCGCCAGGACCGCTCGGGGAACATTAAACTTTAAATATATCCAAGATCTAGCCAAATTAATAGATAATATCACCGAGATGTATGATGACACTTTCAGGTATACTGGAAGGGAGCTACAAGCGTACAAGAAGGAGTTGGTGCAACATAGACTGGTACTAAATTATCTCACCTCTATTACTGGTGGGTACTGTGTGACACTGGCCACCCAGTTCGGTGTCAAATGTTGCACGTACATTACTAATAATACGGATGACCCTAAAGAGGTTATAGACCGGAAGATGGATGAAATTTTGCAGCTGAAATGGGAATTTCGAAAGAGCCATAATTCTTTGTTATATGAGGTCGGGGAAAAGATGGCGGGTTGGTCCTCGTGGTTGAACCCTGTGAAATGGTTCTCCGGTCTGGGGGAGTGGGTACAGGAAATGGTTGCTAGTGTAGGTAAGTTCCTTCTCCTTATACTGGGTGTCATCTTAGCAATTGGTTTAGTTGTCAAATGTGTTCCTACTGTGTTGAAGTGTGGAAAGCGGTCTCATAGGAGTAACACTGAGAAAGAGACTGAAAGGGTGGTACCAGATACCGAGATCCTGGTCTGTGAAGAAGTATTATATAAACCTGAACTTGAAATGGTGATTGGGTGATAGTTTAGTACACTATCAACGGGTGGAGCTGTCGAAGTCAGCTTATCGGATAAAGTCATTTCAATTAAAATCTAGCAAACTTGGTTGTCTTTGTCTGAAAAGATGCGTACGGTACGCATCTACGTACAAGGGCACGCTACGGCGTGAAAGGGCGTACGCATCCACTACACGTGGCAGCAACAGTAATTGGTCTTTTACCATACATTCGCACAAACACGCATACTTATAAAATAGTATACATTAATGGTAGTTGCAACACATAGTCAGTTATGTCGAAATATAGTAGTATTTATATGTTATATTAGAGTTACATGCATATTAGTGAAATACACGGAACAGGTTGAAGGAATCACATCATGAGTGGTATCATAATGAACCTCGTTACATATCCTACTGTTTGGTTCACTCTGCGAGGGAATCGCAGAGTGCATACGCAAGTTATGAATGATAGGGATTATGAACTACTTAAGACTAAGGAATCTTGGCGGGAAGAGCAGAGCTTACCCCCTGCAGAGATGGCCCCCTCCTTTGGATTCCTTAGGATGAACCAGCCAATGATTTATTAAAGTAATTGTATCATTTTAAAATAAGCATTGCTTAATCAATTGTATGTGTGTCCAAAGCACATGGTGGTTTATTTTAGCAGATGTAAATAGTCAACAATTCAATACATTAACATATTATAATACAGTACAGCACAGCCAATACCAAAAAGATAAGTACATACCAATGCAATAGCATGCGCATGCTGCGCACCCACGGGACCCGGTGGACAGTATATTTGTTTAGAATACTGTGTCAGAGTTGACTGAGGGCCAGGGTGTGTGCAGCTATGATTATATACAGTACAGTGTTACACTTGATCAATAGAGGTGACGTAGATTGTTTCTATAGGTCCAGACACAGGGTGGCTTCCGGGTAAACAGTTCATAGGCTGATTCAGTCTAAGGAATCCAAAGGAGGGGGTCTTCTCTCCAGGGGGTCTGCTCCTTTCATAGCCAGTATGGCTAGTCCTACTTGATATAATCACTGATGCATGTGTGAGCACGCCCAGCACTTTGTTTGGTCTAAAACCTTACCCTCCCAAGAATGATAATCATTCTCAAGGATGCCTGCTCAAGTCCGAATATTACTAGACTGGCATCGCTGGGTGTATCTCCTTTTAACCATGGGGTCGCCGTACTTACGGACGTAATGCTACTCAGACAATAGCCCCTCGTACTATCTCCAAGCTCCAGGGTTTCCAAATTTTCCTTTACCCCTGAATTGAATAGAGTAATTGGCTGGACTGATTATGCTACTAACGTCTTCCTCCCCAATACCTCCTTATCATTACCTGAACCAGTCTCTGTCACCTGCTAATAATCAAAAGAATTAACCGTTCTGAGAAGAGAGTGAAATGAGAGAACACAAAACAGGAAAAACTACAACTTCATGCTGGACAACAGTCTTAGCCTTTGGCTCAGGTGCTACTAACTGCATTCGAGGCCTTCCAGTACAGACTCATGAGTGCCCTTGGACCCTTCTCTGAGTGTTGGCCTCTCTGCAGTGGGTGGAATGGGCACCAGTGTGTCTCTGCTACCCTTGAAGCCGTGATGCTGGTAGCCTACACCTGGTACCTGTCTGTCAAAACACCTAAGCTTAAGAAATTTCTGCTCCACAACTTACTCTCCTGATCCAACATCCTGACAGTTAGTGTGACCTTTCAGGAAACAGTGTTTTGGACGTTCTTGGTTGCTGTCTCACTATTTACCTTCTCTCAAGATCTAACCTAGCCTCCCAGTTACAATCTCATCTCACGAGGGGTCAAGAACATTTCAAAAACTGACAGGTTAGGAGTCTGCCCAGGAGTGATCTCTTGGTAGCGGGAAAGGACTAGTGGCCGAAGCAATCAGTCACTTCAATCAAGTTCCAACTCTTATTCTATTCAATTCGTTCTACCGAGTACCACTACTTTATGTTCACACTGGTTTATGGTTAATTGAAAGTATGTGATTTGTTACCACTACTCATACATTATACCTCTATTATCAATAACATGAATACCCCTATCATCTATTATAACTCTAGGACTATCACATTGAATAACAAAAGCTTTGAGTATGATACAGTAATACATTAGACACATTTCAATACACCTCTACCCAGACATATTCCATTCTATAATAGCCAGGACAAGCTGGACTGCATAAATAATAGGACTTTTGTTATATCTACCACATTTGGACTATCTAGCCACTAGTATTATTGGGTTACACATCAATGTACCCATATGGATGTACTACTTCAATTTTATGTAACACTTTAATTTTATATAAGACTGCTAGAATACTAGAATTTGGTTTTACAGCAATCGATGTGTTTTTACAGCAATTATTTGTGTACAATTATATACAATTTTATCGTTCACCTTGTATTTTCATGTATTTATGTGCTTAGAACCATTATAAACAGTATCTTTCACGACACATGCTCCCCTCAATCATACCAATCAATCAATTAATCAGTATTTAGGTCTAGCGCAAAAATATTTCTGTGTATTTATATGTTGACAGGTTGGACTTCCCTGATATTCCGCTGCTGACCTATTTTATCCTGTAGTGCGCTTCCCCTCCTTGAAATATATTTCATTGGTACACCAGTGTATACTTGAGAATCCTGCATGGTGGTAATTGGATGACGTGTATTTGTTTTACCTGAAGGAAAACCCATCAGCAGGAGGGATATGGGATGGCTCTATTGATCTACCTTGTCCATCTTTCCAGAGTCTGCCAGACTCCTCACCACATCTCTTCACCTTCCAGACAGTTTATCCCTCAGGTAACACAAATCTTCCTATATTAACCAATATGTGTATGCGTGTGTGTGTGTGTGTTCACATTTTAAAACTAAAACAATACAACGAAAAACAAAACAAAACATAGATTTGTTAACTGTCACATAAAACCCTGCTGTCTATTTGACAGCTGTGCTCGCCCTGGTGTGACAGCCATGTATGGTCGTGTGTGTAAGTGTGGACTTTACTAGCAGCTACTTCAGTTGGTAACTGTGTCACTGTATAAAGTCCTCTATGTAGTGTCCTAATCATGTGCTGGTATTGCTATAAAATGATTTCTCAGTCACCTCAACATCGCCCTCTAGACTAGAAAAATGCTAAAGACCAATGTATATCAATCGATTTTCCCTCTGCCAACTCACATGTAATTCTCAGTACCTCATATTCAGCTACTTGACTAAGTGGGAAAGGCAAAGGGGTCTATTTCTATAACACTTTCTTCAAATATAACAGTATCCAGTACATGTCTGTCTAACAGTAAAAAAATATAAAACATGAAAATTCTACATTTTCTAGGGTTTCACATTATGTCGTATCTTGTGGTATAAATTCTACCCCAATGTTCTATACAGAGATGCATATCTGTATGCCTAACCTCCAGCAATCTCCTATCCACCCTTTGTGCCTCCATATAAAGGCACATTTTTGTACAGGAGGCACGAATCATAAAACAAAAAAACAAAACAGATATGCAATCTATAAAACATGAATCGTATTTCCACAACAGAACCTTTCTGCTTAAAATCAGCAGTTTCTATACACATGAAAACAAAACTCCTGACTGTTTCTGTAACTCATATCAATCTAGTGTGTGTATCTCTGAATTTGTCTTAAATAAAAATATGTTTTAGCCCCATTGTTGAGACTGTGTCTGATTTTATCTCTACCAGAGCAGAGAGATAGAGAGAGAGAGAGAGAGAGAGAGAGAGAGGAGGGAGAGCGAGAGAGAGAGAGAGAGAGAGAGATACTAGCGTTTGTGTAAAGAATGGGAAATAGGAAAGCAATGAATGATGGGAATACAAAGATTTGAATACAAACATACATGTAGAAAGGGAGATTTTTACAACAAAATGACAGCTGGATTGGACTCTGACTCTATGGGGAAATGGCTGTATTCATTCCACTGCTCCCCTTAGCTATTTGCTAACTATGACCCCTCCCCATACTTGACTAGGGGGTCTTAACAGTGCAATCCAGTGTCGTCCGTCATTTGTTCATTAAGAACTCGGTATCTTATTGACTACATACCTTTTCAACGGACTTTTCTAACTTATGATAGAGAAATGAAAAATTTACTCTTAGTGACTCATGTTTTCTCTGAAATACATAAAACGATATTTTGGAGCAAAGTATGTACATACTTCATTTTTGGATAATGATTCTCAGCCAAACAAATTATCATGAGACACTGCAGCCTAAAACAAAAGAGTGTTCCAATTGTCTATTGGTAATTTGTCTTTCAAGAGTGATTCTTCTATTTTTCTATCTCCCCCCTTTTTATCACTAAGTCTATACTCCTTTTGTGTCCCCTTTACCTGTGAGAAGAAAAACAAGATAGTTATCTTAAAACAGCAAACAAAACTAACATTTCCATTCTTTGTCATCGGCCAGCGATTTAGGAAAACAAACATGTGACAACATAAAGCAAACAAACAAAATCAACAAAGATTATTTTTTTTTAAATAAGTTTCTTTCTACACTTTGCACATTAATACTTACCACATATTAACTCTAGAGTCGGCTATATTTCTTCCCCAGAATATTAGGTGTTACAGAGTGTGCAATCAATTGTAGGGGAACCTCTGAGAGAAATGTACGCCTCTTTTGTGGATGTCTATGTGATTTCCAACCCAGGTATCCGTTCTTCTCTCTACACAGTTCCTACTCATGTGTCCCTTCTTACGGCAGTAGAAACACGTCCCTGTCATGTCTGCACAATGTTTTGCTAGGTGTCCTATTTTATTGCCTTGAAAACACTTCCTCAACTCATGTTGTTTCTCTTCCTTTTTAAAATCTCTCCTAATGTGTCCTTCTTCTCTGCAATTGTAACATCTCACTATTCTGGGTTTCCTGTTATGTGGGTTGTATGCTGGTGGTCGTGTGTGCAGTCCCTCTAATGCTGGGATACTTACTATCATTACCCTATCACTTAGTGCTTTTTCCTCTTTACATATATTTTTATCATGTCCTATAGCTGACTCCCTGAGAACTCTTACAGTGATTCCTTTCCAGTTTGGTAATGAAGTTTGCACCATTCTTTTCAAGTTTTCCCTGAGGCTATCCATTAGAACTTTAACAGCAACCTCTCTGTAGCGTACATTATCTTTGATGTCTGGTACCCCAGTATATTTGCCCATTGCTATCAGAGCTCTGCAAAAATAGTCTGTTGCATTTTCACTATCTTTTTGCTGGATAGTAAAAATTTTACTCCAGTCCACTATCACTGGGAAATATATGGCCAACTGTGTGATTATATGTCTAATATTGTCCTGATTATCATCCTCGGTTAAGGATTCATCCTCCTCCAACATACAATCATTAATGAACTTTTGTATATCAGTATTGAGAGGAAGACAGGTCTTCAATAATACTCGCCAATCGTTATTAGTTGGCTCGTACACATTACCATAATATCTAATAAACTGCTGACATTTGGTCAAATCTTTCCTAGGATCAGGGAAATCAGACAAAATTGAAAATATTTCAGACCTAGTGCATGGATCATGCTTTGCTACATGTTTCAAGGGAACATCACTATTCCTGTCTTCTTTCCCATTGGGAACTGCTGTTGTGCAGACAGGATGCAAGACTACCAAATCACTAAAACTAGTTGCTGAAATTGCTGCTGCAGTACAATGGATGTCTCCCCCTGTGTTAACCTTTTCATTATTCTCACCACTTTCAGCCGCTGCCCCTGCTGGTGGGACCGTTCCTTTTCTTTGTCCTGAAATATTACTTTTAACATTACTTAAAACAACATACAAGTTACTAGTTACAGTTTTCACATTTTTGGTATTAGCTGTACTTCCCGCCCCGACCGAATTTGTCGGGGGCGTGTTTGCGCTCAGTTCGCCACACTTTGCAACGCACACTTCCGGAATGCTTGTTTCCGGTACGCTTACTTCCGCTGAGCGCGCGCTTCCTTGCCACGTGTACCCTTCTTGTTGCCACAATTTTAAACAATCAACATGTTCAATTCTCGTTTTTGTTGATTTAATCAACCGCACTTTATCTCTAACATTATTTAACACCTCTGAGTCAAGAGTACCTATGTTTGGGAAAGGTTTCACACACTCCCGGGTCATCTTGACCCATTTGTCGCAATATGCCGTAGCATACGCACCGTATTTATTATACATAACATATTTTGCCGAACCAACCGGCCATTCATTAGGCAGCACAACATGAACTATCTCTAGCGTTTGCTTCGTATTCATTGTGAAAACAACCTATTTCTCAACGCTACACAAAAATACTTTTTACCTGTTCTCCTTTCAAACAGAACTTACTAGAGATTTTTTTATTCATGGATGTTTTCAACAGGCGCGTCCCCTTAAAGATATCAATGCCCTTCCTAGTTTGAGTACTTAAGCACTGTTAGCACCCGATATCAATCAAGAATATCAGTGGTTGCAGCGTATTTCCTCCCACATCTCCCAAGTCGCAATCACGGCTGCACTAAATCAACCATGCGGTCTGATCGCACGGCTTACGGATACTAACTATCAGTAAGCTTTGCGATTAATATTTGGGAATGCCGCGAAAAACCTGTTATTTTCGCTTGGAGTATACCATGCATACTCTGTGGTGTCTCTTTATCACCTGCTCTTATTAGAACAGAACACCACTCACACAAAGGTTTCTTTATATCCTGCTCAGCCCTAGAACAGAACCTTTGTTGTCAGGTCACCTTTTTTACCATGCCCCGTCAGACACACCTGAACAAAAGCGCTATCAATTTTCAACAGTTCCACACTGCCCTCCCAATACTTAATCGAGGCCCTGCCATGCGGTCCAACCGCACTGCTCAGAGATACTAGTTATCTGTGAACATCGTGATTAGTATTAGGCACACGTGTAAAAACCTATAGTTGCCTATAGTTACCAGTATATTTTTGCCTTTATATATTCATTCACATACACACACATAACCTTTGTTTTCTGTACAGAAAATAAATTTCCCAAACAATGGCACTATCTTTTCAAGATTTTACCAAGTGATTACACTATGCATAGCTAACAGACTGTGATCATGACTATTTACACACTTGGCAACAATACCGGAAGTTCATACACACTAAACGGGAAGCACACATACACTAGGCAATGCAGTACCCTTTAAAACATAAAACGACAATAAAAAGAAACATTTTTCTTTCTTGTCCCTAGATTCTAATTAGCGTTCCTTCAGTCTATGCAACAACGGACATTCGGTTTCGCAACACACAGTGAACCACAGGTCTTAAATGTATTACGTTCTTTCCTGCTTTATGCGACGCGTCCGTCAATCCACCCTTTGTTGAGGAACCGAATATCGTAAGCATTGCATACCTGCCGGTAACGTAACTCCTAACTCACGAGCCCCCAAATAATTAAAGTAATTGTATCGTTTTAAAATAAGCATTGCTCAATCAATTGTATGTGTGTCCAAAGCACATGGTGGTTTATTTTAGCAGATGTAAATAGTCAACAATTCAATACATTAACATATTATAATACAGTACAGTACAGCACAGCCAATACCAAAAAGATAAGTACATACCAATGCAATCGCTTGCGCACGCTGCGCACCCACGGGACCCGGTGGACAGTATATCTGTTTAGAATACTGTGTCAGAGTTGACTGAGGGCCAGGGTGTGTGCAGCTATGATTATATACAGTACAGTGTTACACTTGATCAATAGAGATGACGTAGATTGTTTCTATAGGTCCAGACACAGGGTGGTTTCAGGGTAAACAGTTCATAGGCTGATTCAGTCTAAGGAATCCAAAGGAGGGGGTCTTCTCTCCAGGGGGTCTGCTCCTTTCATAGCCAGTATCATACAAAGGTTTACTCTCTAATATCAATAACTAAAGTATGCAATGTGCGATCTCTTCGCTGACTGCATCGGACAGCTGCTGATGATTAGGGCTTCAATATGATATCAGGCATGACACCTTTCCTATAACCTAAACCTTTAATAACACTACAATGTACATATAATCACTATATATATATATCCTGAATTACAGTGTAACAGAACCAATATGAAATTATATAAATAACTAAATGTTGTAATGAGAGTGTGTGCGTGCGTATTTTACCGTGCAAATGCACCACGCTACGTAACACGTGGCGTACGCTTCGCAATACGCACGGCAAACCAATATTAAACCAATATACTTTCGTTCATCCAATTATACGACTTCAACAGATTGACAACCCCTTGGACATTCCTGAGACCTGGACCAATAGATGCAAGCTATACCATCTCCATTGTATTACTGTATTTGATTGTGTATATAAGCAGCAGCTTGTGATCCAGTATGCAGACATCTTGTCCCCAGACTTCAGGATTGAATGACTGCACTGGATCCAGAGCGCCTGCGATAAGTAACGGCTGTATTTACTATTACTTCGCTTGAGCATATTATTCTACTTATTGCGAATAAATCTTTGTGCGTTGGAAAGATAAATCGAGGATCGACAATCGTTATTGGTTAGCGACAATATGCACATAACAACGTGATTTCTAATACTTTTTTATATATTTTATTGTATTCGTGGTCAGTTTTATCATTTCATAATACTTTTTTTTTTTTTATATTTTTTTATATTTATATTCATTTCTTTTATATTCTTAAGTTTGGACTTGTTTATTTTTTCTTTTATACTATTTTCTGTTTATTTTTAATTTTATAGCTATATAATTATAATTATTATATTTAAATTAAATTTAAGTTATACCAATTTGATTGTCCCATCACCTATATTAATTACATATATTTATATATTATTGCATTTTATTTATTATTATTTATATTGGTTATTTTTTATTTGTAATATTTTATTATTTATTTGATTTTTTATATATTTGATGTTTTATATTCATATCACACCAATCATTATTGTGTATCATTATACATAAATTTATTGACATATTTAAATGGTGGTATACTGCCGATTCCCAACATTTATGATCAAAAAAAAAAAAAAGGGGGGAGAAAAAGTGAGATATCAGTAGATAAATATAATCCATAAGTATAGATTTATATATAGTGATAAACCAAAATGTCCCCCTTAACACACTCGGCGTCTGGCCATTGCCTTGGCAACGGCCGGGCCTGAGTAACCGAAAGTGACGCGTTTCGTCTTATATTAAGACTTTTTCAAGGAGTAATGAATACAAGCCATTATGGACTCTTATATACTTATTTGTCTTCATATCCAACCAATCAAAATGCGATTCCGGAAGTGCGGGCGGAAGCTGTTTCTTGTCTGTATCCTGTGACCGCTGTGGGATGTGTATGGGACGGTGCCGGCTGGTACTCCTTTCATCTGCGCATGTGCTAGAGGACAGATAAGCGTGTTTTTATCCTTTTTATGTACGGGCATTTGTTTTACTGTGTTGCAGAGCTAATTTGCTGCCATTAAATACATGATTGCTCTGACTTGATCTTACGTTATTATACTATTGTGGCCATTTCTTGAGTCTGCAGACTGGATGTGCCATCTGAATAAAGGGCTCGCTGAGAGGATTCCTATCTTATCCGGTACCATCAGAGTGACTGCTAATCTTGGCCCAGATTTACTGATTATTCGGTACGAGCACTACATATCTGTGGAGAGTGTCATATATCACTTTTAATACACTATGTTTGGCGCCCCCTGTCTTTTTGTATCTCATTTATTAGGCTTGACACTTGCAGTCAGGTGTTGAATGACTGGGGAGCTGCCTATTGAAAAATTTAAGTACATTTCTGTTTAATATTTGCACATGGTGTTAATAAGCGCTTTATAGCTTAAAGACTTTTTGGGTGTTACATTTCTTGAAATGACTGATTTTAAAGATGTGGTTTAAGTAACACACAGTTATATCATCCCATTTAATGTGTGAACTATATAATATATACGTAAAGGTTTTTTCAAATCACCTGTCCCGTCATGCCTTTGACAGATTTAGCAAGTACCTCCAGTGTAAGGAGATTTAAACCATGTCTAACTAGCATCACCAAAAGATAGAGCTACCGATAATACTATTCCAACTCCCTACTTTCTCCATAAATATACGGTTGTGTCCATGAAGCTCATGTTATTATTTGAATTTCCAGCAGGTGCCATCAATGTCATTCAGAACTATGTGACATAGGACCCGTTGCTCGGCAACAGCCATAACAGAGCATGATGCTCCAGGAGATGTTGGGATTCAAATATGCAACTGAAGCAGCAGTTGGATTCTCTAGGATCAGCAACCAGTGAGGAGCTGTGAGGAGCTGCTCTGTTCGATACTCTTCCTATCATCCTTTCCTGAGTCCAGTTTGCTGATATTGTTCCCATCATGCACTATTTCCAGGTTCCTGAACCTGTGACATCTCAACCTGGCCTTCAAGCTCCCATGTACCAAACCATTCATGGTGCCTCATCTCAAGGACATCTTGAGGGAGTTGGTGAGTTGTGAAAGTCTGAACATTAGTACTAGTAGTAAATAATAAAGCTACTATTAAATATATGAAACAGAGGAAAACACAGTTGAAATAGTCACTTTGTTTTAGGGTAATGGATAAATTTAGTACAAATGCAAATAGCTATTCTAAAGGACACATTTCTAAATAATTTACTCTTATTATTTAATGTAAAGATACAAATATAAATAGCTGAACCAGGGCAATCTATTTATCCTTCTTAATGCCAAGTGGCAGAAGAGTTGCAGCAAGATGAATTTACAAAGTTTGCATTGAATAAGGAAACTAACGATGAAATAATTATTAAATAGTGTTTTAGCCACTACATATTAGTTAAAATCTTTATATTGACCATTATAAATGATGGCGACACGTTGTCGGATTTAAGTAGGAATGTTGTAGGTTACATCATTTTTGGAAACAAGTTGAAGATAAGATTTCACATACAAGATTTTTATTAATAAATTTGGATTAGTCAACAGCTTAAGTCCAGTATGATATATTCATGTACTAAGCCAAGTAAAGGCCACATCAGAGTTTATCTTTTATGATAAATAAATCCCCAGAAGTAGAATATTTAAGGAAAAGTGTACAAATATTAACGTTTCAAACATCCATAGAGGGATACTTAAAATTACACATCAGTTTTGCGCATTTTTATGTGTACAAAGATGTGTCCAAACTTCTGGAACAAATAAGATCATTCCCAACCAAAATCTTTTCCTCATGTGGTCACAGTCATACTTTATCATATCTCTTATTGCCGTGAAATACGTGACTGTGACCACATGAAAAAGCTGTTGACTGGGAGTGATCCTGTCTATTGCCCGCTCTGGCTAATTCTATTGCCACTGATGTTTTAAAATGAATACTGTCTTAATTTGCAGCTGTGGTGTGTGGCGTGACCCTATTCTCTTTTTATGTTAAATTTTGCATCTTGACATTTCATGCCCGGCCCATCTTGTGCACGTCCGATCCATATGCTGTGGCCTCATCTTCCTCTCTTGCTACGATGCAGCAATATTGGTGTGTGCAAAAACCTACGCTTCCATACTTTGTAAGAACTACATCAGTTTATGAATTTCATTCAGGGGATGGCCAAACAGTGTTAGCAAGTAGTACTTTAAAAGGTGTCATTAGTTTTTCCTATATGTACATTTCTATCATCATGTACTATAAGCCTACACAAGCCGGTCGAACATAAAAGACAGAATGGAGATGTACACGTGTATATACACATAATGGACAAGTAAGTGTACCTATACAAAGATAAAGTACTGTGTCTTTGCATTTCTTTGGTTTGTCAATAACCCCCATTGGATAAGTGACACTAAAGTACTTTCCCTGCACAAAGTAGGGTGTTGATGACTATTAACCTATTTATATCTCACTTTTCAATTGAGAACTTTAACCTGCAACATGTAAGAGCTCTTAACTTTGTACAGGTTTTACTGTTTTCCAAAATTCATTCTCTTTTTTTACATGTTTCTTTTCCCTAGGTCAAACCTTTGGCATGCTTGATGCTAACTTTTTAAATGTTCCTCAAAATGGTGAAGGATCAGTAAGGCCACAAGAGGTTGCTGCACAAGATTCCTCGTGGCACTACGAGCCCCTACTCCCTGTCAATGTGGATCCTGGGACACTCACCCTTAATGAATGGCATCAGAGGCACAGTGCTGTAAACATCATACCCCATTATCCAGTTAATACATTGATCCAAGTACCACACAGTACACATAGCTGCAATTTTCAGCCAGTGGGTATGAATGGACATGTCCAGTACCCTGGACTGATACAAATACAGAATGTACCAACCACTGAGCTTCACAACACCAGGGGACAAATGTTTTTCCAGCCTACTGTTTACATGCAGCGTCAACAGCAGAAGAGATCTGCAATACATATACCAGGTTCTCTTGCCGAAGACCTTCTTTCTTGTGACTATGAAGATCCTGAAGTCTCCATGCTTATTTCCAGCATGGATTATTTCTATCAAGTCAGCCCATATGTAGACATACAGAGAAAAAAAGAAAACTCTCTATCTGCCCCACTATCTTCAAATAAGCGTCTTGCAAAATGGTATTCCATATTCAAGAAGAGGCGTCTGTGTAGACTAAAGGCAAAGGTTGCAAAGCACCCAAAAATCTGACAACCCCAAAAAACAAAAGTGAACCCATGTAAATAAATTCAATTTTCTCTTCTATCCTTTGTGATCTTTACCATATCTGGATAAGTTATGCAAATATTATGTAAATATATTTTATACTTGTGGTCATGCTGTCTAAATATAAAATATTGACATGTATAATCTTATCTTTGTAATATACAATTAATTCATTACAGATGTACCATGTTTTTCCTGGATATTTATATTGTACATTGAAAGAACCTTTAGTATTTAGATTTTTTTTAAAAATGTGTAGTTGCTACAGGTTCTATAATTTTTTTTCTAATAATGTTTGTGTCTCAGTTTATTTGTCATCATTAATTAGAAATTTAAACTCAATATCATTATACTGTAATGAAACATTAAGCGCAAGTCAAGAAATCTTTAGCTATAACTTGGGTTTAAATATACACAACACAATCCCTTAAATGTTTTACATTTATTTTACATGTGTAAAAATTGTAATTGAATCTCATAGTTCATTTCATTAGAAACACTTGTTAACTTTGATGTTACATCAAAATGTTAAAAGTGTGGTCGCACACAGAAGAGGACTAAGATCTGTTTTTTGTAAGATATTTCCATCATTTTATACAGATGGAGCGCATTCTCAACACACATATCTAAATCATCAAGAAGGAAAATAGATATAGGAGAGGCACTCCAGTCCCCAACAGCATTTTTGTCTATATTAAAATCTCATTTTATTTGAAACGTCATTATAAATCAATTTTCAGACATAAAGGCTAAATATTGGTTAAAAATATGTGTTTGTATGTAAACCCTAATGTGAATTAAAAATAATAAAAACTGAAACCCTTCAAAAGCTAGGCTGGCCAATATTAGAGCATAATTGTTAATTTGTATATTGCACAAAGGGGTGGTTCCCATATACTGTATTCACCCACTAATAAATTGGCAGTGTGTATCTAATATATTGCATATAATACACTAACAATTCATAAATACTGTAGGTTAGGATATCAGAGCCTTCATTCGCTCTTCAGTTTGACAGCCCAATTGGTGTCCAAAGCACAGAGATCACAGAAGTAGTCATGCATACATAAATGACTTTACTTATTATCAAGAGAGGGATATTTAGTTCTGCGTATGAAATGTATATTTATATGCACATGTTGCCCACTCGATAGTGAGTTTATTGCTTCCACCATGTTTGATGCCAAATATTGTAACAGCCTTATCTAGTGTAACATGCCCAAATAGATTAAATTCCTCTTGTAGTATAAGTCATATTAATCTAATATATACAGTCTCCTTTCTATTATTATTCTGTACTACACTTGGGCATATCAATTTTGCAGACATACTGCTGGCCCACAATCATACACACATACACACTTGATTTCTGGGATAGGGGTAATCCCACACCTCCTCTTAAACTGTATATGTGTTTGCGCTAAGACACTAACATGGGCTAGGCATCACGGCGTTCACTGCCGTTGCCAGCTGTTTCTTACGGGTTTTGCGACATCAGAGATGACATTCCTTCCCCCAGACATGTTTCACCTATGCTTTTTCAAGGGAATGACCCGATCCCAGGTCACTGTTAGTTTATATACATGTAGTGTCCAATCCTATTTTTGCTAATTTGATTGATATCTCCATCAGCAAATAGCGATAGAGTATGAAGTTTATCTGTATATACACAGCTCGTTGGTCATTACAAAGATCCTAGATCAAATATATACCCCATATCAATAGAAGATATATCTTATTAGTGCAGCAAAATTGTCAAAACATAACAAAGAGAAATAAAACTCAGGTAAGTAATTATTACAGAAAGAGAATATATTGTTAGTATCCATATAATCACAGGGGGCATAATCACATATACATTAAACCAACAATGTTTGTGAAAAAATTATGAAAGAGTTATAACCAACAAAAAATAAATTACAGTAAAAAAAATGTATAAATTAACAAGTATTAAAGAAAGAAAGAATTTTTATAAATGATGTGATGTGATCATACACTGAAAGTAATGAAGCATCTCAGTACCTAATTTATATTTGTGAATAAAAGACGTTGTCGAAGTCAGCTTATCGGATAAAGTCATTTCAATTAAAATCTAGCAAACTTGGTTTTCTTTGTCTGAAAAGATGCGTACGGTACGCATCTACGTACAAGGGCACGCTAAGGCGTGAAAGGGCGTATGCATCCACTACACGTGGCAGCAACAGTAATTGGTCTTTTACCATACATTCGCACAAACACGCATACTTATAAAATAGTATACATTAATGGTAGTTGCAACACATAGTCAGTTATGTCGAAATATAGTAGTATTTATATGTTATATTAGAGTTACATGCATATTAGTGAAATACACGGAACAGGTTGAAGGAATCACATCATGAGTGGTATCATAATGAACCTCGTTACATATCCTACTGTTTGGTTCACTCTGCGAGGGAATCGCAGAGTGCATACGCAAGTTATGAATGATAGGGAATTATGAACTACTTAAGACTAAGGAATCTTGGCGGGAAGAGCAGAGCTTACCCCCTGCAGAGATGGCCCCCTCCTTTGGATTCCTTAGGATGAACCAGCCAATGATTGACAACCCCTTGGACATTCCTGAGACCTGGACCAATAGATGCAAGCTATACCATCTCCATTGTATTACTGTATTTGGTTGTGTATATAAGCAGCAGCTTGTGATCCAGTATGCAGGCATCTTGTCCCCAGACTTCAGGATTGAATGACTGCACTGGATCCAGAGCGCCTGCGATAAGTAACGGCTGTATTTACTATTACTTTGCTTGAGCATATTATTCTACTTATTGCGAATAAATCTTTGTGCGTTGGAAACACAAATCGAGGTTCGACAATCGTTATTGGTTAGCGAGAATAAGCACTTAACAATTTGGGGGCTCGTGAGCTTTGGAGGTTTCGTTGCCGATGATACGCAAGACCAACGGATTTCGGTTACGCAACAAAGGGTGGAGACGCGTCATAAACGGGTAAGACTCATTGTGTTCAAAACCTGAATTTTACTCTGTGTTGTGAAACCGAATGTCCGTTTTGCATTATCTAGGGCACGCTAACTAGAACCTAGGGACAAAAGAGAAAACTGTTTCTTTTTACTGTCATTGTGCGTTTTCACTGTATTGCATTGCTTATCGTATGTGTATTTCCTGCTGTGCGTACGCGAACTTCCGGTAGATTTGCCACGTGGTTAAACAATCGTTTTGATAGTTATTATACATGCATAGTATAATTACTTGTGAAAGCCTCTGAGATATTATTACTGTTGTTGGGAACTTTTGATTTTCTGCGCAGAAAACATGTATAGTGTGTGATGTTGTAACGTAGATACACTGTTTAATTTTTATTGTGCTCAGTTGCTGTCTGACGAGGCGGATTGCCCTACTGAAGGACGGTATACAGGGCAGGTATACCGAATGCGAAAACCGAGTTTTCGCAAAGCGCTACCAATAGATCGCAAGGTTTGCTAATAATTAGTATTGGTAGGCAGTGCAATCTAACCGCATCTTTAGTGCGAATTGGTGAAGCAGCTAGGAGGAATTATATTGGAAAGGCTGGTTGATTGTATCGACTTTGTTCTCCCAGTTATAAGAAACTCAACAGATTTTTGTGGTTTAGCCAGGGTATCGAGGAGCTGATAGCCCTTGGGTCCCACAGTGATATTGTCTGTGTTAGGGGTCCTTGTTTAATACAAGAGGAAGTGAGTGGACGCGGCTTGAGCAAATACGTCCACGGCCAGTAAGAGATCTCTAGCGGTAGAGTGTTTGTAGCAAATTGTTGAAAGTGGTCTACATAGATTAGTGTTATTCAACATGGGTGCTAAGCATACGCTAGAGATGGTCAGTGTACTGCCTAAGGAAGGCCCTATTGGTTCAGCGAGGTTTCTCATGTGTAAAAAATATGGTGCATACGCAACTGTGTATTGTGACACGTGGGTCAAGATGACCAAAGATTGTGATAGGCCTTTCCCAACAATAGGAAGTTTTAATGCAGAGGTACTAAATACTGTAAAAGATAAAGTATGGTTGATCAAGTCAACGAAAAAGAGAAATAGACATAATGATTGTTTAAAATTGTGGCAAATGGAAGGTAACACGTGGCAGAGCAGCGAATGCAAAACCGGAAGTAGGCGTGGCGAAAAGCGTGCACAAGGCGGATGTAACCGTTGAGAAGCGTGGCGAACTCAGCGCAAGCGCGCCCCCGCCACCTTATGTGGCGGGAGGGATAAGTACAGCCGTTGTTTAAACTGAAAATAGAAAAATTGCTAAGTTGTATCCTGTTTTAAGCCAGTTTAAATCAAGTGTATCTGAAAATGAAGATGAACCCACTGTGATTTCAGCCATTGCCCATGCTGTTAGTGTACTAGAGGCTCAGCGCAAGTATGAGAAAATGGCTGAGATAGGTGAGAGTAGCGTGATCACTAGGAGTGAAAGCGTTCTAAATCTAGACCCAGAAAATCCTGTAGTGTCCCCTGAAGTCAGTGTACCAGAGGGTGCGTTCCCAGTCCGCACAATATCAGTTCCTAATGGGAAACCGGATAAGGATGGTGTAGTTCCTTTAAGAAATGTTACAATGCATTGTCCCTGGACTAGATCAGAATTACGTTCCATTATGACTGAATTCCCAGATCCTAGAAAGGAGTTAGCTAAATGTCAGAAATTTGATAAAGACTTAGGAAATGCCCACGAACCAACCAATAAGGATTGGCGTGTAGTGTTGAGGGCGTGTCTTCCTCCCAATACTAACATACAAAAATTTATTGAAGATTGTTTGTTGGAGGAAGATGACACCTTGACTGATGAGATTAACCAAAAGAATATAGAACAAATTGTCAAACACTTAGCCATCTATTTTCCAGTAGTAGTAAATTGGAGTAAGATTTTCACCATTAAACAAAAGGATAGTGAAACAGCAGCAGATTACTTCACTAGAGCTATAGCAGCGATAACACGGTTTACTGGGATATCCAACATAAGTGAGGACCCACATCACAGAGAGGTAGCTGTAGGAGTACTGATGGATGGCCTTAGATAAAATTTAAAGACGAGAGTACAAACCACATTACCTAATTGGAGAGGTGTCACGGTAGACTCTCTTAGGGAGTCTGCTGTGGAGCATGACAAAAACCTTTTTAGAAAAAGGGAAGAGAAAAGTGATAGGTTAATGACGGTAAGTATACAGGCTCTAGAAGGGGTGCATACACGACCACCAGCATACAACCCATATAACAAGAAACCTAGAGTGATCAGATGTTTCAATTGTAATGAAGAAGGACACATGAGGAGGGAATGTAAAAAAGACAGATTCAGCCCTAGAGGTGGGACACATAGATATCCTCCAAGGAAGAATTCACATAGAATCGAAGACTCACATCTACCCGCACATATTATAACCACAAATATTGCGCGGGAAAATGATAGTCAGAGCTAGGGGTCAGGTCATACCTGTAGTCTACAGCCAGTGAGGTTAACTGAGAGTCAGAGTGAAGAACCAAAAATGATAGTTGACATAGCTGGTAGGAAACAAACTTTCCTTGTAGATACAGGGGCGGCCCGATCTGTTATAACTTCTCCTTTCAATCTACAAGTGACCAGTAAAACCATTCCAGCTATGGGGGTAACGGGAAAAGTGTTACATTATCCTCTTACATGACTGTTTGCAATCCTTTCAACCACACAATGGGTCTGTTCTAATTCAATATGTGGACGATTTGTTGTTGTGCTCTGATTCTTTTATGTCATGTTTACATGATACTAAATTGTTGTTGCTTCATCTTTCACAAACAGGGCACAATGTGGCAAAGGATAAATTACAGCCATGTCAGATTAAGGTCAAATACTTAGGACACTGCCTCACTAAGGGGCTAAGACACCTGACAACCGACAGAATTGAGGCCATACAACACATGACTCTGCCGCAGAGCCAGAAGCAGATTCGTACTTTCTTGGGGATGTGTGGATACTGTAGATCCTGGATCCCAGTTTTTTTCTATTCTGGCATTACCATTGCAGGAGCTAGTCTCTTCCTTAAAACCAGAACGTGTTGTACACACAGAAGAGTCAGAGCAAGCGTTCTTTAATCTTAAAGATAGTCTGACGAGAGCACCTGCATTGGGAATACCTGATTATGAAAAGCCTTTTGAGCTATTTTGTACAGAAGCTGATGGTTGTGAAGCAGGTGTCCTCGCACAGAAACATGGTGACGCTAGCAGACCGGTAGCATACTACAGTGCACAATTAGACAATGTGGCAAGATCACTCCCAACATGTCTCAGAAGTGTATCAGCAACGGCTCTTCTGGTGAGTAAGAGCGAGGACATAGTATTAGGACATAATTCAACTATCTATACACCCCATGCTGTATCAGCTCTGTTAAATTCAGCCCAAACCAGACATGTTTCTTCAGCTAGATTCACAAAGTGGGAACTAGCCCTGATGGCACCCTCAAACATCACCATCAAACGAATACTGACACGCATGATTGTATGGAACACCTGAATCAGACCTTTACTGCAAGGCCCGACATATGTGACACCCCCTTAGAAAATGTAGATTTTACGTTTTATACAGACGGCCATAGTGCCGTAGCACTAAGGAGAGCGTGTGAATTGGAAGAGGGTAAATCAGCCAATATATATACTGACTCTAGGTACGCCTTCAGGGTAGTGCACGATTTTGGGGCCCTTTGGCGTCTTAGAAACTTTACGACAGCAGCAGGTACACCAGTGGCACACTCACAACACATAAAAGGACTTCTGACAGCGATACAGTTACCCAGAACAGTAGCCGTCATAAAGTGCAAAGCCCATACCTTTGAAGAAGACCCAGTGTCATTGGGCAACAACAGGGCAGACGAAGCTGCTAAATGGGCAGCAGGACAACCTATGACTGTATCGACCGAGACTATGATGGTTTTTCAGACATTAGACATGCAGAAATTAATTGAAATGCAAGATTTGTGTTCCCTGCAGGAAAAGGCGGACTGGAAGGCGAAGGGATGTGGTCAAGAGTCCTCAGGACTCTGGAGGGATGGACAAGGTAAGCCTGTAGCTCCCCGAACATACTATCCAAGCCTGGCTGAAGCAGCACACGGCCTGACTCACCTGGGTAAAGAAGGTATGTGCAAACTGGTGAGAGCATACTGGTGTGCTCCCGGATTTTCCTCTCAGGCTGGTAAGAAAGCAATGTCATGTCTTACTTGTTTGAGGAAAAATGTTGGGAAAACTATTCCAACTGAGCCATCCCACATCCCTCCTACAGACGGACCTTTTCAGGTAATACAAATTGACTATATCCAATTACCACCGTGCAGGAATTTAAAGTATGTGTTAGTGTGTATTGATGTGTTTTCCGGTTGGGTAGAAGCATATCCGGCAGCCACTAATACTGCTGTGTTCACTGCAAAGAAAATTGTACAAGACTTTGTGTGTAGGTTCGGTATCCCTAGAATCATTGAAAGTGATAGGGGTACCCATTTTACTGGTGATATCTTCCAAAATATGTGTAAACTCATGGGAATCGGTAGCAGACTTCACACCCCTTACCGACCACAAGCCAGTGGTAAGGTGGAGAGAGTAAACGGTACTATAAAGAACAAGCTGGGTAAGATAATGGCTGAAACTGGGTTGGCATGGCCTGAGGCTTTGCCGTTGGTCCTCCATAGCATTCGAACCACTCCTAGACCTCCTCTTAATCTGTCCCCCTTTGAGATACTGTTCGGACGACAGCCTCATTTGATCGTGAGTCCACAAGACGACTTGAAGTGTAATAATGAAGTGACTGTACAATATCTTATAAGAATGAGTAGACAGCTAAAACAACAACAACAAAAACTAAAAATGCTGTCACCTGGTATGCCAGAAACGAACTGTCATGATGTTGAACCTGGAGACTATGTTATGATCCGCAATTTCTTACGTTCAGGTTGTTAAACAGACCGTTGGGAAGGCCCGTACCAAGTGCTGCTGACCAGTACTACATCACTGAAGGTTGCAGAGAGAGACACTTGGGTCCATTCCACCCACTGCAGGAGAGTCCATAATCCGGAGAAAGTACAAGATAAAACTAAGACCGACGACATAGAGCTGTCACTTGTGAGCCTGTTCCGGGAGGCCTAAAGCCTGCAGTCGAGACACCTGAACCAGAGACGTTGCCTCAGAACTATCTTTCCAGCGATGGAGTGGCGGTTTTTGTTTTTCTTTTATTCCAGGATTTTCCTTGTTTTTACTCTTTCTAGGACATTCTATTTTTGGGACGGAGGATGGAGGACGGAGGAGAGTTCTGGGAGTGATACGGATGAAATGGAGGCCGAAGAAAAGTTAATAGGATACTCAGAGCAGCCCATTATCAAACTTGGTCCAGGGGTTATGAAAAGGTCTGCTAGTTCAGGAACTCAGAGGCAGTGTGAGGGGCTATTGTCTGATGAGTATTGTATCTGCAAGTTCTACGACTCCCTAGTTGAAGAGAGATGCATCCAACGATGCCAGTCCCCCAGTACTCTGAATATAGGCGGGCATCCTTTGGAGGATTATCACTCCCTGGTGGGTAAGCTGCTAAACCAAACCGAGTGTTGGGTGTGCTCTCACGTGCCTCAAGGGCAGCATAATATAGGACTAGTGCCATTCACTCTAAACATATCTGAAGTACTCGAATTGAGGGGTGGGAGGCCCATAGAAGGGAGGTACAATAACACTAGGTCCCCTAGTCTGACGCTTCGACAATACTCCATAGGCAGATCTTTGCTGTGCCCAAACATATCTCATGCAAAGCGTCTGGAGAATTGGGAGGCTGACCTATCAGATCAGACAATGGCTCGCCACACTCATTTTAGAGGGAGACTCACAAGGTCACTACTAGGCAGGAATGTTGATGGAAGTCACAAATTAGGGCGTATAACCAAGCATAAGAAGGTATCCATTGGAAAAGTCTCTACAGATAAATGTAAAAATGTCATTAATGCCGACACGTGTCTAGAACAAATGGAGACACTAGGCATGGGTAGTTTTATCAAAACTCTGTGTGATATAATTCATGGGCATACTGCTCCTTATGTTCTCCCTGATGATGTGTATTTTGTTTGTGGAAGGAAAGCTTATTCCTGGGTGACTCCGAGTTCCAAGGGCTTGTGTTTCTTAGCTAAACTGGTTCCTGAAATCATGACTATTACTCATGAAGAAATGGTTGGTATTCACAAGACTACATCACCACCATACATACACACACAGTATGAACACCGTGGCAAGAGAAATATGATTCCTGGTGAGGAACCCATAGCTACAAAATTGATTAGTGAAACTGCTGGTTTCCAAGTTATGGTTGCTCTAGATCTCGCCAGGACCGCTCGGGGAACATTAAACTTTAAATATATACAAGACCTAGCCAAATTAATAGATAATATCACCGAGATGTATGATGACACTTTCAGGTATACTGGAAGGGAGCTACAAGCCTACAAGAAGGAGTTGGTGCAACATAGACTGGTACTAAATTATCTCACCTCTACTACTGGTGGGTACTGTGTGACACTGGCCACCCAGTTCGGTGTCAAATGTTGCACGTACATTACTAATAATACGGATGACCCTAAGGAGGTTATAGACCGGAAGATGGATGAAATTTTGCAGCTGAAATGGGAATTTCGAAAGAGCCATAATTCTTTGTTATATGAGGTCGGGGAAAAGGTGGCGGGTTGGTTCTCGTGGTTGAACCCTGTGAAATGGTTCTCCGGTCTGGGGGAGTGGGTACAGGAAATGGTTGCTAGTGTAGGTAAGCTCCTTCTCCTTATACTGGGTGTCATCTTAGCAATTGGTTTAGTTGTCAAATGTGTTCCTACTGTGTTGAAGTGTGGTAAGCGGTCTCATAGGAGTAACACTGAGAAAGAGACTGAAAGGGTGGTACCAGATACCGAGATCCTGGTCTGTGAAGAAGTGTTATATAAACCTGAACTTGAAACGGTGATTGGGTGATAGTTTAGTTCACTAGCAACGGGTGGAGCTGTCGAAGTCAGCTTATCGGATAAAGTCATTTCAATTAAAATCTAGCAAAGTTGGTTGTCTTTGTCTGAAAAGATGCGCACGGTACGCATCTACGTACAAGGGCACGCTACGGCGTGAAAGGGCGTACGCATCCACTACACGTGGCAGCAACAGTAATTGGTCTTTTACCATACATTCGCACAAACACGCATACTTATAAAATAGTATACATTAATGGTAGTTGCAACACATAGTCAGTTATGTCGAAATATAGTAGTATTTATATGTTATATTAGAGTTACATGCATATTAGTGAAATACACGGAACAGGTTGAAGGAATCACATCATGAGTGGTATCGTAATGAACCTCGTTACATATCCTACTGTTTGGTTCACTCTGCGAGGGAATCGCAGAGTGCATACGCAAGTTATGAATGATAGGGAATTATGAACTACTTAAGACTAAGGAATCTTGGCGGGAAGAGCAGAGCTTACCCCCTGCAGAGATGGCCCCCTCCTTTGGATTCCTTAGGATGAACCAGCCAATGATTTATTAAAGTAATTGTATCGTTTTAAAATAAGCATTGCTCAATCAATTGTATGTGTATCCAAAGCACATGGTGGTTTATTTTAGCAGATGTAAATAGTCAACAATTCAATACATTAACATATTATAATACAATACAGCACAGCCAATACCAAAGATATAAGTACATACCAATGCAATCGCTTGCGCACGCTGCGCACCCACGGGACCCGGTGGACAGTATATCTGTTTAGAATACTGTGTCAGAGTTGACTGAGGGCCAGGGTGTGTGCAGCTATGATTATATACTGTACAGTGTTACACTTGATCAATAGAGATGACATAGATTGTTTCTATAGGTCCAGACACAGGGTGGCTTCCGGGTAAACAGTTCATAGGCTGATTCAGTCTAAGGAATCCAAAGGAGAGGGTCTTCTCTCCAGAGGGTCTGCTCCTTTCATAGCCAGTATCATACAAAGGTTTACTCTCTAATATCAATAACTAAAGTATGCAATGTGCGATCTCTTCGCTGACTGCACAGGACAGCTGCTGATGACAAGGGCTTCAATATGATATCAGGCATGACACCTTTCCTATAACCTTAACCTTTAATAACACTACAATGTACATATAATCACTATATATATATATATATATATATATATATATATATATATATAGACTAATAATAAACCGAATACTATCTGCTCCTGAATTACAGTGTAACAGAACCAATATGAAATTATATAAATAACTAAATGTTGTAATGAGAGTGTGTGCGTGCGTATTTACCGTGCGAACGCACCACGCTACGTAACACGTGGTGTACGCTACGCACAGCAAACCAATATTAAACTAATATACTTTCGTTCATCCAATTATACGACTTCAACAGTCCACCCTTTGATAGTATAATAAACTATCACCTTAAAGATGTTATATGCAGGATCTCAGTACCACGTTTCATTGTTATGTAATACAAATCCCCCTTGGTGTATGACCACGCTGTTTGTAGATCTAAACAAGTTATCGTAAGAGAGAGTCTCAATCCTCTAAACGATTTCTTCTTTACACACTTAAACACTTCATGTTCATCAATAGCATCATCCTATGTCTATCAATAATGTCATATACAATCTCCTTCAGCTTGCGTTAATATACACACTTCTAATAATGTCATCTGTTCTTTTCATCAATACTTGTGGGCAGGCTATTGTCTGTTCGTTCTTCCCAGTCTCCCAATACTCAGATTGAACAGTGATCGGTTTGCAAAGCATTGGGAGACTTCAGACTAAGGGACCTAGGTGTCCTACTTCTTCCCCCAGTGACCTCCCACCCATAGTTCGGGTACCTCAAGAATATTTAGTGGAAAGAGAACTAGTCCTACTTGATATATGTAACAGATTCTGGATACTATATTACTAATCTTGATTAGCACTGGCTTACCTGAGGTGCGGAGTCTAACGATCTCCCCGGTGTTCACTAAGAACCGCCGCAAGGCGGGGTGGGCTTCGCTGCCAGGAGTCGCAGGTCGCGGTCCCCAGGTTTGCCTCAAGATGTAGTACAGCGGAGTGAAGCGGTGGTAGCGGAGTCAACAAGCCGGTTCGGTACACAGGAATGGAGTCAGGCAGAATCAGAAGGCAACTCGGAGTCAACAAGCCAGGTTCGGTATACGGGTCACAAGAATAGGAGAATGGTCAGCAAGCCGGGTCGGTACACAGGGATAGGAGAGCCAGGGAAGTCAAACAGGCAGAGATCAGCACACAGGAGACACTGGAAACTGGAAGACACTGCAATCCACGAAGAGCAGGAGCCAGGAATAGGTAAGTGTTGCTCTGACACTCAGCGAGTGTCAGAGTGAGGTTTTTATACTGAAGGGGATTCAAAATCCCCGCCTCCAGGGTTGTGGTCATGTGACCGCCTCCGGGTGCGGTCACATGGTCCTGAATGCGGAAGTGCGGCTGGACGGAGCGGCGGGGATCAGGTAAGTCTGTGACAATATAATCACTGAGGCACGTGTGAGCACGCCCAGCACTTTGTTTGGTCTAAAACCTTACCCTCCCAAGAATGATAATCATTCTCAAGGATGCCTGCTCAAGTCCGAATATTACTGGACTGGCATCGCTGGGTGTATCTCCTTTTAACCATGGAGTCGCCACACTTACGGACGTAATGCTACTCAAACAATATCCCCTCGCACTTTCTCCAAGCTCCAGGGTTTCCAAATTTTCCTTTACCCCTGAATTGAATAGAGTAATTGGCTGGACTGATTATGCTACTAACTTCTTCCTCCCCAATACCTCCTTATCATTACCTGAACCAGTCTCTGTCAACTGCTAATAATCAAAAGAATTAATCGTCCTGAGAAGAGAGTGAAATGAGAGAACACAAAACAGGAAAAAATACAACTTCATGCTGGACAACAGTCTTAGCCTTTGGCTCAGGTGCTACTAACTGCATTCGAGGCCTTCCAGTACAGACTCATGAGTGCCCTTGGACCCTTCTCTGAGTGTTGGCCCCTCTGCAGTGGGTGGAATGGGCACCAGTGTGTCTCTGCTACCCTTGAAGCCGTGATGCTGGTAGCCTACACCTGGTACCTGTCTGTCAAAACACCTAAGCTTAAGAAATTTCTGCTCCACAACTTACTCTCCTGATCCAACATCCTGACAGTTAGTGTGACCTTTCAGGAAACAGTGTTTTGGACGTTCTTGGTTGCTGTCTCACTATTTACCTTCTCTCAAGATCTAACCTAGCCTCCCAGTTACAATCTCATCTCACGAGGGGTCAAGAACATTTCAAAAACTGACAGGTTAGGAGTCTGCCCAGGAGTGATCTCTTGGTAGCGGGAAAGGTCTAGTGGCCGAAGCTATCAGTCACTTCAATCAAGTTCCAACTCTTATTCTATTCAATTCGTTCTACCGAGTACCACTACTTTATGTTCACACTGGTTTATGGTTAATTGAAAGTATGTGATTTCTTACCACTACTCATACATTATACCTCTATTATCAATAACATGAATACCCCTATCATCTATTATAACTCTAGGACTATCACATTGAATAACAAAAGCTTTGAGTATGATACAGTAATACATTAGACACATTTCAATACACCTCTACCCAGACATATTTCATTGGTACACCAGTGTATACTTGAGGATCCTGCATGGTGGTAATTGGATGACGTGTATTTGTTTTACCTGGAGGAAAACCCATCAGCAGGAGGGATATGGGATGGCTCTATTGATCTACCTTGTCCATCTTTTCAGAGTCTGCCAAAATCCTCACCACATCTCTTCACCTTCCAGACAGTTTATCCCTCAGGTAACACAAATCTTCCTATATTAACCAATATGTGTATGCGTGCATGTGTGTGTGTGTGTTCACATTTTAAAACTAAAACAATACAACGAAAAACAAAACAAAACATAGATTTGTTAACTGTCACATAAAACCCTGCTGTCTATTTGACAGCTATGTTCGCCCAGGTGTGACAGCCATGTATGGTCGTGTGTGTAGGTGTGGACTTTACTAGCAGCTACTTCAGTTGGTAACTGTGTCCCTGTATAAAGTCCTCTATGTTGTGTCCTAATCATGTGCTGGTATTGCTATAAAATGATTTCTCAGTCACCTCAACATCGCCCTCTAGACTAGAAAAATGCTAAAGACCAATGTATATCAATCGATTTTCCCTCTGCCAACTCACATGTCATTCTCAGTACCTCATATTCAGCTACTTGACTAAGTGGGAAAGGCAAAGGGGTCTATTTCTATAACACTTTCTTCAAATATAACAGTATCCAGTACATGTCTGTCTAACAGTAAAAAAATATAAAACATGAAAATTCTACATTTTCTAGGGTTTCACATTATGTCGTATCTTGTGGTATAAATTCTACCCTAATGTTCTATACAGAGATGCATATCTGTATGCCTAACCTCCAGCAATCTCCTATCCACCCTTTGTGCCTCCATATAAAGGCACATTTTTGTACAGGAGGCACGAATCATAAAACAAAAAAACAAAACAGATATGCAATCTATAAAACATGAATCGTATTTCCACAACAGAACCTTTCTGCTTAAAATCTGCAGTTTCTATACACATGAAAACAAAACCCCTGACTGTTTCTGTAACTCATATCAATCTAGTGTGTGTATCTCTGAATTTGTCTTAAATAAAAATATGTTTTAGCCCCATTGTTGAGACTGTGTCTGATTTTATCTCTACCAGAGCGGATAGAGAGAGAGAGAGAGAGAGAGAGAGAGAGGAGCGAGAGAGAGAGAGATACTAGCGTTTGTGTAAAGAATGGGAAATAGGAAAGCAATGAATGATGGGAATACAAAGATTTGAATACAAACATACATGTAGAAAGGGAGATTTTTACAACAAAATGACAGCTGGATTGGACTCTGACTCTATGGGGAAATGGCTGTATTCATTCCACTGCTCCCCTTAGCTATTTGCTAACTATGACCCCTCCCCATACTTGACTAGGGGGTCTTAACAGTGCAATCCAGTGTCGTCCGTCATTTGTTCATTAAGAACTCGGTATCTTATTGACTTTTCTAACTTATGATAGAGAAATGAAAAATTTACTCTTAGTGACTCATGTTTTCTCTGAAATACATAAAACGATATTTTGGAGCAAAGTATGTACATACTTCATTTTTGGATAATGATTCTCAGCCAAACAAATTATCATGAGACACTGCAGCCTAAAACAAAAGAGTGTTCCAATTGTCTATTGTTAATTTGTCTTTCAAGAGTGATTCTTCTATTTCTCTATCTCCCCCCTTTTTATCACTAAGTCTATACTCCTTTTGTGTCCCCTTTACCTGTGAGAAGAAAAACAAGATAGTTATCTTAAAACAGCAAACAAAACAAACATTTCCATTCTTTGTCATCGGCCAGCGATTTAGGAAAACAAACATGTGACAACATAAAGCAAACAAACAAAATCAACAAAGATTATTTTTTTTTTAAAAGTTTCTTTCTACACTTTGCACTTTAATACTTACCACAGATTAACTCTAGAGTCGGCTATATTCCTTCCCCAGAATATTAGGTGTTACAGAGTGTGCAATCAATTGTAGGGGAACCTCTGATAGAAATGTACGCCTCTTTTGTGGATGTCTATGTGATTTCCAACCCAGGTATCCGTTCTTCTCTCTACACAGTTCCTACTCATGTGTCCCTTCTTACGGCAGTAGAAACACGTCCCTGTCATGTCTGTACAATGTTTTGCTAGGTGTCCTATTTTATTGCCTTGAAAACACTTCCTCAACTCATGTTGTTTCTCTTCCTTTTTACAATCTCTCCTAATGTGTCCTTCTTCTCTGCAATTGTAACATCTCACTATTCTGGGTTTCCTGTTATGTGGGTTGTATGCTGGTGGTCGTGTGTGCAGTCCCTCTAATGCTGGGATACTTACTATCATTACCCTATCACTTAGTGCTTTTTCCTCTTTACATATATTTTTATCATGTCCTATAGCTGACTCCCTGAGAACACTTACAGTGATTCCTTTCCAGTTTGGTAATGAAGTTTGCACCATTCTTTTCAAAATTTCCCTGAGGCTATCCATTAGAACTTTAACAGCAACCTCTCTGTAGCGTACATTATCTTTTATGTCTGGTACCCCAGTATATTTGCCCATTGCTATCAGAGCTCTGCAAAAATAGTCTGTTGCATTTTCACTATCTTTTTGCTGGATAGTAAAAATTTTACTCCAGTCCACTATCACTGGGAAATATATGGCCAACTGTGTGATTATATGTCTAATATTGTCCTGATTATCATCCTCGGTTAAGGATTCATCCTCCTCCAACATACAATCATTAATGAACTTTTGTATATCAGTATTGAGAGGAAGACAGGTCTTCAATAATACTCGCCAATCGTTATTAGTTGGCTCGTACACATTACCATAATATCTAATAAACTGCTGACATTTGGTCAAATCTTTCCTAGGATCAGGGAAATCAGACAAAATTGAAAATATTTCAGACCTAGTGCATGGATCATGCTTTGCTACATGTTTCAAGGGAACATCACTATTCCTGTCTTCTTTCCCATTGGGAACTGCTGTTGTGCAGACAGGATGCAAGTCTACCAAATCACTAAAACTAGTTGCTGAAATTGCTGCTGCAGTACAATGGATGTCTCCCCCTGTGTTAACCTTTTCATTATTCTCACCACTTTCAGCCGCTGCCCCTGCTGGTGGGACCGTTCCTTTTCTTTGTCCTGAAATATTACTTTTAACATTACTTAAAACAACATACAAGTTACTAGTTACAGTTTTCACATTTTTGGTATTGGCTGTACTTCCCGCCCCGACCGAATTTGTCGGGGGCGTGTTTGCGCTCAGTTCGCCACACTTTGCAACGCACACTTCCGGAATGCTTGTTTCCGGTACGCTTACTTCCGCTGAGCTCGCGCTTCCTTGCCACGTGTACCCTTCTTGTTGCCACAATTTTAAACAATCATCATGTTCAATTCTCGTTTTTGTTGATTTAATCAACCGCACTTTATCTCTAACATTATTTAACACCTCTGAGTCAAGAGTACCTATGTTTGGGAAAGGTTTTACACACTCCCGGGTCATCTTGACCCATTTGTCGCAATATGCCGTAGCAAACGCACCGTATTTATTATACATAACATATTTTGCCGAACCAACCGGCCATTCATTAGGCAGCACAACATGAACTATCTCTAGCGTTTGCTTCGTATTCATTGTGAAAACAACCTATTTCTCAACGCTACACAAAAATACTTTTTACCTGTTCTCCTTTCAAACAGAACTTACTAGAGATTTTTTTATTCATGGATGTTTTCAACAGGCACGTCCTCTTAAAGATATCAATGCCCTTCGTAGTTTGAGTACTTTAGCACTGTTAGCACCCGATATCAATCAAGAATATCAGTGGTTGCAGCGTATTTCCTCCCACATCTCCCAAGTCGCAATCACGGCTGCACTAAATCAACCATGCGGTCTGATCGCACGGCTTACGGATACTAACTATCAGTAAGCTTTGCGATTAATATTTGGGAATGCCGCGAAAACCTGTTATTTTCGCTTGGAGTATACCATGCATACTCTGTGGTGTCTCTTTATCACCTGCTCTTATTAGAACAGAACACCACTCACACAAAGGTTTCTTTATATCCTGCTCAGCCCTAGAACAGAACCTTTGTTGTCAGGTCACCTTTTTTACCATGCCCCATAAGACACACCTGAACAAAAGCGCTATCAATTTTCAACAGTTCCACACTGCCCTCCCAATACTTAATCGAGGCCCTGCCATGCGGTCCAACCGCACTGCTCAGAGATACTAGTTATCTGTGAACATCGTGATTAGTATTTGGCACACGTGTAAAAACCTTTAGTTGCCTATAGTTACCAGTATATTTTTGCCTTTATATATTCATTCACATACACACACATAACCTTTGTTTTCTGTACAGAAAATGAATTTCCCAAACAATGGCACTATCTTTTCAGAGATTTTACCAAGTGATTACACTATGCATAGCTAACAGACTGTGATCATGACTATTTACACACTTGGCAACAATACCGGAAGTTCATACACACTAAACAGGAAGCACACATACACTAGGCAATGCAGTACCCTTTAAAACATAAAACGACAATAAAAAGAAACATTTTTCTTTCTTGTCCCTAGATTCTAATTAGCGTTCCTTCAGTCTATGCAACAACGGACATTCGGTTTCGCAACACACAGTGAACCTAAGGTCTTAAATGTATAACGTTCTTTCCTGCTTTATGCGACGCGTCCGTCAATCCACCCTTTGTTGAGGAACCGAATATCGTAAGCGTTGCATACCTGCCGGTAATGTAACTCCTAACTCACGAGCCCCCAAATAATTAAAGTAATTGTATCGTTTTAAAATAAGCATTGCTCAATCAATTGTATGTGTGTCCAAAGCACATGGTGGTTTATTTTAGCAGATGTAAATAGTCAACAATTCAATACATTAACATATTATAATACAGTACAGTACAGCACAGCCAATACCAAAAAGATAAGTACATACCAATGCAATCGCTTGCACACGCTGCGCACCCACGGGACCCGGTGGACAGTATATCTGTTTAGAATACTGTGTCAGAGTTGACTGAGTGCCAGGGTGTGTGCAGCTATGATTATATACAGTACAGTGTTACACTTGATCAATAGAGATGACGTAGATTGTTTCTATAGGTCCAGACACAGGGTAAACAGTTCATAGGCTGATTCAGTCTAAGGAATCCAAAGGAGGGGGTCTTCTCTCCAGGGGGTCTGCTCCTTTCATAGCCAGTATCATACAAAGGTTTACTCTCTAATATCAATAACTAAAGTATGCAATGTGCGATCTCTTCGCTGACTGCACCGGACAGCTGCTGATGATTAGGGCTTCAATATGATATCAGGCATGACACCTTTCCTATAACTTAAACCTTTAATAACACTACAATGTACATATAATCACTATATATATATATATATATATATATTAGAGATGAGCGCACTCGGATTTCTGAAATCCGAGCCCACCCGAACGTTGCCGATCCGAGTCGGATCCGAGACAGATCCGGGTATTGGCGCCAAATTCAAATCTGAAACTGAGGCTCTGACTCATAATCCCGTTGTCGGATCTCGCGATACTCGGATCCTATAAATTCCCCGCTAGTCGCCGCCATCTTCACTCGGGCATTGATCAGGGTAGAGGGAGGGTGTGTTAGGTGGTCCTCTGTCCTGGTAGATCTCGTGCTGTGCTGTTTAGTTCTGTGCTGTGCTGTTTAGTTCTGTGCTGTGCTGTGCTGTGCTGTGTTCTGCAGTATCAGTCCAGTGGTGCTGTGTGCTGTGCTCTTTCCTTCTGAGGTCAGTGGTGCTGCTGGGTCCTGTGCTGTGTCCTGTTCAGTCCAGTGGTGCTGTGTCCTGTGCTCTGTGCGTCTAAGGGCATAGTTATTTCCCCAATATTCCCCTGTGTTTAAAAAAATAAAAAAAAGTTATTTAAAAAAATACCAAAAACTAATTTAATTTTTTTTTAATTACCACAAAATTTGCACAACCAATCCTGCAGTATAAGCCCATTGGTACTGCAATATTACCAAGTTCACACATTCAGCAGTAAAAGTCCAGTGGTACTGCAATATTACAAAGTTCACACATTCTGCAGTATCAGTCCAGTGGTGCTGTGTCATGTGCTCTGTGCTTCTAAGGGCATAGTTATTTCCCCATTATTCCCAAGTTTTTAAAAAATAAAAAAAAAGTAAAAAAAAATAAAAAATAAAAAATTAAAAAAAATATATATAATTATAACCAAATTTACAAAACCAATCCAGCAGTATAAGCCCATTGGTACTGCAATATTAACAAGTTCACACATTCAGCAGTAAAAGTCCAGTGGTACTGCAATATTACAAAGTTCACACATTCTGCAGTATCAGTCCAGTGGTGCTGTGTCCTGTGCTCTGTCCTGCTGAGTTCCGTAGTGCTGCTGGGTCCTGTGCTGTGTCCTGTTGAGTCCAGTGGTGCTGTGTCCTGTGCTCTGTGCATCTAAGGGCATAGTTATTTCCCCAATATTCCCCTGTGTTTAAAAAAATAAAAAAAAGTTATTTAAAAAAATACCAAAAACTAATTTAATTTTTTTTTAATTACCACAAAATTTGCACAACCAATCCTGCAGTATAAGCCCATTGGTACTGCAATATTACCAAGTTCACACATTCAGCAGTAAAGGTCCAGTGGTACTGCAATATTACAAAGTTCACACATTCTGCAGTATCAGTCCAGTGGTGCTGTGTCCTGTGCTCTGTCCTGCTGAGTTCCGTAGTGCTGCTGGGTCCTGTGCTGTGTCCTGTTCAGTCCAGTGGTGCTGTGTCCTGTGCTCTGTGCTTCTAAGGGCATAGTTATTTCCCCATTATTCCCAAGTTTTTAAAAAATAAAAAAAAAGGAAAAAAAAATAAAAAATAAAAAATTAAAAAAAATATATATAATTATAACCAAATTTACAAAACCAATCCAGCAGTATAAGCCCATTGGTACTGCAATATTAACAAGTTCACACATTCAGCAGTAAAAGTCCAGTGGTACTGCAATATTACAAAGTTCACACATTCTGCAGTATCAGTCCAGTGGTGCTGTGTCCTGTGCTCTGTCCTGCTGAGTTCCGTAGTGCTGCTGGGTCCTGTGCTGTGTCCTGTTGAGTCCAGTGGTGCTGTGTCCTGTGCTCTGTGCATCTAAGGGCATAGTTATTTCCCCAATATTCCCCTGTGTTTAAAAAAATAAAAAAAAGTTATTTAAAAAAATACCAAAAACTAATTTAATTTTTTTTTAATTACCACAAAATTTGCACAACCAATCCTACAGTATAAGCCCATTGGTACTGCAATATTACCAAGTTCACACATTCAGCAGTAAAAGTCCAGTGGTACTGCAATATTACAAAGTTCACACATTCTGCAGTATCAGTCCAGTGGTGCTGTGTCCTGTGCTCTGTCCTGCTGAGTTCCGTAGTGCTGCTGGGTCCTGTGCTGTGTCCTGTTCAGTCCAGTGGTGCTGTGTCCTGTGCTCTGTGCTTCTAAGGGCATAGTTATTTCCCCATTATTCCCAAGTTTTTAAAAAATAAAAAAAAAATTATAAAAAATATTAAAAGAAAAAATTAAAAAAAAAAGTAATTATAACCAAATTTGCAAAACCAATCCAGCAGTATAAGTCCATTGGTACTGCAATATTACCAAGTTCACACATTCTGCAGTATCTTGTGCTACATATAATGGAGACCAAAAATTTGGAGGATAAAGTAGGGAAAGATCAAGACCCACTTCCTCCTAATGCTGAAGCTGCTGCCACTAGTCATGACATAGACGATGAAATGCCATCAACGTCGTCTTCCAAGCCCGATGCCCAATCTCGTAGTACCGGGCATGTAAAATCCAAAAAGCCCAAGTTAAGAAAAAGTAGCAAAAAGAGAAACTTAAAATCATCTGAGGAGAAACGTAAAGTTGCCAATATGCCATTTACGACACGGAGTGGCAAGGAACGGCTTAGGCCCTGGCCCGTGTTCATGACTAGTGGTTCAGCTTCACCCACGGATCTTATCCCTCCTCCTCCTCCCCCCCCCTCCAAAAAATTGAAGAGAGTTATGCTGTCAGCAACAAAACAGCAAACAACTCTGCCTTCTAAAGAGAAATTATCAGAAATCCTCAAGGCGAGTCCAAGGGTGTTGGTGGTTGTCAAGCCTGACCTTCCCATCACTGTACGGGAAGAGGTGGCTCGGGAGGAGCCTATTGATGATGTAGCTGGCGCTGTGGAGGAACTTGATGATGAGGATGGTGATGTGGTTATTGTAAATGAGGCACCAGGGGGGGAAACAGCTGATGTCCATGGGATGAAAAAGCCCATCGTTATGCCTGGTCAGAAGACCAAAAAATGCACCTCTTCGGTCTGGAGTTATTTTTATCCAAATCCAGACAATAAATGTATGGCCATATGTAGCTTATGTAAAGCTCAAATAAGCAGGGGTAAGGATCTTGCCCACCTAGGAACATCCTCCCTTATACGTCACCTGAATAACCTTCATAGTTCAGTGGTTAGTTCAGGAACTGGGGCTAGGACCCTCATCGGTACAGGGACACCTAAATCCCGTGGTCCAGTTGGATACACACCAGCAACACCCTCCTCGTCAACTTCCTCCACAATCTCCATCAGATTCAGTCCTGCAGCCCAAGTCAGCAGCCAGACTGAGTCCTCCTCAATACGGGATTCATCCGAGGAATCCTGCAGCGGTACGCCTACTACTGCCACTGCTGCTGTTGCTGCTGTTAGTCGGTCATCTTCCCAGAGGGGAAGTCGTAAGACCGCTAAGTCTTTCACAAAACAATTGACCGTCCAACAGTCGTTTGCCATGACCACCAAATACGATAGTAGTCACCCTATTGCAAAGCGTATAACTGCGGCTGTAATTGCAATGTTGGTGTTAGACGTGCGCCCGGTGTCCGCCATCAGTGGAGTGGGATTTAGAGGGTTGATGGAGGTATTGTGTCCCCGGTACCAAATCCCGTCGAGATTCCACTTCACTAGGCAGGCGATACCAAAAATGTACAGAGAAGTACGATCAAGTGTCCTCAGTGCTCTAAAAAATGCGGTTGTACCCACTGTCCACTTAACCACGGACATGTGGACAAGTGGTTCTGGGCAAACGAAGGACTATATGACTGTGACAGCCCACTGGGTAGATGCATCTCCTTCCGCAGCAACAGCAACAACTGCATCAGTAGCAGCATCTACAAAATGGCTGCTCGTGCAAAGGCAGGCAACATTGTGTATTACAGGCTTTAATAAGAGGCACAACGCTGACAACATATTAGAGAAACTGAGGGAAATTATCTCCCAGTGGCTTACCCCACTTAGACTCTCATGGGGATTTGTGGTGTCAGACAATGCCAGTAACATTGTGCGGGCATTAAATATGGGCAATTTCCAGCACGTCCCATGTTTTGCCCACACCATTAATTTGGTGGTGCAGCATTACCTCAAGAGTGATAGGGGTGTGCAGGAGATGCTTGCGGTGGCGCGCAAAATTGATGGACACTTTCGGCATTCAGCCAGTGCCTACCGCAGACTAGAGGCACATCAAAAAAGCATGAACCTGCCCTGCCATCACCTCAAACAAGAGGTTGTGACACGCTGGAACTCCACCCTCTATATGCTGCAGAGGATGGAGGAGCAGCAAAAGGCCATTCAGGCCTACACAGCCACCTACGACATAGGCAAAGGAGTGGGGATGCGCCTCAGTCAAGTGCAGTGGAGACTGATTTCCGTGTTGTGCAAGGTTCTGCAGCCATTTGAACTTGCCACACGAGAAGTCAGTTCCGACACTGCCAGCTTGAGTCAGGTCATTCCCCTGATCAGGCTGTTGCAGAAGCAGCTGGAGAAAGTGAGGGAGGAGCTGGTAAGCCATTACGATTACACCAAGCATGTAGCTCTTGTGGATGTAGCCCTTCGTACGCTTTGCCAGGATCAGAGGGTGGTCACTCTTTTAAAGTCAGAGGAATACATTCTGGCCACCGTGCTCGATCCTCGGTTTAAAGCGTATGTTGTGTCTCTGTTTCCGGCGGACACAAGTCTACAGCGGTGCAAAGACCTGCTGGTCAGGAGATTGTCCTCTGAAGAGGACCGTGACATGCCAACAGCTCCACCCTCATTTTCTTCCACATCTATGGCTGCGAGGAAAAAGCTCAGTTTTCCCAAAAGAGGCGCTGGCGGGGATGCTGATAACATCTGGTCCGGACTGAAGGACCTGCCACCCATTGTAGACATGTCTACTGTCGCTGCATTGGATGCTGTCACAATAGAAAAAATTGTGGATGATTACTTTGCTGACACCATCCAAGTAGACATGTCAGACAGTCCATATTGTTACTGGCAGGAAAAAAAGGCAGTTTGGAAGCCCCTGTACAAACTGGCTCTATTTTACCTGAGTTGTCCCCCCTCCAGTGTGTACTCGGAAAGAGTTTTTAGTGCAGCGGGGAACCTGGTCAGTGAGCGGCGAAGGAGGTTGCTTCCTCACAACGTTGAAGAAATGATGTTTATAAAAATGAATAATCAATTCCTCAATGAAGTACAGCACTGCCCTCCAGATACTACAGAGGGACCTGTGGTTGTGGAGTCCAGCGGGGACGAATTGATAATGTGTGATGAGGAGGAAGTACACACTGTAGGGGGAGAGGAATCAGAGGTTGAGGATGAGGACGACATCTTGCCTCAGTAGAGCCTGTTTAGTCTGTACAGGGAGAGATGAATAGCTTTTTTGGTGTGGGGGCCCAAACAAACCAATCATTTCAGCCAAAGTTGTTTGGTAGGCCCTGTCGCTGAAATGATTGGTTTGTTAAAGTGTGCATGTCCTATTTCAACAACATAAGGGTGGGTGTGAGGGCCCAAGGACAATTCCATCTTGGAACTTTTTTTTTTGCATTATATGACCAATCAACAGTCGTTTGCCATGTTCAAAAAGTAAAACCAAATTTAAACAAATTCAAGAAATTAAACCAAAAGTAAAATGCCCTGTCATAATTTAAAACAAGAGGTATTGACGTGCTCTAAAACTACTGTATTGTTGTTTATATTTTATAAACACTACACTTGAAAGCTTGAGTCTTTCAATAAAAAAGTAACTGTCCATTGCACGAATATTTGCAACAGGGACAATTTTAGGGTTAAGAAAGTCAACTAATAACACTTCGACGCTGTCTGTCTTTATAAACACTACACTTGGAAGTTGGAGGAGGTATTGTGGCCCCGGCACCAAATTTACTACCGGGGCCACTCCACTGTGCAGTCCATATTTAGGTGTATCAGATATTAAACAACGGTGACAGTTGATGCCCAATTTTTTAATTATATTGTGGCCTCGGTACCAAATTGTGTACCGGGGCCACCACACTACGCAGTCCATACCCTTTTTTGGTGGAATTCTGACCCGTGGAGGGTTTTTTAATTATATTGTGGCCTCGGTACCAAATTGTGTACCGGGGCCACCACAATACGCAGTCCATACCCTTTTTTGGTGGAATTCTGACCCGTGAAGGGTTTTTTAATTATATTGTGGCCTCGGTACCAAATTGTGTACCGGGGCCACCACACTACGCAGTCCATATCCTTTTTTGGTGGAATTCTGACCCGTGGAGGGTTTTTTAATTAGATTGTGGCCTCGGTACCAAATTGTGTACCGGGGCCACCACACTACGCAGTCCATACCCTTTTTTGGTGGAATTCTGACCCGTGAAGGGTTTTTTAATTATATTGTGGCCTCGGTACCAAATTGTGTACCGGGGCCACCACACTACGCAGTCAAGATAGATAGATGCGTATCATAGATAAAGTACATTCAGTGGTGTGGGGCAAATTGAAAAATATTCAAAATGCACTGACATTATCAAAAACAAGAGGTTGTCACACGCTGAAACTCCAACATGTATATGATGGAGAGGATGGAGGAGCAGCCGTATGTGCAGTGTAATGCAGACCTGTTGAAGGTTTTTTATATATTTTATTGTGGTGCCCAGTGCCCACTACTCTACGCAGTACAGATACTATTTTTGGGTGTAATTCTGACCTGTTGAAGGTTTTCTATATATTATATTGTGGTGGCCAGTGGCCAGTCCTCTATGCAGTCCAGATACTATTTTTGGGTGTAATTCTGACCTGTTGAAGGTTTTCTATATATTTTTTATTGTGGTGCCCAGTGCCCACTACTCTACGCAGTCCAGATACTAATTTTTGGGTGTAATTCTGACCTGTTGAAGGTTTTCTATATATATTTTATTGTGGTGCCCAGTGCCCACTACTCTACGCAGTCCAGATACTATTTTTGGGTGTAATTCTGACCTGTTGAAGGTTTTCTATATATATTTTATTGTGGTGCCCAGTGCCCACTACTCTACGCAGTCCAGATACTATTTTTGGGTGTAATTCTGACCTGTTGAAGGTTTTCTATATATATTTTATTGTGGTGCCCAGTGCCCACTACTCTACGCAGTCCAGATACTATTTTTGGGTGTAATTCTGACCTGTTGAAGGTTTTCTATATATTATATTGTGGTGGCCAGTGGCCAGTCCTCTATGCAGTCCAGATACTATTTTTGGGTGTAATTCTGACCTGTTGAAGGTTTTCTATATATTTTTTATTGTGGTGCCCAGTGCCCACTACTCTACGCAGTCCAGATACTATTTTTGGGTGTAATTCTGACCTGTTGAAGGTTTTCTATATATATTATATTGTGGTGGCCAGTGGCCAGTCCTCTATGCAGTCCAGATACTATTTTTGGGTGTAATTCTGACCTGTTGAAGGTTTTCTATATATGTTTTATTGTGGTGCCCAGTGCCCACTACTCTACGCAGTCCAGATACTATTTTTGGGTGTAATTCTGACCTGTTGAAGGTTTTCTATATATTATATTGTGGTGGCCAGTGGCCAGTCCTCTATGCAGTCCAGATACTATTTTTGGGTGTAATTCTGACCTATTGAAGGTTTTCTATATATTTTTTATTGTGGTGCCCAGTGCCCACTACTCTACGCAGTCCAGATACTATTTTTGGGTGTAATTCTGACCTGTTGAAGGTTTTCTATATATTATATTGTGGGTGCCAGTGGCCAGTCCTCTATGCAGTCCAGATACTATTTTTGGGTGTAATTCTGACCTGTTGAAGGTTTTCTATATATTTTTTATTGTGGTGCCCAGTGCCCACTACTCTACGCAGTCCAGATACTAATTTTTGGGTGTAATTCTGACCTGTTGAAGGTTTTCTATATATATTTTATTGTGGTGCCCAGTGCCCACTACTCTACGCAGTCCAGATACTATTTTTGGGTGTAATTCTGACCTGTTGAAGGTTTTCTATATATTATATTGTGGTGGCCAGTGGCCAGTCCTCTATGCAGTCCAGATACTATTTTTGGGTGTAATTCTGACCTATTGAAGGTTTTCTATATATTTTTTATTGTGGTGCCCAGTGCCCACTACTCTACGCAGTCCAGATACTATTTTTGGGTGTAATTCTGACCTGTTGAAGGTTTTCTATATATTATATTGTGGTGGCCAGTGGCCAGTCCTCTATGCAGTCCAGATACTATTTTTGGGTGTAATTCTGACCTATTGAAGGTTTTCTATATATTTTTTATTGTGGTGCCCAGTGCCCACTACTCTACGCAGTCCAGATACTATTTTTGGGTGTAATTCTGACCTGTTGAAGGTTTTCTATATATATTATATTGTGGGTGCCAGTGGCCAGTCCTCTATGCAGTCCAGATACTAATTTTTGGGTGTAATTCTGACCTGTTGAAGGTTTTCTATATATATTTTATTGTGGTGCCCAGTGCCCACTACTCTACGCAGTCCAGATACTATTTTTGGGTGTAATTCTGACCTGTTGAAGGTTTTCTATATATATTTTATTGTGGTGCCCAGTGCCCACTACTCTACGCAGTCCAGATACTATTTTTGGGTGTAATTCTGACCTGTTGAAGGTTTTCTATATATATTTTATTGTGGTGCCCAGTGCCCACTACTCTACGGCAGTCCAGATACTATTTTTGGGTGTAATTCTGACCTGTTGAAGGTTTTCTATATATTATATTGTGGTGGCCAGTGGCCAGTCCTCTATGCAGTCCAGATACTATTTTTGGGTGTAATTCTGACCTGTTGAAGGTTTTCTATATATTTTTTATTGTGGTGCCCAGTGCCCACTACTCTACGCAGTCCAGATACTATTTTTGGGTGTAATTCTGACCTGTTGAAGGTTTTCTATATATCGTATATTGTGGTGGCCAGTGGCCAGTCCTCTATGCAGTCCAGATACTATTTTTGGGTGTAATTCTGACCTGTTGAAGGTTTTCTATATATGTTTTATTGTGGTGCCCAGTGCCCACTACTCTACGCAGTCCAGATACTATTTTTGGGTGTAATTCTGACCTGTTGAAGGTTTTCTATATATTATATTGTGGTGGCCAGTGGCCAGTCCTCTATGCAGTCCAGATACTATTTTTGGGTGTAATTCTGACCTATTGAAGGTTTTCTATATATTTTTTATTGTGGTGCCCAGTGCCCACTACTCTACGCAGTCCAGATACTATTTTTGGGTGTAATTCTGACCTGTTGAAGGTTTTCTATATATATTATATTGTGGGTGCCAGTGGCCAGTCCTCTATGCAGTCCAGATACTATTTTTGGGTGTAATTCTGACCTGTTGAAGGTTTTCTATATATTTTTTATTGTGGTGCCCAGTGCCCACTACTCTACGCAGTCCAGATACTATTTTTGGGTGTAATTCTGACCTGTTGAAGGTTTTCTATATATTTTTTATTGTGGTGCCCAGTGCCCACTACTCTACGCAGTCCAGATACATTTATTGGTGCGAATCATACAAGTTCAGGGTTTTTAATTTATATTGTGGTGACCCACTCCTCTACGCAGTCCAGGTACATTATTGGTGCGAATCCAACAAATTCAGGGTTTTTAATTTATATTGTGGAGACCCACTCTTCTACGCAGTCCAGGTACATTATTCGGTGCGATTCATACAAGTTGATGGTTTTCTTATTATATATATTGTGGTGACCCACTCCACTACGCAGTCCAGATACATTTATTGCTGCGAATCATACAAGTTCAGGGTTTTTAATATATATTGTGGTGACCCACTCCTCTACGCAGTCCAGGTACATTATTGGTGCGAATCATACAAGTTCAGGGTTTTTAATTTATATTGTGGTGACCCACTCCTCTACGCAGTCCAGATACATTTATTGCTGCGAATCATACAAGTTCAGGGTTTTTAATATATATTGTGGTGACCCACTCCTCTATGCAGTCCAGGTACATTATTGGTGCGAATCATACAAGTTCAGGGTTTTTAATTTATATTGTGGTGACCCACTCCTCTACGCAGTCCAGGTACATTATTGGTGCGAATCATACAAGTTCAGGGTTTTTAATTTATATTGTGGTGACCCACTCCTCTACGCAGTCCAGGTACATTATTGGTGCGAATCATACAAGTTCAGGGTTTTTAATTTATATTGTGGTGACCCACTCCTCTACGCAGTCCAGGTACATTATTGGTGCGAATCATACAAGTTCAGGGTTTTTAATTTATATTGTGGTGACCCACTCCTCTACGCAGTCCTGGTACATTATTGGTGCGAATCATACAAGTTCAGGGTTTTTAATATATATTGTGGTGACCCACTCCTCTACGCAGTCCAGGTACATTTATTGGTGCGCATCATACAAGTTGATGGTTTTCTTATTATATATATTGTGGTGACCCACTCCTCTACGCAGTCCAGGTACATTTATTGCTGCGAATCATACAAGTTGATGGTTTTCTTATTATATATATTGTGGTGACCCACTCTTCTACGCAGTCCAGAAAGATACCTTGTTGCAACGTTTTGGACTAATAACTATATTTTGAGGTGTTCAGAATACACTGTAAATTAGTGGAAATGCTTGTTATTGAATGTTATTGAGGTTAATAATAGCGTAGGAGTGAAAATAAGCCCAAAAACTTGATTTTTAAACTTTTTATGTTTTTTTCAAAAAAAATCCGAATCCAAAACCTTAAATCCGAACCGAGACCTTTCGTCAAGTGTTTTGCGAGACAAATCCGAACCCCAAAAATAATGAAAATCCGGATCCAAAACACAAAACACGAGACCTCAAAAGTCGCTGGTGCACATCCCTAATATATATATATATATATATATATATATATATATAGACTAATAATAAACCGAATACTATCTGCTCCTGAATTACAGTGTAACAGAACCAATATGAAATTATATAAATAACTAAATGTTGTAATGAGAGTGTGTGCGTGCGTATTTTACCGTGCGAACGCACCACGCTACATAACACGTGGCGTACGCTTCGCAATACGCACGGCAAACCAATATTTAACTAATATACTTTCGTTCATCCAATTATACGACTTCAACAGATTGACAACCCCTTGGACATTCCTGAGACCTGGACCAATAGATGCAAGCTATACCATCTCCATTGTATTACTGTATTTGATTGTGTATATAAGCAGCAGCTTGTGATCCAGTATGCAGACATCTTGTCCCCAGACTTCAGGATTGAATGACTGCACTGGATCCAGAGCGCCTGCGATAAGTAACGGCTGTATTTACTATTACTTCGCTTGAGCATATTATTCTACTTATTGCGAATAAATCTTTGTGCGTTGGAAACACAAATCGAGTTTCGACAATCGTTATTGGTTAGCGACAATACGCACATAACAACATGATTTGTAATACTTTTTTATATATTTTATTGTATTCGTGGTCAGTTTTATCATTTCATAATACTTTTTTTTTTTTAATATTTTTTTATCTTTATATTAATTTCTTTTATATTCTTAAGTTTGGACTTGTTTATTTTTTCTTTTATACTATTTTCTGTTTATTTTTAATTTTATAGCTATATAATTATAATTATTATATTTAAATTAAATTTAAGTTATACCAATTTGATTGTCCCATCACCTATATTAATTACATATATTTATATATAATTGCATATTATTTATTATTATTTATATTTGTTATTTTTTATTTGTAATATTTTATTATTTATTTGATTTTTTATATATTTGATGTTTTATATTCATATCACACCAATCATTATTGTGTATCATTATACATAAATTTACTGACATATTTAAATGGTGGTATACTGTCGATTCCCAACATTTATGATCAAAAAAAAAAGGGGGGAGAAAAAGTGAAATATCAGTAGATAAATATAATCCACAAGTATAGATTTATACATAGTGATAAACCAAAATGTCCCCCTAAACACACTCGGCGTCCGGCCATTGCCTTGGCAACGGCCGGGCCTGAGTAACCGAAAGTGACGCCCCGGTCGTCATGGCGACGGCCGGGGACGTCAATACAGGAAGAGGGAGAGTCGCGGCGGTGCCAGTGGCCGCCGCTGCTCCAGACAGATAGCCATTGTTTATACAAGCCTACAAAGATAGTGAGAAAGTGATGAGCTTAGAATCAGAAAACACTCCTATTTGACCAACGTGCGAGTCCTCTTTGTGCTGTTTGCTAATGCCTCCGTGTATCTGCTTTCTACAACTTATGTCTGATTACGGTCTATCATAAGAATTTGTATGTTGTTAAAATTAAATGCATCACTTTGAAGACATATGGGCTTTTACTATCACTTTTGCACCACCCTGTTAGTTAATTGACATCTTTATATTTTTTCCTAAAATACTACTTGGTGGAGCCTCCAATGCCCTCATAATAGAAATGTGATGTAATAAGTATATATATATATATACCTATAACTTTATGTGCGTTTAAATTGCAATTGGATCTAAACTACAGTTGAATCAGGGACCTGAACATTAAACTAAATTTCTTGAAATGAGATACAAAAAGACAGGGGGCGCCAAACATAGTGTATTAAAAGTGATATATGACACTCTCCACAGATATGTAGTGCTCGTACCGAATAATCAGTAAATCTGGGCCAAGATTAGCAGTCTCTCTCATGGTACCGGATAAGATAGGAATCCTCTCAGCGAGCCCTTTATTCAGATGGCACATCCAGTCTGCAGACTCAAGAAATGGCCACAATAGAATAATAACGTAAGATCAAGTCAGAGCAATCATGTATTTAATGGCAGCAAATTAGCTCTGCAACACAGTAAAACAAATGCCCGTACATAAAAAGGATAAAAACACGCTTATCTGTCCTCTAGCACATGCGCAGATGAAAGAAGTACCAGCCGGCACCGTCCCATACACATCCCACAGCAGTCACAGGATACAGACAAGAAATAGCTCTCCGACGCGTTTCGTCTTATATAAAGACTTTTTCAAGGAGTAATGAATACAAGCCATTATGGACTCTTATATACTTAGTTGTCTTCATATCCAACCAATCAAAATACGATTCCGGAAGTGCGGGCGGAAGCTGTTTCTTGTCTGTATCCTGTGACCGCTGTGGGATGTGTATGGGACGGTGCCGGCTGGTACTCCTTTCATCTGCGCATGTGCTAGAGGACAGATAAGCGTGTTTTTATCCTTTTTATGTACAGGCATTTGTTTTACTGTGTTGCAGAGCTAATTTGCTGCCATTAAATACATGATTGCTCTGACTTGATCTTACGTTATTATACTATTGTGGCCATTTCTTGAGTCTGCAGACTGGATGTGCCATCTGAATAAAGGGCTCGCTGAGAGGATTCCTATCTTATCCGGTACCATTAGAGTGACTGCTAATCTTGGCCCAGATTTACTGATTATTCGGTACGAGCACTACATATCTGTGGAGAGTGTCATATATCCCTTTTAATACACTATGTTTGGCGCCCCCTGTCTTTTTGTATCTCATTTATTAGGCTTGACACTTGCAGACAGGTGTTGAATGACTGGGGAGCTGCCTATTGAAAAATTTAAGTACATTTCTGTTTAATATTTGCACATGGTGTTAATAAGCGCTTTATAGCTTAAAGACTTTTTGGGTGTTAAATTTCTTGAAATGACTGATTTTAAAGATGTGGTTTAAGTAACACACAGTTATATCATCCCATTTAAAGTGTGAACTATATAATATATACGTAAAGGTTTTTTCAAATCACCTGTCCCGTCATGCCTTTGACAGATTTAGCAAGTACCTCCAGTGTAAGGAGATTTAAACCATGTCTAACTAGCATCACCAAAAGATAGAGCTACCGATAATACTATTCCAACTCCCTACTTTCTCCATAAATATACGGTTGTGTCCATGAAGCTCATGTTATTATTTGAATTTCCAGCAGGTGCCATCAATGTCATTCAGAACTATGTGACATAGGACCCGTTGCTCGGCAACAGCCATAACAGAGCATGATGCTCCAGGAGATGTTGGGATTCAAATATGCAACTGAAGCAGCAGTTGGATTCTCTAGGATCAGCAACCAGTGAGGAGCTGTGAGGAGCTGCTCTGTTCGATACTCTTCCTATCATCCTTTCCTGAGTCCAGTTTGCTGATATTGTTCCCATCATGCACTATTTCCAGGTTTCTGAACCTGTGACATCTCAACCTGGCCTTCAAGCTCCCGTGTACCAAACCGTTCATGGTGCCTCATCTCAAGGACATCTTGAGGGAGTTGGTGAGTTGTGAAAGTCTGAACATTAGTACTAGTAGTAAATAATAAAGCAACTATTAAATATATGAAACAGAGGAAAACACAGTTGAAATAGTCACTTTGTTTTAGGGTAATGGATAAATTTAGTACAAATGCAAATAGCTATTCTAAAGGACACATTTCTAAATAATTTACTCTTATTATTTAATGTAAAGATACAAATATAAATAGCTGAACCAGGACAATCTATTTATCCTTCTTAATGCCAAGTGGCAGAAGAGTAGCAGCAAGATGAATTTACAAAGTTTGCATTGAATAAGGAAACTAACGATGAAATAATTATTAAATAGTGTTTTAGCCACTACATATTAGTTAAAATCTTTATATTGACCATTATAAATGATGGCGACACGTTGTCGGTTTTAAGTAGGAATGTTGTAGGTTACATCATTTTTGGAAACAAGTTGAAGATCAGATTTCACATACAAGATTTTTATTAATAAATTTGGATTAGTCAACAGCTTAAGTCCAGTATGACATATTCATGTACTAAGCCAAGTAAAGGCCACATCAGAGTTTATCTTTTATGATAAATAAATCCCCAGAAGTAGAATATTTAAGGAAAAGTGTACAAATATTAACGTTTCAAACATCCATAGAGGGATACTTAAAATTACACATCAGTTTTGCACATTTTTATGTGTACAAAGATGTGTCCAAACTTCTGGAACAAATAAGATCATTCCCAACCAAAATCTTTTCCTCATGTGGTCACAGTCATACTTTATCATATCTCTTATTGCCGTGAAATACGTGACTGTGACCACATGAAAAAGCTGTTGACTGGGAATGATCCTGTCTATTGCCCGCTCTGGCTAATTCTATTGCCACTGATGTTTTAAAATGAATACTGTCTTAATTTGCAGCTGTGGTGTGTGGCGTGACCCTATTCTCTTTTTATGTTAAATTTTGCATCTTGACATTTCATGCCCGGCCCATCTTGTGCACGTCCGATCCATATGCTGTGGCCTCATCTTCCTCTCTTGCTACGATGCAGCAATATTGGTGTGTGCAAAAACCTACGCTTCCATACTTTGTAAGAACTACATCAGTTTATGAATTTCATTCAGGGGATGGCCAAACAGTGTTAGCAAGTAGTACTTTAAAAGGTGTCATTAGTTTTTCCTATATGTACATTTCTATCATCATGTACTATAAGCCTACACAAGTCGGTCGAACATAAAAGACAGAATGGAGATGTACACGTGTATATACACATAATGGACAAGTAAGTGTACCTATACAAAGATAAAGTACTGCGTCTTTGCATTTCTTTGGTTTGTCAATAACCCCCATTGGATAAGTGACACTAAAGTACTTTTCCTGCACAAAGTAGGGTGTTGATGACTATTAACCTATTTATATCTCACTTTTCAATTGAGAACTTTAACCTGCAACATGTGAGAGCTCTTAACTTTGTACAGGTTTTACTGTTTTCCAAAACTCATTCTCTTTTTTTACATGTTTCTTTTCCCTAGGTCAAACCTTTGGCATGCTTGATGCTAACTTTTTAAATGTTCCTCAAAATGGTGAAGGATCAGTAAGGCCACAAGAGGTTGCTGCACAAGATTCCTCGTGGCACTACGAGCCCCTACTCCCTGTCAATGTGGATCCTGGGACACTCACCCTTAATGAATGGCATCAGAGGCACAGTGCTGTAAACATCATACCCCATTATCCAGTTAATACATTGATCCAAGTACCACACAGTACACATAGCTGCAATTTTCAGCCAGTGGGTATGAATGGACATGTCCAGTACCCTGGACTGATACAAATACAGAATGTACCAACCACTGAGCTTCACAACACCAGGGGACAAATGTTTTTCCAGCCTACTGTTTACATGCAGCGTCAACAGCAGAAGAGATCTGCAATACATATACTAGGTTCTCTTGCCGAAGACCTTCTTTCTTGTGACTATGAAGATCCTGAAGTCTCCATGCTTATTTCCAGCATGGATTATTTCTATCAAGTCAGCCCATATGTAGACATACAGAGAAAAAAAGAAAACTCTCTATCTGCCCCACTATCTTCAAATAAGCGTCTTGCAAAATGGTATTCCATATTCAAGAAGAGGCGTCTGTGTAGACTAAAGGCAAAGCTGGCAAAGCACCCAAAAATCTGACAACCCCAAAAAACAAAAGTGAACCCATGTAAATAAATTCAATTTTCTCTTCTATCCTTTGTGATCTTTACCATATCTGGATAAGTTATGCAAATATTATGTAAATATATTTTATACTTGTGGTCATGCTGTCTAAATATAAAATATTGACATGTATAATCTTATCTTTGTGATATACAATTAATTCATTACAAATGTACCATGTTTTTCCTGGATATTTATATTGTACATTGAAAGAACCTTTAGTATTTAGATTTTTTTAAAAAATGTGTAGTTGCTACAGGTTCTATAATTTTTTTCCTAATAACGTTTGTGTCTCAGTTTATTTGTCATCATTAATTAGAAATTTAAACTCAATATCATTATACTGTAATGAAACATTAAGCGCAAGTCAAGAAATCTTTAGCTATAACTTGGGTTTAAATATAGACAACAAAATCCCTTAAATGTTTTACATTTATTTTACATGTGTAAAAACTGTAATTGAATCTCATAGTTCATTTCATTAGAAACACTTGTTAACTTTGATGTTACATCAAAATGTTAAAAGTGTGGTCGCACACAGAAGAGGACTAAGATCTGTTTTTTGTAAGATATGTCCATCATTTTATACAGATGGAGCGCATTCTCAACACACATATCTAAATCATCAAGAAGGAAAATAGATATAGGAGAGGCACTCCAGTCCCCAACAGCATTTTTGTCTATATTAAAATCTCATTTTATTTGAAACGTCATTATAAATCAATTTTCAGACATAAAGGCTAAATATTGGTTAAAAATATGTGTTTGTATGTAAACCTAATGTGAATTAAAAATAATAAAAACTGAAACCCTTCAATAGCTAAGCTGGCCAATATTAGAGCAGAATTGTTAATTTGTATATTGCACAAAGGGGTGGTTCCTATATACTGTATTCACCCAGTAATAAATTGGCAGTGTGTATCTAATATATTGCATATAATACACTAACAATTCATAAATACTGTAGGTTAGGATATCAGAGCCTTCATTCGCTCTTCAGTTTGACAGCCCAATTGGTGTCCAAAGCACAGAGATCACAGAAGTAGTCATGCATACATAAATGACTTTACTTGTTATCAAGAGAGGGATATTTAGTTCTGCGTATGAAATGTATATTTATATGCACATGTTGCCCACTCGATAGTGAGTTTATTGCTTCCACCATGTTTGATGCCAAATATTGTAACAGCCTTATCTAGTGTAACATGCCCAAATTAGATTAAATTCCTCTTGTAGTATAAGTCATATTCCTCTAATATATACAGTCTCCTTTCTATTATTATTCTGTACTACACTTGGGCATATCAATTTTGCAGACATACTGCTGGCCCACAATCATACACACATACACACTTGATTTCTGGGACAGGGGTAATCCCACACCTCCTCTTAAACTGTATATGTGTTTGCGCTAAGACACTAACATGGGCTAGGCATCACGGCGTTCACTGCCGTTGCCAGCTGTTTCTTACGGGTTTTGCGACATCAGAGATGACATTCCTTCCCCCAGACATGTTTCACCTATGCTTTTTCAAGGGAATGACCCGTTCCCAGGTCACTGTTAGTTTATATACATATAGTGTCCAATCCTATTTTTGCTAATTTGATTGATATCTCCATCAGCAAATAGCGATAGAGTATGAAGTTTATCTGTATATACACAGCTCGTTGGTCATTATAAAGATCCTAGATCAAATATATACCCCATATCAATAGGAGATATATCTTATTAGTGCAGCAAAATTGTCAAAACATAACAAAGAGAAATAAAACTCAGGTAAGTAATTATTACAGAAAGAGAATATATTGTTAGTATCCATATAATCACAGAGGGCATAATCACATATACATTAAACCAACAATGTTTGTGAAAAAATTATGAAAGAGTTATAACCAACAAAAAATAAATTACAGTAAAAAAAATGTATAAATTAACAAGTATTAAAGAAAGAAAGAATTTTTATAAATGATGTGATGTGATCATACACTGAAAGTAATGAAGCATCTCAGTACCTAATTTATATTTGTGAATAAAAGACGTTGTCGAAGTCAGCTTATCGGATAAAGTCATTTCAATTAAAATCTAGCAAACTTGGTTGTCTTTGTCTGAAAAGATGCATATGGTACGCATCTACGTACAAGGGCACGCTACGGCGTGAAAGGGCGTACGTATCCACTACACATGGCAGCAACAGTAATTGGTCTTTTACCATACATTCGCACAAACACGCATACTTATAAAATATTATACATTAATGGTAGTTGCAACACATAGTCGGTTATGTCGAAATATAGTAGTATTTATATGTTATATTAGAGTTACATGCATATTAGTGAAATACACGGAACAGGTTGAAGGAATCACATCATGAGTGGTATCATAATGAACCTCGTTACATATCCTACTGTTTGGTTTACTCTGCGAGGGAATCGCAGAGTGCATACGCAAGTTATGAATGATAGGGAATTATGAACTACTTAAGACTAAGGAATCTTGGCGGGAAGAGCAGAGCTTACCCCCTGCAGAGATGGCCCCCTCCTTTGGATTCCTTAGGATGAACCAGCCAATGATTGACAACCCCTTGGACATTCCTGAGACCTGGACCAATAGATGCAAGCTATACCATCTCCATTGTGTTACTCTATTTGATTGTGTATATAAGCAGCAGCTTGTGATCCAGTATGCAGGCATCTTGTCCCCAGACTTCAGGATTGAATGACTGCACTGGATCCAGAGCGCCTGCGATAAGTAACGGCTGTATTTACTATTACTTCGCTTGAGCATATTATTCTACTTATTGCGAATAAATCTTTGGGCGTTGGAAACACAAATCGAGGTTCGACAATCGTTATTGGTTAGCGAGAATACGCACATAACAATTTGGGGGCTCGTGAGCTTTGGAGGTTTCGTTGCCGATGATACGCAAGACCAACGGATTTCGGTTACGCAACAAAGGGTGGAGACGCGTCATAAACGGGTAAGAACGCATTGTGTTCAAAACCTGAATTTTACTCTGTGTTGTGAAACCGAATGTCCGTTTTGCATTATCTAGGGCACGCTAACTAGAACCTAGGGACAAAAGAGAAAACTGTTTCTTTTTACTGTCATTGTGCGTTTTCACTGTATTGCATTGCTTAGCGTATGTGTATTTCCTGCTGTGCGTACGCGAACTTCCGGTAGATTTGCCACGTGGTTAAACAATCGTTTTGATAGTTATTATACATGCATAGTATAATTACTTGTGAAAGCCTCTGAGATATTATTACTGTTGTTGGGAACTTTTGATATTCTGCGCAGAAAAGATGTATAGTGTGTGATGTTGTAACGTAGATACACTGTTTAATTTTTATTGTGCTCAGTTGCTGTCTGACGAGGCGGATTGCCCTACTGAAGGACGATATACAGGGCAGGTATACCGAATGCGAAAACCGAGTTTTCGCAAAGCGCTACCAATAGATCGCAAGGTTTGCTAATAATTAGTATTGGTAGGCAGTGCAATCTAACCGCATCTTTAGTGCGAATTGGTGAAGCAGCTAGGAGGAATTATATTGGAAAGGCTGGTTGATTGTATCCACTTTGTTCTCCCAGTTATAATAAACTCAACAGATTTTTGTGGTTTAGCCAGGGTATCGAGGAGCTGATAGCCCTTGGGTCCCACAGTGATATTGTCTGTGTTAGGGGTCCTTGTTTAATACAAGAGGAAGTGAGTGGACGCGGCTTGAGCAAATACGTCCACGGCCAGTAAGAGATCTCTAGCGGTAGAGTGTTTGTAGCAAATTGTTGAAAGTGGTCTGCATAGATTGGTGTTATTCAACATGGGTGCTAAGCATACGCTAGAGATGGTCAGTGTACTGCCTAAGGAAGGCCCTATTGGTTCAGCGAGGTTTCTCATGTGTAAGAAATATGGTGCATACGCAACTGTGTATTGTGACACGTGGGTCAAGATGACCAAAGATTGTGATAGGCCTTTCCCAACAATAGGAAGTTTTAATGCAGAGGTATTAAATACTGTAAAAGATAAAGTATGGTTGATCAAGTCAACGAAAAATAGAAATAGACATAATGATTGTTTAAAATTGTGGCAAATGGAAGGTAACACGTGGCAGAGCAGCGAATGCAAACCCGGAAGTAGGCGTGGCGAAAAGCGTGCGCAAGGCGGATGTAACCGTTGAGAAGCGTGACGAAATCAGCGCAAGCGCGCCCCCGCCACCTTATGTGGCGGGAGGGATAAGTACAGCCGTTGTTTAAACTGAAAATAGAAAAATTGCTAAGTTGTATCCTGTTTTAAGCCAGTTTAAATCAAGTGTATCTGAAAATGAAGATGAACCCACTGTGATTTCAGCCATTGCCCATGCTGTTAGTGTTAGAGGCTCAGCGCAAGTATGAGAAAATGGCTGAGATAGGTGAGAGTAGCGTGATCACTAGGAGTGAAAGCGTTCTAAATCTAGACCCAGAAAATCCTGTAGTGTCCCCTGAAGTCAGTGTACCAGAGGGTGCGTTCCCAGTCCGCACAATATCAGTTCCTAATGGGAAACCGGATAAGGATGGTGTAGTTCCTTTAAGAAATGTTACAATGCATTGTCCCTGGACTAGATCAGAATTACGTTCCATTATGACTGAATTCCCAGATCCTAGAAAGGAGTTAGCTAAATGTTAGAAATTTGTTAAAGACTTAGGAAATGCCCACGAACCAACCAATAAGGATTGGCGTGTAGTGTTGAGGGCGTGTCTTCCTCCCAATACTAACATACAAAAATTTATTGAAGATTGTTTGTTGGAGGAAGATGACACCTTGACTGATGAGATTAACCAAAAGAATATAGAACAAATTGTCAAACATTTAGCCATCTATTTTCCAGTAGTAGTAAATTGGAGTAAGATTTTCACCATTAAACAAAAGGATAGTGAAACAGCAGCAGATTACTTCACTAGAGCTATAGCAGCGATAACACGGTTTACTGGGATATCCAACATAAGTGAGGACCCACATCACAGAGAGGTAGCTGTAGGAGTACTGATGGATGGCCTTAGATAAAATTTAAAGACGAGAGTACAAACCACATTACCTAATTGGAGAGGTGTCACGGTAGACTCTCTTAGGGAGTCTGCTGTGGAGCATGACAAAACCCTTTTTAAAAAAAAGGGAAGAGAAAAGTGATAGGTTAATGACGGTAAGTATACAGGCTCTAGAAGGGGTGCATACACGACCACCAGCATACAACCCATATAACAAGAAACATAGAGTGATCAGATGTTTCAATTGTAATGAAGAAGGACACATGAGGAGGGAATGTAAAAAAGACAGATTCAGCCCTAGAGGTGGGACACATAGATATCCTCCAAGGAAGAATTCACATAGAATCGAAGACTCACATCTACCCGCACATATTATAACCACAAATATTGCGCGGGAAAATGATAGTCAGCGCTAGGGGTCAGGTCATACCTGTAGTCTACAGCCAGTGAGGTTAACTGAGAGTCGGAGTGAAGAACCAAAAATGATAGTCGACATAGCTGGTAGGAAACAAACTTTCCTTGTAGATACAGGGGCGGCCCGATCTGTGATAACTTCTCCTTTCAATCTACAGGTGACCAGTAAAACCATTCCAGCTATGGGGGTAACGGGAAAAGTGTTACATTATCCTCTAACTAAGCCCGCTGAAGTTACTATCGGGCCTCTGCATACTAAGCATTCGTTTCTCTTGGCTGCAGCGGCTCCTACTAACTTGCTAGGGAGAGACTTGTTATGTAAAATGGGATGTGTCATATACTGTACTTCTGATGGTGTGTTCTTAGATATACCGGAGAAGGTCGCACATGAGGTACAGGATCTATTGGACACCCCTCAAAGGTTAATGTTACACTCTACTGTTATAGAACAAAGTCCATCTCAAGTAAAGGGGATGTTGCTGGAAATACCAGGTTCACTATGGACCAGAGATGGACAGGACACTGGACTGATGGCAAACGTAGCCCCTGTCATGGTCAATCTAAAAAGGGGTAGGATAGCTCCAAAAATCCCACAGTATCCATTAAAACCGGAGGTGGAACTAGGGGTATATCCTGTTATTGAGAGGCTGTTACAACAAGGGATTTTAATTTGTACAGCCAGTACAGTAAATAGTCCCATTTTCCCTGTGAAAAAGAGTGGGGGGAGGGGCTATAGATTAGTCCAGGACTTAAGGGGAATTAATAAAGTTGTTGAGAGCCAATTCCCCGTAGTGCCGAATCCAGCTGTCATCCTCATGCAGATTCCACCGTCTGCCAGTCATTTTACTGTCATTGATCTATGTTCTGCTTTCTTCTCAGTCCCTCTTCACCCTGACTGCCAATACCTTTTTGCATTCTCCTACAGGGGAGTGCAATACACATGGACCAGACTACCCCAGGGGTTCATTGACAGCCCCAGTATTTTCTCCCAAGCCTTACATGACTGTTTGCAATCCTTTCAACCCCACAATGGGTCTGTTCTAATTCTGGACGATTTGTTGTTGTGCTCTGATTCTTTTATGTCATGTTTACATGATACTAAATTGTTGTTGCTTCATCTTTCACAAACAGGGCACAAGGTGGCAAAGGATAAATTACAGCCATGTCAGATTAAGGTCAAATACTTAGGACACTGCCTCACTAAGGGGCTAAGACACCTGACAACCGACAGAATTGAGGCCATACAACACATGACTCTGCCGCAGAGCCAGAAGCAGATTCGTACTTTCTTGGGGATGTGTGGATACTGTAGATCCTGGATCCCAGGTTTTTCTATTCTGGCATTACCATTGCAGGAGCTAGTCTCTTCCTCAAAACCAGAACGTGTTGTACACACAGAAGAGTCAGAGCAAGCGTTCTTTAATCTTAAAGATAGTCTGACGAGAGCACCTGCATTGGGAATACCTGATTATGAAAAGCCTTTTGAGCTATTTTGTACAGAAGCTGATGGTTGTGCAGCAGGTGTCCTCGCACAGAAACATGGTGACGCTAGCAGACCGGTAGCATACTACAGTGCACAATTAGACAATGTGGCAAGATCACTCCCAACATGTCTCAGAAGTGTAGCAGCAACGGCTCTTCTGGTGAGTAAGAGCGAGGACGTAGTATTAGGACATAATTCAACTATCTATACACCCCATGCTGTATCAGCTCTGTTAAATTCAGCCCAAACCAGACATGTTTCTTCAGCTAGATTCCCAAAGTGGGAACTAGCCCTGATGGCACCCTCAAACATCACCATCAAACGATGTAGCACCTTAAATCCAGCTACATACCTTCCGTATGTGTCTCTAGAGACACAAAGGGTGGGAGGTGAGGAGACCCTGGTTGATGATGAGTTAGGCAAGAATACTGACACGCATGACTGTATGGAACACCTGAATTAGACCTTTACTGCAAGGCCCGACATACGTGACACCCCCTTAGAAAATGTAGATTTTACGTTTTATACAGACAGAAGTTGCCATAGACAAACAGAGACAGGAGAGCTATGTACTGGTTACGCTGTTGTAGACGATCAGGATGTGGTAGAAGCTGAACCCCTTGGTCCACCTCACTCAGCCCAGGTGGCGGAACTAGTAGCACTAAGGAGAGCGTGTGAATTGGCAGAGGGTAAATCAGCCAACATATATACTGACTCTAGGTACGCCTTCGGGGTAGTGCACGATTTTGGGGCCCTTTGGCGTCTTAGAAACTTTACGACAGCAGCAGGTACACCAGTGGCACACTCAAAACACATAAAAGGACTTCTGACAGCGATACAGTTACCCAGAACAGTAGCCGTCATAAAGTGCAAAGCCCATACCTTTGAAGAAGACCCAGTGTCATTGGGCAACAACAGGGCAGACGAAGCTGCTAAATGGGCAGCAGGACAACCTATGACTGTATCGACCGAGACTATGACGGTTTTTCAGACATTAGACATGCAGAAATTAATTGAAATGCAAGATTTGTGTTCCCTGCAGGAAAAGGCGGTCTGGAAGGCGAAGGGATGTGGTCAAGAGTCCTCAGGACTCTGGAGGGATGGACAAGGTAAGCCTGTAGCTCCCCGAACATACTATCTGTCACTCACCGGACTGTGAGTGCTACTTCTCGTGTGTTTAGGAACCATGGCCGTCCACCATCCTGAGGGTCTGCGCATGTGCAGCCCTTTCAAACCTTCAGTATCTGTTCCTTTTAGTTAATTGGCTGATCAGGCAACACTCCCTATTTAAAGCACCTGTGGTCAATACCTCGTTGCCTGATCTTGGAGTCTCATTCCCCATGAGCCTCTGAAGGTGTTCCTGTGTTTCCTCGTGTATTCAGCTCCTGCTGATTCCTGTTGTTTGTTTGTGGTTTCCAAACCACTTCAACTCTCCTGTGTTCATCGTGACTGCACCAGCTGATTCCTATCCGCTGCCTCTGTGCTTCTACAGTATCCTGCTCACCTTAACTCTCCCATGTTCATCGTGACTGCACCAGCTGATTCCTATCCGCTGCCTCCGTGCTTCTACAGTATCCTGCTCACCTCAACTCTCCCGTGTTCATCGTGACTGCACCAGCTGATTCCTATCCGCTGCCTCCGTGCTTTTACAGTATCCTGCTCACCTCAACTCTCCCGTGTTCATCGTGACTGCACCAGCTGATTCCTATCCGCTGCCTCCGTGCTTCTACAGTATCCTGCTCACTTCAACTCTCCCGTGTTCATCGTGACTGCACCAGCTGATTCCTATCCGCTGCCTCATCGCAACTCGCCAGTGTTCATCATGTCTGCAGCCAGCCGATCCGCTGTCTCCGTGCTTCTACAGTGTTCCTGCCTATGTCAACTCGCCTGTCTGCATCGGGTCAACGCTCCGCTGCTTTCATCTCAGCTATTGGTTATCAGACCGCCTCAACTCTCCCGTGTTCTCCAGGTGTCCAGTTCTATATACTATTGCTTCCTGAGTATTGTTTAATCCTTGCTGGGCTACCTACCGTGCGCTGCACCTACGTGGTTACCGCTTCCACCCTCCTGTGACTTCTCATCCTGCCGGCCTCCAGCCGTTCAGGTATCCCTGCACGTCTCTCTCACAGCCTGCTCTCCTGAACCACGGTATGCATACTTCTCATTGACTATGCTGGTGTATTGCATATCTAGCTGGACTGAGTTGTTCTCCTCCGGAGTTCCCTATCCACTGAGACTATTGCTATCATTTGACTGTGTTTCCTTTTAGCCTGGATAGTTCTTGTGACTTTGTATATTTGTGCAGTGCTGCTCAGTTATCATTATATTGTGCATATCATCGTGGGATCAAGTTCAGTGTGCCCGTGTATACTCTGCATTGCATTCATCTCCTCGTGCTCCTCCTCACATATATATTTCAGTGGTACAACTTGCTAAAGGCAGACCACTGTCTCCTGTTTCCTGTGTCACCAGTTTCCAGTATCCTTTCACATAGCAGTGGTACAACTTGTTAACGCAGACCACTGACTCCCCTGATACCTTCACCTGGATTCCATTCCTTCACCCAGACAGCGGTACAACTTGCTAGACGCAGACCGCTGACTCTCATCACCTCCTCGTTACTCCTGGACATTCCTCCTCACTATAGCAGTGGTACAACTTGCTATACGCAGACCACTGACTACCCTCACGTTTCCTTGTCCATCCAGTTCCTCGTGTACAGTTATCTACCTATTACCAGTGCTGCTAGTCATAGACTTTCCTCGAGCATTCTCTTACCATCTGCTGTCTCCTGTTCCGTGTTCACCCTGCTACCAGAGTACCATATTACCAACTATACTGCTCTGGTAAGTCCAACATCTGGTGATACCTGGGTAAAGACTCCTAGTGCCCGTGACACAATCCAAGCCTGGCTGAAGCAGCACACGGCCTGACTCACCTGGGTAAAGAAGGTATGTGCAAACTGGTGAGAGCATACTGGTGTGCTCCCGGATTTTCCTCTCAGGCTGGTAAGAAAGCAATGTCATGTCTTACTTGTTTGAGGAAAAATGTTGGGAAAACTATTCCAACTGAGCCATCCCACATCCCTCCTACAGACGGACCTTTTCAGGTGATACAAATTGACTATATCCAATTACCACCGTGCAGGAATTTAAAGTATGTGTTAGTGTGTATTGATGTGTTTTCCGGTTGGGTAGAAGCATATCTGGCAGCCACTAATACTGCTGTGTTCACTGCAAAGAAAATTGTACAAGACTTTATGTGTAGGTTCGGTATACCTAGAATCATTGAAAGTGATAGGGGTACCCATTTTACTGGTGATATCTTCCAAAATATGTGTAAACTCATGGGAATCGGTAGCAGACTTCACACCCCTTACCGACCACAAGCCAGTGGTAAGGTGGAGAGAGTAAACGGTACTATAAAGAAGAAGCTGGGTAAGATAATGGATGAAACTGGGTTGGCATGGCCTGAGGCTTTGCCGTTGGTCCTCCATAGCATTCGAACCACTCCTAGACCTCCTCTTAATCTGTCCCCCTTTGAGATACTGTTCGGACGACAGCCTCATTTGATCGTGAGTCCACAAGACGACTTGAAGTGTAATAATGAAGTGACTGTACAATATCTTATAAGAATGAGTAGACAGCTAAAACAACAACAACAAAAACTAAAAATGCTGTCACCTGGTATGCCAGAAACGAACTGTCATGATGTTGAACCTGGAGACTATGTTGTGATCCGCAATTTCTTACGTTCAGGTTGTTAAACAGACCGTTGGGAAGGCCCGTACCAAGTGCTGCTGACCAGTACTACATCACTGAAGGTTGCAGAGAGAGACACTTGGGTCCATTCCACCCACTGCAGGAGAGTCCATAATCCGGAGAAAGTGCAAGATAAAACTAAGACCGACGACATAGAGCTGTCACTTGTGAGCCTGTTCCGGGAGACCTAAAGCCTGCAGTTGAGACACCTGAACCAGAGACGTTGCCTCAGAACTATCTTTCCAGCGATGGAGTGGCGGTTTTTGTTTTTCTTTTGTTCCAGGATTTTCCTTGTTTTTACTCTTTCTGGGACATTCTATTTTTGTGAAGGAGGATGGAGGACGGAGGAGAGTTCTGGGAGTGATACGGATGAAATGGAGGCCGAAGAAAAGTTAATAGGATACTCAGAGCAGCCCATTATCAAACTTGGTCCAGGGGTTATGAAAAGGTCTGCTAGTTCAGGAACTCTGAGGCAGTGTGAGGGGCTATTGTCTGATGAGTATTGTATCTGCAAGTTCTGCGACTCCCTAGTTGAAGAGAGATGCATCCAACGATGCCAGTCCCCCAGTACTCTGAATATAGGCGGGCATCCTTTGGAGGATTATCACTCCCTGGTGGGTAAGGTGCTAAACCAAACCGAGTGTGCTCTCACGTGCCTCAAGGGCAGCATAATATAGGACTAGTGCCATTCCCTCTAAACATATCTGAAGTACTCGAATTGAGGGGTGGGAGGCCCATAGAAGGGAGGTACAATAACACTAGGTCCTCTAGTCTGACGCTTCGACAATACTCCATAGGCAGATCTTTGCTGTGCCTAAACATATCTCATGCAAAGCGCCTGTAGAATTGGGAGGCTGACCTATCAGATCAGACAATGGCTCGCCACACTCATTTTAGAGGGAGACTCACAAGGTCACTACTAGGCAGGAATGTTGATGGAAGTCACAAATTAGGGCGTATAACCAAACATAAGAAGGTATCCATTGGAAAAGTCTCTACAGATAAATGTAAAAATGTCATTAATGCCGACACATGTCTAGAACAAATGGAGACACTAGGCATGGGTAGTTTTATCAAAACTCTGTGTGATATAATTCATGGGCATACTGCTCCTTATGTTCTCCCTGATGATGTGTATTTTGTTTGTGGAAGGAAAGCTTATTCCTGGGTGACTCCGAGTTCCAAGGGCTTGTGTTTCTTAGCTAAACTGGTTCCTGAAATCATGACTATTACTCATGAAGAAATGGTTGGTATTCACAAGACTACATCACCACCATACATACACACACAGTATGAACACCGTGGCAAGAGAAATATGATTCCTGGTGAGGAACCCATAGCTACAAAATTGATTAGTGAAACTGCTGGTTTCCAAGTTATGGTTGCTCTAGATCTCACCAGGACCGCTCAGGGAACATTAAACTTTAAATATATCCAAGACCTAGCCAAATTAATAGATAATATCACCGAGATGTATGATGACACTTTCAGGTATACTGGAAGGGAGCTACAAGCGTACAAGAAGGAGTTGGTGCAACATAGACTGGTACTAAATTATCTCACCTCTATTACTGGTGGGTACTGTGTGACACTGGCCACCCAGTTCGGTGTCAAATGTTGCACGTACATTACTAATAATACGGATGACCCTAAAGAGGTTATAGACCGGAAGATGGATGAAATTTTGCAGCTGAAATGGGAATTTGAAAGAGCCATAATTCTTTGTTATATGAGGTCGGGGAAAAGGTGGCGGGTTGGTTCTCGTGGTTGAACCCTGTGAAATGGTTCTCCGGTCTGGGGGAGTGGGTACAGGAAATGGTTGCTAGTGTAGGTAAGCTCCTTCTCCTTATACTGGGTGTCATCTTAGCAATTGGTTTAGTTGTCAAATGTGTTCCTACTGTGTTGAAGTGTGGAAAGCGGTCTCATAGGAGTAACAATGAGAAAGAGACTGAAAGGGTGGTACCAGATACCGAGATCCTGGTCTGTGAAGAAGTATTATATAAACCTGAACTTGAAACGGTGATTGGGTGATAGTTTAGTAGACTATCAACGGGTGGAGCTGTCGAAGTCAGCTTATCGGATAAAGTCATTTCAATTAAAATCTAGCAAACTTGGTTGTCTTTGTCTGAAAAGATGCGTACGGTACGCATCTACGTACAAGGGCACGCTACGGCGTGAAAGGGCGTACGCATCCACTCCACGTGGCAGCAACAGTAATTGGTCTTTTACCATACATTCGCACAAACACGCATACTTATAAAATAGTATACATTAATGGTAGTTGCAACACATAGTCAGTTATGTCAAAATATAGTAGTATTTATATGTTATATTAGTGAAATACACGGAACAGGTTGAAGGAATCACATCATGAGTGGTATCATAATGAACCTCGTTACATATCCTACTGTTTGGTTCACTCTGCGAGGGAATCGCAAAGTGCATACGCAAGTTATGAATGATAGGGAATTATGAACTACTTAAGACTAAGGAATCTTGGCGGGAAGAGCAGAGCTTACCCCCTGCAGAGATGGCCCCCTCCTTTGGATTCCTTAGGATGAACCAGCCAATGATTTATTAAAGTAATTGTATCGTTTTAAAATAAGCATTGCTCAATCAATTGTATGTGTGTCCAAAGCACATGGTGGTTTATTTTAGCAGATGTAAATAGTCAACAATTCAATACATTAACATATTATAATACAGTACAGCACAGCCAATACCAAAAAGATAAGTACATACCACTGCAATCGCTTGCGCACGCTGCGCACCCACAGGACCCGGTGGACAATATATCTGTTTAGAATAATGTGTCAGAGTTGACTGAGGGCCAGGGTGTGTGCAGCTATGATTATATACAGCACAGTGTTACACTTGATCAATAGAGATGACGTAGATTGTTTCTATAGGTCCAGACACAGGGTGGCTTCAGGGTAAACAGTTCATAGGCTGATTCAGTCTAAGGAATCCAAAGGAGGGGGTCTTCTCTCCAGGGGGTCTGCTCCTTTCATAGCCAGTATCATACAAAGGTTTACTCTCTAATATCAATAACTAAAGTATGCAATGTGCCAATGTGGTAATTTTAGTTAGGGTTTAAGGTATACTTAAGTTGGGTGAAGTATACAGGGTGGGGGTATGGGTTTAGTATTAAAGTTATTTAAGTTGTGGGTAGTTTTAATGTTATCGCAAATATATAGACAAGGATTATATGTGCTTATAAGTATGTCAATGTATGCTCTGCAGGGGTGTGGGATGCGGGGTAATGAGATAAGAGGGACTACTATTATATGTATGCTGGTACATCTGATAAGGAGCTGAAAATTCTCTCCTGGAATGTGCGGGGCCTAAATAATGCTGTGAAACGTTCTCTTGTACTAAAACAAATTAGAAAAAATGATCCTGATATTGTTTGTCTATTGGAGACTCACTTACACGGTGATAGAATAATCGCCCTTAAAAAAGCATGGGTAGGTAGGGCATACCACTCTACGTACACGACTAATTCTCGAGGGGTCTCTATATTGGTACATAAACGTCTCTGCTTCTCCTTGGAAAAAATTCAAGTGGATGCAGGGGGAAGGTTTATACTGATGAAGGCTGTCATTAATTGGGTTCCGGTGATTCTGTTAGCTGTATATATACCCCCACCGTATAATGGTGAGGTGTTAAGGAAATGTGGAGAATTCATGGCATTGTTCCCAGATGTTCCAGCCATTTGTATAGGGGATTTTAATAATGTGATAAATGGAGAGGTGGACAGATGGCGAGAGAAAAATGCTGTAGTTGGCAACTCTAAGTCGGCTTTTTCTGCTCTGGTTGAGGAAATGGGGTTAGTAGATGTATGGCGTTTGAGGCACTCAGAAGATGTGCAATTCTCCTGCTTTTCTACATCACATAATGCATTTTCAAGAATTGATCTGGCTCTGCTGTCACACTCTCTGGTACCGCTGGTGAGGAGCGTGGAATATAGGGCTAGGGGAATCTCTGACCACTCGCCCCTCTGCCTATCTATTGATTTTGCAATTGATAGAGGCCAGTCCTTTTGGAAATTAAATCCCTTCTGGCTCTCCTTGATGGGTACAGGAGCGACCTTGGTGACACAGTGGGAAGGCTTCTTTGAAGATAATCTGGTAACAGCAAGGCCACCTATAGTTTGGGACGCTTTTAAGGCTTTCCTAAGGGGGACATTAATTGCTGGCATAGCTGAAATTAAAAAGTCGTCCAGACAAAAAGAACAGATATTAGAGAAAAAGTGTAAATCCTTAGAAGCACAATACATTGCGGACAAAACTGAGGTTGCAAGGGGAACATGGCAGTTGGCTCAGAGAGAGTGGGTAGAGTATGTATTTGAAAAATCCAAACGTAAATTTCTGTTTTCTAAGCATGTACGATATGCAGAGGACGATAGAAATGGTAGCTTCCTGGCTTATCTGACAAGGGCGGAGAGGGCAGATGCAGCAGTACCGGTTATCTGTGATGACAGTGGGGTTAAGAAGTATCTGATGCCTGATATTGTTGAGGTATTTCATAAATATTACACGAATACATATAAGTCACAGGTCAGATATGACATGGATACGTTACAGCAGTATTTGAATGGTATCTCCCTTCCTGTCCTCTCCGATGATAGCAGGGAGTTTTTGGACTCACCCTTTACTCTTGAAGAAATTAATATAGCTATTATGTCATTCCCTAATGGTAAAGCCCCTGGAGTAGATGGAATCCCAATTGAATTATATAAAAAACACCGGCCCTTTTTTGTGTCTAGGTTGTTGGATACATTCAGCGAGCTGGGTGAGATTGGCGCTCTTTCCCCTTCAATGGCAGAGGCAATAGTGGTGGTGCTGCCTAAGTCAGGGAAAGATTTGTTGTACCCTGAGTCCTACCGCCCGATTTCACTTTTGTCAAATGATGTTAAGATTCTAGCAAAATTACTGGCTTTGAGGTTAAGTAGAGTGGTGCTGGAATTAATTCATCCGGATCAGACGGGATTTATGCCGGGCAAGTCCACGTCTATCAATTTTAGAAGGCTGTATACTCTCCTGCAGGTGCGGTCACCCTCTTCTGAGAGCGAAGTTGTGGTGTCCTTGGACGCAGCCAAGGCGTTTGACTCGGTGGAGTGGCCATACCTGTGGGAGGTATTGTCCCGATTTGGAGTGGGCCCGGAATTTATAAAATGGGTTAAACTTTTGTATTCACATCCAGTGGCGCGGTTCTGTATCAATGGGCATCTTTCTCAACAATTTCAATTAGAGCGGGGTACTAGACAGGGATGCCCGTTGTCTCCGGCCCTGTTTGCATTAGCAATAGAGCCGCTGGCCTGTAAGATCCGGCATGATAGAGAAATTGTGGGACTTAGATCAGAGCACAGAGAGGATAAGGTGTCATTATATGCAGATGATATGCTGTTGTTCCTTTCAGATCACGACAATTCCCTAAAACATTTGCTGCGGGTGGTTGATGGATTTGGGTTTTTTTCCGGCCTAAAAATTAATTGGGATAAATCTAGCGTGTTCCCTCTGGGATGGGAGTGTCCCGTGACAATGCCAGAAGGCTTACAGTTAAAATGGGCATCGAAATTCAAATACTTGGGAATATGGATCTCTAATACCCCCGCTGAATGTGTAGAACTTAATTTGCAGCCCCAGATCAAATACATTAAAGAAAAAACTCATGTATGGAAGAAGATCCCACTTTCTGTCTCCGGTAGGATAAATTTAATTAAGATGATGGTGCAGCTAAAGTTTTTATATATACTCCAGCAGTCACCTGTATATATTCCACCCTCCATTTTCTGATGCATTAATAGCTATTTGATTTCATTGGTTTGGGGAGGGGGAAGGGCTAAGGTCAAGCTCAGCTCGCTGTATAGATCCAGATCTTCTGGTGGATTTGCACTTCCTAACTTGAAATTATATTATTTTGCCTCTCAATTGGTCCACCTTAAGGCATGGGTTTCGGACCCCGATTACCATGAGCTACATTGGGTGTTGGTACACCAATTTAATTCTAATCACACTCCCTTACAGTCACTGCTGGCGGGGCGGCTTGGTATGCGGGCTCCTCCGCTCCTGATTCAGGCAGTTAAGATTTGGACAATCTGTAATAAAATAATGAAACAAACTGACATTGATCCATATACTCCTATCTGGGGGGCAAAGAAATTTAAGAAGTTGAATACAGTGAAGAGGGCCAGGGAGTGGTCTCGGTTGGGTGTGGTGTCGGTAGGTCAGCTTTATGATACAAATGTATTTAAATCCTTCGAACAGTTGGTTGGGGAATTCTCTGTACCCAGAACAATGTTTTATTCTTACCTTCAGTTACGACACGCCCTAGACACACAATTTAAAGGGGAGACTTTGGTGTTTGGGGTGGATCCACTGAGGAAACAATTACAGGCCTTGGGTTATAGAGGTCTGATCTCTCGAATGTATTCATGTCTTCTGTATGAATCCACTGCAGATGATTTGGATGGTTTGAGGAATCAGTGGGAAATAGATATTGGCCCTTTATCAGACAAGGAGTGGGAAATGGTTATAGACAGTACTAAAGGTTATACTTCATTAAAATTTCAACAAATACAGGTGTTTATCTTACACAGGGCCTACTTTACCCCTATTAGATTGGCAAAATTTCGCCCTGATGCTACCCCTAACTGTCCGAAATGCAATGCGATCACTGCTAACTTTTGGCACCTTCTATGGGAGTGTTCATGTATACAAATCTTCTGGCGAAGGATCAGGAGATGTATTCAGGTTACTGGAATTGAAGTGTCTCTTAGTTCACCGGCCACTTGTCTCTTTGGGCTCCGATTGAAGGGGAAAGTTAATAAACTGACAAAAATGTACATTTCACAGTTATTGATGTTGGCTAAGGTCTGTATAGCGAGGCTGTGGTTGGCCCCGTCGAGTCCCACGGTTACAAATTTAAAAGCACTGGTCAATAACACCATAAGGCACGAGAGATTTGTTTATACTAGCAGACAGGCTCTGAAGGAATTTGAGAATATCTGGTACAGATGGTTAGAGTCTCCATTCTATCCTATGTCATCTAGTACAGATGCTCTATCTACTTAAATGTATGGCTACCGCAGTTCTTATAATAAGTATCTGAGTCCATGTAATAAATCCTGCATGTGTAACATACTTATGTATAAGCATTTACGATGTATGATCCTGAATGAATATAGCACATTTATTACTATTATGCTTTAATGTAATCTTGTAAATTCCGTCATTTAATTCTGATATGTATGCGATTGTTTTTCTTTTCCTTTTGTTGTTTAGTATGTTTATATCTTAAAATATTTCAATAAAAATACTGGATTTAAAAAAAAAAAAGTATGCAATGTGCGATCTCTTCGCTGACTGCACCGGACAGCTGCTGATGATTAGGGCTTCAATATGATATCAGGCATGACACCTTTCCTATAACCTAAACCTTTAATAACACTACAATGTACATATAATCACTATATATATATATATATATATATATATATATATATGTATATATATATAGACTAATAATAAACCGAATACTATCTGCTCCTGAATTACAGTGTAACAGAACCAATATGAAATTATATAAATAACTAAATGTTGTAATGAGAGTGTGTGCGTGCGTATTTTACCGTGCGAACGCACCACGCTACGTAACACGTGGTGTACGCTACGCACGGCAAACCAATATTAAACCAATATACTTTCGTTCATCCAATTATACAACTTCAACAGTCCACCCTTTGATAGTATAATAAACTATCACCTTAAAGATGTTATATGCAGGATCTCAGTACCACGTTTCATTGTTATGTAATACAAATCCCCCTTGTTGTATGACCACACTGTTTGTAGATCTAAACAAGTTATCGTAAGAGAGAGTCTCAATCCTCTAAACGATTTCTTCTTTACTATAAACCGTACACTTCTGGAGCTTGGAGATAACATTTTGTATGCCCTTCAAAGGTGCAATAAAACACTTAATACATTATTTGGAAAGGTACAAGGTACAGTAGAACATGTATCAGCTATACAGAATTCTCTACTACAGTTCTTCAAGTTTAACAGGTTCTTCTGTCAAACGCATGTCTTTAAGCTCAGAATACATTTAAACACTTCATGTTTATCAATAGCATCATCCTATGTCTATCAATAATGTCATATACAATCTCCTTCAGCTTGCGTTAATATACACACTTCTAATAATGTCATCTGTTCTTTTCATCAATACTTGTGGCGGGCTATTGTCTGTTCGTTCTTCCCAGTCTCCCAATACTCAGATTGAACAGTGATCGGTTTGCAAAGCATTGGGAGACTTCAGACTAAGGGACCTAGGTGTCCTACTTCTTCCACCAGTGACCTCCCACCCATAGTTCGGGTACCTCAAGAATATTTAGTGGAAAGAGAACTAGTCCTACTTGATATAATCACTGAGGCACGTGTGAGCACGCCCAGCACTTTGTTTGGTCTAAAACCTTACCCTCCCAAGAATGATAATCATTCTCAAGGATGCCTGCTCAAGTCCGAATATTACTGGACTGGCATCGCTGGGTGTATCTCCTTTTAACCATGGGGTCGCCATACTTACGGACGTAATGCTACTCAGACAATAGCACCTCGCACTTTCCTCAAGCTCCAGGGTTTCCAAATTTTCCTTTACCCCTGAATTGAATAAAGTAATTGGCTGGACTGATTATGCTACTAACTTCTTCCTCCCCAATACCTCCTTATCATTACCTGAACCAGTCTCTGTCACCTGCTAATAATCAAAAGAATTAACTGTCCTGAGAAGAGAGTGAAATGAGAGAACACAAAACAGAAAAAACTACAACTTCATGCTGGACAACAGTCTTAGCCTTTGGCTCAGGTGCTACTAACTGCATTCGAGGCCTTCCAGTACAGACTCATGAGTGCCCTTGGACCCTTCTCTGAGTGTTCGCCCCTCTGCAGTGGGTGGAATGGGCACCAGTGTGTCTCTGCTACCCTTGAAGCCGTGATGCTGGTAGCCTACACCTGGTACCTGTCTGTCAAAACACCTAAGCTTAAGAAATTTCTGCTCCACAACTTACTCTCCTGATCCAACATCCTGACAGTTAGTGAGACCTTTCAGGAAACAGTGTTTTGGATGTTCTTGGTTGCTGTCTCACTATTTACCTTCTCTCAATATCTAACCTAGCCTCCCAGTTACAATCTCATCTCACGAGGGGTCAAGAACATTTCAAAAACTGACAGGTTAGGAGTCTGCCCAGGAGTGATCTCTTGGTAGCGGGAAAGGACTAGTGGCCGAAGCTATCAGTCACTTCAATCAAGTTCCAACTCTTATTCTATTCAATTCGTTCTACCGAGTACCACTACTTTATGTTCACACTGGTTTATGGTTAATTGAAAGTATGTGATTTGTTACCACTACTCATACATTATACCTCTATTATCAATTACATGAATACCCCTATCATCTATTATAACTCTAGGACTATCCCATTGAATAACAAAAGCTTTGAGTATGATACAGTAATACATTAGACACATTTCAATACACCTCTACCCAGACATATTTCATTGGTACACCAGTGTATACTTGAGGATCCTGCATGGTGGTAATTGGATGACGTGTATTTGTTTTACCTGGAGGAAAACCCATCAGCAGGAGGGATATGGGATGGCTCTATTGATCTACCTTGTCCATCTTTCCAGAGTCTGCCAGACTCCTCACCACATCTCTTCACCTTCCAGACAGTTTATCCCTCAGGTAACACAAATCTTCCTATATTAACCAATATGTGTATGCGTGCATGTGTGTGTGTGTGTTCACATTTTAAAACTAAAACAATACAACGAAAAACAAAACAAAACATAGATTTGTTAACTGTCACATAAAACCCTGCTGTCTATTTGACAGCTATGTTCGCCCTGGTGTGACAGCCATGTATGGTCGTGTGTGTAAGTGTGGACTTTACTAGCAGCTACTTCAGTTGGTAACTGTGTCACTGTATAAAGTCCTCTATGTAGTGTCCTAATCATGTGCTGGTATTGCTATAAAATGATTTCTCAGTCACCTCAACATCGCCCTCTAGACTAGAAAAATGCTAAAGACCAATGTATATCAATCGATTTTCCCTCTGCCAACTCACATGTCATTCTCAGTACCTCATATTCAGCTACTTGACTAAGTGGGAAAGGCAAAGGGGTCTATTTCTATAACATTTTCTTCAAATATAACAGTATCCAGTACATGTCTGTCTAACAGTAAAAAAATATAAAACATGAAAATTCTACATTTTCTAGGGTTTCACATTATGTCATATCTTGTGGTATAAATTCTACCCCAATGTTCTATACAGAGATGCATATCTGTATGCCTAACCTCCAGCAATCTCCTATCCACCCTTTGTGCCTCCATATAAAGGCACATTTTTGTACAGGAGGCACGAATCATAAAACAAAAAAACAAAACAGATATGCAATCTATAAAACATGAATCGTATTTCCACAACAGGACCTTTCTGCTTAAAATCAGCAGTTTCTATACACATGAAAACAAAACCCCTGACTGTTTCTGTAACTCATATCAATCTAGTGTGTGTATCACTGAATTTGTCTTAAATAAAAATATGTTTTAGCCCCATTGTTGAGACTGTGTCTGATTTTATCTCTACCAGAGCAGAGAGATAGAGAGAGAGAGAGAGAGAGAGAGAGAGAGGAGGGAGAGCGAGAGAGAGAGAGAGAGAGAGATACTAGCGTTTGTGTAAAGAATGGGAAATAGGAAAGCAATGAATGATGGGAATACAAAGATTTGAATAGAAACATACATGTAGAAAGGGAGATTTTTACAACAAAATGACAGCTGGATTGGACTCTGACTCTATGGGGAAATGGCTGTATTCATTCCACTGCTCCCCTTAGCTATTTGCTAACTATGACCCCTCCCCATACTTGACTAGGGGGTCTTAACAGTGCAATCCAGTGTCGTCCATCATTTGTTCATTAAGAACTCGGTATCTTATTGACTACATTCCTTTTCAACGGACTTTTCTAACTTATGATAGAGAAATGAAAAATTTACTCTTAGTGACTCATGTGTTCTCTGAAATACATAAAACGATATTTTGGAGCAAAGTATGTACATACTTCATTTTTGGATAATGATTCTCAGCCAAACAAATTATCATGAGACACTGCAGCCTAAAACAAAAAAGTGTTCCAATTGTCTATTGTTAATGTGTCTATCTCCCCCTTTTTTATCACTAAGTCTATACTCCTTTTCTGTCCCCTTTACCCGTGAGAAGAAAAACAAGATAGTTATCTTAAAACAGCAAACAAGACAAACATTTCCATTCTTTGTCATCGGCCAGCAATTTAGGAAAACAAACATGTGACAACATAAAGCAAACAAACAAAATCAACAAAGATTATTTTTTTAAAAATAAGTTTCTTTCTACACTTTGCACATTAATACTTACCACAGATTAACTCTAGAGTCGGCTATATTTCTTCCCCAGAATATTAGGTTTTACAGAGTGTGCAATCAATTGTAGGGGAACCTCTGAGAGAAATGTACGCCTCTTTTGTGGATGTCTATGTGATTTCCAACCCAGGTATCCGTTCTTCTCTCTACACAGTTCCTACTCATGTGTCCCTTCTTACGGCAGTAGAAACACGTCCCTGTCATGTCTGCACAATGTTTTGCTAGGTGTCCTATTTTATTGCCTTGAAAACACTTCCTCAACTCATGTTGTTTCTCTTCCTTTTTACAATCTCTCCTAATGTGTCCTTCTTCTCTGCAATTGTAACATCTCACTATTCTGGGTTTCCTGTTATGTGGGTTGTATGCTGGTGGTCGTGTGTGCAGTCCCTCTAATGCTGGGATACTTACTATCATTACCCTATCACTTAGTGCTTTTTCCTCTTTACATATATTTTTATCATGTCCTATAGCTGACTCCCTGAGAACACTTACAGTGATTCCTTTCCAGTTTGGTAATGAAGTTTGCACCATTCTTTTCAAGTTTTCCCTGAGGCTATCCATTAGAACTTTAACAGCAACCTCTCTGTAGCGTACATTATCTTTTATGTCTGGTACCCCAGTATATTTGCCCATTGCTATCAGAGCTCTGCAAAAATAGTCTGTTGCATTTTCACTATCTTTTTGCTGGATAGTAAAAATTTTACTCCAGTCCACTATCACTGGGAAATATATGGCCAACTGTGTGATTATATGTCTAATATTGTCCTGATTATCATCCTCGGTTAAGGATTCATCCTCCTCCAACATACAATCATTAATGAACTTTTGTATATCAGTATTGAGAGGAAGACAGGTCTTCAATAATACTCGCCAATCGTTATTAGTTGGCTCGTACACATTACCATAATATCTAATAAACTGCTGACATTTGGTCAAATCTTTCCTAGGATTAGGGAAATCAGACAAAATTGAAAATATTTCAGACCTAGTGCATGGATCATGCTTTGCTACATGTTTCAAGGGAACATCACTATTCCTGTCTTCTTTCCCATTGGGAACTGCTGTTGTGCAGACAGGATGCAAGTCTACCAAATCACTAAAACTAGTTGCTGAAATTGCTGCTGCAGTACAATGGATGTCTCCCCCTGTGTTAACCTTTTCATTATTCTCACCCCTTTCAGCCGCTGCCCCTGCTGGTGGGACCGTTCCTTTTCTTTGTCCTGAAATATTACTTTTAACATTACTTAAAACAACATACAAGTTACTAGTTACAGTTTTCACATTTTTGGTATTGGCTGCACTTCCCGCCCCGACCGAATTTGTCGGGGGCGTGTTTGCGCTCAGTTTGCCACGCTTTGCAACGCACACTTCCGGAATGCTTGTTTCCAGTACGCTTACTTCCGCTGAGCGTGCGCTTCCTTGCCATGTGTACCCTTCTTGTTGCCACAATTTTAAACAATCATCATGTTGAATTCTCGTTTTTGTGAGTTAATCAACCGCACTTTATCCCTAACATTATTTAACACCTCTGAGTCAAGAGTACCTATGTTTGGGAAAGGTTTCACACACTCCCGGGTCATCTTGACCCATTTGTCGCAATATGCCGTAGCATACGCACCGTATTTATTATACATAACATATTTTGCCGAACCAACCGGCCATTCATTAGGCAGCACAACATGAACTATCTCTAGCGTTTGCTTCGTATCCATTGTGAAAACAACCTATTTCTCAACGCTACACAAAAAGTCTTTTTACCTCTTCTCCTTTCAAACAGAACTTACTAGAGATTTTTTTATTCATGGATGTTTTCAACAGGCACGTCCCCTTAAAGATATCAATGCCCTTCCTAGTTTGAGTACTTTAGCACTGTTAGCACCCGATATCAATCAAGAATATCAGTGGTTGCAGCGTATTTCCTCCCACATCTCCCAAGTCGCAATCACGGCTGCACTAAATCAACCATGCGGTCTGATCGCACGGCTTACGGATACTAACTATCAGTAAGCTTTGCGATTAATATTTGGGAATGCCGCGAAAACCTGTTATTTTCGCTTGGAGTATACCAAGCATACTCTGTGGTGTCTCTTTATCACCTGCTCTTATTAGAACAGAACACCACTCACACAAAGGTTTCTTTATATCCTGCTCAGCCCTAGAACAGAACCTTTGTTGTCAGGTCACCTTTTTTACCATGCCCCGTCAGACACACCTGAACAAAAGCGCTATCAATTTTTAACAGTTCCACACTGCCCTCCCAATACTTAATCGAGGCCCTGCCATGCGGTCCAACCGCACTGCTCAGAGATACTAGTTATCTGTGAACATCGTGATTAGTATTAGGCACACGTGTAAAAACCCATAGTTGCCTATAGTTACCAGTATATTTTTGCCTTTATATATTCATTCACATACACACACATAACCTTTGTTTTCTGTACAGAAAATAAATTTCCCAAACAATGGCACTATCTTTTCAGAGATTTTACCAAGTGATTACACTATGCATAGCTAACAGACTGTGATCATGACTATTTACACACTTGGCAACAATACCGGAAGTTAATACACACTAAACAGGAAGCACACATACACTAGGCAATGCAGTACCCTTTAAAACATAAAACGACAATAAAAAGAAACATTTTTCTTTCTTGTCCCTAGATTCTAATTAGCGTTCCTTCAGTCTATGCAACAACGGACATTCGGTTTCGCAAAACACAGTGAACCACAGGTCTTAAACGTATTACGTTCTTTCCTGCTTTATGCGACGCGTCCGTCAATCCACCCTTTGTTGAGGAACCGAATATCGTAAGCGTTGCATACCTGCCGGTAACGTAACTCCTAACTCACGAGCCCCCAAATTATTAAAGTAATTGTATTGTTTTAAAATAAGCATTGCTCAATCAATTGTATGTGTGTCCAAAGCACATGGTGGTTTATTTTAGCAGATGTAAATAGTCAACAATTCAATACATTAACATATTATAATACAGTACAGTACAGCACAGCCAATACCAAAAAGATAAGTACATACCAATGCAATCGCTTGCGCACGCTGCGCACCCACGGGACCCGGTGGACAGTATATCTGTTTAGAATACTGTGTCAGAGTTGACTAAGGGCCAGGGTGTGTGCAGCTATGATTATATACAGTACAGTGTTACACTTGATCAATAGAGATGACGTAGATTGTTTCTATAGGTCCAGACACAGGGTGGCTTCAGGGTAAACAGTTCATAGGCTGATTCAGTCTAAGGAATCCAAAGGAGGGGGTCTTCTCTCCAGGTGGTCTGCTCCTTTCATAGCCAGTATCATACAAAGGTTTACTCTCTAATATCAATAACTAAAGTATGCAATGTGCGATCTCTTCGCTGACTGCACCGGACAGCTGCTGATGATTAGGGCTTCAATATGATATCAGGCATGACACCTTTCCTATAACCTAAACCTTTAATAACACTACAATGTACATATAATCACTATATATATATATATATATATATATATATATATATATATATGTATATATATATATATATATATATATATATATATATATGTATATATATATATATATATATATATATATATGTATATATATATATATAGACTAATAATAAACCGAATACTATCTGCTCCTGAATTACAGTGTAACAGAACCAATATGAAATTTTATAAATAACTAAATGTTGTAATGAAAGTGTGTGCGTGCGTATTTTACCGTGCGAACGCACCACGCTACGTAACACGTGGCGTACGCTTCGCAATACGCACGGCAAACCAATATTAAACCAATATACTTTCGTTCATCCAATTATACGACTTCAACAGATTGACAACTCCTTGGACATTCCTGAGACCTGGACCAATAGATGCAAGCTATACCATCTCCATTGTATTACTGTATTTGATTGTGTATATAAGCAGCAGCTTGTGATCCAGTATGCAGACATCTTGTCCCCAGACTTCAGGATTGAATGACTGCACTAGATCCAGAGCGCCTGCGATAAGTAACGGCTGTATTTACTATTACTTCGCTTGAGCATATTATTCTACTTATTGCGAATAAATCTTTGTGCGTTGGAAACACAAATCGAGGTTCGACAATCGTTATTGGTTAGCGACAATACGCACATAACAACGTGATTTGTAATACTTTTTTATAGATTTTATTGTATTCGTGGTCAGTTTTATCATTTCATAATACTTTTTTTTTTTAATATTTTTTTATCTTTATATTCATTATATTCATTTCTTTTATATTCTTAAGTTTGGACTTGTTTATTTTTTCTTTTATACTATTTTCTGTTTATTTTTAATTTTATAGCTATATAATTATAATTATTATATTTAAATTAAATTTAAGTTATACCAATTTGATTTTCCCATCACCTATATTAATTACATATATTTATATATTATTGCATATTATTTATTATTATTTATATTTGTTATTTTTTATTTGTAATATTTTATTATTTATTTAATTTTTTATATATTTGATGTTTTATATTCCTATCACACCAATCATTATTGTGTATCATTATATTTAAATGGTGGTATACTGTCGATTCCCAACATTTATGATCAAAAAAAAAAAAATAAGGGGGAGAAAAAGTGAAATATCAGTAGATAAATATAATCCATAAGTATAGATTTATACATAGTGATAAACCAAAATGTCCCCCTAAACACACTCGGCGTCTGGCCATTGCCTTGGCAACGGCCGGGCCTGAGTAACCGAAAGTGACGCCCCGGTCGTCATGGCGACGGCCGGGGACGTCAATACAGGAAGAGGGAGAGTCGCGGCGGTGCCAGTGGCCGCCGCGGCTCCAGACAGATAGCCATTGTTTATACAAGCCTACAAAGATAGTGAGAAAGTGATGAGCTTAGAATCAGAAAACACTCCTATTTGACCAACGTGTGAGCCCTCTTTGTGCTGTTTGCTAATGCCTCCGTGTATCTGCTTTCTACAACTTATGTCTGATTACGGTCTATCATAAGAATTTGTATGTTGTTAAAATTAAATGCATCACTTTAAAGACATATGGGCTTTTCACTTTTGCACCACCCTGTTAGTTAATTGACATCTTTATATTTTTTTCCTAAAATACTACTTGGTGGAGCCTCCAATGCCCTCATAATAGAAATGTGATGTAATAAGTATATATATATATATATATATATATATATATATATATATATATACCTATAACTTTATGTGCGTTTAAATTGCAATTGGATCTAAACTACAGGGACCTGAACATTAAACTAAATTTCTTGAAATGAGATACAAAAAGACAGGGGGTGCCAAACATAGTGTATTAAAAGTGATATATGACACTCTCCACAGATATGTAGTGCTCGTACCGAATAATCAGTAAATCTGGGCCAAGATTAGCAGTCACTCTGATGGTACCGGATAAGATAGGAATCCTCTCAGCGAGCCCTTTATTCAGATGGCACATCCAGTCTGCAGACTCAAGAAATGGCCACAATAGTATAATAACGTAAGATCAAGTCAGAGCAATCATGTATTTAATGGCAGCAAATTAGCTCTGCAACACAGTAAAACAAATGCCCATACATAAAAAGGATAAAAACACGCTTATCTGTCTTCTAGCACATGCGCAGATGAAAGGATTACCAGCCGGCACCGTCCCATACACATCCCACAGCGGTCACAGGATACAGACAAGAAACAGCTCTCCGACGCGTTTCGTCTTCTATAAAGACTTTTTCAAGGAGTATACAAGAATACAAGCCATTATGGACTCTTATATACTTAGTTGTCTTCATATCCAACCAATCAAAATGCGATTCCGGAAGTGCTTCCGCCCGCACCTGTCTTTTTGTATCTCATTTATTAGGCTTGACACTTGCAGACAGGTGTTGAATGACTGGGGAGCTGCCTATTGAAAAATTTAAGTACATTTCTGCTTAATATTTGCACATGGTGTTAATAAGCGCTTTATAGCTTAAAGACTTTTTGGGTGTTACATTTCTTGAAATGACTGATTTTAAAGATGTGGTTTAAGTAACACACAGTTATATCATCCCATTTAATGTGTGAACTATATAATATATACATAAAGGTTTTTTCAAATCACCTGTCCCGTCATGCCTTTGACAGATTTAGCAAGTACCTCCAGTGTAAGGAGATTTAAACCATGTCTAACTAGCATCACCAAAAGATAGAGCTACCGATAATACTATTCCAACTCCCTACTTTCTCCATAAATATACGGTTGTGTCCATGAAGCTCATGTTATTATTTGAATTTCCAGCAGGTGCCATCAATGTCATTCAGAACTATGTGACATATGACCCGTTGCTCGGCAACAGCCATAACAGAGCATGATGCTCCAGGAGATGTTGGGATTCAAATATGCAACTGAAGCAGCAGTTGGATTCTCTAGGATCAGTAACCAGTGAGGAGCTGTGAGGAGCTGCTCTGTTCGAGACTCTTCCTATCATCCTTTCCTGAGTCCAGTTTGCTGATATTGTTCCCATCATGCACTATTTCCAGGTTCCTGAACCTGTGACATCTCAACCTGGCCTTCAAGCTCCCGTGTACCAAACCGTTCATGGTGCCTCATCTCAAGGACATCTTGAGGGAGTTGGTGAGTTGTGAAAGTCTGAACATTAGTACTAGTAGTAAATAATAAAGCTACTATTAAATATATGAAACAGAGGAAAACACAGTTGAAATAGTCACTTTGTTTTAGGGTAATGGATAAATTTAGTACAAATGCAAATAGCTATTCTAAAGGACACATTTCTAAATAATTTACTCTTATTATTTAATGTAAAGATACAAATATAAATAGCTGAACCAGGACAATCTATTTATCCTTCTTAATGCCAGGTGGCAGAAGAGTAGCAGCAAGATGAATTTACAAAGTTTGCATTGAATAAGGAAACTAACGATGAAATAATTATTAAATAGTGTTTTAGCCACTACATATTAGTTAAAATCTTTATATTGACCATTATAAATGATGGCGACACGTTGTCGGTTTTAAGTAGGAATGTTGTAGGTTACATCATTTTTGGAAACAAGTTAAAGATAAGATTTCACATACAAGATTTTTATTAATAAATTTGGATTAGTCAACAGCTTAAGTCCAGTATGACATATTCATGTACTAAGCCAAGTAAAGGCCACATCAGAGTTTATCTTTTATGATAAATAAATCCGCAGAAGTAGAATATTTAAGGAAAAGTGTACAAATATTAACGTTTCAAACATCCATAGAGGGATACTTAAAATTACACATCAGTTTTGCACATTTTTATGTGAACAAAGATGTGTCCAAACTTCTGGAACAAATAAGATCATTCCCAACCAAAATCTTTTCCTCATGTGGTCACAGTCATACTTTATCATATCTCTTATTGCCGTGAAATACATGACTGTGAGCACATGAAAAAGCTGTTGACTGGGAATGATCCTGTCTATTGCCCGCTCTGGCTAATTCTATTGCCACTGATGTTTTAAAATGAATACTGTCTTAATTTGCAGCTGTGGTGTGTGGCGTGACCCTATTCTCTTTTTATGTTAAATTTTGCATCTTGACATTTCATGCCCGGCCCATCTTGTGCACGTCCGATCCATATGCTGTGGCCTCATCTTCCTCTCTTGCTACGATGCAGCAATATTGGTGTGTGCAAAAACCTACGCTTCCATACTTTGTAAGAACTACATCAGTTTATGAATTTCATTCAGGGGATGGCCAAACAGTGTTAGCAAGTAGTACTTTAAAAGGTGTCATTAGTTTTTCCTATATGTACATTTCTATTATCATGTACTATAAGCCTACACAAGTCGGTCGAACATAAAAGACAGAATGGAGATGTACACGTGTATATACACATAATGGACAAGTAAGTGTACCTATACAAAGATAAAGTACTGCGTCTTTGCATTTCTTTGGTTTGTCAATAACCCCCATTGGATAAGTGACACTAAAGTACTTTTCCTGCACAAAGTAGGGTGTTGATGACTATTAACCTATTTATATCTCACTTTTCAATTGAGAACTTTAACCTGCAACATGTGAGAGCTCTTAACTTTGTACAGGTTTTACTGTTTTCCAAAATTCATTCTCTTTTTTTACATGTTTCTTTTCCCTAGGTCAAACCTTTGGCATGCTTGATGCTAACTTTTTAAATGTTCCTCAAAATGGTGAAGGATCAGTAAGGCCACAAGAGGTTGCTGCACAAGATTCCTCGTGGCACTACGAGCCCCTACTCCCTGTCAATGTGGATCCTGGGACACTCACCCTTAATGAATGGCATCAGAGGCACAGTGCTGTAAACATCATACCCCATTATCCAGTTAATACATTGATCCAAGTACCACACAGTACACATAGCTGCAATTTTCAGCCAGTGGGTATGAATGGACATGTCCAGTACCCTGGACTGATACAAATACAGAATGTACCAACCACTGAGCTTCACAACACCAGGGGACAAATGTTTTTCCAGCCTACTGTTTACATGCAGCGTCAACAGCAGAAGAGATCTGCAATACATATACTAGGTTCTCTTGCCGAAGACCTTCTTTCTTGTGACTATGAAGATCCTGAAGTCTCCATGCTTATTTCCAGCATGGATTATTTCTATCAAGTCAGCCCATATGTAGACATACAGAGAAAAAAAGAAAACTCTCTATCTGCCCCACTATCTTCAAATAAGCGTCTTGCAAAATGGTATTCCATATTCAAGAAGAGGCGTCTGTGTAGACTAAAGGCAAAGGTTGCAAAGCACCCAAAAATCTGACAACCCCAAAAAACAAAAGTGAACCCATGTAAATAAATTCAATTTTCTCTTCTATCCTTTGTGATCTTTACCATATCTGGATAAGTTATGCAAATATTATGTAAATATATTTTATACTTGTGGTCATGCTGTCTAAATATAAAATATTGACATGTATAATCTTATCTTTGTAATATACAATTAATTCATTACAGATGTACCATGTTTTTCCTGGATATTTATATTGTACATTGAAAGAACCTTTAGTATTTAGATTTTTTTTAAAAATGTGTAGTTGCCACAGGTTCTATCATTTTTTTCCTAATAACGTTTGTGTCTCAGTTTATTTGTCATCATTAATTAGAAATTTAAACTCAATATCATTATACTGTAATGAAACATTAAGCGCAAGTCAAGAAATCTTTAGCTATAACTTGGGTTTAAATATACACAACAAAATCCCTTAAATGTTTTACATTTATTTTACATGTGTAAAAATTGTAATTGAATCTCATAGTTCATTTCATTAGAAACACTTGTTAACTTTGATGTTACCTCAAAATGTTAAAAGTGTGGTCGCACACAGAAGAGGACTAAGATCTGTTTTTTTTAAGATATTTCCATCATTTTATACAGATGGAGCGCATTCTCAACACACATATCTAAATCATCAAGAAGGAAAATAGATATAGGAGAGGCACTCCAGTCCCCAACAGCATTTTTGTCTATATTAAAATCTCATTTTATTTGAAACGTCATTATAAATCAATTTTCAGACATAAAGGCTAAATATTGGTTAAAAATATGTGTGTGTATGTAAACCTAGTGTGAATTAAAAATAATAAAAACTGAAACCCTTCAATAGCTAAGCTGGCCAATATTAGAGCAGAATTGTTAATTTGTATATTGCACAAAGGGGTGGTTCCTATATACTGTATTCACCCACTAATAAATTGGCAGTGTGTATCTAATATATTGCATATAATACACTAACAATTCATAAATACTGTAGGTTAGGATATCAGAGCCTTCATTCACTCTTCAGTTTGACAGCCCAATTGGTGTCCAAAGCACAGAGATCACAGAAGTAGTCATCCATACATAAATGACTTTACTTGTTATCAAGAGAGGGATATTTAGTTCTGCGTATGAAATGTATATTTATATGCACATGTTGCCCACTCGATAGCAAGTTTATTGCTTCCACCATGTTTGATGCCAAATATTGTAACAGCGTTATCTAGTGTAACATGCCCAAATTAGATTAAATTCCTCTTGTAGTATAAGTCATATTCCTCTAATATATACAGTCTCCTTTCTATTATTATTCTGTACTACACTTGGGCATATTGATTTTGCAGACATACTGCTGGCCCACAATCATACACACATACACACTTGATTTCTGGGATAGGGGTAATCCCACACCTCCTCTTAAACTGTATATGTGTTTGCGCTAAGACACTAACATGGGCTAGTCATCACGGCGTTCACTGCCGTTGCCAGCTGTTTCTTACGGGTTTTGCGACATCAGAGATGACATTCCTTCCCCCAGACATGTTTCACCTATGCTTTTTCAAGGGAATGACCCGTTCCCAGGTCACTGTTAGTTTATATACATGTAGTGTCCAATCCTATTCCTATTTTTGCTAATTTGATTGATATCTCCATTAGCAAATAGCGATAGAGTATGAAGTTTATCTGTATATACACAGCTCGTTGGTCATTATAAAGATCCTAGATCAAATATATACCCCATATCAATAGGAGATATATCTTATTAGTGCAGCAAAATTGTCAAAACATAACAAAGAGAAATAAAACTCAGGTAAGTAATTATTACAGAAATAGAATATATTGTTAGTATCCATAAAATCACAGGGGGCATAACCACATATACATTAAACCCACAATTTGTGTGAAAAAATTATGAAAGAGTTATAACCAACAAAAAATAAATTACAGTGAAAAAAATTTGTAAATTAACAAGTATTAAAGAAAGAATTTTTTTTATAAATGATGTGATGTGATCATACACTGAAAGTAATGAAGCATCTCAGTACCTAATTTATATTTGTGAATAAAAGATGTTATTGTTAATACTTTTTTATATATTTTATTGTATTCGTGGTCAGTTTTATCATTTCATAATCTTTTTTTTTTTATCTTTATATTCATTTCTGTTATATTCTTAATTTTGGACTTGTTTATTTTTTGTTTTATACTATTTTCTGTTTATTTTTAATTTTATAGCTATATAATTATTATATTTAAATTAAATTTAAGTTATACCAATTTGATTGTCCCATCACCTATATTAATTACATATATTTATATATTATTGCATATTATTTATTATTATTTATATTTGTTATTTTTTATTTGTAATATTTTATTATTTATTTGATTTTTTATATATTTGATGTTTTATATTCCTATCACACCAATCATTATTGTGTATCATTATACATAAATTTACTGACATATTTAAATGGTGGTATACTGTCGATTCCCAACATTTATGATCAAAAATAAAACAAAAAAAATAAAAAAAAAGGGGGAGAAAAAGTGAAATATCAGTAGATAAATATAATCCATAAGTATAGATTTATACATAGTGATAAACCAAAATGTCCCCCTATGTTATAGAGACCAATATAACACCCAGTGTCACAAATTGTGATAATTATATCTAGTTTAATGTCCTACTAACAATAATGTAGTGTTGATATGCCCTGTGATTATAGCATTAAACAAAGGGTTCTCATATAGGGATCTCATTACATTTTTACTCCAAAAAGCAAGCATAACTGTTGTTCTCATTGAGTCCTTAAGGGGAGAGAGAGTTCCGTAGGGAAATCCATTTGCTTTTGTGTTGTAAGAGATGTTTGTTCCACACTTGAGACAGGGGCGGATCTAGATAATTGGTGTACCGGGGGCGATTTAGGGGGGGCAATTTAGGCCCCGCCCCTTTCTGCCTTCTGATGCTGCCGGCGGCGGCACACTATGTGCAGGTCCGTTCTGCAGTGTCAGTGTGCTGCCTGAATGCTCTGATTGTGTTTAAAACACAATCAGAGCACCTGGGCAGCACACTGTCACTGCAGAACGGACCTGCACATAGTGTGCAGCCGTCGGCAGCAAGCCCCTGCTAGGGGGGGGAGATCGCCCCTGGATCCGCCACTGACTTGAGATCTGTCCGTGATCTCAAGTGTCTTTTTTATATGGTCCTAAGAACATTTGTGTCTCAGTTTATCTGTAATCATTAATTAGAAATTTAAGCTCAATATTATTATACTGTAATGAAACATTGAGCACAAGTCAAGAAATTGGTAGCTATAATTTAGGTTTAAATATACACAACAAAATCCCATGAATGTTTTACATTTATTTTACATGTGCAAAAACTGTAATTGAATCTCATAGTTCATTTCATTAGAAACACTTGTTAACTTTGATGTTAAGCAGCTAGGTGCTTCTACATCACAATGCAAAATCCTGATCATTTCATGCCAATGTGAATTTCCCTAATTGTTTGCAAGCTAGTGATACCTGAAACAGTTTCCCTCTGCCAGGAGCTCAATTCTCCAGAATTTGCATAAGGAAAATAGATCTGCCCACAGCAGCCTGCCAAATATTGGCCATATTTCTCACTGATCAACCAGACACAATTATATCAGTGCTACCAAAGTGCACGGATAAACACAAATATAGATTGTTTCCAGAGAAAAAATAGAATTTCAAATGTATATAATTTTCATAATTTGATAGTTGAAGTGTATTTTTCACAATAAAAAGCTGAATGTAAACATTTATAAGATAAACACATCTTCCTGCAGTGTTCTCCTGCACACACGCTCGAGCTATGATGTTCTGCAAGGATGTAATGGGAAACTGCAGACTGATGTACACAGTAGGTGATCCAACGGTAGTTGATGATTTATTTTTCCCCACTGAAATTTGGAGGTTCTATATGTGATTCAGAGTGGAGGGAATTCCTCCCTATTTGCAGACAATTAAAACAAATGACATCACTTCTGTCCTTGCAAACAGGTCCGCAGTGCACTGATTACTATACTTGATATAATGCTTTTTTACTTTCTAACCTCCCAAACAGCAGCTTGACATATGTGCTGTATTTAATGTTAAGGTTGAGACATCTTTCTTTTATGGATGGATTCTGGTGATCCAAGTCATTCCTACTAGGGGGGATCTCCAAGTATCACATGAAAGCTACAAGCTTGATGATCACCACCAGCTGTGCTGAATACAATGACTATCTGGAGATGGTCAGATTCAGTGATCTAGCTGTCATGTAAACAGATTTATCAGAATTTGGTGATTAGGAAAGGCATTGCCAGGTCAGATAAGTAAGCACTCTACTTAAGCTGGGTACACATTACAGAAATTTCAACCAACTTTTTATGCCGAGCGATTTTACATGCGATCGATGTTCTGATCGCTCGGTCCATGGACTGCATACACACTAGCCTTGTTTAGGACGATAAAGGGAAGAGCGGACGTCCCTTTAGCGACTTTTTACCGCCATGTTGTCGTGAGCAATGACTGTAATTTCGTACTCACTGTTTTGGATTGGTCGGAAGTTTATACACACTACAAACCGGAAACGAGATTGGAACGAAAATATTAAACGGTACAACCAACCAAATGAGGCGATAATCGTCCATTTGGGCAGACTTTCGACCATCGTGTCACTGCACACACTGACCCGACTTTTGAACGAGCGGTAGTATGTCGGCTGTTTGAGACGATTATTGAACGAAAACAGTGTAGTGTGTACCCAGCTTCATACTTAATAGGAACTATTGAAAGGTCATTGGTTAAATCAGTCCAATGTTTTACATGGGTATGGTACGATAGCCATTGTTTATACAAGCCTACAAAAGACAGAGAGAAAACAATGAGTTTAGAACCAGAAAAAACACATATTTGAACAACGTTCTTATATACAAGTGCGAGCCCTCTTTGTGCTGTTCACTAATGCCTCCATATATCTGCTTTCTATAACTTATGTCTGGTTATGGTCATAAGAATTTGTATGTTGATAAGACGTTTATCTGACATATTTACATTTTTTAGGATTTGATATATTTGCCCAGCCAACTTAGGGCCTGATTCATTAAGGAAAGTAAGGCAAAAAAATGAGTATGTTTTCTTCTGGATAAAACCATGCATGGGATGCAAATTAGTTTATTTCTTTGCACATAAAATAAATACTGTTTTTCATGTAACACACAAATACTGGATAGCTTTATTTTTACACTGAAATTTAAAGGTGATCTAGATCATGCCCTACCCCAACTATAAATAGTTAGGGCTAGATTTACTAAGCTGTGGGTTTGAAAAAGTGGGGATGTTGCCTATAGCAACCAATCAGATTCTAGCTTTCATTTATTTAGTGCTTTCTACAAAATGACAGCTAGAATCTGATTGGTTGCTATAGGCAACATCCCCACTTTTTCAAACCCGCAGCTTAGTAAATCTAGCCCTTAGTGTTTAAACTTTTTAAATTATAAGGTTTTTTGATACTAACATATGTACATTTTTGTTTATCGCCACATTTTCACAGAAATTAAAAGATAACCCAAAACCTCCACTGTAAAACATACAGCAATAAATGTAATCTCCTGTAACAAATTTACATGCACCAGACATATAGGGCCTGAGTCATTAAGGAAAGTAAGGCAAAAAAAGGAGTAAATGTTCTCCAGGACAAACTATGTTAGCATACAAGGGGTGCAAATTAGTTTAATATTTTGCACATGAGTTAAATACTGGCTTTTTTTGTCATCTAGCAAACAAATACTTGATAGCGTTATTTTACACTAAATTTAAAATTGATCTAGATTATGCCCTACCCCAACTATAAATCTGTCCCTACATTTTAATTTACCTTCCCCTCCAATGCAACATGGTTTTGCCCAGGTGCAAAGTTACGCCTTTTCTATGCTTTGCTCTCCTTAATGACTCAAGCCCATAGAATTCTGAGTAACAACATACAAACGAGCATTGCATTCCAGAATCATTTGCTACAATGGAAACACAAGTTCTCTAAATAGAATGGGTGACACAAGCTTTTGATATATGCTTAATACATGCTGACATAGTATTATTATTTTTTTTATCAAGCTTCCCCCCCCTTCTTTTAAGTTGACCTTTCAGTCTGCATTTTATTTAAAGGACATGTTAATGGCAAGACAAACACACTAATGTATTTTTAACTAATGTCATTAATTATTTTGGTGTAATGCAATTTGTGGCTTTTTCCGCTATTTTCATCACATCAAAAACTACGGTACCCATGACATCTCTGATGTACTTAAGAGGCGTCTGTCTATACCACCTCCCTAAACACTCACCTTGTACCACAGCAACCATATACAGGAAGTCCCAGCTGTTACATTAATGTGTCTCATCTAGAAGACTGGGAGAGCTTATTACACAAATTCCTTGTTTGACTGGGCCTATACTTCTCAATTATCCACATATTACCCACCATTTGTTTTTAATTGCTATTTGAACACAAATCTATCATGAACTCAACCATAATGTATTGACAAACCATTCCATTGTCCTTTTCAGTTATCATGAACATACAAACACACAGTACAACATATTTTACTTCACAGATTATATAAATGGTATATGTAAATCCTTACATACAGTACATGTAATATAAAGATCAACAGATGATATATTATACAATACCACTAAGATACTCTTAGAAGTGAGTTTCCAGTTTAGATTTCAGTAAAATATTACCCCATTCTTGCAATATCAGATTTCCCTTTCTGTGTACTTATGTCTGTGTTAAGAGCTAGAGAGTGAGTGAGAGAGAGCATGGGGGAGCAAGCGTGTATGTGTGTATGAAGAGAGTGCAAGAGAAAGTGCGCTGGAGGAAGCAAGTGTGAGCATGGAGATGGAGAGAGCATGGACACTTTAGGATTGTTGGAATCATAATGCAGGGTTAGATATAATTAAGGTTACAGTGGCTATTGCAGAGTATTTCATAACATAGCTATTACAGGGTTAGGTTAGAGCAGGGGTATCCAACGTGAGGCCCGAGGGCTGCATGCAGGCCAGAAGCATATTATTTGGGGCCTGCGGAACGCAGTCAGAGGGGTAAGCTAGGCAGGGGGTTGCGCCAGGCCTGAGAGGCGCTCTCCCTGCCTGCCATCTCCTGCTTCTCCGCAGGCGCCCTCCTCTCTTCCTCCCCTTGCACTGAATGTTGGGTGTGACATCATCACGCTTGACATTTGTAATGCTGACTGTCCAGAGAGGAGTTATAAGAAGAAGAGAAGAAGACAGAAGAGAAGAAAGAAGGCAATAGAAAGGTAAGTGAAGGGTAGAAAAAGCAGCATGAAAGGCACAGTATGAAAGTGAGGAGACATAAAGGGGGGAAAAAGTAGCATTAAGGGCAAAAGCAGCATGAAAGGCTCAGTGTGAAACAGTAGACAGGTAAAGGAAAGCAAAAGTAGCATGGAGAGAACAGGGTGAAACAAGAGACAGATGAATGGGAGCAAAAGCAGCATGAAGGGCACAGTGTGAAATGGGAGACAGGTTGAGGGGAGCAAAAGCAGCATGGGGGCACAGTGTCAAGCATCTCGAAGATAACATTAAACTATATTTTTGCTTTTCTTAATAATTAACTGTATAAATTTGCATATAAGACTTTTTATTTTTTTTGTGACCCACACAAGCTTAGATTTTGATTATTTGACCCAATTGGGGCATTGAGTTTGACATGCCTGGGTTAGAGTTATTGCAGGTATTGTATGGATAATAGGGTTGCATTCAGTCTGTATTGATAGCAGGAGTCAAAATATAACAGCTATTGTCAGGATATTTGTTGAAAGAATTATGTGATTGCAGAGTTAGGGTTAAATATATGGAACTATATTGCAGTGATTGAAATATTATATTGGAGGGTTATTGTAGTGAAACATAGTTAGGGTTAAATATAAGATTGTAGAATATTGTAAGGTTATTACAGCGAGATATAACAGATTGTAAGGTTAAGTAAACAGTGATTATCTTGTCAGTGATGTATATTATCACTGCAGTATTAAGCAGTGATAATATACATAAATGGTACATATTGCTGGAAACTTATATGAATTCCAGAGAATATATACATTGATCAGCCACAATATTAGAACTACCTGCCTAGTATTGTGTAGGCCTCCCTCTTGTTGCCAAATCAGCTTTGACCCATCAAGGCATGGACTCCACAAGACCTCTGAAGGTGTCCTGTGTTATCTGACACCAAGATCTGACACCAGATCCTTTAAGTCCTGTAAGTTGCAAGGTGGGGCCTCCATGGCTCAGACTTGTTTTTCCAGCACATCCCACAGATACTCGATCACACTGAGATCTGGGGAATTTGGAGGCCAAGTCAACACCTTGAACTCTTTGTCATGTTCTTCAAACCATTCCTGAACATTTTTTACAGTGAGGAAGGGTTCATTATCCTGCTGAAAGAGGACATTACCATCAAGGAACACTGCTGTCATGTAGAGATGTACTTGGTCTGCAGCAATGCTTAAGTAGCTGTTACGTGTCAAAGTAACATCCACATGAATGCCAGGACCTAAGGTTTTCCAGCAGAACATTGCCCAGAGCATCACACTGCCTGCGTCGGCTTGCCTTCTTTCTATAGTGCATCCTGGTGCCATTCCTTCCCCAAGTAAGAGACACACACACACCCGGCCAGTCACATGATTTAAAAAAAAATGTGATTCATCACACAAGGCCACCTTCTTCTATTGCTCCTTGATCCAGTTCTGCCATGCATGTGCCCATTGTAGGCGCTTTCGGCACTGGACAGGGGTCAGCATGGACACTCTGACTGATCTGTTTCTATGCAGCCCCATAATCAGCAAGCTACAATGCACTGTATGTTCTGACACCTTTCTATCATAGCCAGCATTAACTTTTTCAGAAATTTGTTCTATAGTGGCCCTTCTATGCGATTCGACCAGACAAACTAGCCTTCGCTCCCCACATCCATCAATGAACCTTGGGCTCCCATGTCACAGGTTCACAGGTTGACCTTCCTTGGACTACTTTTGGTAGGTACTAACCACTGCATACCGGGAACACTTCACAAGACCTGTCGTTTTGGAGATGCTCTGCCCAGTGTTCTAGACATTAGAATTTGGCCTCGGTCAGATCCTTGTGCTTGCCCATTTTTCCTGCTTCCAACACATCAACTTCAAGATTTAACTGTTCACTTGCTGCCTAATATATCCCACCTTATGACAGGTGCCATTGTAACCAGAAAATCAATGTTGTTCACTTCACTTATCAGTGATTGTGCTGCTGTGGCTGATCAGTGTATATGTTGCAGTGTTATTGTAGATTAAGATGGCAGAGTTAAGTGCTGAATATAAATGATATAGATTGCATAGTTAGAGGGAAGGAATACCTGGAGAAGTGATGCAGTGTGCACAGGAAAACGTGCTGAAGATGTCCTGTTGCAAGCAAGTGTGGCTGGTAAGGGAAAGTGAGTGGAGAGGGGACTTGAGCTTATAAAGACCTTACTCCCATCTCTCCCAGCTCTTGAACATAAGCTTGCCAAAGACCATCATTCAAAATGCCCTCGGATCTCTGGGGTAAAAATGGTTAAGAGAAGAACATCTAGTAATTTCCCTGTGAGTTGGCTAAATACATTAACAATTCATTCTGACCATCAGGGGCAAAAAGGTACTAACTGGCTTACATAGAGTGTGCTATTTTCCATACAGTGAATGTAACAGGTAAATTAACTGAACGGCAACTAGACACAACCATAGCAATAATCATCTGTGCATTTTGCTCATTTGTAACGGACGCTCCTATTAGCCAGCCTAACGATCACCCCAAAGTACGTAATTGCGTATTGGTTGCTATTGTGGGAAGATACCAGTCCTGCAGTGATGTAGCTGAGTTGTCTTTATTTGCATGGGCTAAATCATTTAGGGCATGAGTTCACTTTATTTTTCCTACTTGATGGATACAGAAGTTCATAGGTGAATGAAGCTTTGTTTCCGAGAAAATGGCAGCAGTGGTGGAAGCACCATCTGCTACTCGTAAGTCATGTAATCATACCAGTATAGTTCCAGCAGGTAAACAGTGAAATAGCTAGGTGAGCATAAAAATGAAAGCAGGTTTGGTCTTGATTGCAGATATTAATAATTAAAATATTATTTGGATCCACTTAAAGTTTAGTTGTGCCCCAAATTTATTATATATATATATCTCTAGCAAAACATATGTAATAAAATTAGTATTTTTTCAAAGTACATAAAATGAAATAAATATATTATAGATTAAAATTAATACAGCTTCATAAGCTCAAAGCAGTAATGATTTCAATAATAATTCTCAGTGTGCAAACCTCTCTTTGGGAACGGTTTCAGTTGGAATCCTTTGAGTGAGAACATCACTTTAGAAACAATCTCTCCTTAGTAACAGTCCAGTCCCATTAAGCATAAAACACATAGTATTGAAGAAGCGCCAGTAACATGCTGGCTAATTCAGATGATTTATAAGTTCCAGGAACCTATGAGTCTACCTGACAACAGAGCTTTCTGACGGAGTAATGAATTCATGTATATCACTTAATAGCTCACTAATCTTCAATTTCTTTAGTTGCTGCACTGTGGTATTTGGGTTCACTCATGTAATACCAATATAAAAAATGATGGGCCTGGTTCAGAGTGAACGTAAGTGTTTGAGTTAAAGATGCATCCAGTTCAGAATGAGCAGCTGATGCATCCACTTAACAACAGACAGTCCTCAACAGTTACGTCCAACTTGCGAACATTTGCAAACAACTTTTATTTTATATGTTATGAATGCATTTGCTATGAAGTATCATTTAAAACTAGAGATGGGCGGGCTCGATTCCCCAACAACCAGCAGGCTCGGTACTCTGGCGCAAATCCGGATTAGAAATCGAGGCAAAACGTCATTGTGACGTCGTCGGAGCTCGGTTCTCGCGATTTTTGAAATCCATAAATAGCCGCCTCCACAGCAATACAGCGCTATTTGACAGAGGGAGAGAGAAGGGTTAGGTCGCAGGCAGCATTAGAGCAGGGAGAGAGCACTTCTTATAGCACTTCTTGTATCACTTCTTACAGCAGGAAGAGAAGAGTATAGAGGAGGCATTTTTGCAAACATTACCAACTGTTTGGGGTGTCATATTCCTTCCTCCAGAAACTATTTTCTGCCTGCAGAAATAGTAATATACCAGCAGTATATATTTCTGGGTTTGCGCTACAAGTGCTTGGGGTGTGACATATTGCCCAGTTCTAAAGAAGCCATTTTCTGTTGTTGAAAATACTATATACCAGCAGCATATATTTCTCAATTTGCACTACAAGTGTTTGGGGGTGTCACATATTCCGCTGTGTGAAAAAACTATTTTTCTGGTGCTGAAAGTATTATCTAGCAGCACTATATATTTCAGATTTTGCACTACAAGTGTTTGGGGGTGTCCCATATTCCCCTGTGTGAAAAACAATGATTCTGGTGCTGCAAGTATTATCTAACAGCACTATATATTTCTGAATTTGCACTACAAGTGTTTGGGGGTGTCAGATATTCCCCTCTTTCAAAAAAACTATTTTTCTGGTGTTGAAATAATTATTTACAAGCACTATACCCTTCTGAATTTGCACTACAAGTGCTTTGGGTCTCATTAAAATGGATTCACAGCAGTCCACATATGAGCAGGATCAGCAAGCAGCTGCTGGCACCAGTCCTGATGGTAGTCTTCCCTGTACGTCATCTGGTAAAACCTATGTAAAAGTACATAGTCTTTTTAAGTCAGGGAAAAAAACACAAAAAAAAAAAAACTTTTACCGTGTTGAAGAGAAAAAGAGGTGTAACTGATGAAAAGTTAGCTGCCGATAACAAAAAAATTGCCAACATGCCATTCTACACATGCAGTGGCAAAGAAAGAATGAGGCCTTCACCTTTCTCTATTAGTGCGAGATCTAAAAATGTTACTGAGCTTTCTTCTTGTAAGGTCACCAAGCAAGACCAAAAGTGGTGCAGAACTACTGTTACGTGTGAAAGCCGAGCTGCAAGAAAACAGTAAGGCATTAGAAGAAAATGTATGCTCAAAAATCAGAATCAGAAATGACACCAATCCCTGAGGACAGTCCATCCACGAGTGGTATGTGTAATCGTGACCATTCTGATAGTGTACCCATAAAGAAGGGCCCTTTCGACATTTCTGCTGATGTGTGCCTGAACAGCCTGAGTGTAGCCAGTGATACACCAAGTGAGGATGACACTTTGGAATTAGAAGAGGATGAGGGGGAGATTTGTGTAGCCGACGAGGGCGCTGATGAGGATTGTGTAAGTGCTGCACCAGTGTCAGCAGTGTGGCACCAGTGACAGCAGTCCTGGCACGTAAGGTTCTAGCACCAAATTGCACTTTCCAAACAGAAGCAGAGATCACGCAGGTGGCAGACCACAACAGTTTGACATCTGGGCTGGTTTGAAAGATTTTACCAAAAAATGTGTGACCTTGCCCATAACTCCAACCAATCCTACTATTAACATGCAAAGGATGGTGGAGGGCCTAGCAGGGATTAAACTGTATTTTTCCTAATTTGCACTAATAAGGTTTGGGTGTAATATACACCCAAAGACTAGTGCTCAATTGTTAAGAGTCATTGATGAAGAGGAAGACAAGCAGGCTTGTTTGTAGAATTTATAGGTAACACCCATAGCTCACTCAGAAACAGGAGAGGTGGCAGAGTTCAGTGATAATCTTCCTCAAACAATACTAATTCATCCCACCATCATAGAAGTCTGTGTACTATGATGTAATTGTCGATAATGGCCTTCCAAAATGGAATTAGTAGTTCATTTTAGGGAAGAGCTGTCACGATTTTTGGCCAATTCTTTTACAGCAGAGCAAATATCAAAATGTTGTGCGGACTCATCTGCATCACCACTGGGTATCTTGGGAAAGCTCCTTTTTTTCCAACAAGCAGTTGCCAGAGAAACTGAAGGAGAAGACTACATTACAAGATGTTGATAGCTCTTGGATCCTGGCGAAGCAAATTAAGTAGTTAATCTACAATTAAAATATAGTTAGCACATTTACTTTGTTTTATTTCATCCGTTAAATTTCTGTAGCTCCTTCTCAAAATGTATTATTAAGGCAATCACTTGACTCAAGCTAACCGTGTCTGCTTTCTCTTCACAGGTGACTACTTCGCTGGACTAAAGTACATTCCCCTCAAATGCTAGTCTTCTTGCAGCTGCTGCATTCTCCTACATGCTGTTGCAGAATCCAGAAAATGACCCTAAATTTTTCGGGACACAAGCAGCATCTCCTGCATGTCATTTTTTAAAAGTTCTGTAACAAAAAGTTGATTATGTGAGCAAAACAGAAAATGTGATGGAATTCCATGCCGCTGTAATGCTTGAACAATATTGGTGTCGTTATCAGAAATGACATATCCTCAGGAGAGTCCAAGCGGGATAAGCCATGTTGCAATGACATCCCTTAGTTTTTGTAACAGATTGTCAGCTGTATGCCTCTTAGTGAAGCCACTGATACAAAGAGTAGCCTACTTCTGAAAAATGTGACGTACTTAGGTACATGCTGCTGCTGTCCCTGCTGGTGAAGGTGAATGACCAACCCAGTGGGCTGTCACAGTCATATAATCTTTAGTTTGCCCAGTACCGCTTGTCCACATATCTGTGGTTAAGTGAACAGTGGGTAGAATGGCATTTTGTATCCCAATAATTACATTTTTAGGAACCTTCTGGTAGAGGTGAGTAATAGCTTTTCTAGTAAAATGGTATAGTGATGAAATTTGGTAACACGGACACAAGACCTCAATTAAATGTCTTAAATCAACTGTATTAATAGTAGACATTGAACGCAGATCTAATACTAGCATAGTCCCCATAGCGTCTGTGATCCGCTTTGCTACTGGGTGACAGGTTTCATACTTGCTTCCTCTTGCAAACGATTGTTTAGCAGTCAATTTTTGCTTCTAGGGATATTGATGATGAAGGTGTTGGGGGTGTAGATTGCAGGTGCTGGGATGTAGATGAGAGAAGGGAGCTAGATGATGCTGGACTGCTTGTTGTTATTTTTTTTAACATAAGTTTTTGATTTTCCCAACATCTTTCCATGAACTCACTTCAAATGCTGTAACATGGATGAGGATCCTAGATGGTTAAGGTCCCTACCTCTACTGAGTGTGGCTTTATAAACGCTACAAATGGCTAGACAACTGTTGTCAGGATTTGTGTAAAAATAATTCCACACATAAGAGGTGGATTTTTGGTCTTATGCCCAGGCATGACAATGGCCTTTTTCTTATCACTGGCAAGAACTGCAGCGATTTTTCTTTGAAAGTGTATGAAAATCATATTGTGACCTAGGAGGTGGTCAAAATTGAATGGAAATGACTGGAAATTAGTGTTAGTAAGGTTAATAATAATGTAGGTATAAAATAATACCTAAATTATGTTATTTTAGCCCTAAAAAATATATTTTTTTAACAAATTGCAAACCAAATCCAAAACACGCAAGAGTGGTTTTGGCAAAACCAAAACCAAAACACATGGGTAATCCAGATCCAAAACCAAAACACGGGGGACAGTCACCATCTCTATTTAAAACTGAATAGCCTAGCTAATACAGCAGAAACAACGCAGATATATGTCTCACCCTGAATCAGGCCCTATTTGTTTCTCTGGTACCTCTCAATAGTACATACTAAGAATCAGTGGCAGAACTACCATTGGTGCACCGGAGCCCAAGGAGATAATGGGGCCCGATGCATGGAAAACTAGCGAGCTGTGGGCACCGGTTCCCTCCTACCCCCTTCCATGCTCCGGGGCCCACAGCTAGCTAATTCCGCATCTGCTAAGGATACTTTTTGACTTCAAACACAACATACATAAATACTGAGAAACCTCATACATATTCCCCTTCATACTGGCCTACTGTATCTGACCCCCCCTGATTTCTTCCCACATTCCACTACCACTGCTCTGTCCACCAACCCCCATTTGTCTTCTTTGGGGGTGTGCCAAGCTGCTGCCCACCCAGTCACCTGAGTACTTCCAGTAGATCCTCTGCACACATTCTCGTGCTCATGAACCCCATCCACTGGCCTCCACATATTCAGCTCATTCCATTGCCATTGTGTAGTCTTTCAATCAACTGTCTAACCATCTCAGCCAACTATACATGCAATTCATATGTTTACATTCTGACTTGTAACCAAAAGCCTTTTATTGTCATTATATGTTAATCATCTGTATTACCATGTACCCACATTACACTGACTGCTTTTCATGTCTCTCCTCAATGCCCCAACAACCCCCCCCCCTTCCTTACCTCCCATCCTACTTTTTCCCCATTCTCCCTGTCTATATTCCCTATGCCTTTCAACATACCCTATCACCACTTCACCACACCCTCCAGCCACTTTGACTACTTTGCTTTCATCTCCTCTGCTACCTGCCTAGACCACTAAGCGTAGTATCCCATAAGCATGCAGGTCCCTCTTCCCTATATTTCATGTCTGTCCACTCTCCGTCGTCCTGTTATGTCTTATGCAGAATTTTTCCCCAAGCCATTAATTTTGATTCGTTAATTGTATCAACGCATTTATTATTCTGCTAAACTGTAGCCATATACCTGTTATCATGCTTACTGTTTCCATGTATATTCGATTTGTAAGTCTATGTCAGGCGCTACGAAATCTGCGGCACCATACAAATAAACAATGATGATGATGATGACCATTGATCTGGGGTCTGTACAGTAAATCCACCAGAAATTTAGGGTTTTGTGTTTTATAAAGCCACCAGAGATTTTAGGGCTTGCACTGTAACACCGCCAGATTTTATGGGGGCCTATAATGTAAAGAAACAAGAGATTCGGGGACCTCCATTGTAAAACCACTAGAGATTCGGGGGTCTATATTTGATAATGTCCTCCAGAACAGGGTTGGCATTAAACAGTAGTCACTACTGCTGGTGCACACTGTGCTTTGTGTAGTGTATATGACAACACTGAGGACCCCCCCCCACCTGACTTGAGTGCCATCCCATGTGTGCAGGCTGCAAGAGAGGCAGACAGAAGAGTCTGCCTCTCCAACACAACACGCCTGAAAGAAGGTAGGCGTGAGGGAAGAGGGAAGGAGGAAGATGGTCTAAATGTAGTGCGGATTGGAGGTAGACTATTAACTGTGTGGTGAGTGTGGGTGGGGATCATTATTTCATGTTGGGTGCTATTCAATAATTTGTTTGGTGATGGTGATGCTATTTAATTTAATAGTGGGGCCTAATACTTTAAAGAGGGGTAATGGGACCTTTAGTTTAATGTGGGGAGCTTTGGGGGCTATTAATTGAAGGTAGGGCTGAGTTTGGAGAGAATGAGGGCTTTATATTAAATGTAAATATGAATTATTTAATGTTGGGGATGGTTGTGGGAAATGAATATTTTTATTAAATGTAAATGTTATAATTAATTAATTTAATGTTGAGGCTGGTTGCATAGAGAGAGAGGCCAATATTAGTGTGTGCTATTGATTTAATGGTGGGACAGGTTGAGGCTTTCTAAATTTGATGTACCTGTTTTTTTCCAAATTGGGCCTCCAACATTACAGGATTCAGACATGCAGCAACTGTGCTGAAAATACGAGCACTCACAGGTAGTGAAAGCTGCAAGAACATGTAGGAAAATGCAGTACAGTCTGCCAACTGTCCTGATTCAGGTGGGGCAGTCCCGAATTTGGATGACTGTCCCACCTAGTCAGGATTAGGTTCAAATGCAAAGAGTTGATAGATATGTCCCACTTCACAATGCTCTGCTCATGAAGGGAGAGCTATGTGCACCTAACAGTAGTGCACACAGTATTGCCCGTGTATTTGTCTAAAGACCATAAGGACTCCACTGTCTTAAGTGCTCCCAGCCCCCCAGAGCCTTAATCCAGCTCTGACAATATTCTCTGTATTGTATAGAGGCCACTAGAATGTACTCTGTATTGTATATATATTAAGGTGTTCTTTTTCTCTACATCATTCTTAAGATTCTCTCTGTATTGTATGTTGATAATTAAGATGCTTTCTGTGTTGCTTATCAGTGACTAAAATGTTCTCTGTATTGTGAACCAGTCACTAGCTTGCTCTTGGTATTGTATAGAGGAACTAGGATGCTCTAGGTCAGTGGCGGAACTACCATTGGTGCAGCAGGTGCGGTCTAATGGGGCCCATGGAGATAATAGGGCCACTGCATGGGGAACTAGCCAGCTGTGGGCCATGGTTCCCTCCTCCCCGCTTCCCTGCTCCAGGGCCCAAAGCTCATTAATTCCCCCTCTGTTCTAGGTATTCATCATCAGCATCATCATTTATTTATATAGTGCCAGCAGATTCCATAGTGCTTTACAATTGGGAACAAACAGTAATAAAACAATACTGGGTAATACATACATACAGAGAGGTAAGAGGACCCTGCTCGCAAGTTTAAAATCTATGGGTATTGTATAGATATCACTAGATTTCCATCTGCATTGCATATAGAGGTTACTAGAATGCTCTCTATATTATATATATATGTTACTAGAATGCTCTCTACATTATATATAAATTACAAAAATGCTCTCTACATTATATATAAATTACAAAAATGCTCTCTGCATTATATATAGGTTACTAGAATGCTCTCTACATTATATATAGGTTACTAGAATGCTCTTTACATTATATACAGTTTACTAGAATGCTCCATACATTATATATAGGTTACTAGAATGCTCTTTAGATTATATACAGTTTACTAGAATGCTCCCTACATTATATATAAATTACTAGAATGCTCTCTACATTATATATAGGTTACTAGAGTGCTCTCTACATTATATATAGGCTACTAGAGTGCTCTCTACATTATATATAGGTTGCTAGAATGCTCTCTGCATTGAGGACTAGTCAGATGGAGCTGTTTTTTTTTTACTATAGTTCTTTCACATAACAATTTTCATATATTTCATTGACTATATAAAACCACACCAGCACGATATTCATCACTCCCATGCTTACATTGTGGCAGGCTGGAAAGCAGGCCTTGGCCACTTGTTTGTGTTTCCCACCCCCTTCCCTCAGACCAAAGGTTGCCAGTTCTCTCTTGCTAGGAATACATCTAGCTTGTGGAGGCTCATCCCAAACTCGGAAGGTAGGTGAGTACCTTTGTGTGCACAGGGCAGAACATCAGGATGAAGCTTTATAAAACTAAGGTGTTTTGCGATGTGCATCAAGTGCAAAACATAAATGAGATTCACATGTTATGGAATTGTGGCTAAAACAAGTGTTATTGTACAATTTGCTCACTAGAGGGCAGCATTCACCAAACATACAAATTCTGATTGCCTCATTAATATCTCAGATTCCAAGGTGTCATTGTACAAAGCTCAAGATATCTCTCGCTTGCAGTGCAGATTTATTTTCATGGTGCATGTTAAAATATATGACGGTTTACTAATTATTTATGTACCCCTGAGCTGTAAATGTAGCCCATGCGGTAGTTAAGTATGCAAAATCTGCTACTGTGGATGAGGAGAATTTCTGAATGCAGCATTATAATGGGATTAATGCCAGTTTAAATAGAGAAGTACAGTAAATATAATTGTATGCTTTAGGTAACAAGCATTCTTTATTTATTGAGTACGTATAGATCTATAAGTGGAGGCTTAATGTCTACTCAGTCCAGCTGATTCTGTTGGTAGCTGCGTGGACAACAGCAAGAAAATCAATTCAAATATTCTTTTGAAAGAGGAAAACTGAAAAATTATACATATTGCATTGCCATCGGTGCATTTCTTTTGCTGACCTAGGTGTCTGTGGAACAGATTCTGAGGGCAGGAAATAAAGAGAGGCTTTACGTACACTTAATCAATGCATGTGTTGGTGTAAATCTTAATGAAAAGAGACGTGCACTGTAAGAGGTATTCTTGAGTCATACAATCTGCCTCACATATGGATTCTTAATATGTCAGCGGGAAATGTCACAAGGTAAAATATAGCAAGAATGTCACCCTGACCGATTAGTAATCAGCGTAACCTGTTTAAATCCCACTTCAGCCACTGTGCAATGCTAGAAAAATAAAGTGAAAGAAGAAATAGTAGAGCTAACTGCGTTATCCCATTAAAATGTATAATAAGCACAATCCCATATATCTTTATCCATCCTGTTATAAACCTCAACCTCACATAGATATTGTAGTATTTTATAGAATTAATACTATGGGCCTGAGTCATTAAGGAGAGCAAAGCATAAAAAAAGAGTAAATTTGCACCTGGGCAAAAACCATGTTACATTGGAGGGGGAGGTAAATTTAAAATGTGGGAACAGATTTATAGCTGGGGTAGGGCATGTCCTTGATCAACCTTACATTTCAGTTTAAAAATAAAGCTATCAAGTATTTGCTTGCTGCATGATCAAGCAGCCAGTGTTTTCCTTGCGTGTAAAATAATAAATAATTTGCACCCCTTGCATTGTAACATCCAGGATCAAATATCCTCCATTTTTTTTGCTTTGCTCTCCTTCATGACTCTATATTGGCAGAATCTTTACAATTTTGACTGAATCATAAGTCTCAATTTAATTAAATACTAAGGAGCCTATATATTTAGTCATGAATCATGCGTAAACTTCCTTTTCCTCACGATTTAGGCATTTTTAAGTAACATAGCTATTTAACAAAAGCCTAATGTAGGAGATATCATAGTTAGATATCTCCTGCATTAGGCTAAGTATAGCATTCAACCGCGTACCCCATAATTCTCAATGGGGACTGTGGTCGGGCCAATTTAACAAGCTGAAGATGGCGTTAGTCGTTCTGTCCTATGGGGAGAGCATCGCAGGAGAGGGATGTTTGACACCCTCTCCAACTTTCCAACAGGCTTTGCGCTCTCCCTTCCATTAAATACCGGAAATGACTCTGCGAATGAATGACCATGTGCTTATGTGCATTAAAGATCCTGGGTCAGATCCCAGAGTTATTGTTAAAGTAAAGCCTCTGCTGGGACAGCCTCTTATCTCATAGGCAAACCAAGAGGGGGTGAGGGGGGGAGAGAGGGTTCCTAGTACCTGAAAACCCCCCTTCCAGCCTGGGGTACTGTATGCTTGAGGTGGATGGACTCTGCCCCAGGACCAGCCACTTTGCAGATTGTGTGCAGATTGTTTCTGTCTGCACTGTTCACAGCCATCTCTCCCCAACAAGTATTGAAAGCAGCAAGAACAGGTAGGAGAGAGCAGGACAGTCTGTCAACTGTTTTGACACACTCAGTCAGGACTTTGTTCACACGGCTCAGCTCGAAAAGGGAGAGCTGTGTGCCCCTAACAGTCATGCATGCAGCATTGCCCGTGTATATGATGGGGATAGGAAGAGTTGGAGAGCAGCCAAGTACTGTCTAAAATTATAGCCACGCCCCGAAGCATGCTGACTACTCCCACTGGTGGTGTGGCATGGGAAACCCTCTCTACAAATCCTGCATTTGCCCCTGTATCTGATGCATTGTCTGGGATGATTTTTTAATAAAAGACCACATTATAACACACCTTACTACTGCAATAAGGGATGATAATTACCTGGGGGTGGTATGCGGCCATTAATAAATATACCCTTAATTCCCAGCATATTCTGATTTGGCGGGTACAATAATGCAAGTAATTGTCCAGAGAAGAGGAGAGGATTCAGTGCTGGACCATTACAGGCATCAGGAGGCACAGAGATTCGGGAAACTGCCAGGGTGCAGGTAAGACGTATTTGCATTTTATTCTATTCCATCATATTAAATACCACCCAAACCTAGATTATGATTTTACTGCTCCTGGTAACATGGACAGAGTCTAACCCATCACAGATGCACTTTGATGTTTCAGTTTTGGGACTCAAAGTTCCTGATTAGAATATCCACTATCAAATATTGACCTATATCATAATCTATTTTATGACGTATCTCATTATTTATATGGTGATGTACGATGCTGTTGATATCTACTGTATATGCATATGAATTTATAGTTGTTTTTTTATGAACTTAATATTGATTTCAATTTATGTGCAACAATAAGTACTTATAGATAAATTGCTTTGGGTATTCCTTTGTGATATATTAGATTTTATTTATATATATTTTAATAGATAATCTTTATATCAAGAATAGTACAGCGCTTCTCATATATTTATTTTATATATAATACATACTTACCTTGACAGTTTAAAAATAATCGAGCATTGATGTAATTTTCACACCTTCCTAGCTCTATAGTACTGAGCTGCACTACGTTTAATGTGGGCTATGATTAGGGACGTTAAGATGTTTAGCCGATTGGGAAATAGATCCCAAGATTGGATTGCAGAGACAGAAAAGTCACCCACCCCCAAACCTTCTAGCCATTGGAAATTCCCTGAAATCATTTTAATTAAATCTATACTAAAGTAATCCTTGCTGGGAAACAACCCTGCTATTGTATTTATTTAGCTCAGACACCAGCGTGAAACTTATACTGTACACCCTTCAGAACTTCCCCAGCTGTCCTTACAAGTTGGCTACAAGTTGCATTTCATAGCTCCAGCAGATGATACATTTAAATTGTGGACTGGCTGCAGAAATACTGGTTTTATTAAATCCCTTCTGAGCCAGAGAAAGAGATGACCGTGGACCGTGTTGATATAACATTATGTGTGAAGAACAGAAGATAGCCTGAGGCAAAGCTTCGGGATGTGTCTGCTTAAATGACTGATAATAACCCAAAGACATTTTCTTATTTCCCATGGTGTTAACAATGGACAGCTGGTAGAAACACATGTCTTAGCAATACAGTGGCTGACTGACTCCATGACAGGCAACGATAGAGTGATATTTGGCAAGCTTGAGTTGGCTTGTCAGTCTTTAGTAGAATACTCCATTTGCCGTAGTAACATGCCTGGCATATAGAAGACATGGGAAGTATATTTACATTTCTCTCTTGAAGTCTCCATGAAGCTAATTTCATGTGTCTTGCACATTTGATGTGTATATTTGAATGTACCATATCTATCTATACAGCCTATTGTAGTCAAATGTTGGGCTTCTAGAACCATGATCCTGCATATTTAAGTAGCAACATTAAGTGGAAGGGTACTTGGAAGTATAGGAGCCAACCTTTTAAAAAGATTGGCAGTGAGGGTGGGCAGGGTCATCTTAACAGTATTATGGGCCCCTGGGCAAAGTAGTGCACTGGGGCCCCTACTTACACAACCACTCACAGGAATAAACAATGTAAATTATCAATAAAATTAAGCTTATATTTATTGTTACCTGCAACAAAATCAGTGTTTAAACATTAAAAAACAGGTTTCTTTTGCCCCCCTTCTGTCTCCACTATTTCATATTCTGTGCACGCCATTATGATATTATGATACTTTACTTGCCTTTCGATTGCCTTCTTCTCTTCTGTTTTGTTTTCTCGTCTTCTGTTTTCTCTCTTCCTTGCTTGTCCATCATCATTCCTCTCGGTGCGCTCCTCGCTGAAAATGTTGAGCGTCTTGATGTCACGCCCAACATTCCGTACGAGTACAAGAGGAAGGAGGGGAAAAGGGAGGGAGCCGGATCGCCGCCGCAAGCAGATATGATTTTTATTTTTTTTCCTTTCTTACAGGCCCTGCCTATGGGGCCCCCTATGCCCGTGGGGCCTCCGGGAAATTGACCAGCGTGCCCATTCAGAAAGACTGCCCTGGGGGTGGTCTAACGGTTTTCTTATTATGAAAATGAATCAGCCCTTTTGCTTTAGATGCACGTTTTGCCACAGCTCATGGCAGAGGTAGATGACAATTGACGATAGTTATCATCTACCTGTAGACAATGACAGGCATGATGAAAGGGAAATGCAGAAGGAATTTCTGGAGCTAGTGATCACTCTTAGACCTGCAGCAAATTGGGTTACCATTGATCATCACAAAAACAAAGGTATTAGATTTTAGGAGGACTGTGTTTCTAGACATAGAACAATTTGTAGGTGATTTTATTGGCAGAGTGAATGCATTTGATTGGAAAAAGTAAAGAGTGCACAAACAATAGACCTTTATATCCGGAAGAAAAGAAAGACAATCTGACTCTCAGAAGAGGTAGGATGCAGTATAAAAGCAAGAAAAAGATTGAACAGGAAGGCCAGCAATGGTAGAACTGCAAGGGTAGCAGAGGGGAGGGGGAGGGCGGTAAAGAGCCCCTGCTCCCCCCAAGGCCTCTTCTGAATGGAGGCTTATTTTAAGCATGTAGCAGTGTTGTGTGAGGGCAGGAGTGAGGTGTTAGGTTAGTGCGTCATCCAAATTTTGCTATGGGGACTGGTGATCAACGGTTCCACCCTTGAAGGCCAGTCACATGCTAGGTTGCATAGGAAGAGAAATTAGTAGTGAAAAGAGAGGTGGTGATGTCACTACAAGTTCTATAAGCGCCACATGCTGTAGGCATTGCCAGGACCTGTAGTGCACCAATTAAAATGACTGATTTAACAACTTAAAACTCATTACCTCACATGCATCTGCCCCCCGGCCCGGTCCCATAGTGGGCTACTTTGGGCTGGGTTACTGTGCCACCTGCATTTTTTTTCCTTTAAAAGTCGAGTCTTGCCCCCCGGGCTAAAATTTGCCAGCCCTCCCCTGCCGATTCTCCTTGGGAATTCAGCCCCCCATTTTGATGGGGGACCCCATTCTGCAGGTTTCCCTGTTTTAGAGTCATCAGCCCAGCTGATTATAGGCAATTTTGGTAGCGGCCTTTTCTGGGAGACCCCACATTGTTTATCCCCCCCAAATGTGTCAATATCAACCTAGGCTATGAGGGCTGGTGCTGGTAGTACTTTTCTTTTGAGGGGGGATGCAGTTTATTTATTTATTTATTTTTTAATAAAACTGAAGGGGTCTGTGCTGATCATCATCATCATCTTCAATAGGGATAATTTCACCAGCCCTCAGTGACCTCTATCTGCGTGTCCCTGCAGGTCTGCATTTGACCACATTTACACATTTGAGCTCTCTTATTGTACTCAAGCTACATTTACAGGCCCCTGCGTCTGAAGAAGGAACGTTTCACTCTAGTCTAGGTGAGGTTTATTTGCAACTCTTTTAACTTCTACCGTTTTTCAGAAAACTAAGCTTCAGGGCTTCTATGCAAGATGGGTCACAGTACAGCAGATGTTTAGTAGGTGGGCATCTGGGGTTTGGTGGAGTTATCTTGGCCCATAGCAATTGTAAATGTATGACCTGCCAGAGCCTGGCAGGAAGAGGGGTTGTGAGCTATGCATGCTGTTCTCTGTTCTGCATTCTAGTTATGTATGTTATGTTTATGTGAGAGGGTGCCCAGCCGAGGAGTCTGTAAAGATGGTGAAGATGAAAGCGAGAAAAAGATGCCAGGAGAAGAAAGGAAGAGAAGGCAAAAAGAAGACTGGACTTATGCATCCTGGGATCTGGTGCAAGTAGGTTCTATTTCTTATTTCCAGGTCCCGGCACCGGCGACAGATGGCAATTGAGCCAATCAGGGTTCACTTCCCTCATTCTGCCACTCAGCAGATGGGAAGGTGAGTCAATCCAAGGTTGACTACAGGTGTAAGCAGAGCTTATTTGTGGCCAGTTTGGCAGATACGTGCCTTAATCACTCAGACTCATTATGTTTCACTCCTGAGAGTTGTCACTCCAGTCTTTCTACACCCACATCTACATGGTGTCAGAAGTTGGCAGACCTGGCTCAAGGTCTCGCTCCCATTAACTCTCTCATATTTGATGAAAGCTTCGCCGACACTGGCTCCAGTTCAGGAGAGAATAGAAAGTATACTGCATCGCTATCTGAGAAGTCAAAAAAGTTACTTTACTAAATATGGCTGGTGCAGAGGTAGTAGATAAAGCGGACACATTTTTCTATGAGGAAGGGAAGGACAATGATGACCCCAAAGTGCTTCTAAATTTTTTTTAGAGGTATGCTTACCCATTAAAAATGTAATAATGGGCAGACATATATTTAATACCACAAACCAAAAGCGTGTTTAAAATGTGCAATCATATGTGTCAACATTAAGCTACTAGCAAAAAATGAGATTTTAGGGCTATCATCAACAAACAAATCAGAGACAGAATTGTTTGTGGTATTCATAATGATACTGTACGCACAAAGTTGTTAAGAGAAAAGAACTTGACTTTAGAAACTGCCATTCACATCTGCATGGTTAATGAACAGTCTTAAGAGGAGTACAAGGGGGATAAAGGAAGGAAGCAAAAATATGTAGAATACACCACAATACTTGCAATGCAAAAACTGTGGTGGGCACTACCTACCTGACCAGCAAAAATGCCGGGCCTTTAATAAACGCTGTAACTCCTGTAATGATATGCAAAATGCTGCAGATCCAAATACACAATGGCAGCTAGCATACCACGTGAAAAACTGAGGGAAAGGCAGTCACATAGAGTCAATAACGTGGTGACTGAGTCTGTATCAGAACCTGCCAATGCAATATATTGTGAGTGTGTAGATCTGGTCACTGAAGAGGAAGAAATCTTTACTAGCCTCTGTGTCAAACACAACGAAAACATACTGAAAATAAAAATTGATACTAGTGTCAAATGCAACGTCATGTCTAAGACTCTGCACAGAACAAACCCACAGGCACTAATTGGCCAGACAGATTCAGTAAACCTTGTGGCATATGGAGGTCAAATCATTAAAACTATGAGCACGGCCACACTAGAGTTCACGTGTGCGCCATTACAGTTTCACATCATTGACCGTGATATCAGTCCACTACTACGACTGCCTGATATCGTTAAACTGGGCTTGATACACCTGGGAGCCGAAATCCATATGGTACAGCCAGAAACTTCAGAACTCAAGGAATTTAAAGATCTGTTTGAATGTGATACCATTGGTAAGTTCCCTGTCATTTACCACATGCGACAGGATGAGTCAATTGTCCCCACAGTCTGTGCACCCCAATGCATCCCTGTTGCAATGAAGGACAAAGTTTGCTGAACCAGACCACATTACATGGCTTGGTATAATTACTCCAATAGAGGAAGCAAAACAGTGGGTCTCAGCCATGGTAGCTGCAATGAAAAAAGAAGGGTCAGTCAAACTATGCATAGACTCCCTGCACCTAAACAAGCACTGCTGAGGCCTCGACACCCATTGAGAATGGTCAAACAAGTTATTGCTGACATGCTTGAGGCAAAAATCTTTAGCACCCTGGATAGTAGATACGGATTTTGGCAGATACCTCTGGACAAAGAGTTGTCCAGGCTCACGATGTTCATGAAACCCGCTGGACAACATTTCTTTTTTTGCATATGCCTTATGGCCTGACCACCAGAAGTGAAGTTTTCCAAAGATTCATCAAACAGCTGTTTGCAGGATATGAAATCATTGTCGATGACATCCTCATCTGGGGTCGCAACATGCAAGAACACAATGAGCGCCCCCATTAGGTGTGGGAAAGGATCCGTGCCATAAACTTAAAGCACAAGCCAGACAAATGCAAGTTCTGGGTGTCGAAAGTTCCACATGTAGGTCACCTCACTGACAAGAGGATCAAGCTAGACCCTGACAAAATGGCAGCCATTCTGCAAATGCTGTTCCATGAGATCAAACTCAGTCTTCAGCAATTCCTGCGAATGACAAACTACCTGTAGAAATTTTTTCCTGACTACAGTGAGACAACTGCACCACTAAAACAGCTCCTACACCAAGATACAGAATGATGCTGGAAGAAGCCACAGTAAAGTGCAGTTACAAATTTAAAAAACACATGTTAACAAGCCATTTAGTACTTCAGTGCTTTAATGTGCATCTATTGGTGATGATCTCTGCAGATGCCTCACAACACTGACTGGATGCTGTTTGCCTAAAAAATAACAGGCCCATAGCCTTTTCCTCCAGAACACTGACTGAGACTGAATCACGATATGCAAACATTGAAAAAGAACTTTTGGTGTTAGTATTTGCCTGTCACAAGTTCCATGACTTTATATATGGGCACCCTGTCACTGGTGAGACAGACCATCAGCCGCTCATCAACATACAGAGGAAGCCTCTGCATAATGCTTCTGCCCGCATACAAAGAATGATGCTCAAGTTACAGAGATACCATCTGGATGTCGTATACAAGCGTGGCAAAGAATTATTTGTGGCTGATGCCCTCTCCCAGGCCTACTTACATCACACTGAGTGCCCACCATTTGAGGATGAATATGACGTCATGTCTGTGAAACCTTGGCGGCTGATCTGTACCAATGGCTGTCTCAAATAATATATTACAAGGGTAGCCCCAGTCATCTAGGGAGAGTTCACAAGATTTGCGCCCCTTCTTTGCCATGAGAGATGAGCTTAGTCTGTCTGATGGAGTCATCCTGAGAGGGCAGTGATTCATAATACTGTACACACTATGCAAAGCAGCTCCATTGGCACCAGTGCCTTGAAGCCACCAAGCGCAGGGCCAGAGAGTCACTATATTGGTCCACCATGTTCAGTGACATTGAAAGAGAAGTCTCCATATGTGGCCCCTGCAATGCTCTCAGTGCACATCAACCAAAGGAACTTCTGCACCTACACAAGAAAACTGACTTGCTCTGGTCTGTCACTGCTGCAGACATCTTTTAATGGAGAGAGAAGGAACATCTAGTTTTGGTGGACTTTTATTTAGGGTGGTTTAAGATTGACTACCTACCCAATCTCACCAGCGCTAATGTTATTGCCAAACTCAAGATACATTTTGCTACACATGGCATCCCACAATAACACATCATGCAATTCATGAGTAGAGAATTCACAGAGTTTGTAAATACCTCAGACTTTCAACACTCTATGAGCAGCTCCCACTATCCTCAATACAATGGGCTAGCGGAAAGAGCTGCCCACTGAGCCAAACAACTGCTGGAAAAATGCACCGATATCCTTTCAGCATTGCTTAATTAAGAATTACACTAAGAGATGGTTTACCATCATCAGCCCGGCGGTTATTGTCACGCAGCACCAGGACTCTCATCCCTGTTACAAAGCAACAATTTCAACAGCAAGTACAAACCCGAGTGCAAACAGTACTTACCTCAAAGCGGCTACCCAATAAAAGAAGTTATGACAGAGCACTACATCATCTTTCACATCTTATTCCAGGTCAAGCTGTCCAAATGCAAACTCCTAGTGAATATGATAGGCCTGCCACCGTGCGCCGAGAATCTGCTCATCTCAACAGTTACATGGTAAAAGCCGAGGGTGCCACCTATGATTGTAACCATTGCCACCTGCTGAGTGTGCCTGAGGAAGAATCTCCAATAGCCAATTCAACTATGGTTGACCCAGACCTCATTCACACTTCACAGGAGTCAAGCTCTGATGGGCCCATGTCTATACCATTAGACTCTAGACTATCACTTGACATGCCTGAATGCTCAGGTGGACTTTTGGGAAATCATCAACCAGTGATGCTTCCTATTGTCACAAGGTCTGGTCGGGTGTCCAAGCCTAACTCAAAATTCCAGGACTATGTAACTTAGTGATAATTCTTCCATGGCCTTTTCTCCCATTACCTTGCCGCCACATCCTACCCTACTGCCACTTTAAACCTAGCCCATTATCTATCTGTTGAAGGGAAGATTGTAACATATGACCTGCCAGAGCCTGGTAGGAAGTGAGGTCGTGGGCTATGTATGCTGGGAGGTTCCTGTTCTCTGTTCTGCAATCTAGTAACGTATGTTATGTTGAGTAAACACGTTATGTTTCACTCCTGAGAACTGTCACTCCAGTCTTTCTATACCCACATCTACAGTAACGTCAAGATGAAGTTGGTACACAGTATCTTTTCGGTCTGTAGCAATACCAGGATAAGATTACTGATTTTGATGGAGATTCAAACTGAATTGCACATTTATTCTTTGGAATTTATGGGTTTTGTCCTTTTAGGTAGAAATTTTGTAAATGTATTAACTTGTTAACATACAGCTTAATTATACAGCTCCTTAACTGATGTTTAAAAAACATAATTAATCATGTTTTGTGTGTAAAATTCCAGACACACTTCTTCTTTGTCACTTTTAGCTTATATAATCACGTTTCCTTATATTAATATAATATCCATCACATAGACCTGTGAGTTATTCTAAAAATGCCATTCAGTATTTGATGCTGAAACAGAGCATTACATGAGGAATTATATAGAAGGGCTCACTCATCTGTATACCATGATATTGAGAAACCCCTGGAAACACTGTATGCTGACATGTACGCTGTGCATGTAAAACTGTGTGCACAACACTACATAGAATTGTATTATAAGGTTGAAGTAGCTCAAATGAAAATGTGTAGAAAGCAGAAAGAGAAAAGACACAAAGAAAATGGGATTACATGAGAGTGCATGGAAGTAATGGTTAAAAAATAACAAGAACATGTATAGCTGTAGAAACCTTAGAGTGGAATTGAAATCAAATAAAAACTTTTTTTTAATATTCTATGCAAAATGCATCTGAGTACATGTGAGAAAGTGATATGTGATTGCTCTATAAAGACTTGTATCAGTTCTGCATTCACAGCATTTGCTGACTAGCTGTTTCCATGTTGATCATTCCTACAGTGGGTAATGCTTTATCAGTGATGGATCCGGGGGGGGGCGATCGGGCCCTGCCTGTCTCTACCGAACGGGCCTGCACATAATGTGCAGCCGCTGGCAGCCTTTGCTGTCAAAAGGGAGCGGGGACTAAATCGCCCCCCCCTAATTTGCCCCCCCATAAAATAAACTTCTAGATCTGCCCCTGTGCTGTATGTAGTGAGCGTAGTAAACCTCTGTGATAATAGACATGGGGGTCTATTTATGACCCATCACATTGTATTCACCTTAATTATCATTTCTTGTCGCAATGATAAGAAATTATTTATTTATTTATTTATTTATGTATTAAAATTCTTCAGCCGGGACAAGAGTGTCCAATAGGAGACTGTTCTGGCGAATAGTCTATAGTAAAATGATCACAATTGTGAGGCCTCGCATGTTCAGAGTACAAATAGCAAGAGGAAGAAAGGGGGGGGGGGAGTATAAAGCCTGTCTGGAAGGGATCCAACGATCCCTCTTGTATGATGCTCTCTCCATAGGATAGAATAGCTAATGTCATCGTTAGCCGTCAGGATCAAGCTCCTGGAAAGCTAAGCTCATCTGCACTTAATAAGTTGGTACAGACTGCAGTCCCTATTGAGAATAATGGGAACAGGGGTAGTTTGCTTAATGCAGAAGATATCTTTGATTTCTCCTGTGTTAGGCGAATGTTAGATAGTAACATAACTTCATTTTAAGTTCCTGTATGGTTTAAGGCTTGATAAATACACCCCATGGTTCAACTGATTCATTTTACCTTTAAGTGCAATATTTGAAAAAAGGTAAACTAATTTGCTGTAGTATATATGACTCCTAACTGCAATATATTGATTAAAGTTAGTGACCCAGAATGTGGAGAAGACTTTCATAGATATATTTAGATATTTGCTCACTAGATGCCATCATATTCCTTTATGTAAAGTCCAGTGCACATCTCATCTTACTGACATGGCTGGTTTAAGGGGACTGCTTTGTAAGCAGCAAAGTATATCATAGCTTTTGTATTTGCATTTAAATTGCATTTTTATGGCCAATTGCCTTTCCATTATTATGGGATTCTATTGATATCCAGCACAGTAACACCCACTGTAACCTGTAGGTGAGTTAGCAGTCACTATGTTACTTTTGACTGGGTGTTGCCTTGCTATGGATCTATTTTATGTGCATATCACTATTATGTCAATGTACTTCCCATATGTGCCTAGATTTGCTCTGTGGTGCATAGGTTTGAGGAGCTAGATGGTCACATTTGCAGAGAGGCAGCAAATTGCACAAGTGAAGTATGGAATAGGAGTACCAGAGAGCCTAGGTTTGTGGAGTAATGCAAAAACCAGATTTCATTTTGTGGAACAAGATTATAGCAATGAAATAAAGGGGTGGAATGGACCCAATTTCCACTCTATAAAATGACTTGAATTCCCCATCAGATCAAAGCTGGCATAGATCAGGCCTTGTCCAGACAAAAAAAAAAACAGAGCACAAACCACTCCCTAAATCCTGAAGCAACCCCAGTGCTAGGGAGCATGGGTTGGTTCCCACTAAAAAGGGGATTTTCGGCACCTGCCCTGGTTTGTGACAGGCTAGTTAGGGCAGGCGTGGTGCCTGTTACAAACCGTGCTAGGTATGACGTCGTCTGGTGCTCAGAAGCCCAGAGTTACCTATTCTTTAATTCATGCTGGCTATTCACTATCTGCACTGCTGTGACTGCGGCGCTGCTGGATTCTGCATCAGAAAACCTGTGTGTTCGGAATTCTCAATGTTGGTCTAGAGATGTGAGACTGACGATATGCCTGTTACTCTTGACTTTGCTAATACTGAAACAAGTTTCATTTCCATTTCACCAGGTAATTACCGCTTGCATTGAAGATTAGTCCAGCGCTGTACTTCTGCTGGAAATTACCATTCAATAATCCTGTACAAGAATAATCATTGCTGCTTCAGTTTTAGTAATATGTTATATGCACACTCTACTCTTCAGAACTATGATGTATACAGGTGTATATGGATATTGCTGTTGATGTTGTAAAACTTGATTGCCACTTTACATGCTGGGCCTTAGTTGGAGTTTCTCCCAGAATGCTCTGGGACCTGTACTTGATCATCGTTGTGCTGCATTCTTCCTCTCTTTGAACATTCCAACTATTAGGAGATTAACATCACAGATAATATAGCAAGATTGTTGCTTTTCTTGATCAATTTAAAATCGCAGGCAGTTCATTTTGTTTGCTGTATGTATGTAATACTAAGTGCATTGCTGTACCTACAGTCTAGCTATTGGGTATCAGTCCTGACAGTGCCTTTATTGTCGGGGGTACAAAATACAGCATGATCCCCACTCCCAGAGGCTACCAGCCCTGCAGTGAGAAGTGCTGAGGCTTTTCCTGACACCCTTGAGCTGGGGGGCACAGATTAATTAATCTGTACCCCTAAAGTGGCTACCCCATTGGTTCCATTATAAGTCCCAATACTGATAGAGTAAAAATTAAAAGAGTTTTAAATGATAGCTAAGTAGATAAAACTTTAAATGTTGTAACATGTAACATAGGTAATTGTATGGTGTTAGTTTTTAGTTAAATATGTTTATCCTTCATTAATGAGTTTAAAATGAATGCGGTAGCCATTTTGTGGGCTGAATCAATACAATGAATTTCGGTTCAGCCCACAAAATGGCTGCTTCCACTGTGTTTAGTTTACAGGTGCAATTATTCACTATTCATGCATGGCTAGATACCTCTTACATAGAACATTAGCTATGTAAATGTTTGGCTTCATGGACCCACTGAGCACACATGAGCAAGTGGGAGCATGCTGGTAAGTTTTCTGTGTACAGTACGACGTAACACTATACAACTGTCAAAGTAATGTCTATTTTTTACAACCTAATTACAAAAGAAACCAATTAGTGTGGAAAAAAAGACAAAATATTCTAGTTTCTGAGGTGTTTTTGCCCTTTATTGCATTTTGTTATGATTTGTTCCAGCACGGAGATCCAGGAGGCAGAGACCAGAGGTGGAGTATAAAACGGGAGCAATAAATAAATTGGCGTCTAAGGAGGGTGAGCGCTGTACATAAATAACAACGGAGCTTCATCGACTTAGCATTCAGCCACCAGTTTTACGAACTCTGTGAAAAGAGATAAGAGTACTCTGGTCAGGAAAGAACACTTTACATACAAAGATAAAGCCACTGAATAAAACAATTAAAATTTTTTTTTAAGATGTACTGTACTCTTTTTGTTGCAGGCTATATCATTGTTCCTATGTATGTTTTTGTAGTAAAATCATATTTGGACAATGGGAAATAAAATAGGAGAAAATAGTGTGGCAGGCCGTGCTGTGTTTGTGCAATTGTGCCTGGATTAGCAGGATTTATAAAATGTTCCAGTGACAGGTTTCCGGTAAAGTATGTCCCTGCTGCCACTTATGGTATACAACCTCAATGTATACTCAACTTCAATTAGTATACTGCTCACATAACCAATGCAACTCACATACATAATTAAAGTATAGGACATCATAGCTGCCTTTACATTGCGTTTTATATATATATATATATATATATATATATATATATATATATATATGTGTGTGTGTGTATATATATATATATATATATATGGATATATATATATATATATATATATATATATATATATATAAGAAAGAATTTTTAAAGGAATGACATGACCCAAAACAAGATTTTTAGATTCCTGTGGATTAGGTTTTACTAAAAATATTTGATTTGTATATAATTAATGATTTTACTGATGGGGATAGCTGTCTGTAACCACCAATGATAGCAGAATTCATCTTATTTAAAGAACAGCCTCATATCACATTCCTGATGAAGCAAAGAGATTCCCTGTGAAACGCGTAGTGGTGACTAATACACTTTTTGGGGAAGATTTTTAATCATTCATTAGAGGAACATTTAATTTTGGGCTAATTCTAAACGGCTTCTGCTGCTGAAAATCCCTGAATGCTTTTAGAACACTAATTAATTAACAAATTAGTATATTTTCTTTAATTACATATTTATTTTAAGGAAATACTGCACAATGAATTATGCACTTTTCTCAGAAAAGTACATAATCTATTGTGCAGTATTTATTCTTTATTATGTACATAAGTACATAATAAAGAATGTTTCTAAATATTATTGGCAATTGTGGATGTCAGTTATATACAATATAAAATGTCATTTTATTCATCTTGTAGGTGAGTGTATCCCCTAAGCTTATACACTTACTTACATCTCAGAAACCATTATGAGATGGTATGTGTCAAATGTTAGGATACAACATAGTAAATGGCAATAACAGTCTGATAGAGCTAGAAATAAGTTCAAGAGTGTGTAAAAGCAGGTGTGTAACATTACAACATAGGACCTCCATAGTGGGCTTTGTTCCACATTTATTATTATTATTATTATTATTAATCTTTATTTATAGAGCGCCAAATGAGCTCTGCAGCACTGTACAGAAGGCAAACAACAAGACAGTACATGGTATAACAGTACAATACAGTAAATAAATAACACTACAACTCTCAACATAGCTACTGGGGTGACAAGGGTATATTCAGCTCCAGCAAAAACCTGTGCCTATTAGTGTGGGTGTAAATAATGGGTTTAGAGCCACTGAAAAAGGTTCACAGACAAAGAAGGAGTGGAGCCAATGGGCAGAGAGCCCAAGGAGGAGGTGAGCAAAAGTAATAGGTAATAAAAACAGGAGGGAAGAGGATCCTGCTCATTAGAGTTTACAATATAAATGGAAAGGGGCAGACAAACAGTTGACACATGGGGATGAGCCAATGTAAGGGGGCCTAAGGGCAAGAAACAAGAGTGGAAGAGATGTAGGATGAAAGAGGGTGAGGTATATATACTACATGGTAAAATGTTTTGAGGACTGGTAGGCTTTTCTAAACAGGTGCCTGTTTAACATCACAAGCATATCCTGATCCTTCCAGTTCTCTATAATATTCTTATCTCCTACACATTGATAATACAGTCATATGTGTACAACAATCAGGCATTTTAACTCATACTTGCCTACTTTGGAGATCTCCCGTTCGGGAAGGGAGATCTCCATGCTTAGGATTGGGGGCATGGCCAAGTATATTTAGGCCCCGCCCCTCTGCTACACCATACCAATTTTCTTCTATTACAGCAGGGAGCAGGGCCAGAATGACACGATTAGCCCTGCCCCCACCCACTTCACCAATGAAAAGGACAGGATGAAGGAGCTTTTGTTATACATCATGCAGTGATGATGGGCTTTTGAGTGGACAGGCGATTGGTTAGTGCTGCAGAGTTCTAGAGCAATAGGTTTGAGACACAAACGATTACCAAACTAAACCCTATATAATGCTGCATAAGGAATAATCTTTGTATGTCTTCTGTTGTGGCTCCATAGCTGGATTAATTACATTTGTCATGACCTCTGATCGATTAAGGCGTATGGTGCACATTAGATACATTTCAAAGAATTATTGGAATTAGAATCTGGAAGAGTGATTAAAACAGAGGAAATATCGTCCATTAAATAATGTTCGGTTGTTGGAAATTCTAAGTGCTCGCTAGTTCAATGTAATCCACTTCAGAACAATTAGTGTTTTGTATAAATTGCTGCGTACAGTATATTAAACTATATCATACTGCCTTGTCTTTGTTATAGAGGTGTTTTAAAGTTTTGACATTCAAATCTTGTAGTTGTAATAAAGACTATCTATCTTTACCTATTTATCTTTCTCTTTCACTGCTGTTTTATAGCTACTATTTGCCCTATCACAGCTAGCACATTACATACTAGCAGTAATGGGGTCAACTCTCTGCTTTCTACAAAACAAGGTAAGATACTGAAATATTCTATATACAAACATATCCCAGTTATAAACGTGAAAAACCCAACTAAAATTAATTTGATTTTTATTCGATATGCGTGTTTACTAGTGTTTGTACGAGCGTAAATAGAATTTCCAATGTATTGATGCGCCGAAATGGACCGAAATGAACAAGTAGCAGGTCAAACAACGCTAATGCAACAGAACACAACACAACAAAAAGTGTGAATGGGTTAGTTAACAATGGTTTCTGGTGTCACACTATAAACCATTGTATTATACCCAGGGCCATCTTAACAACATTATGGGCCCCGGGCAAAGCAGTGCACCGGGGCCCCTACATATATATAAATAGATATACTTGCTTAGTGACCCTTGAAGGTTTTTTTTGCAGGTTTTTTTCTTTTGCAGGATTATTTATTCTCATTAAGAGCCCTGCCTACGGGGCCCCCTTGCCCATGGGGCCCCCGGGCACTTGCCCATCGTGCCCAATGGAAAAGATGGCCCTGATTATACCATATCCATTAGGGGTTTTACATGCACTGCATTTCCTTAAGGCCTTATACTCAATGTCATTTAAATTAATTTTAGGGTTTTAAAAGCACATTTTAGACAGAGTATATAGCCTAACACATTTAGGGCTAGATTTACTAAACTGCGGGTTTGAAAAAGTGAAGATGTTGCCTATAGCAACCAATCATATTCTAGCTGTCATTTATATAGCACATTGTGCAAAATGGGCAGCACAGTGGCGTAGTGGTTAGCATGTCTGCCTCACAGCACTGGGGTCATGAGTTCAATTCCCGACCATGGCCCTATCTGTGTGGAGTTTGTATGTTCTCCCTGTGTTTGCGTGGGTTTCCTCCGGGTGCTCCGGTTTCCTCCCACACTCCAAAAACATACTGGTAGGTTAATTGGCTGCAATAAAAAAAAAAAAAAATTGACCCTAGTCTCTCTCTCTGTCTGTCTGTGTGTGAGTGCATGTCTATAGTAGGGAATTTAGACTGTAAGCTCCAATGGGGCAGGGACTGATGTGAATGAGTTCTCTGTACAGCGCTGCGGAATTAGTGGCGCTATATAAATAAATGATGATGATGATGATGATTCCCCTTTTTATGTAGTTGTTTAGCAATGCTTTTTACTGTCACAATAGAAATGAACTCTAAGGGCCTGATTTTGAGTTAGGAGCAAAGAAAAGAAAAGGAGCAAATTTGCATCTTGGTAAAACCATGTTGCATTAGCGGGGGAGGTAAATTTAAAATGTGAGCACAGTTTATGGCTGGGATACGGAATGTCACAGATCAACTTTAATTTCAGTGTAACAATAAAGTTATCAAGTATTTGTGTGCTACATGAAAAAGCAGCCAGTGTTTTCTTTGTATGCAAAAAAAATAATTCAATTTGTACCCCTTGCATTGTAACATGGTTTGTCCAGGTGCAAATTTGCTCCTTTTTTTCCTTTGCTCCTAACTCAGCATCAGCCCCTAAGTGATCATATTCATATCTGCATGTATGACATTATACCTAAAATACAGTTTTTACTTCTGGTTTTTAGTCTAGTTTTTGGACCTTTTTGGATAACATGTTTTGTAGATAAGAGATCCCACATACTGTGTCAGTGCTTCAGGAATAGCGGAGCTATAACTAAGCTTCAGACATTGTGTTACTGTTTTGGATGCACATTTTATTTTATTTTTTTAGAATGGACGGCATGTTTTTCATCTCTGAATTTGGAGTCAGTACCTAACAGTCTAGCCCTGAAGTCAGTTTGGCCATTAAACCAGTTTATTATCAGAACACGCAACATACCATCCACGCCAATCTTGCCATCTCCATCTTTGTCACCGGCAGCAAGAAGGGCCTTGGTTTCCTTGGCGGAAAGAGCTCTTCCCTCAGTGGTGAAGCCTTTCAATATAAGACTGCAGAATGGGAGACGTAATTAAGCACATATATTTCTTACATATCATATATGCATTTTGAGAATCATGTTATAAAAAAAAATTAAAATAGAATATATGTCTGATTTAGTCCATTTGTCCAGCAATGTAACCACCTGCAGTATGTAACTCTTGTGCACTGGGTCCCACCTCCATTCATAGAATACAAATTCTGCAAAATGCGAATTTACAAATACAATGCAGAGTGGGGAAACAAAAGCGGAACTTGAAGATTGACTCAACAGACCTAAGCACCAACGTGAGACAGGCTGTCTGGGTTTGCACAACATCTGGATTTGCACATAATTGTGCCACAATTTTGTACATCTATAAAGCAAATAGACCTGCGAATGTTATGCAGTGCACAACGATTGTATACTGCAGGTTGTAACATTGCTGCACATCTTGGCTAAACGATACATTAAATACTTTTGTTATAGGACTTTTTATAGCATGTCCTTATGCCAATCACTGTTCCTTAAAATGGAAAAATGTGGTTGGCTAGTAATGTTGTCTATTAAAAGATCCAGCATCCTACAGAGTACACTTTAGATGCTTTTTATGTGTGTGAAACAATAGAATATGGAATATGTCCATTAACCTACCAGAGCTCATCCTCCTCTATAAATCCACTCCGGTCTTGATCCAGTATGTGGAAAACCTTTTCTACGATATCTTTAGCTTTGCCCTTTAGGCCGACCAACTCAAAGAATTTCTTGTAGTTAAATGAATCGGCAGCTGTAGACACGAGACAAGAAGGTGGATGACAGACTGAACAAAGTTAGAAGTGTACAGACGGTGGGGTCATTATGAGAGTGGAGCAAAGTAAAATTGGCTTTTGGAAATCTCAAATAACTCCACTTTTTACTTTAGTTTTATTTAACTCTCACAAATGTGTCACATATTAAGGAATATGAATAAAACCTGCAGTAAGTGTGATGACAGTAACATTAATGACGTGGAAACCACAGCTTATGCTGTTTATGAACCTGCAGGAAAATAGCTTTAAATGTAGGAAACTGAAAAGCAGGTACGGGGATATCCATAAATGAATCTATACCTCAGAAAGTTTCACTTTATCATACCATATTATGCTTACACAGAACGTGCCACACTACGCTGTTACTATAATTAGCTTACTCCAGGCAAAGCCATATCACAAATACACGTTTAATACTGTAATATATTATATCTGTATTACTTTACAGTTTTTGATGATGTACTCTACTTGCATAGCAATTACCTGAAACCAGGGAAGGGGTTAACATCAATGTACGAAATATAGGGTTGCCACCTAGCCAATAAAATGGACTTAGTGGCAATGCTACTAATGCGGCAGAAACATAAAGGAGATAGGAAAACTGGTATTTTTTGCATATATTAGAAAAAGTGTAGTCCCTAGCGGCATAAACTACTAGATGGTACACATCCTTTCTGTCTCTATTTAGGCAGGACAGCCCCAATTCTAACTGACTGGCCCACCTTTCCATCAGTCAGGACTTTTGTCCCAACTGCCGGAATGTTGGGAGATATGTCCGTCCCAGACGGGTGTCCATGGCAAAGCAGGGATGTTTGTGGGTTAGGGGGCATGGAGGCCCACAGGAAACATGCACACCAGCAAATTTGAAGTGGCCATGCTCCTTTTTCAAAGGAACTTAGTCTGTCCCGATAGTCAAACCTTGAATGTTGGAAGTTCTGCTAGGTGGAGCTGGAAGACCTCACTGATGGATTATTGGGGCTTACAGGAAAGGTCTGAATAGCTCATACTTGTTTACTCTCCCAGAGAGAATTATGCAGAGCTCCCTCCCGCATCCCACTCACTTCACAGGAGAAGTGGGTGGTGACTTGATGACCTAATTTGCAGCGAATCGCGCCATTATGGCCATGTCCCCATACTGGATGGTGCAGCAGGGGGAGGCCATGATGACATGAATCGTGCCAACACTTCCCCGTATTTGCCACTTGGATCTCCCATCAGGGATAAAAAGAAGTGGACAAGTATTATTAAGCTGGCAGATTGTGGTATAGATAGCTCATAGTGGCCATTAGTCCCTAATTTCCAGTTCCAGGATTTAAAGATCTGTCCCTGAAATCCTTTGTCCCTGAAAATGACCCTGTTTTGAGCAAATGTACATTAAAATAGCTTTTGCTGCATATATATCTAAAAAGTGTAAATGTCAGAAAAAATGTTTATTGAGGGAATACAAATTTTAATGTTTGCATTTTATATGGTGGGGGGGGGGGGGTTCTAATGCTCAGATCTCCCCCATCCTAGATTAAATCTAGGATAATAATAATACTCCTGGCTTTAGTATATACCTCATTTGATGTGTTAGGTTGTCTATATATATTTATAATCTCTTTCTTTATAGAAGTCGACAAATAGGTGAGTACATTACATGAAAGTAAAAATGCCACATTATAGTGAATCAAACCTAGTAGCAACAAACATAGCAGGTGAACTAATAGTTACTTAGATAAATATTAGACTACTAGAAGCTGGAGGGCAGTGACTGGACACACAAACCCCTCAGTTATAATTCACCCCCTAATTGGCAAAATGTTTATTTTCATTTTTTTTTTAAAAGGATTAGGGATTATGGGAAAGGGGGGAAATCCAGGAAAGAGGAATGGTATTTGAAGGAATATGGGAGGCAAAGGGTGGAGGGAGCGGGATTTGGCAGAGAGGAATCTCAAGGTATTGAGTGCTCAGATGGTTCCTGCGAGTGTGAAATTATGGTATTGGTACCAAAGGTTCTAAGTTTTGTGGAAGGCAGACACATTATCATTAAGTAGGCTGGATAGATATTCCATAGAGGAGACGTACCATATACAAATTAGCATACATAGCCTTTCTATTTGGGATGGGGGGCTGATTTTTCCATTCCCCAGTGATTAGGATTTTAACTGCATTACCTATGCAAACAATGATCCTAGTAGTTCCGACATGTCAGATCTAAGCAAACTAATGCTATATTCTGGAACAAACAAGGTATCATTTTTGTGGGCTCTGCATGAGCAACTTACTGATGTTGATGTTGGATTGTGACCCGCCCAAAAAGCGTAAAAATAGGCTCAGCACACGGATGAGAAAAGCCTAAGTGCTGAAGGGGTTAAATAATCCCGTCCTGCAAATGAAATCTCGTCTCTCCATTTAAGTGCAGATCCATGCGCTCCCCTCTAAAAACTGGTACATTCGCATTTCTTCCACCTTTGCAGCTCACAGTAAGGTAGAAAAAGGGCGCGGTTTAAAGTGTGCTCTACCTATGTATAATGTACATCTAGGGGCTGATTTTGAGTTAGCAGCAAAGCAAAGAAAAGGAGCAAATTTGCACCTGGACAAACTATGTTATAAAGCAAGGGATACAAATTGACTTATTTTTTTGCACGCAAGAAAAATACTGGTTGTTTTTTTCGTGTAGCACACAAATACTTGATAGCTTTATTTTTACACTGAAATTAAAGTTGATCTATGAAACTAAGACATGCCGTATCCCAACTATAAATCTGTCCCTAGATTTTACATTTACCTCCCCCTCTAATGTAACATGGTTTTGCAAAGGTACAAATTTGCTCATTTGTTTTGCTTTGCCCTAACTCAAAATCGGGCCATAGTGGTATAATCTGTGGTTTATTTATGGTATAACCATTATGTCCATTCTTGACTCCTTCAGCAGAGAATGAATGTTATAGAAAAACTTGCAACTTTTTAACATTTGTAAAAAATGGAATTAAAAAAAAAAAGAATTGTATCACAATAAGTATATTTTGTAAATAGTTTATATATTTACTGAGCTGTGTGTTTTTATCCTCTAGTAATGTTGTAATATGGGCTGCAATGTAATGAAATCTTTACCTCTTCTATTATGGTACTATCTGGTAGCTATTTTTTCTATTACAGAGGGATAAGAAGGATTATATGTGGTTATTTGTATTTTTCCGAACAGAAAAATATAGGTTTGTTCTTTGTAGTCAAATTGTAGTTTCAATTGTAATATATTGCTGTCTTCCAAAGCTGTTATTATGCCAACAGTGAAGGTAACAAATGACAATAAATAATGATACTATATGTTTCATTGGAATTATTTTATATTACGGGTATCATGTTTTACTATGCAACATAATTATTGCCATCATCTATCCTTTTACCCATGTCTGGATTTAGCTTTTATGCCTCCCTAGGTCTCCCTCCTCCTCCTCCTCCTCCTCCTCCTCCTCCTCCTCCTCCTCCCACGCCTTTGCAACAAATCTCTACAACCTCAACCTCTAGAAGACCCATCTGTAAGAGATATGAATGTATTCTCCCTATAATTAAAAAAGATCATTGGCCCAGATGCTATAAACTCCTTAGAGGCATTAACAGGTCATTAATGCCTTAGAGGTCTAGGAGGCTATGCTTTAAGATAAGCAAAATATTTAAAACTTAAGAGATAAGAATAAGCGGGTGCAAATATATAGTGACAAGTGTCTTTCTTTGATTAAATATATTGTTTGAACTGATGGAGATGTGCAGGGGTAGAGGTCCACTGAAGTGTATCAGGTTGGCTATCACTGCCTTATTGCAGATATATCTATATTTATATATATCTGTCTATATCTATATATATATCTGTCCATATATATATACATATATATCTATAGATATCTATATACATACATATATATATATATATATATATATATATATATATATATATATATATGCTTATATGCTCATACGAATGTGTGTGTTTCCATGTGCGAATGTATGTTTGTATATGTATGTAGTTTTTAAATACTGTATGATATATGTATGTATAAGGCTATTGTATCTACACTATTTTTAAGTAATGGAACTGAAGCATTCGTATGTGCTTTCAGTCCCATTGTGCATCCCTCCACTTCATAACACTTTTTCCTCCTCATCAGCATCTCCTCTCCCCCAATCATCACCATCCTCTCCCAATTTTATCCTCCTATCTAATCAACATACCCCCTTCTGTCATTATACCCATTCATCATCACCCGTTTTATCATCACCACCCCCCCTTATCATATTCCCGTTCATTATAATGTCCTCTTTCATTACCCCCCCACCCTCCATCAATATAGAGAGCAGTGGGGTGGTACTGTGACATTTTGTTCAGAGGGGATCTGCCACCCCTACAATTTGGGTGCCCTGAGCCCCGGGTCTTTCCACAAATCTGGCCATAACTTTACATGTCAACTATTAAGTAGGTCTCACATGTTTCATTGTAAGTATTGTTCTATTATTATTATTTTACATTTTTTGCTTAAGGAACCTTACTTTTGAACTCTTGTGTCCCATCAGTTGTCTTTGCTCTAGGATCTAGGATATACATTATATATATATATATATATATATATATATATATAGAGAGAGAGTTTAAGTAGACTAAGTGCAAGCACAACTCTCAGTTGTAGAAAAAGATTCCTTGAAGCTTCTCCAAAATATTGTAGAAGTACATTAATGAAGAACAAGCAATAAGAGACACAGGTAATCCTGTCTTTTTTTTACTTCGGGCACGCCTAATCACAAGTGGAGTGTGCAGTGTGGTGGTGGGATCCACATTGGTTATAATATATTATATTATTACACTATATGCAATTTTTTTCCCTGTTTTCTTGGTTTATGAGATGATTCTATACGTCTAAGAAGTATACCAGATTGGACCTGCACCGTAGACCTGCTGATGTGCGCATGTTTCTATATATATTTGGTACGCATATAGGAATATTACTTGGAGGCAATACACTATTAGGTGTCTATCCCTTCTCCCTTTGTTTTTTTTAGATATATCTGGTTTTACCACCCGGTTCTTTTGGCAGTGAGGCAGCCATCTGTTCATGTGGAGTGTTTTCTGTATATTGAGGGACTTGGAACCGGATTAAGTAAAGCACCTATTGTGTCTATTCTCGGTTTTACTATATGTATACATATATATCATATATATATATATTTATATATATATATATATGTGTGTATATATATATATATATATATATATATATATATACAGAGAAAATAGGCAGAAACATTTAGTTAAACTTGCGTGATGGAGTATGCAAACAAAGAAATAAATTTGTCTGAAGGTAGAAACTCCTTTACTGTATTGGTACATGAATATTTTAATTAAGAAAATAAAGTTAAAACATTTACCTGTAAAATAATGGGCATATCTGGTGAGGACAATAGGTGAATCTAATGTTGGGCTAGGCACACCCAAAAAATGTTTTTTGTTTTTATTTGGAACAAATAACCATATAACCATACCAGGACAAAGCTGAAAGGACAAGGCTGAAATCACTCTGTCAGTCAGACTGTCAGTCAGACTGTCAGTCACACTCTCATGCCTCATCTAAGGAGACACAATCTTGGCACTACAACTACTTCTCTCATAATGCTGAATCATGGGAGATGTAGTCCAGTAACAGCAGCCTTAGGGATATGATGTCACTGAGAACAAGTCTGAACAGAATTATTCTCTTAATTTTTTTAAAAAATACATAGAGGTGATATAATTCAATATTGAGTATATTTACACCAACAAACTCTTTTAGTCACATTATATAATCAAGTAATGAATGAAAAGCACATGAAATTTCAGTGTTCCGGTGCATAGTTTCTACGCTAGTGTTGTGCTTTGTGTTAGCGTTATTTAGAAAGCAGCATGCTGTAATTGTCATCCATTGCCACTAGCTGGTTATGCTAATGAATATATGAGGGGAAAAAAATTAAATACTCATAAAATGCACATATGATGTGGCAGGGTAGTATTTAGCTCACAAGATTATCACTATTATTGCAGTGTGAACTTGTCCTACGCCTGCATCATTTTGCTGCATAGTGATTCCAAGGCAGTTTCTTTCTTTGCAAGGGTATTTTTAGGCAAACTTTCCAAAATAAGCTATTTCTTTAAATGTCATGCTCGAGACTACATGAGAAGGCTTATTATTTTATATGACACAATTTACAGCGTATCATAATCTGGGCTGAATATGTCTCTTGCATCATTTCATCTTTAATTGCTTTCCGCGAACAATAAAGCGTGGTCTCCCTTAGGCTGCAATTCTCTGTGATATAAAGATGTTAATCAGATGTTCCTTTAGAGTGAACACAGCTTAATGACACACTTTTTGCAGATTTATACAGACATAACCAGTTGTGAAGGACAGATGGAGAGATTTCCACAAAGAAAGAGGAGAGAGAGATGGGAGGAGAGGGGCTGAGATGCACAAGTCAGCAAGAAAAGGCAAAGAGTGGAAATAAGTAACAGGGAGATAGATGGGAGGGGACCAAGGGGAATGAATGCCGCAATTTGGGCAATAAAACTTGGTAGAGGTTGCCCAAGGACAGTCATCGTATTAAAGTGCAACTTGATTTTGGAAATATAAAAACCTTTATAATTTTCTTCTTTACAAATAAAAATAAAAATAAAATACAGTTTTAAAATCTAGCATGGTACACCAACCATGTCATTAGGTTTATAAGGTTTATAATGTGTAAAGTTTTGATTTTTGATGTAACTGCAATAGGAAATAAAAGTGTTGCATAAAGTTAAATAGCCGAGTAAGCATTTCCAGTTGGGCACTAAAGAGTTATTTGTCTATCTAGCAGCAGAGTGCTGTTTGTCCTTTCAAAGCATGCTGCTAAGCATTCCTATAGAGTCACATACTTTTTTTTAAAAAAAATATGCTTTAATTGACAAAAGGACTCTAATTCCACACAAGCATACACACAGCATAACTTCTCCTACCTGCAAAGGCCCCCACAGCCTTTGAGATATCAGCAGCAGCAAGGACATCAGTCATAGGCATTGCGGCTCTGGATCTGCAAGAGAATGGGACAGACTGAGAGGCAGGGTATGTTCTGATGGACTCATCACTTGCAAGGGCCAGCAGACCTAACTGCGGCTGCTTGCAGGCACGCAACCTCCTGTGACAGAGTGGGGGGAGGATGAAACTACTGGCTGAAAGCCATAAGGCTAGGTGCCAATCACCTGAACATTTACCGATGTCACATTATCCCCTGTGCTTGGGACATAATTACTTAGGTCACTGATGTAGCTGGGAAAGTTTATGGTAAAGGCCCCCCAGGATCAGTCAGCCTAATGATTGGGGTGCACCTACAGATGGGAGTGAGAGGGTTAAATATAATTTAAACCCCCTATCTTTTTACTCATAAGCTTTTTATGCTTTTAGCATAAATCATTTTCTTACTGCGTTGCATTAAAGCTCAGTGGAGAATTCTATTCTCATTGATTAGCCTTTCTTAGTGCTTAATTTTGCAGCAAAGGCTGTACTGGCTAGGCGGTGTTTTATCACATACTGCATAGCATCCATCACTGGCAGACTTCACCACACTCCAATCTGATGGCGGCCCCATTGTGCCCTGTTTGTTTCCAATAAATGAACATGTCCTTTTTATGTAGAATGTTCCGCTGCGATAAAATCATTTTTCATGACAGATTTTTTTGTTTTACAAATTTATCCACACTAAATATATGTCAACTATTGGACTTTTGAAACACCTGAGAGCCACCCCGCAACTGAGCTCGCCAAACCTGTAATTGCTCCTACCATGTGCCCCATGATAATGTTACTAGAGATACACTGGTATAAATAAATGGAAAAAAATTCAGCATTAAAAATAATCCAGGGCTCTGTGCTTGACAGTCAGGCCCTTAGACTCTGGTATTGGGGCCTAGCACAGCTTCTGCCATTTATTAATCTGATTGATAGCCTATTTTTTAAATCAAGGAGATTTTCAGTTCCTTGAAAGTGACAGGTTCTTTGGATGGCAAATAATTGACAAAGAGATAAAGAGAGTTTAAAAAAAGGCTCATTATAGCCCTAGTGACATTTCCCTGACCATTACAGACATTACTCAGATTACAAAGCAAACGTGACGCACATAGTGAGAAATGTCAGGATTGTCCATTTAATGAAGAAGTGCTGATACCTTCCTGGATGTGCACAGGCTAATTTCTGTGTGGTAGAGTGTGACTCAGACAAGGGAGGGATGCTAAGGGTCTCATTGTGTCTGCCAAGCAGAGTTTCCTTCTATAACAATATGCTGACAGTGCAGGACACTGGGTTTTCTACACTTACTGGTAATTGTATCCTGTCTACCCCTCCTCTATTCTGTGTTGGCATCACTCTTCCTTTGGCACAGGCAACTGGCACCTGGGATATGAGCAATATATTTATGGAGTTCTAGCAGCAATACAGACACCACTCGTTGCTTCAAGCATCTGTTTATCCTTACAATCTCTGAAAGTGGCTAACGAATGCAAGTTGCTTTTTATAGAAGTGGTACTACCAATATATTATATAAAAAGGTATGGGATTTGCACATATATCTATATATATATATATATATATATATATATATATATATATATATATGCATAGATAGATAGATAGATAGACAGATAGATAGATGTAGATATATAGATAGATAAATATATACACACACAGAGGTTGAAGTGGCAAGTTATAATCGGTTGCATACAAAATGTTAGGTAATGAAAATTGATAGTTTTGCAATGAAGGCAATAGGAGAAGTGACACACAGATATATATATATATATATATATATATATATATATATATATATATATATATATATATGTACATATATGTGTCACTACAAAGCTTAATAAGCTTATTAAGTTCTCTACTGCACGGATACTGCACAGCATTTGAATCCACACTCCATGCGAGCGAGCATTCTCAGGCTTCAGAATTAAATTAAAGAGAGGAAGAGAACTTTCATGCCCCCTTAGTATTTGAGCAGTAAATGTAGAGCTGCACCTGCCCAGTAAGGTAAGTGAGTGGGTGGGTTGTGCTCCTACCTAGAAAAATGGGGACACCCATTTAAAGTTCACTGTGGCCCACAAGTTTCTTGTTCTCCCCTGCTTGGGATATTTGACTTAGTGGGGCATATTCAATTAGTCACACTGTTCGGATGAACATCGCGGCTGCGCATTTTTTATGTTAATAGGTTACTACAACATTGCAGATTTCCCTTCGGAAACTTATGTGGGTATGAAGGGAAAAAGGCGATGTTGCGTTAATACAGAGTGCCTCCTGAACGGGCGTGAAGACACTCCGCGCACAACTGAATATGCCCCACTATTTACATTTGACGTGCAAGCTGACTACTTTGCCTTAGTACGTGTAGGGCAAAGTACTCCACAGTACTCCACCAAATGCACAACTTTATTCCAAATGTCTCGTAAGCTTTTACATATATATAGGGGAATGTTATCAGTAACTCTTTTATAAAAGAAAATTTATGAGCTTAGCTTAGCAGTCCTGTTATTTTATTGTTCCAAAGAAAAAGTAATTACTGGTTTACATGCACTGGTAAACCTGTAATGTTGAATGAGGGGTTAGAAGAAGGATAACATTTCTGATACAAAAGTACCAAATCACATCAGTACTTGAGTTTGAATGGACTTTAGTTTTGTTTTTTGTTTTATTATAGGTTCACTGTTGTCAAACCTCCTTTAAGCTAAAGAGTTATCAACACCTCCAGAGGCGAAACTAGTGGGCTGTGGGTTTTGGAGTCATACAGCGGGCCCCATTATCTCCATGAGCCCCGGTGTACGGCATCCGCCGCACCAATAGTGGTTCCGCCGCTAAACACCTAATTTCTCTAATGCTTCTTAGATTTATTTCTTCATCTATTTTGTGTCCTTGTCTGTCTGATTTTTAATCTGCTTTAATACATCACAGTCATTCACTTAAATGTATGTGCCACATTATTTTAGTGCTCTAGGGGTTTGTATCTGTTAGAGCATTTGGAGGAAGCAATAGCACTAATATAATGTACAACACGATGATCATAAATAAATATCTGACAGTAATAGCACTATAGCAGCTGTCTGTCTCTACAATCTATTTGGCCTGTATCTAATTCTTTGTTTATTTTGTTTTGTTACATTTAGTGTTTTTGTGTTAATGTTCCTACTGGCCCTTGTGCAACATTTTATTCTTCCCAGCATTGCACATTCTACAGCACATGCTCAGTGGCATTTGAAGGTGGCAGCTGGACGGCAGACATATCTATCTGAGTAAGGGAAAGCAAGTACCTTAAAACGCCAAGTCAGTTCTACATGCCAAACCAATATTAACCTGTCATAAGCTGCAGTAATATTTTTCAACGGAGGCTAGTTTTTCTTCCTCGTTCCAGTCTCATGCATTTACCGCCTACATTATTTAACAGATCTTGCAAGATCTATGCAAGAACACTTATTAGAAATCTTTTACCACTGATCATTTAGATCAAACCTGTGTTACTTGAAGCTAGTACTATAATGTTATCATGATTATTCTCACACTGCCAGTTAGATAAGTTATGCAATTAGCTTAGGTGACAAAACACATGGGACATCTAGCACTAAAATAACCCGCGTGCTGCCTGATCTTCAATGCTGCCAAAATCCATGTAGAGGTGTCAATCACTGTTCTAACATTAACTAATTCCAGCCATAACAGCCAGACCCTTCTCTTGGCCATTCCTACATCTTTCAAATGTCTCATTTCATCTAATGGTGTGGGTCTGAGTCATATACTCTTCTTTAATATAGTCGTTGTTGATAAGCAATCAAATCCACCCCTTCTTTTTTAAACTGTACCCCTACTAGCTTTGGGACCCAAACATTTTGTGCCAGGTATGGTGTCCTCTTTATTATTGCCCATATTTAGGCTTGTGGCTGAAATCCTTTCTAGCTCCTTAATGAACCTTCACCTATCCAACTGTCATGATTTCCAAAATCGGTTACCCTCATCTATTCCTGATAGTCTCAGACTACACCCTCTTATAACTTTGCATCACGTAAAACAGGTAGAAACATAGGGCTAGATTTACTAAGCTGCGGGTTTGAAAAAGTGGGGATGTTGCCTATCGCAACCATTCAGATTCCAGCTGTCATTTTGTAGAATGTACCAAATAAATGAAAGCTAGAATCTGATTGGTTGCTATAGGCAACATCCCCACTTTTTCAAACCCGCAGCTTAGTAAATCTAGCCCATAATCTTATTACAAACGATCTGTGAGAGCTGTTACAGCTTTCAGTCATTAATTAAATACATTTGCTGAATATCCATTTTCTGCCCTATAGGGAACCATTGACATCTATTAATGAGAACACATATAGATAGGTAGATATATAGTTTGTTTTTGCTTATGTAATGCAACTGTGTCCTTAACTAGCTTTTCATGACTGCTTACTTATATTCTACATTAAATACATTCTTAGACATATACAATTATACAATTATATACATGTTGAATAACTTTTCCAGCATGTAATATTTGTGTATAGCTAATTTTGTCTAATTCATGCTGAAATTTGTAGCAAGTCTTTACAAGATTTTATATATATATATATATATATATATATATATACTGAGGTATAGTCTTAAATTATGTCACGTTAGTCTCAAAACTGTAGTTTGTTGAATTATAATTTGCATTAGAAATATCCAAATTGTTAGCACCAGCCTTTTAACTCCCCCATACCTGTGCCAGACGATGGCACACAGTTTTTCTATAGTATATATTATTATATTAATAACCTATATGGTAAACACATTCTCTGTGCACAATCACATCTTCTGTTTCACACGGGTATAACAGAAAGTCAGGTGACTGTAGAGCTCTCACACCACACATTATTCCCCATTCCAGTTACCACAATGTGCACATTTCCATCACTGCCAAAAGGTTCCAATATGGTCATCTGAGTCCTACCCAGCGTGCACCCACTAGCATCATTATACTGGTAGATAAGCATTTGCTGCATAATGCATCCTCTTTTTACATCCAGTTTCTCTACTACCCAGAGCCTCCTCCCCTTGTACTCACTTGGGGATGGATCACGGTCCGTGGGAAGGGCTGAGAGAAGGCAATGGTGAGGTGCTCCTCAGAAGGGATTCCTTCTTAAATACTTTCTCCATCTATTCTATTTTGGGAAGGTTCATCCCCTCCTTCTCAACATCCAGGTCCCTTGGTGTCAGATACCCTGAGGCAGCAGGGAAGAGATCATGTTTATTGACAAGTAACTCATCAAGAAACTCTATTAATATGCCTGGCAGGGGCTCAGGTCCTGGACTTGGGCTCTGAGGCCAAAGGAGGAAGGAGGACTGGTAAAGAGACAATCTGCCTGAAATCTAAAGAGTGGGGGTGGGGAGACCTCACTTAACTGCATATGTGCACCCCGAGATTGTATATAGGGACTGACAGTCTTCTATGACTATTCTAACTACATTTACAGGTTTGTTTTGCCAACTGTTAAAAAATCAGAAGACTTAGGGATCATTCAAGTAAAATCTAAGTGGATGGAAAGTGTGGTCAAACGTCTACAGGACCCAAGATGAATGCAGAAAAGACTGGGCCTTGGTAATGCTGGAACAAATGGATTACATAACGTATAAACAGAAATGTGATTGGATGTATATTTATTTAACGGAAGGTGGATGATCTGATTTTGACAATGATGAAGATGAAGATTCTGAATGTATTATACATAAGTATGTACTGGCAGAGTAAATGAAAATACAACTTCAAAGGTGATTTATTACGGTTTTCTACTATGGATAACTAAAAAAAAATGCAATTCTTAGTTCTAAAATCAATCACTGAAAAGTCAGCAGAATATCAGACAATGCAGTGTGGAATGAAATCTTTTTATTTAATCAAAATATATCGGACTGGATGTTTTTTGTTCACTGGTGCTAACTGTGCAATGGTCTTATTCCAGTTTGGATTCTGTAAGTCTCTGGATTGGGTTCCAAGAGTTTGACCTAACCTTTACTGCAGTTTGGATCAAGCCTGTGGTTGCACAGGGGGAAGCACACTTGGAATGGAAATGCCATGGATTAGCCACAAGTCACCCCTCCTCCCCCATGTTATTTGTGGTTTGCCAGGACTGCTGAATGAATAAACTTGGACACAAACGCGTAGCTTGTTGTAGCTGCAGGTATGACATAGACAGCCAAGCGTCAATGGAATCCCGTGTATGTCTTTTGTACAAATGAACTTAGCTAGAGGTTACTGAGATCCAAAAAGGACCTTGCCATTCATAATTAATAACTACAAGCCTTTACAATCTACAGCATTGGTTCTCAAACCTGTTCTTCGCCTCCTCCATCAGTACTTGTATTTCCTTTCTCTCCAATCAAGAGCACAGGTTAATTAATAAGTAGAATGTGTTACTCTTGTAGAATGAATCAGTTACTGATTCATTTGTGTTCTTTTTAGAACATGTAGAACAAGACGTACTGTTAGGGGTGTCAGGTCAGGTTTGAGAACCACTGTTCTACAGAATATACCATACACGGGGTTATTAGGGCATTTTTCTCGGGCCCTACCATCAGTAGATTTAATTTGTTATGATTTGCCTTAAAGAGTAAAAATATTTTGTGTTCTTAGAACTGAATTTGATATTTTGAGGTAATAATAGACAGGGGTGGCTCAATTGGATAGTTTTGTTTGCAACTGACATTTTAATTGTGCTAAATGTTTTCTTGTGTAGAGCTGTATAGAATTTTATTTCAGGATGGTGTGACCGGAGAGATTTTCATGCAGCCAGAAAAAAACTGCAAAACAAAACCTCTTCCTACTATTTAATCAGTTTTCCAGCAACTGTTAGATTGCTCGTGTGACAGATGAAGAAAAAGTAATATAAACTTATGCAAAGTTCTTGTTTTCTTGATCTGTTTTTCAGCTAAACCTAAATGTTACTTGCAGCTTTCTAAGCACAAAATCTCCCCCCTGTGTAACTCCCTCCTGTCAAAACCCATTCATTGCAATGGGGCTGCTGGTGTCAGCAACATAATAGAACTTGTGGTCATGTGATAACATCTTAAAACTTTTTCTGGGTTTCACTGTATGTTATTCCAGTGAAGTGCAGTCCATTCTGGAAGTCAAGTGGTTGTCAAGTGGCTGTCAAGTCTCTGGTAATCTCCTGTCCTGGCAAATTAATCCATTTATTTTTACTCACAAAATAATTTAAGTCTCTGTTTTAATATATACAGCTAAAAGGAACATGTAAAGAAAAAATGTATAGTTACACAGGGATATTTTCTCCACTCCTGTTGGATATTCTATGATATTACAATATAAAAATATTAATAGCTGTAAAAAAAATGCATTTGTTGCATTTTATCATCTGTTTCATATTTGTTTTGCATATGTGGGATTGGTTCTTTGTCTCCAATCCCTACAATATTCAGTTTTAGGGGCTTATTTTAGGTCAAAATCTAAATATTCCACTGGAAAGGATGAAAATATCAACCTTTTTTGCATGCAGGGTAAATACCTGTAAATTGCACACAAATACTATCCAGCTCTAATTTTACAGTGCATTTTAAAATTGGGCTGGCACATGGCCTTCTGAAAACACAATGGGATTATTTAATCACTGATTTTCAACGATTTTGCCGGCAGTTGTTAAAGTGGCAATTTTATTAAAGGCAAGGTAATATTGGTAAGTATATATTTTATAACCCAACATGCCAGGTTGTACCTTTAATAAAGGTGCTGTTTTAAATCCCACCTGAAAAGTGGCAGAAAATCTGTAATTTTTAAAAAATGACACTTGATAAATAATAGCCTAAATCAGGTTGTGCATTATAAATCCCCTCCACTCGTGTCACAAATTGTTTTTTCCAGCTGCAAATTTTGCACCCAGTAGCTAGATTAAATCAGCCTCAATATGTTCAGAAATTGGTTAGATTAACACAAGTGGCATATCAAGTCCACTGGCCGTGGAGTCTGAAAGGGAGTGGACAGGACTGACTGCAGAATGACGTCATCCTTCTGTGATGATGCAGTATGGGAGTCAGAGGGGCAGGGTCACAAAGCTAAACCGATGTGAGGGGACATAACGGACCATGGTTTACTAAATTTTCATTTTAATCAGTAAATATTGTATATAGACAATACATGATAATGTCACTGTGCACAATGAATATGTCTTAATTCCAATTGATTCTAATATGATTAGTAAACTAAAAATACACATTTTTTTTCTCTGTTGTGGGCATTGAAAGCTACTCCGTGGCTAGAGATGGCGCCTTCTGGACTAGCTGAATGGCCTGGCTGAATTGCGATTGAGCAGAGAGGACTGCAATGAGGTCTGATAGCTGCTGAGCCCTGCCCAGACTCCTACTTCCATGGTGACAGATAAGTGAGCTCACAGTTAAAACACATATACATATACTGTATAGCGACTGAGATAAAAGTATAGTTTCATACAGTTCCTAAATTGTGTAACTGCAGCACTGCATACCTCCATCATCTAAAGACACAGACAATCCTATCCTGTTCACATTCCTTAGGCGGAGGATTGTTAAAGTTATCTACTTAAGAGATATACTTTATTGGCATTTGAGTATTTTCCAGTGGAACCAAACATTTATAACTGTGACTGTATTATTTATATTAGATAGTCAGAGTGAAACGATTGGTGTGTCAGGTTCGCCTCAAGATGTAGAATAGCGGTAGGAGGAGCAAGTAGAGAGAGCGTAGTCAGACACCCGGGACTGGTACACAAGGGAGCAATGTAGTACAGAATCAGCGAGCAGGCTCAGAGTGAAGAATATCCAGGTTCGGTACACGGGCTGGCAGCAGAGGTACAGGACAGAGGCAATGCAATATCAGACAAGCCGGGTCAGGGTCACCAGAGATCAAAGAAGAGTCAGCAAGGAGAGGAAGAATAGTCACACAGGCAGATACTGGTACACAGGATTTCACACAGGGGTTGCAAGCACAGAGATCGATGGAGAGAATAGGAGCCAGGAAGAAGAAAAGTTGCTCTGACACTCACCGAGTGTCAGAGTGAAGATTAAATACCCAGATAAGATTCAAATCCCCCGCCCCGAGTTGCAGTCATGTGACCGCCGAACCCGGAAGTGCGGCTTCCGACATCAGACAGAGCGGCGCAAGCTGAAACAGAGATCACAGGAAATAGCTATGGGCCTAGAGCAAAATCAGTATTAAAGACACAACATTGGGGTAAGAACTATAGTTAGTAACATTAAATATATGAATGTTTGGTAAGCAAGACAACTTGGTTCAACTAACTTTTGACTGCAGAGTTTGGAAAGCTAGAATGGGGCTGTTAAATAATAAGATAAATAATCCACAGAAGGCAAGAAGTGCTATAAAGGTGAATGACAACACCTCAGGTATTGAAGCTGTCGTTAAACACGAGTGTGGGCACAATGTGATTTACCGTAACTAATGTACAGTATGTGACCTCAGAAGGAATGGGGGAGGGATACCTTCACTGTCTAGTCTACTCTACACTCACCAGAAACATACCAGTAAATCATATATATGTGCCTAATCTTGAAAGCAACACGTTGGCAATAAACTCACAAAACCATGTAGTGACATTCGAGGATGACAGCGGCATCGTCACAAAAGTGAAAAAAATCACTAATGATTTGTACCAGATGGAGTGCAAAGAAGAGGTCAACACTGCAAACCCGTATTCCCTACTCTGCCCCTAAAACTGGCAATGTGTTTATGGAAAAGATTTGCCTTTAATCTCATTGCTGATTTAAATTTAACTGTCAAAATTGCAGAAAATCGTCGAGTTGCAAAAAACGCAGTTTAATACATTTACCCCCTAGAATCTGATTTGTTACTATAGGCAACAGTTTAACCCGCAGTTTAGTAAATATACCCCTTAGTGATCTTGTCTGTGTATAGGACACAATCACAAGCAGCAATGATCATTTCATTTCTCCCTCATGGTTTTCGTAAATTTCTGGATAATGGGTTTCTAGACAAGAGATCCCACACCTGTATGTATATGTTTTTATTATTTACTTATATTGTGTTTTCTCAGATTCACCTAGCGAAAACAGTCAAAAAAACCATTGTTACACAAAAGAAATAAATATAAATGTCAATATAGAGTAACATATATTGTCATGCATTATTAAAAACCTAGTATCCCTTGCTTATGCCAATACAATTTTTTTTCATTCATGTACTATGTTTTGTTATGCATAGCAATTACTGACATGCTTGGTGACAGTGCATGTTTTTCCTTCCTGCTATATTTTGGAATGTTTGCTGTCACCCATGTGGATTCAATAAAATTTTGAGTTATAAAAAAAACAAAACCTTGTATCCTAGTGTGTTCTAAAATGTGTCATTCAAAATATTCTGTAATAAATTGTTTTTAGAGTGAAAGTATTAAGTTCTGATTTGCTCACTTAATAATTAATTGATTATAATTGAGTGTTACTGAACATCTCCTTTTTTATCCCCATTAGTATTAAACAGATTGTGCGGCACTTAAGGGATTGGTAAAACATGGATTCACAGGGACGTCTAAATTTGCTGACACTATTAATTCAAACTTAGTGTAATGGGAAGAGAGTATGAGTAGCTCCCTCTCCAACTGTGGTGTAGGAGCATACTCTCAGGCACCTGCAACACAGGTCTAGCTCAGTCCTCTTCACCCCAGGTACAGTGGGTAATTCCCCAGACAAGTGCCCCTGCACATGCAATTTTATCCCAAGAGATGCAGGAAGCAGGAAGGCTAATAGAACCATGGTAAATTTTGATTATATGTAGTTTCTAATCACAGCAATAAGCGGCTATAAAAATGACCATTATCGAAATGATAATTTAAATTTTTATTCATAGTTCTCAATGGTTTAAATTTACACAAAGGCCGCAGAGCTGACAGGCTATCATCATGTTAGGTTGTTACTTACCTCACACGCTCCTCAGTTACGTCTGCTTCTCGTGGTCTCATACCACTACTCACAGGTGGTCAGTCTCTGACAGATGGTCCACTAGGGTTGTCTCTCAGAGCAAACACTCACACTCAATGGCAGGTCAGGCTGGCAGCACCTGGCTTATCTGTGTCTCGATTTCTGCACTGCAATTCTCAGACTTTTGCTCTGGCACTTGCAGGCCCGGCACTCCCATTAGGCAAGGTTAGGCAGTTGCCTAGGGCGCCGGGCTCTGGAGGGCGCCACAGAATGAAAATTACTTTAAAACTGTGCGGCGACCGCTGACCTTTCACGGCCGCCGCACAGCATTCAGATACATCCACGGGGAGGGGGGAAGAGGCTATGGATCACCACTGCCGCCTCTCTGCTCTGCCTCCTCCCCTCCACTCACTGACTGTGACATCATCATCACGGCCCGACAGTGTCAGTGAGTGGAGTGGAGCAGACGGAGCAGAGAGGTGGCGTGTTGAGGCAAGGTAAGGAAAGACGTGGGGAGGGGGGAGGAGAGAGCCGATTTCCAAAGTGTTCCTGCGGCGGGGGGGGGGGGGGGCGCCGATTTTGACAAAGTGCCTAGGGTGCCATGGACCCTAGCACCGGCCCTGGGCACTTGAATACATCACTCAATACAGTGGAATCCCGAAGTCTCCCTTTCGCCATTCACGTAGACCTGACATACACACACACACACACACACGCCTGGTTATCTCTAGTCGCTGCTATAGCAATAGTATACTAGGTAGGAAAGGCTCTAACACCAAATAAAGAGTCTATACCTCAATGTATGGGATTGGGCTCAAATGTGAAGTAACCCTTATTCTCAATCTTAGTCTGAGACCTAATTCAGGTCTCAGGCTAAGATTCAGGTGACCTTCAAAGACTCCGGCATACCTCTTAACTGTCTCTATTCAGATGGGGCAGGAACGATTATTGGACCCCAGAAGGGGTGTGGTGCCCGGACATGCTGGTCAGTTCTACTGTGCGTGTGTGGAGGCTTGCAGAGGATGGAGCGTTATCTCTGGATGCCCCAATGATGTGGTCGTCACAGTAAATAATCCTGATTTTGGTTGATTGGGTGAACTAAAGACTATTTTCTCTTAAGTGGAACTAAACTAACATTGTCAAACTCTTGGGAGGCATGAATTCTTCCAAAGAAAATGGGTATATATGATCTACATAAGTTCTGCAATTTCAATCTTTGTTGACTAGGGGCTGCTGTTATTTTGCATATAAAGTGGCAAATATGTGAATGCTATAAAGTGTTCTATTACAAATTTTCCCTTAAAATTGACTGTAAATAGTCTTACATCAGTTCTGTGTGTTCATCAGAGGCCAGCTTACCTATTGCCTATTGGGAAAAAAATCTTATTTCAAAGAGCTATACTAAATACAATGCATTACCATCTGACCAGTATTCAATAAAGTATACAATGAAGATAGCATTCTAGTGACCGATATATGAGACCTCACGATATAGAGTGTATCTTATTAAGCACTATAAAATACAGATGCTATTCTGGAGACCACTATCAGGGGTCAGGGAACTTTTTTACCTTTTACCCCAAAATATATTTAGATACGCCGACGTTACCCCCTTGATTTGAAAGGAAGGAAATCATATATTATTAATTATTGGAATTCAAAATTTTATTGAATCTATTCAAAATTTCTTTGAAAGCTTCAACTTCAAAACTTCAGGTTTTGGAGAAATAACGTTGCTTCATTTTTGATACGACAGCATCAATATTGGGGCATTTTGATGTCAGAGCAGTTTGAATACAGTCGTCAGCGTCCAATCGATTTCTCTGCTTTGTTTTTATGTTTGTTAGAGTGGAAAATCCTTGTTCGCAAAGGTAGGTTGTTGCAAAAGGCAGCAACTTTTTGACTGCCTCCTCATGTGCAATTTTGAATGCCTTTGCAGCTGTTGATATCCAAAAATTGGACAGATCTGCTTTGTTTTCAAATGCAATACGTGCTTCATTATTGCATCGAAGCTCAAGAAGTGCCTCTGCCAACCCTTGAGGCTCTGCTGGTACAACAGCAATTTCACATTTAAAGGCGTCTACAATCCAACTGACAGCATGTGAATCGGCAGCATTACCCCATTTGGGGTAATTTACCCCTGTTCCCTGACCACTGCACTATACAATACATACCTCAAATCTGTGGGGGCTAGACAATACAAACCACAATTCTCTGTTGGTTAGAACATTCATACCCCAGGTCAATGATGACTATACAGATTAGTCCTCAGATATCCAACGGCTTTGCAATTTAGAAGGCAGATCTCTGTTGGCTCTACAATACACACCACAATTTTAAGGTGGCTGTACAATGCAGATCCCAGATTTTTGGGTGCTGACTATAAAATGTACATCCCATTCTGGAGACCACTACCCTGTGTAGACTCCTAATCTCTGGTAGGCTGAATAAATCACACCACACATTTTGGTTACTATACAGTACAGACTTCAGATCTTTTGTGGCTTTATAATACAGACCCATATCACTGGTGGCTATAAACCCCATTGGTATTCAACCCTTCTCTGGTCACACATGGTTGGTGCTCACAGGTTATAACTGAGAAAAACACTGATTACTGAATATTGCCAACCATTCACCAATTGAAGTGCTGGGAGCTAGCTACTGATTATGACAGCTTCTCGACACCTCAGCTGCTTTAGGACAATTAGTAAATGTCAATGAAGCAGCTGTGGGTGGGAGACATTTGCCTCCCAATGTTTTGGTTTCATGAAATCCTGGAGATTAGTGGTAAAAACTTTAGGGCTGGAGATAGGGGTGAAAAGCGGGAGATACCCTAAAATTCAAGTTATTTTATTACTAGTATTCCTCCAGCAATAAATCAGTGGCATAACTACTATTGGTGCAGCAGGTGCGGTGCACCAGAACCCATGGAGATAATGGGGCCTGCTACAAGGAGAACTAGTGAGCTGTGGGCCCCAGGTCCCTCCTTTCCGCTTTACTGCAGCGGAGCCCACAGCTCACTAGTTCCCCCTTTGCACTAAATGTTGTTCATATGTGCAAAATGGGATCAGACACTTAACATCTGTTAATGTGGCTCCTCTCCCATTGCTGCTAGTAAGGCAGCAATCCTGCTTCAATGTCACCCTGCTTTGCACAGGTACACAGATCCACAAGACAGAGAAAGGGATGAAGATGCCCTTCTTTTCTCCAGTCATGGTATTTTATCTTGGCTCTGGTTCCCAGGCTGGTGGCTTCTGGCTACAGGGAGAGAGTTAACTCTGCTGGCTAAGTTATCTCATTGTTTCATAACATAAACCATGCATCATTTATTCATGCTAATCTCAACTATCCCACTGTCTGAATAGGAAATTCACATATATAGTGATGTGATATATACTTGTAATGCTTCACACTAATAAAAAATAGCACCACTATATCAATAAGAGTTTTCTATTTCTATATGTTAGACTCTATTAGTTTTAGACTCACTTTTGTGAGTAGCAGCTTTGTTAACACACCATTCTTGATATTATAGTTCTAATATATTTGTGTCTACAGCAGTAGGCTTTGCTGGTTATGTGGACCACTGGGATTTTACTACTGCCAATAGTAGCTGTCAGCTGGCACATTGCAGCCCAAAGCACCTGCTCTGAGTCTTAAATAGAGATGATACATTGCCCAATGGTTGAAATAGCAGCTTCCTTCTTATGTGTGTATTAGCAACATTTATTGTTTTTATATGTTATGTAAAATAAAATATTTAAGTTGTAATTTACGCTAGCAATTTAATTCGAAAAAAAGCACCATCTTCATTGCTTGAGTATTTATCCTGTTGCTTTTCATCTTGGTTTTGTTCCTAGTGCACCTTGCACCCTGAAGATGTCACTGTTGCAATTGCTGACTGTGAAAAGTACTTAACATGCCTTTGATGTTCAACTATGACATGACTCCCCCAAACAATAACTAAAACTTTATAATTAAATGAAGGACACAGATAGCAGAGTTTGTCAAAAATTAGAGGTCAAGTTTATTAATATGAGAAAAACATATGGTGGAGGATAAAGCATAAGCCGCTCAGTTAGATACAATTCCCATCATATCACAGTGAGCGGTACTTACCCTTTTGATATAAAGCAAATGGGGGACATTTTCCTCCCAAGGGCGCACCCTTACTACAACTGGGTATCCATAAACCCCAAACCTTAGAGGAACAGCATCCCTCCTGGGCTGATGAAATGCAACCAACAAGCCCACCCCCGAGGGTGCCTGTAACTGAAGCCAAAGCCTAACACTTCAAAGGGAGGCAGACTCTTCAACTAAATAACATAACTACCGTGCATCCATCAGGAATTGGTCTCTGGCTGCTAATGCTTTCTGGCCTACAAGCACAACATCAACTCCAACGGAGTCAGTGCGCACCACCCTAGGACATCCATCACTGTAACTGAAACTGAAAGCCATATAGTATAGCCATATAGCCATATAGTAATACCAACAGGGGCTGGCACCCAGAACCCCAAAAAACAAGGTCTCCAGGCCAGATCCACAGCACTAACCCTCCAAAGCAATTGGCACCCAAAACACTCATCAACATGCAAACTACACCAAGTGCCAGGGGTAAGCAGTAGACCTCTGCACAAGAAGACACAAGTATGAACATCAATGGATGAATGCTGAATAGTTTGCAGTTAGCAGGTGATCACACCAAATATTAATTTGACTTAGATTTATGTTCTGTTCATTCACTTTGCATTTTAAGTGATAAAAATAAAATGTTAACACTTCTATTTTTTTAAAACATTCTTACTTTACAGCATTTTTTCCAATCCTGCCTAAACCATTTGAACAGTATTGTATATAACCTAAAATGAAAAATATTTTTACATTGACAGTGACATATTCCAATACAGCTGTCACATACAGCCAATTAGTAAGATAGTGATAGTAATTGCTCATTTAAAGTAGGTTTGGTTTCTATTTTTACCTTATACATATTTGCTCTCTATGGGCCTGATTTATTAAGGAAAGCAATGGAAAAATATGAGTAACTTTGAACCTTGGCAAAACCATGTTACAATGCAAGGGGTGCAAAGGAGTTTATTATTTTGCAAATAAGGAAAATGCTGGCTGGTTTTTCATGTAGGAAGCAAATACTTGATAGCTGTATTTTTACACTGGTATTAAAAGTTGATCTAAGACATGCCCTACCCCAATTATAAATCTGTCCTCACATTTTAAATTTACTTCCCCCTCCAATACAACATGGTTTTGCCAAGATCCAAAGTTAATCATTTCTTTTCCTTTACTTTCCTTAATAAATCAGGCCCAATGTTACTAAAAATAGTTGAAAAGAAAAAATGAATCTGTTAGATCATAGTAATTAAGGACTTATTTACTTTTATGTGCCGATAACTAAGATTTTCCATCTCCGATTATTGCAGATCTTGCATTGCTGCAATTTACCTTGAAAAATTCTGCTCGTGCAGCTGAGTGACACTCAGCTCCCCGGTGCTACTGACCAGCCAGTCTTCAGTGCTTCCGCATATGTGTGACCCAGGTTAGCTTGGGTTCCAGATCCACTTTCAATAAACAAAATAAAATTAAAATAAAATGGTTAAAAAATAGTAAAGAAAAAATTATAATGATGCTGCCATTCTGCTTTGGAAGAATGAATAAGGCTTTTTCCATGAATATCTCATGAGATGCTGGTAGCAGTAGGATTTTGGCGGTACATGTACCACTGCCAGCCTTCCTAAATAGGTTATATAGGTTTCTTCATGCTTTGTATGGGGAAGCTTTCACAGAGAGAAGCCCAGAGAATCTATTCACCAGCAGGGGCTACCGCTGGTGATAGCATGCCAAGGATAGGGCTTTTCTCCCTATAATAAATAGGAGAAAGACTTATTTTTCACTTCACAAATATATGAAAGGGAAATCAGTAATTTCTCCGGTACTTCACTGAGTAATGCCCTTCTCAGAGAGCTCTATGAGTGTCAATGTAACAAGCGCCTATAGGATTTATCTCTCTTCAAAAGTTAACGCCATGGCATTAAGCATTGATTTGTATTGTACAGACGCCACCCACCCCATCCAGAGGAGAAGAGGCAGCTCACCTCTTCTTGCTTCCAGCTCCTGTCCTTCTGCAATGGGCCACTTGACACATTCTAGCCTCCAGGTCAGTGTCACTGTCTTCTCTGACGTGTAAACTTATTTAAGAAAGAAATATAAAAGCCCAAGTAGGAGTGTCTATCCACACAAAAGTTGTGCTTCAAGAACCATAAACATTTATATTGCATGTCTTTAGCAACACCTTGGAAGTAACTTGCTGAAAAGAGTGCAGGTTATCAGGAAACTGTCTCTCCTAAGTTTTCTTCTGCAGTTGCTCCTTTTTCAGGCACCAGCTACTTTAGTTCACATTTTTAGCTATTTTATGCAGTTAGCATAACAAGTCTGTGCTCCTGTGTGCCCAGTTTCAGGATGATGCTAAGTCACCTGATGAGCAGAAGCTGCAACAGTCTGGACCTCCCATTTGTGCGCACTGTGAAGGTGCTGGACAACTTGGAGTATTCTTGTAATGTGCAGAAGACAGGAGGGACCAGGGGGACAGGATGGAGGAGAGAGGTACATGAAGGACAGTCACGGCACAGGTGTGAGCAAGCTTGAAAACTAAAGAGATATTGCCAAGTGGAAGCTATCTACGCAGAAAATAGGCACTTTTTGCTGGAGATTATATTGTTAACTAGTGGAGAAAACATTATAAATAATAGTTTTCTCCAGATTGGGGGGTCACAATGATAAATAGGTTCAACAATGTTTATTTATGGCTACAGTGTAAACAACTCCACATGTAGCAAAACACATGACACACATGTGCAGAAGAAGTAGGTTTGTGTCCTAAAAAAAGAGCATTGACACTGCGACCCTTTAATGACCACAGTGTCAATGCTTTTTTTGTTAGGACATTGCAACTTCTGCATATTTTGCACCCACTAGTTGCACTTCAGGGAAGAAAAGTATTTCTAAGCATACTTTACCAAATGTAAAAAACAAAAGTTTCATCACAAAAGTGTTACACTTAATGAAGACCATCCTGATGTTCCCTCACTCTCATCATTAGGTTAAACCATGAATGAGACTAAACCTATGTTGTCACAAGTCACTGATTCAAACAGGTTTTATATATTGCTTTGATAGAACCTTTAGAATAATTTGTTTTAACCCTGTCTTTATTTACCTTTTTTGAATTTCAAAATAAAAATAATACCACAACAGGAGGTAAGATGTGCGAGGCAGGGTCGGCACTAATATTAGGGAACATAGGTAGTTGCCTAGGGAGCCATTGCTTAGGGGACATCTAAAACACAGAATAATTGACAAATTGTCATCCAGTGTTGTTGATGATTCTTTGGAGCCCCTACGTGGAACACCATTCGTTATAATGGAAGAGATGGAGTATCAGTGATCCCAGTGCCAGACTCCCAGTCTGAGGAGTGGAAGATGCTGCCCCCACCTTCTCGCCAAGGTCACCCAGGGTGTTCCGGCTGGTCCTGGAAGGAGTACCAGATTGATGAAGTGTGAGATAGGAATGATGATGACGTAGAATTACTTGGATATTCAGTATGGCTCACAAAATGGAGTCTGGATTACAAAATGGAGTCTAGCAGCCATGCTTGCATTTATATGCTACAACTTTAATGAAAGTAAGTTTTGCAAGAAATGAAAATGCTTCATGGAATGTGCACTTTGCATGGCTGTACTGGTTTGTCTCTGTGCTCATTTTGAAAAACAATGATAAGAGAATCAGTGTTTCCAAACCTCCTAGGCAAGGCCTTATATTTTAACACATTATGGTTAAGGAGGCACATTCTTTGAGTAGAGGTGCACGTAATTAAAAGTTATCCAATCAGTGTAAATGCCAAGCTAAACGCCCCTCTGTTTAAGTGTGCCCAGATTATTGCTTAAAACATATGGACAAATGTATTATTATTACCATTCTGATCTGCTTAGTCAGATGGTCCGTGTTCACGGTACATAATAAAATTGACTCTGTTTAAAAATATCAGATCCTCTGACTACTTCATTTTAACAGCTATGCCAGTTTGGTGGAGAATACGGGCAACAAGCTACATCTTAAGGGTTTCCGGGAGCTGTCAGGGAGAGACTTGCTGCCAATGACAGTACTGGTGGCTGCCACGAGATAAGAACTTGTTTTCTGCTTGTGTGCACTCATTGGAAACTGTCTCTCTGCGTTGTCCTGGAGTCTTGGAGGTGAGCTCTGATGTATGTTTAATGCTGTTTGGTAAGTCACATGATCTGATATTTTTTTCCTCTCTCTCTTCTTTCATGGGAATTTTGATTTGAAAACGATGTGAAAGGTTTTATTTTCATTTTAATTATTGTACTTATTGGTTATTGATTTTGTCATTGTGCAAACTTCTGAGGTTTATGTGTGTTTCCTAGTTTTATGGTGTGACCCTTTCACCAGACGTGGTGACAAACTCTTGGTAAGTCAAGAGTAATTTGTCCTGCCTATATTTTTTAAGGGGTTACAGGACCCAGACAAAATTCAATCTTGTAACTAGCATTGTACAAACTTCTAAAGTCTGTTGTGTTGTGAATCTGTCATTTAAATGGTGAAATGGCAATCTTTGCTTCTGGATATCCAGGGAGAAGAGGGTCGAATACTAGTTACAAGTACATGAAACAATGGTTTAATTGCTGTTAAGTACCTTAAGCGCTGACATGAGCAGACTTCTGACAAATTTCATTTCCCTATAACACAGTGTTGGCTAACATGTGACACTCCAGGTGTTGTGAAACTACAAGTCCCAGCATACCCTTCCAGCAATAAGTTGTTATATATTATCAAAGCATGCTGGGACTTGTAGTTTCACAACACCTGGAGTGTCACAGGTTAGCCAACACTGCTATAACAGGTACCCCTGATGATAAAATTTTGGATACTTTAAAAAATGTGTTAGGAAGAAGAGTTGATGAATGTAAGTCATATAATCTGTGGGTTTAGAGAGTAAAACAAGTAAATTGTACCACAGATGTATGTACAGTATATGGGAGAAAAAATATACAGTGTGTGTGTGTGAGGATGCGCAGCAGAGAGCATGGAATGTACTCCTCACTTTTCTGTGTGAAAATTTCAGGATGTTACAAGGGCCGGGGCGGGTGGCTTAGGGGGCTGCAGCTGCAGCGGGTAATTGCTGCTGCAAAATCTCTCCTTAACCAATATCGTACATTGAAAAAGAAATCTTTGAAAAAAAACATGTTTTGTTTATCTGACAATGGATATATAGTTGATAAAAACGTTTTTGTGTGCTTAATAATTCAAGAGTAGTGGTAACAACACGTTGAAGTTGATCAGTATGTAATTTCATTTTCAAAAAAAAATCATGCTGGGAGCTCTACAATTGTAGGCTGTAAGATATCAGTAAATTTTTCTTTTTTTCAGTGAGGGTGGGAGTGTCTTTGCTTTTTTTTTTTCATGGTGGATTACCATAAAAATAACCTTTGTTCTCTGTCTTTCCATCTTATATAGATATAGGTACAAAGATCTAATTATTTGCCATCTAAACTTGTATGAGTATAATTTTAATACATTTCTGGATATCAATATGAAGTGATTATTTGTTAGTCATTTAACTTATAATACAGTGCCAGGATTCCAGCTAGGTCACTTAGTTCTATTGCAGGTGTGTATAAGTGATTTGTTTGTTTGGTGAGACACTGTGGGTGAGTTGCTGTATAAGTTAAAGAATACTTCTGTATCTCAATCATGCAGTGGTGGGATTCAAATTAATGAACAACCGGTTCTCTGCCCTAATGACCGTTTTAAGTATACAAAAATGTGTTTTGCCCCCTCAAAACACTGTGCCATGCCGCCTTTGCCCCTCAAAATACTGTTCCATGCCGCCTTTGCCCCTCAAAACACTGTGCCATGCCGCCTTTGCCCCTCAAAACACTGTGCCATATTGCCTTTGCTGCCCCTCAAAACACTCTGCCTTGCTGCCTTTGCTGCCCCTCAAAACACTCTGCCATGCTGCCTTTGCTACCCCTCAAAACACTCTGCCATGCTGCCTTTGCTGCCCCTCAAAACACTCTGACATGCTGCCTTTGCTGCCCCCCTTCATACTCTGTCATGCTGCCTTTGCTCCCCCTTACTTCCGTTCCTTCACTTAGCTTTCTATCAGCTCCTTTATTTTCTTCTCTCTTTTCTTTTCTTTTCTTCTCTTCTGTCTTCGTTTTCTCGCTTGCCGCTGACTCCTCTCTGAGCCGCTCCTCACTGAATTCAGTGTGGACGGAGCAGGAGGAGGAGGTGCCGACACGGCGCGGACAGGTGAGGTTTTATTTGTTTTTTTCAAGGAGCCTGCTCCCCCCACCAACGAAATGGGTGGACTGAGCCTGTAGTCACCGGTTCGCCGAACCAAGACTAAAATTAGGTATCGGTTCTGGCGAGCCGGTGAGAACCGGCTGAATCCCACCACTGTAATCATGGTATACTGTAGTTCCAAGCTGCTATATACTGCAAATACCACTTTATAATTGTCTGTTTTTAATTTATTCATTTTTCCCTATTCCCATAGATTAAGGGAGTTAAGACTTATATGCTCTCCTTTACAACACACTGCAATTTGTTTAAGCCAAACTCGGATCGTTGGATTCATCAATAGTTTAGCATTTAAATAAAAATGTAACTGATAACTGTGTTTCCTTGTCTCCCAAAGGTGATTAAATCTTGATTCTGTATGTTGATAATCTTCTTATTTATTCACCTAATTTGAAAACTTCTTTTACAGCTACTCCTGAACTGCTCACACACCTTGCACACAATAGACACAAGGGGTCTGATTCATCAAAGTATTGTAAGTCAAAAAAATTAGTTTTCTCCTGGACAAAACAATGTTACAAGGCAAAGGGTGCAAATTATTTTTTTATTTTTCACATAAGTTAAACGCTGGCTATTTTTTAATGTAGCACTCAAATACTTGATAACTTTATTTTTACACTGAAATTTAAAGTTGATCTAGAACATGCCTTACTCCAACTATAAATCTGCCATCACATTTTAAATTTGCCTCCCCCTCCAATGCAACATGGTTTTGCCAAGGTGCAAAGTTACTAATTTTTTTGTTTTAATTTCCTTACTGAATCAGGCCCAAGGTCTCTAAAGACAAAATGCAGTTATGCCTGAGAAAAAAGTTATATACATTGGTCATTGTATATCACCAGGTTCACAGATAGCAGCCCAACTGTATGTGCACAAAGTGCACAGGCCCAGATCCAGTCATATATACTACAGAAACAAAGGGATGTTTTGCTGCACTGAAACAAGCACTATGCAGTTCACCTACAGTGGGTATCCCAAATATTATTTTTTTTACACATGAGCAGTTAGGGCATACATCAGGGGTCTTTGCACGAGGACATGGTGACAAACAAAGGCATTAAGCATGCTACAGATACCGCTATATCCTGTTGCTGGGGCTCTACCAGTATTTCTCAGAGTTGTAACAGCAGCTGTACTGCTATTTGATAAATCTGCAGATATTGTCCGTGGACAACAATTTTATTTTGCATTTTCCACATGTATTAGAAGATTTGCTAACTTGTGAACAGACACAAAACATTTCTACTTCCAGGATTATAAACTTAGTTTGTTATTTTCTCCAAACATCATTTTGTAAATATATACATTCTTTATTCCTGCTACACCTGTGCCCATCCTTGGGGATGATACGAGTTTTCACTTTCAGCGGGCGGAGGTGGGGAGTATACATCATGACTATTTACAAATTGTTGAAGTAAATTTTTCTCCAAGGCCAGATACTGTTGACAGCCTGTTGGACAACCCTGATCCTACACTGATCTGAACAAGGTGTTTTACAGTCAGGATATGCACTAGCCACTGACAATGAGGTAATGAAGGATAAGGCATTACAACCACTACACTCAGTTGTGTGTCCTGTCTGTAAATGGACTGTTTACACTCTAACACTGTTCCACACCATCTATCTAGCAGTAACAATGCATTGCGTGTACCCCCTAATTTCGGGTTATTATGGAAAATAAGGAACTTCCTCACATCAAATGGCACTTCCATTGCACATGCTAAGGTGGTACAAGGATTGTTGAATGTATTAATGCAAAAGCAATAGGCATCATGAAATGCCAAGCAAATACCACAAACACGGACGTGGTGTCCAAAGGTAATAACAGAGCTGATAAAGTAGCAAAGTCAGCTCCAGAAAAGGTGATAAAAGAACAAAAATGTGAAATAATGACAGTTACTGTAATCCCTGATAAGTAAATGTTAATCTTTATGCAAAAAGTTTGTTCTCCACAGGTTGTCTCCAGATGACAGCAGGGAGGTTGTAAACCAGACACAGGTTTGTGGAGCAGTAATGATGGTAATCCTGTTGCAACAAAAAGTTTGTACCTTGTTTTGCTACAGTTTAGTCATGGTTTAACACTCTTATCAAAGACTGCTATGGCTCAATTGATTAAGGCCTATTGGTATGCTCCAGGATTCTTTACACTAGCTACAAAATTCTGTGCTAGCTGTTTAACCTGTTTACAGGCAAATCCTGCACTGTTCCCACAGAGCCAGCACACCTCCCAGCTACAGAGGGACACTTCCAGGTAACCCAGACTGATTTTATTCAACTCCAAGTGATACAAAGGTTGCAATATGTTTTGGTTTGTGTGGATTTATTTTTCTGGGTGGACAAGGCATGGACCATGGCCACAGTCACAGCAAATATTAGACACTAGTGAAGGATTTAAGTGATGTAGACTCTTTTGATTAACAACTACTGTGTTTTAGAAATAGACTTTAGATTTTATGGGCTATTCACATAGCAAATGTATGAACTAGATGTTTTTTTTCTGTATGCTGTATAAGGTATGCTTTTGATGAGAGAAGCAGAAATGGAACAAAACTGAAAAAAAAAGATAGATCAGTAATTTGTATACAGGTATGGGTTACCACAAGTGATACCCTGAGACGAAAGGTACATTTCACAGGTACAGTGTTTAAAGTAATGTGTGATTTGATGGGTATAAAGGAACAGTTGCACAGTATGATTATCGCTCCCAGAGGACCCTTGCATATTTCGCCTTTAGTAAACTTTTTTGGGGGAAACTCCCTAATGTTGCAATGGGCCCTTTACCAGACTAACCTACAGGAAATGACTTGATTTTTTAAATACTTGGCTCAAGTGAGTAGACAAATAAGGCTGATCCATGATGCACTGCTTCTACTCATCCATCTATTGATAAATGTCATGATTTAAATCCAGGTTATCATGTGATGATAAAGGTGTTCGTAAGAAAAGGAGGACTGTCTGATCGGTGGAAAGGTTCTTACCAAGTTCTCCTGACATCTTTGGTCAAGGTGGGAGAGAGGTCAATGTGGACACACGCCTCATACTGCAAGAAGATAACCCCTTCCCCTACATTGCTGGAAAAAGAAGACATCCTCGCAGATACTTCACCCAAATTTTTTGCGACAACAAATCCAGGTACACCAGTTTAGACAGGTATAATAAACCCCAGCCTGGAGTTGCATCAGTCAGCGCAAGGTAGCTCTGAGGGAACCAAAAAGGTCCCTGCTTTGAAGAAAAAAGTGAGACAAGGAACCTGACAATGAATTGGTTAGGACCCAATCCAGACAAAGGACTTCTGACATTCACAGTGCCCACAACCTTTTTTGTTGGAGAAATAATCTTTATTTTAGATGCATATTGTCTGTTTCCTGACTCTTGTAAAGCAAGTAATATGATAGACCCTCATTTAAAAATTGGAAAAAGGACCTGGGAAGAGAACTTGTTGACACGCACATACACAATAACTGCTCAGGTAACCAATGAAACAAATTGCTGGGTATGTTAACATATAGCTCCCATAAGAGGAAAGACACCTTTTATGTAGTAGACACCTTTTTATCTAGTACCAGTCTCTTGGTCTGAGGTAACAGAGCAGTGGGACACTAGAAACAAAACCTGCCTTCAGTTTTAAAATACTTCAGCTACATATCTCCCACAGAGTCAGTATTTGAGATTGGCAGATGTGTTTGATAACCCTGATATCTGTAAGTCATTTCAGAGCTCAGTGGGTAAGAAAATTTATTACACAGACTCAGAAAAAGGTCATTTAATTTCATGTTAAAAAATAAGGCTGTAGGAGTTTCTGATTGTAGCTATGCTAATGTATCAGTAATTTTATCAAAACAAAGTGACACAAAGAAAAACATCATACTTAATGTAAATATGACATGCCCCGAACAAAAGTGTAACTCCTACTACACAATGGAAAATTTCAAATGGTACAAAGCGGCCCAGGCCATAAGTTATGGGGTCTACAGGGGGCTGTATTTTGTGTATCAAAAAACGGCTTACTCATGGTATCCGGCTGGGGCTAATGGAACTTGTTTCCTGGGAGTTATCCCTGCAATACTGATAAGATACAGTTTATCAGAAGTACCTAAGGTACAGAAAAGAGGGGTTGAATACAAAAAACAAAAACAAGTCAGGGGTTATTGTGGAACAGTCATTTTGGACACAAAATCAAGCTCCATTTTTTAATGTGACACAAAAACACTAAATTCTGTTAAATTTAATCAAACCTACGTGTGAGTTATCCAAAAACAATCATCCAGATTTCAAAATTTGGATCATCAATGTTATTACTCTGTATATGGGCAAATTGAACAATAATAATTATTATGTGAAGTTTTTCTGTGCAAGTTTATCAGTTTTAGATCATTCTGTGTGTGTACAATTCATTTGAACAGCTATTTCTCCTAAAATTTCTAGAATTGATGTTTGTAGGTACCTTTATGAGGTTGGGTACGTTTTCATGATTACCAGAAACCTGACAAGCAGGAGCCCTACGAAAAAAATCCGATTTGAAAAGAAAAAACGACTGCAATATATACAGACTTACCTAAACACTTAACCTGTGGGGTCCAGACATTGCCGCTTTAAATTAACATTTATATAGGTATGTAGGGCTCCTGCCTTTTGGGTTTCTGGTAATCGTGAAAATGATTACCACCTCCTTTATGTACTTACTAAGTGGATTTAGTTTGTTCAGAAATATTGTTTATCATGGTAGATTGTTTATATAACACAGCTGTTGATGTGACAACCACATTCAGAACAGTGGGGCTGTTATACACACTCTCACATAAATGAAATTCCATTATACATACACAGGGGCGCACAGAGAATTGTTAGGGGGGTTCCCCCCCTCGACCCCCCTCGACCCCCCTAAAAAAAACCAAAAAAACAACCCGCGCGAGAGCTACTGCGCATGCGCCCGCGCATGCGCAGCAGCTCTGTTTAGGCAGCGCTGTCCTATACAGCAGCCGCGGCGCTGTCAAAGAAACATCCGCGGCGGTGCTGTATACATTACAGCACCGCCGCGGACGCTTCTTTGACAGCGCCGCGGCTGCTGTATAAGACAGTGCCGCTATAGTGGCCATTTAGTTAGCGCAGGGGGGGGTTTCTGGAGACTCAGAACCCCCCCTGCGTGCGCCACTGATACAAAATATTCCAAGGGGGTGGAATTGGGAAACTTAAAGGGGTTCCTTCTGTTCACAATGCAGACCTCTTTCATTATGCAAAAGGCTACTCCAAAATTAGCTTTAACCACTGTTTATAAAGTGGTGCAGTTTGCTCATATTAGCCGTACAGCATAAACCTGCCATAGAAAGTCAATATAATTAAAACCACAATATCAATAAAATACTTTAACTAAAGGCAATGCTATGTCTCCCAATATTTCCAGGTTTAATAATACATGAGAGTCAAACAAGTAGTACATTGGAAGTAAAAAGACAATGAGGACCGGTTCACACCTGACTTGTGTATTTCTTACATCTGGGCAGTGCAGCAAACAAGTAGTAATGAACACTCCAAAGTAAACAGAAATTTTTATTGCTAGCTTGTGCGTGCAGAGCCCAAAACCAGGTGTAATGTTGCTAAACAAGGTGCAGAAATCAATGCTGCACCATCTGGTTATAAATGACACCCAGAGAATCTAAGGCATCTGCATGGCCTATAGTACTTACTGCATGTGTTAGTTAACTGTATGTGTATCAGTATTTTATACAGTTCATTGAAGATGTGTTAGTGTCCCTATGTGTATACTGCACTAGCTTCCTGCTTATCTCTCTTACTCTGCATTTCTATCAGAATACATGTGTTTGTATCTGTGCACGTAAGTTTCATCTGTGTTGAGCCTCAATGAACATGTGCACATTAATACATAATACAAGGTAGCCTGTCTGCCTTCCCTTGGAACCCTTATGACCTCTTCTACCATGTATTTCTACATTAGTAATATTCTAATGTAAAATGTGAGTGTATCTGAATGACACTTGGCAAGCCAATGATGAGCCTTAGTACACTCCTACTGTGCTGTCGGCCAGCTCCCTGGCCACTAGACACACAGTTATACCTGATCCTGTTTCCCAATGGCTCCAAGTTCTAATTTAGCCTCAGGCTTGGCCATGTTTCGGATGCTGATAAATTTAGTGGGGGATTAAGGAGCCCAAAGGACATGAGAGGCCCTTAAAAGGAGCCTCAAGGTGGGGGAAAGAGAGGGATAAGCAAAGCATGCTGACTTGCCTTGAATGGTGATGCTGTCCTGGCATACAGAGAAGAGCAGCTAGTGCTGGGGTGATTTTTAGGAGAGATGTAAATGTTTTGTATACAAATATTCCTTTTCCTGTACTTGTATATTGAAATGTCCACCTTTTGCCTCACATGTTGAACTATGCTGCATGTACCTATACAGTACGGCTAATGAGGAAACACTTTCCTTCAGGGAAATTATAAGCAAACTTTAGATTTTGTGTTGAGCATAGCAGTATATCAAGAATACTTTGACTGTATCATAAATCAGATTTGATTTAAATATTACTTATATTATTATTATTATTATTATTATTATTATTATTATTATTAATAATAATAATAATAATAATAATAATAATAATAATAATAATAATAATTGCTGAATTATAACTGTATTCTCAGCTTTCAGTAATACCCCTGGTGAGTTGTAAATAATTCAGCAAAAGCCTGTTGTTTCAGATAGCAGAATTCTTGGGTCAGAATTTTTTGACTTCGATAAGCCCGTTTGCCTGTTGGTGGGTAGTGTATCCCTTCATTAGCCCTGCCTCTGTAATACTCTCAGGTCAACCACATGGCTGTAGTCTCTCTCACCTCAGGATCCTGTGGGTGAACAGCAAGCAGGTGACCCTGCACATGTAACTTTAGTAAATAGCAGATGCAGCAGCTGTAGTGGTGTACAGTTACCATTGTTGAAACGAATGAGTGCCAGGCCATGGTTTTTGCTGAAAATAAATCAGGGAGATTGTTATTCTTTATTTACCTTCTTATTTACCTCTCTCAACTTTCACATAGGGCTCTGGTTATCAAAAAGTCCTAAAGTTGACAAAAATTACATTTTGTGGGTGATGAGGCATTATTTCACTTTGTCCTATACATCTGAGTGGTTACCGCCAGCAGTAGTGTTCGCTGCCCATAGTTAGCAAAGGCTTCCCCAAATATTTACACCAATAATACTATTTTTTAGGTATCGTAAAGCAGGGTTGGACTGACCCGCCGGGGAGCCGGGCTATCCCCCGGTAGGCCACGACCCTTATCACTCCCAACATTGTTAGTGAGGGGAACAGATACTTTAAAAAACAAAATAAAAAAAACCATACTCACGTGAGAAGACAGAAGAAGAGAAGAAAGAAGCCAATAGAAAGGGTAAGTGAAGGAACGGAAGCAAGGAAGCGTGAAGGGGGGGGCAAAGATAGGATGTCAGAGTGTGAATGGGGCAAAGGCAGCAAGTGAAGGGAAGCAAAGGTAGCATGGCAGCGAGTGAAGGGGGATAAAAGGCAGCATGGCACAGTGTAAAGAGGGAGCAAAGGCAGCATGGCAGCGAGTGAAAGGGGAGCAAAGGCATCATGGCACAGTGTGAAGGGGGAGCAAAGGCAGCATGGCACAGTGTGAAGGGGGGCAAAGGCTGCATGGCACAGTGTGAAGGGGGGCAAAGGCTGCATGGCACAGTGTGAAGGGGGGCAAAGGCTGCATGGCAGAGTATGAAAGGGAGCCAAAGCAGCATGGCAGAGTGTGAAGGGGGGCCAAAGCAGCATGGCAGAGTGTGAATGGGGCCAAAGCAGCATAGCAGAGTGTGAAGGGTGGACCAAAGCAGCATGGCAGAGTGTGAAGGGGGCCAAAGCAGCATGGCACAGGGTGATGAATGGAGCCAGGAGAAGGGGGGAGCAAAAGCAGCATAGCACAGTGTGATAAAGGGGGGGCAGAAGAATGGGGGGGCAAAAGCAGCATGGAGGACGCATTGTGATCATAAGGAGGTACAGCATGGTGTTGAAGGGGCACAGTAATGTGTGTGTGATGGCACAGGTGGCTTGTGGCAATGTAATGTTTGTGTGTGGTAGGTGGTGGCTAACTAATGGGTGCTATTTTGTTAATAGGGTGATGGTGGGGCGATTTAAATTTATACTGGGGTCTATTAATTTAAGATGGGGTGGTTTGGGGACTATTAATTGAATGTGGGGCTGAGTGAGGAGCATAAGGTCTATTTATTAAATGTGAATATGAATTATTTAATGGCAGTGGCGGTTGCGGGAAATAGGTATATTTATTATACGTAAATGCTATTAATCTATTGCTGGGGCTGTTTTGAGGGAGGGAAATAGGTTTATTTATTAAATGGGAATACTATATTTTTAATGTTGGGGCTGGAGGAAGGCATAATTATTAATTGTGAATGCTACTGATTTAACGCCCGGGCTGGTTGGAATTTTCTAAATGTACCCATTTTTTTTTCCAAATAGAGCCCCCAACATTCCAGGATGCACAAAAGCCGCAACTAAAAAAAACAGCAGCTATCAGGTGGTGAAAATTACAAGAACAGGTAATAAAAATAATAATATGAATAAAACATGGTGTGGCAGGTAATACAATTCATTTTGTACACATGTATAACTCATTTTTATATGTTGGGTGCACAAAATATAGATTTGAGCAATCAATTTTACAATACAAAATGAATAATATTTTTCCCCACAAATTACTTTAGTCATAATATAATAACAAAATAATAAAGCATTTTTTGTAATACAAAATCAATATTTACAGCCACTAAGCACCTGATCCATTAAGGAACGTAAATGCCAATATGTGCATTTTTTGCGTTAAATTGCACTGCACAGTCGAAGAAACTAACTAAACGCCAGTGAACGCAAGAAAATCCAATTAATCTTTGAACGCAAAGGACTCTTTTGACTGTCTATGATTTTATGGGCGAAATGTGGAGGGGAAGGGACGTATGCACATATTCAATGTACAGTAAGGGAGTGCCAAGCTCGAGCGCACACAGCAACATCCGATTCAAGCTTCGGGCATCTCAAAGTACGTGTTTTCAGCGGTATCACTTGCACCAGCTACAGGTGTAAGTGTCAAGTGATAGTGATGATGGCTGAGCATGCTTGCCAGAACTTGTGTTTGCAATCAAGAGCAACTTTAAAATGCCTTTTATGTACAGTAGACATTGATAACATCCTGATAAATGTATTTCATTTAAGAAGAAAAAAAAAAAAAAAAAAATAACGTTTATTTTTAATGTTTTTTCATCATTAGCTATATTATTAACAGCTGACAATAATTGAGTATTTTTCCTCTGCGTTCTGCTGCGACTTTATATTCCACATATGTATTGTACATATCCTGCAATGTATTGTCTGTCAGAGCAGAGCGCACCTAGACATGTATTCAACAAGAGGCGTTTCTTTGAAATATAGATGTGTATAGGCCCTATTTACATGCAGATTTTTTTTTTTGTTTGTTTTTTAAAATAAAGCACAATACATTAATTGTGTGTGCCTTAATGAGCAAAAAATTTAAAGCACTATTTTGCATCACAACATTAATTTTGCAACAAAATAATCTCTTGTGTCTTTAAATTAGGCCAAACTAGTTCATTTAGAATGTGATGGCTGCTGTCCCTCCCTTTTGCTAGTTTTTTATTGGTTCCTGCAATCTGTTGCGCAATCACTCCTCTGTGAAATGGCAACAATAATCCAAAAACTTCCCACTGCATTGTTTACTTTCCATTTATGCTCCAAATGTCTATTTCTTTTTCATTATAGATTCTGTTTACAATTAGGATTGACTAACATATAGGACCTCATTTAGAGTCGGACGCAGGGTATTACGAGTGGCAAGCAACCCCAGTCGCGTCCCACTCGTAATACTCTATGGAGATGCGAGCAGTTCCTGCAGTCAGCTAACTGCTTGCGCCACCTAATTCCTGCCGCACAGCTTTAGCTCTTCTTTGACGTGTGTTGCGTCTGCGACCTCACTGCGACTAGGATGTATTTACATGGTCACGTCTTCACAATTTCGCGTTCCTCCCTTTCTCTCGTAGTGAGTCGCAAGCTGTCGCAAGTGTTAATTGCGTCCAAGATGCAGGCGGATTTGGTGCTTGCTGCACATGCGTGGTAGTTTTTTTTTTTGTTGGATGCGCCTAAAACGGACTTTGCGTCTAATTGAGGTCCATGATGTACACATGCTGCATGCATGCCTTCAGCTTTTTACTAAATAAACATGCAGCATGTGTGTAACCAATGCCCCAGTGTCCCAATTTTAGCGGCACAGTTTCAAGTTATATACTGTGGGCGGAGTGCCATACAAAAGTGTGCGTTTTTGGTGCATTGGGTGGAGTTTGGTTGGATTGTAGCTGAGTTTGGGCGAATCAGGAACGGGGCTTATTTTGTCCCAATTTGGAATGTCACTAATTGCAGAGTAACCATGAAGCCTGTATATTTGTGTTACATTCTTCCCAGCTGTCCTGATTTCGGAGGGGACGTCTCATCCTCCCACAAGATAGCATGTTTAACTAAGTATAGTGCCATGGTTTACAGTAGCCCTTTCGATACACAGATCTAAATCGATTCAGTCTGTATTAATACTCGGTCCTCCTGTTGTTTTTGTTCTAATTTTCTTTTTATCATATGAGAAATATGCCAGGGTTCTTTACTAGTATTGCAGTTGTTATGGAGCCGGGGGGATTGATGGCATGCTGCTAATTGGCTGCTGTTTCTAAGAATAATGAATTTTGCAGCATTTCATAAAATGCTTCTAATTAAAAACACGACTATCCTGTACAGATTATTCTCATCATTTTGACACAGAAGGCTCCATACAAAAGACTTGAAGCATAAAACTGAAACACAGAATATGAACTTGTTTTGATATATTGGTCACAGGCAGGGCCGGACTGGCCATCTGGCACTTCTGGCAAATGCCAGAAGGGCCGATGGCCAGATGGGCCGGTCCGTGTGCCCGCCGAGCAGCAACACTCTGCGCGCTACTCGGCGGACGGAGAGTCAGTGACAGCCGCCTATGTGAGTAATCACATGGGACGGCATCACATGACAAGTGCCGTTCAATGTGATTACTGCATTGGCGGCTGTCACTGACTCCCCGCTGACCAGCGCGCAGGAAGGGGGTGCTGCTGCTCGGATGTAACAGGTAAGTGTCTGTGTGTGTGTAATAGTGTCTGTGTGGGTATAGGATGGGGGGGCTGAATACGGTGGGATCAAGTCTGTGTGTGCTTGGCACAGGTTTGCTATGCCGATATGTGGCTGTATGTCATGACTATTGGACATTTTATATGTGGTAGACTGAAGGATCATATTGTGACATGGATGTGGTGGTCCTCTGGTGGTCACTGAAGATGATGTTGGATGAAATAACATATGGGGGCTGCGCTGTGGAAAGCCTAAGACACCTGTAATTATATCAATTTAATTTGATTATGGTAACTGTGTTTCCTCATTCAGATGTAAGATAATGGAGAAGATAGTCGTTTTGTCAAATTAAATTGATCACCTCAGTACTGAAGGTTCCCCCCCCCTTCTCTTTTTATATATACTTTTTATATGTCTTCAATATATATGATCCAATTAATGGTCTAATTGCCGGCTGGTGATGTTTTTTTCTATGTTTGTTTGGATTTTTATGATTGCCTCGTTCTGCAATAAACACTGTACTGTTAGATATCTAAATCGCCAACGATTTCTCCTTTGATTCTTCAGAGAGTCCCCCAGTTATATTGATCTAATTACAGGTGTCTTAGGCTTTCCTGCTTGTTTGATATTGGTGGTCTCTATGCAATAGACCATGGGTTTTTACCCTTATTTAATCCTTGATGTTATATATCATATACAGATACACATCTAGATATTTCTCCAAACCAAAGTGTGCGCCATTAACCCCTTGTGGGACTGTTTGTGTGGGTATGCAGCACTGGAGGGCTCAACTGACTTTGGCACCTTTTTTGAAACATCTTTGGGACATTTTCTTTCATTTCCACTTTCCCTTTTTCCTATTTAGTTCATTTCTAAACCCCTTTTGTTTGGTTTCAATATAGAGAGTACAGATTGGTTCAGTCACACATTTATATATTCATTCACGTTTATTGCTATACTTTATTAGCATTTTTATTGTGATGAGCATTGAGATTAGATATTCTTTCCACTTTGTAGCGCTGTGGGTCACTATTGTTTATTGTTAGTGTATGACTAATAGTACAGTGTGTCTGTGGCTAATAGTACAGTTTGTCTGTGTGGCTAATAGTACAGTGTGCGTCTATGTGGTTAATAGAACAGTGTGCGTCTGTGTGCCTAACAGTACAGTGTGTCTGTGTGGCTAATAGTGTGTCTGTGTGTGGCTGGTGTTTTAAATGTAAATGTAGCGTGTGTGTGTGTGTGTGTGCGTGCGCTGTATTTTAATATAATATGTGAGGGAAGGGAGGATCTTAATATAGTGTGGGAGGTAATCTATTTAATGGTAGAGTGTAGGTGGGGGCTAATTATTTAAGGTGAGGTGAAGGAACATTTAATTTAATGCTGGGGTGGTTTAGGGCTATCAGTGAAATATGGGGCTGATTTTGGGGAGGAGGGCTATTTATTAAATGTGAATATGAACTATTTATTGTCGGGGATGGTTGTGGAAAATGGCTATATTAATTAAACTTTAATGCTATTTAATTTATTGCTGGGACTGTTTGGAGGGAGGGAAATATGTTTTGAGTAAATGGGTATACTGTTAATTTAATGTTGGGGCTGGTTGGAGGGAAATAGGTCTACTTATTAAATGTGAATATTATTATTGTGGGGACTTGAGGGAGGCCTAATTTTAAAACGTGAGTGCTATTGTTTTAACACCGGGGCTGGTTGAAGTTTTATAAATCTCATGTACCCATTTTTTTTTCAAAATAGGGCATTCAATATTCCAGGATCAAGACAAGAATGAACTGAACTAAAGAAACCAGCTGCTACAAGCGGTGAAAGTGACCAAGACAGGTAGGAGAGAGCAGGACAGTCTGCCAACTGTCCTGAATCTGGTGGGGCAGTCCTGAATTTGGGTGACTGTCTCCCTTAGTCAGGATTTGGTCCGACTGCAAGGACAGTTGGGAGGTATGTCCCGCTTCACAACGTACTGCTTGTAAAGGCAAAGCTGCGTGCTTCTAACAGTAGTACCTGTGTATTTGTCTAAAATGATAAATGTAATGTATAATTATAATGTATGTATCAATGCCCCATGTTGGCCACACCCACAACACAATAAGGTCATGCCCTGTTCGGCTGCACATATTTTTTTCCCTACTGGAACTGAGCTGGGCCTGTGTACCTTAAATGCCAGGGCTGATTTTTAGTCCCAGTCCGGCCCTGGTCACAGGTTTTGGTATAACAGGTGATATAGTAACCTGCAAGATAGGATTCTAGGTAATGAAATGCAAATGAAGATACCAAGTACATCTTTTATCTGCTCTTCAACTGGTGCCTGAGATGTTATGCTGAGGTAGAGAATGTATTTGCATATACTGTGCTACTAGTTTATTTGCTTAATGGAGAGAATCATAAGCTAAATATAAAAAATGCAAATGTTTATATTAAATCTCAATTTTCATGCCCCTGAAAATATTAAGTATATAATAAATTCTGGTTTACATCTGTTCAACCATCTCATCTTTTGCAGACAAAGAGACACCATGATGGTTTATGTTAAAGGTGCTTTCCCCTGTTGGGTAACTGCTTATCAAGTCCAAAGTGCAGGGGGTAAATGTATTAAGCTGAGAGTTTTCCGGCGGGTTTCAAAAGTGGAGATGTTGCCTATAGCAACCAATCAGATTCTAGCTGTCATTTTGTAGAATGCACTAAATAAATGATAGCTAGAATCTGATTGGTTTTTCAAATCCGCCGGAAAACTCTCAGCTTGATACATTTAACCCCAGACCTCAAAAGGTTCTGGCGGGGGTTTGGTGAACCGGGGGTGAGGATTATAACTTCTGGAAGCATTTCACCATAGCGATTGTTGTATAACAATGTCTGCAGAGACTGCACCGCTTATGACAAGCATCGATGCACTTGCTTAGCAGCAAATTGTTCTGAGAATTATTTTTACATTTTGGCAAGACCTCACTGGGGGTGGATTTTTGCAAATTAAGGAAAGCCATAATGTCACTTACCCATTTGTGTTAAAATTATGTGTTTGCTAGCATTTTTAAATGTTATTAAAAGCTTACAAATCTGTACGTGGATGGAACCAATAGATACCAGTGACTCCATACCAACTTCTACTTGTGCGTGCCGTTGGAAATGTCATTGTCTTTTTGAAGCTGTCTGCTCTATTTACTTGTATTCACTGAGAGTGAACGCAAGGAGGACAATGGAGTGTCTTCCATGGACCCCACCCCCCACTCACAGGTGCAAGCACTCATTACATACTGTATGTCAATCGCAAATGTGCTTGACATGTAGTGACTAACGATATTGTTATATTGTAACAATTTATATAATATGAAATATGTTTTAAAAATGTTGTATAATCTTTTGTTTAGTGTGGAGGAAAGCAATTGTGATATTTGGCTATACTCTTAGGCCAGTGGACACCAAACTTTCTCAGTTTGAGGCACCCCTAGGGTGTCCATAATTTTTCCAAGACACCCCTAAGCCAAAAAAAGTACTGGATAGTCCCATTTTTTAAGTAGTTGGTTCAAACTAACATAAGAAGTGTTTAGGCCCCTTCATCATACCACTGTACCCCTTCACCAAATAACATTGTGCCTCTTCTACACACACTGTGCCCTTTCACTATGTGCTCCTCCACAATATCACAATGTGCCCCTTACAATATCACAATGTGCTCCTTCACAATATCACAATGTGCCCTTCACCATGTGCCCCTTCTCAATTTCACCCTGTGCCCCTTGTCTCTTTCACCCTGTGCCCCTTGCATCTTTCACCCTGTGCTCCTTGTCTCTTTGACCCTGTGCCCCTTGCATCTTTCACCGTGTGACCCTTGTATCTTTCATTCTATGCCGCTAGTCTCTTTCACCCTGTGTTCCTTGCCTCTTTCACCCTGTGTTCCGTGCCGCTTTCACCCTGTGCCCCTTGCCTCTTTCACCCTGTGCCCCTTGCCTCTTTCACCCTGTGGCCCTTGCCTCTTTCACCCTGTGTTCCTTGCCTCTTTCACCCTGTGCCCCTTGCCTCTTTCACTCTGCAGCCCTTGCCTCTTTCACTCTGTGCCCTCTGTCTTACCTTTCACTGGCCCTTCTTTCTTCTGTTTTTGGTTTCTACTGTGTTCTCCTTGGTCTACTGTCTTCAGGCTCCTCACTGCCTCGCTCTTCAGTGAAAATGTCGGGCATGATGACATCAGTGGAATTTCACAACCAAGTTGTTAGTGGTATGTGCTTACTTAATGCTGTACTACCACCTATGTAAAATATTTGTAATAATGTGGCCTCGGGGCTACTACATACAATTTTGTTCATCAATTTTAATTATTTTGTAAGGTGTGTAAGCAGGAGGACCAACCAGAAGCTACAACAGATCTCACTGAACTGGTGCTGTTATCTTTAGAATCTACATCTACATGAAATATGAAAACAACTTATAAATTGCAAATAAATGAAGCACAACCTAATGGAGACTAAGTAATAATTATACATACATCTAAAAATCAATATTATAAATACAAAGGAGACCAATGTTATATATGTAAATAGTGGAAACAACCTGTATAAACAATATGCTTAAAAGAAGAATAAAAGTCATCTAAGGATCTAATAAAATGACGACGCCCCCATCCCCGCACAATGCAGTGCAAAAGTCACTTTACGGAAATGCTGCTTTTTCCTGCTTCTGCAATATGCATCTGCTTTTGTATGTAGATGGCTTTATCTGCAAAAATAGTTGGGCAACCGTTGGGGTGAGCTGTAGTCCCAGGTGCAAAAAGTTTAACTCAAAACTGCAAAGTCAAAAATGTCACCTTTGATCCTTCTATGTAAATGACCAAAAAGAAACTGTTAACTAATCAGACTTAGTAAATGGAAATCCTATCCATCATCCTATTTGTACAGAATATAATAATGTAATGAAGTGTCATATACACAAGAGAGGATAGTGTCTGGGCAGTTATTAATAAATACAGAAGTAGCATTTTCCATAAAAAATTAATTCATTAATTAAATACAAATTCAATTCAATTCAAACATCTGCTGTTTTCACCATTAAAAATCAAATGGAAATGTCTACTGTACTTTACTGCTGTATTCCAAATGGAAATGTCAATTAAGTAATGAGAATAGACGTTGGTGACTTCATTCATTATTTATATAATGTAACGATAATGATTTAAGTACAGCTGGAGGGGTCAATACACAATACACAAGTAGCCAATCAGTAGCGAGAGAGTGTTGCTGATAGTCACCATCATTGTGTATCGTTACACTAGCCCTCCAACGCCTGCAAGAGCCTAGTAAGCATATCAAAGCTACGTTTAATTGTGTCACGATTGATGAACACACCCTTATATTCATTTGCCTATGGTTCCTGGGCCACGTATAGCGATTTCTGGTGTAGGAAGACACCATACTTGCCTATTTTCGGCAAGTGTAGTCCGGGAGAGGGGTGTGACTAGAGGGCGGGAGGGGGCAGGGCGCGGCCAAACGCGTCATTTTGCTCCCCCCCGCAATGAAAATGCCGTTTTGTCGCGGGGGGCGGAGCCAAAATGACGCGATTCACCGCGAATCGCGTCATTTTGTCTGGGCAGTTGCGGGATGCGGGAAACTTGCCTGCTCTCCCGGGGGTCCGTGAGACCGACCCGAGTCTCGGGAGTCTCCTGGACATTCCGGAAGAGTTGGCAAGTATGGAAGACACATGATACAAAAGTATTTATATACGCACATATGTGTACGCATTTTTGTTGCACAAGTGTAGTATCTTATCCAAAATAATAGATGTATGTTCAAAACTAAATGAGCCCGAAATGTTTAACTTGTTTTTTTGTATATAACATGCAATGCTAGAACAGGTTGTATGGATCAGCCAGATTTCAACACTTTGTATGCATGTACACACTTAACTTTCTTAAAATAAATAAACAGGTTCTTGTGGATTGTTTTAAATTTGTTGCAATTATCAGGCATTTGAGTGAACCTGGCTGCTTGACCTGAGCTGCAAAAGTAATGTGTATATTTTACTGTGTATACCTATATTTGTTTACTAACCATCTGTCCTGTGTGCACATCAGTGACATTGTGTCTGCATATGCTAGTGATACACACTTTGTATGTCATTGATACTGTGTCTGTGTGTCTTAGTCGGAGAGACGGCTGTATCACTGATTGAATTTCTCATTTTCAGCAGTTTGCTCTCTGCTATGTTTACCAAATCACCTCACTAAGTCCATCTGCAGTTTCTTCTGAGCATTGCAGCAGCTGAAGGGACAGAGAGTGCATCAACCGGACCGAAGGAAATGTTAGTTAGAAGTGTTTGTGCATTTGGGGAGGAAGTGGTGTAAAGCCATGCATGAGGGGGAAACAGTGAAAAGGTTCAATATTAATTTTCATTATTCTGTTGTAAAAAGCTTTAACCACCTCCCTCCCAGAAACACCCACAATTAGCTGATGCTTTTTTATTATGCTGATACATTCGCTCTATTCATTGTACTGTATAGTAATTATCAGAGTAAGACATTTCCAAGGAGAAAGATTGGTTCTGTTTCACAACTACAGTATACACGAAGGCAAGGAAACAACCCTGCAGTCTCTAGCTGTTTTAAACAACAGCATTCATCATGCTCTGTCAGATGCTGATGCTAGGATGTTAGCCACTGACAGTGCAGTAGCAATTTATAAAGCGAAAACACGAGTAAAAATACATAAATATATATTTGACATTCATTTGTTACTAGTGTTTGGTGTTCACTAGGTGTTCCCAGGAGGCTGCCACAATAAATACATGTAAATAGAATAACATACCTCCCAACATTTTAGTACCCGACAGAGGAAGTGACCAGATCACAATGGGAGCATGGCCGGGTCACGATGGGGCATGGACACATCACAATGGATTGTGGCCAATCCGCCAGAAGGCCTTAGAAACCTTCCTTATCCTCCACACATTGCAGCAATCACTAGTAGGAGGTGTGTGCTATGCAGAGCAGCTGTGAATGGAAGATATCTCCCAATGTTCCCAACGGAGGGACAAACATATCCGTGGGTGGGACAGCGGGACAGGGCCCTAAAATTATGACTGTCCGACTGAAATCAGGACAATTGGATGGTATGGAACAAGATGTAACTGAATGGTGTCCCCTAAAGAAGAGTCTGTGAAGAGAGAGAAGAAAAGAAGAATCAACTTACCTCACCAGCGATCCAGCGCATGTAAGTCTGTTTTCTTCATGCATTGGTGCCAGCGAATATGAAAAGATTCATTGTCAGCCAATCAGTGGCCAGGATGGTGAGCATATCAGGGCTCACTACCAGCCATTTGAACTAGGTGCCACGGTGAGCCAATCACGGTTCACCAAGTCGATAAGCCCAGACCCCTGCACTGGTCTGAGCAGTGTAGGAAACGAAGAAGAAAAGATGGTTGCCGGAGGCAGAGAAGACAAGGAAACAACCAAGGCACAGGAGCATGTAGAGGGAGGAGAACACTCCAAATTGCAGTGGTCCCTTAGAAATCTGTTGAATTTACTTTATGTATTGTGTCTCTGTACCCTATGGTCAGGTCCCAATTAAAGGTAGACCAGGGGTGGTCCCTATTTTGTGATTGCATTGTACTATGTGAAGTGTTTGAGTACATGTTTGTCATTGTTTGCTGTGTACTTCTGTTCTCCCCTATCCCCTCTATATTGCATTATAGTGAGTAGGGTCTGGTCAGCGATAGTGCATCACACCTAGTCGGCTGCAGTGTTACACATAGACCCAGTGCAGTGGTTAGAGTGTTGGTATTGTTGTGACTAGACTACAGTGGGTGGGATACACTAAGGGGAGTGTAAGGCCAGTCAGCCATGTGGGGAGGGGTTTGTTTTGTTTGCCCCCACAGTGCTGAGATGGAGTAAATAGCAATAAAGAAAAAGGACATGCTGCTGAGTGGTCTCTGTCTTTGTGTTTGTTTGTCCTTGTATGTCTTCTGCAGGACACTGAGAGAGGGACCAGCCACCAGGAAGCACGGTAATGGAGTAGAAAGAAGAAAAGGAAGCCCAAAACTAATCAGACACCCATATATTAAAAAACATCTGACTCATATTCCCAGGCAATGTTAACTAAAAGAACTTCTCATCTATGTATGTGTGTGTGTATATATATATATATATATATATATATATATATATATATTAAACAGATATAGCAATCAGTGCGCACAGCTTCAAGTCTAATATCAGTCCATACAAATAACGTGCCAGTTCATCAGCAGGTAAATGTTCCACCAAACTTCCAACACCAGCAGATTGTATTCTGCGTGTTCTTCCCTCTTTAACCACCCGATCTCCACAGGGGAAACATTAAAATCCTAAAATTCAAACAAAAGGGGCGCTTCCATGGTGTATTATCCAAGTAAAAAATGTATTCAAAAGAATAAAATTGCACGTACCACAGGATAAAATGTTTCAGGCATATGTTACAATACAGCTCACTTCTAGTCTCCATACACGGACATCAGATTTGAAGTAGCAAATATCAGCATAGTATCAGCATAGATCCATGAACACCTAGGTGTATATATATATATATATATATACATACACATACAGTATGTACAATAAACCAAAATATATATAACATGTAATTAATCTTACAAATGGATTAATAAAAAGAAATCTCCCATCCAGACTCTGGACAGTGTCTCTTGCTTAACAGACAGTAGGAAACTCAAGACAAAGTATTTCACTTCAACAACTCTGCCATATCATACTGCCAAATTAAATATATCTAAAAAAAAAAAAAAAGAATAAAGAACAAAAACTTTCTGTCCTATAGTATTATGACTATGAAACAAAAATAGCTTAACAAGTGTCTTGAAATGCTGTGACATTCATTGTGTTTCAGAATATTACATCAATGCTCTAAGAAGTGAATATATTCAAAGACCTAATTGTGCGACCTACATATTGTAGACTGCAAGTACAGTTGATAAGGTAAATTAAAAAAGTGGTTTAACAATTTATAAAACATCTAATTTTAAAGGTTTCTCCAGGGTTTTGTGAAATCATGGTGCTGTTTGTCATGGTATTTGCAAGTAATGCACCTACGCCTGTTACATTTAAAACATCTCATTAGTTTACTCAACAGCCATTTTGTATTCTCTTTTCCATTTAACCCAAATGTTTTATCTCCATCTGTGTTATTCCTAATGAAAAAAACTGGGAGCCAGTCTGTCTCTCAAAGTATTCGACTTCCTAAAGATAACTCTTGGCTTCTCAAACAGTAAAGTCCCAGTATTCTATCCAAGTTTAACAGTATACATTTTTTATTAACAATACTTCGAACCTGATGAGAATGTGAATTATATTTAGATATAAAACACAGAGATCTGTTGAATGTATTTTCTGGTTTATGAAAAGCAATTAAAAGTGATTCCCTATTTCTAAGGTTTACGTCCTCATAGGCAGATCTCAAAAGATGTAACCCTTTTCTGCAAAAGATCTGAGAAGTGGTATAGCTTGTTTGTGGAATAAAGACTCCTTGGAACAATTCCTCCTAACTCATAGGAATTTGCATTTTGGAATATTGTTTTTCCAAGTATGCAAATGATAATTACAATAAGTTTTAAAATTGCTGCAGTCTACCTTTTTTTTGAAATGTGTCTGTTACAAATTCATGTTCCAAAACTGAGTGGGCTATATCGAGAAAATCAATCTGTGTGAGGTGAAGACTACTGGTTAATTTGAGGTTAAAGTAATTATTATTCAAGTGATCAACAAATTGTATGATAGAATGTGTATCCCCATCCCAAATGAACAATAAATTATCAGTATATCTATACCACCCCAGATATATTACATGTAAAGCAAACCTTGGGGTAAACCTGGTCCCCATGGCAGCTCCATGTGTCTGTATGTGTCTGAAGCTTCATAGCAAAACATTTAATACTAAGGTAAGAATGGAGGTGTTTTCAATTTGTCATCTAGGGTCCTACCTACACATGACTTGAGTTTATTAGAAAAAGGATCAAAATTTGCACTATATATATGCACAAGTCACAAAAGGTATTTTGCCAATAAGGACCTCAGAAGGAAAGACAATTTTATCAGGCTGTGTTAGATGTTGCTAGAAAATTATGTAAGAAGGCTGAAAAGAGCTATTTGAGAGATAACCTTTCCATATCTCCCAATTATCCAGATATCAGTGTACAGTCCTGATTTAGGACTTTGCCTGTTGTCCTTCCCAAAGTCATGTTTGTCATGCTGGTGGGATGAGAGGCTTGTATTGATTTATCTATTTTTATGATTAATTACATTTTATCTATTTTTTGGTTAATTCTAAGTTTGAGATGCAAAATTATTAAAACATTTTGCTGCTATTTATAATGAATATGAACAATATCTAATGATGTTTATTCAATAATGGTTTATGTTATCGCTGATATTAGCAAAGGTTATCTATGCTTAATCATACAGAACCAATGCTTATGTATTCTAACTTTGTAATATTAATTTATTTTTATATTAGGTGATATTTTATTTTTAACATATATTGCAATATGTGGAACTAACATTCCCTGTTTTTTTATTATAGAACAGTACTTGGTACAGCATTAATTACGTGTTTGGAGAGTGCAGAGTATCCCTGTTTTCTTGTCTATACAATGTGGGCAACCCCCTCTTGCACCCCAGTCTGTACATGGTGAGTGCAGAGGATCTATGTCTGTTTTGTATATATATATATATATATATATATATATATATATATATATATATTACGGGGCTTGATTGAAAGTCTTTACAACTCTGTTATGACTCTGAGATATTTGATTGGCTATAGATTGTTTAAATACTTCAGGTCTGTTCAGATCTAGTTACATACACTCTGATGAAACTAGATTGCCGCTAGAGAAATGTGTCAGCTCAACAAATCTGCCAAATGATTGCTGGCACTCTAAACAATTTTTCTTCTGGATATGTCTATTCTATTGCTGTTTGTCACGTTGCATCTTATTAAGAGAGTTGACTTTCTTGGGAGTTCTTATGCACGAAAGATGGTGGAATGGACTGTGCTCTGAGATCTGCCACACTGGTGTTCAGGTGATAAGCAGCACCCCCACTAAGAAATATTTTCAGGATTGAGTGCACGTACATCTTCTTTGTGTGAGCTGTCTCTATTTATTTCCATATCAGTGTATACCAACACGGGGTTAAGCTTTAAACATTTTGCTCAACTGCAATTGTTATACTATATACATATCGCACCAACTTAAGGTATATGTGCATACCAGAAATAATATATTACTTCTGGTACGCACATATACCTTAAGTTGGTGTGACTCATTCAACTAATTAATTTAAATATACTACGCTATCTTTGGTATCCTTGTTCTTTGTTTCTATGGGCACGCATGTTTGAAGGCTATGTATATGGTCCTTCCTGAAATAGCCAGGATTCATGTTTATGAGCCTTTATGGCACAATCAGAAGGTCTAGGGAAGTGTTTGCCCGAATTGACACTACCCCCGTTAATGTGCGAAGTCTAACAGAGAGGGAGGTTTTCAACAGAAGCTCCCGCAAGGGAGCATGGACTTGGCAGCTCCCTAACCACGGTCGTGGTCCTCTCAGAGGGTAATGGGCGAAACCTGAGGGAGAACCTGGAGAACAGAGAAACTGGGGAGCAGGAGGAGAAGTCCAGAAGCAAAGACTACAGATGAAATCCTGAGGGCTTAGTAGCGCCCAGAATCAGGAATACAGATGGATAAGAGGCTCTGCTGCAGTGGCTGCTGGTGGAATCCTGTGGAACGAGGTTAGCGATGTTGAATCAGGAACACATATAGATAAGATAGTCCGCAGCAGCTGTTGCTGGTGGAATCCTGTGGAGCTGGGTTAGCGCCGTTGAATCAGGAACACAAATAGATAAGCTGGTCTGCAGCAGCTGTTGCTGGTGGAATACTGTGGAGCTGGGTTAGCACCGTTGAATCAGGAACACAAATAGATAACATAGTCTACAGCAGCTGTTGCTGGTGGAATCCTGTGGAGCTGGGTTAGCGACGTTGAATCAGGAACACAAGTAGATAAGCAGGGATACAGGAGCCAGTACTGATACACGTCTAACCAGGAGGAGAGACCTAAAGATCTGGCGACTTGGCAGAGAAGCAGGTGCTTTGAATTGACAGAGCTGACAGGCAATTAACCAGTCAAGAGATTGAAAGGAAGTGAATGCAGAGAGAAACAGGTGAGAACAGACCATAATGCAGGTTTTAGCTGGTGTAGTGTGTGACACTTTAAATTGTTTACATCTGGAACGCATATAATTATCATCTACTAGTTTCTGGATTCTAACCCTAAAACTACCTCACTATTTGGTGTCGTTGTCCTTCTGTTCCCTATTTTTCCTAGGTCTTTGTTTTGCTCAGATTCACCACCAGGCTTATTAAGGAGAGGCAGTCGCCTTTTCAAGAAGACAGTGTTGATTGGTGTGAATGGACTTTTATATTGATATTCACTATTTTTAACATTGTATTGAGCACCACTATTTATTGTGCATATATTTTCTATCTTGTATCTATTAGCTCTTATAGTGCAATCCTATATATACAATTGATGCCGATTATTGTGTTTTTATAATTATTTTTAATACATCTAAGATGTTATATATGTTATATAAAATTGCCTGGGAGTTTTTGCTCTTCCTTTTCTTCCTTTCTTTTGCTGTTTAATTTATATTAGAGGGTTAGGCCCCCTGTATAAGGAGTCAGCCTATTCTTTTCCTTTTAGTGTTAATTTTTCATAACCTTTATATTTATTATTTGAACACCTGTGTTTATTCTAATATTTTTTCTCCAGCAATTGACGGGCCTGCTTCCTTTAGGTCAGGGCCAGAAATTGAAAACAATTGAAAACAAGAGAGAAATAAAGTTTAAAAAAATGAATCCTCCTGGTCAGCCCCCACATTATATTAATTCCTCCCAACACACTTACTAACTCTTGAATGTGGTAGGCAGATTCTTCTGTTTGACTTCCATGCAATCTCTGCACATGTCCTATGTGTGTAGAGGGGAGAGAAAGGGGTGGAGATTGAATGAAGGAAAGTAACAGGATACGGAAAGGGTGGAAAGGTTTGCTGATTATTAGGGGGCTCATTAGGGGCTTGTCATGGGCCCTTACAAAATCATGAGAACCACAGGTCTACCAGGAAATCTCCAGATGAGGTCTACCGCAAATTCACCTCGGTAGCTGGCACACATGTGGTGCCCTAAATCCCTTCCCACACCTTTGTCAGAACATTCTTAAGCATTGCAAGTTGTGTTACATGGCAAATTATACGTAATGCCATTACCTTACACATTCCATCTCATTGAGTTTTCTTATTCTGTCTGTTCATATTTCTTTGCTGATGAAAGAAAATAAGATTAACATACAGTCTCTCCAGGCAATGAGCCTGTACTTTACTTTATAATGTACTTTACAAAGCGTTGTACATTGTCCATGCCCGCAGACTTACATTGCCCCCTTAACAGCACCGATAACAGCATCGCGGTTGCCAGGCACGTCATCAAGTCGCTCCGGCTTCTTCATTCATCGCGATTGCTTCCAGTCGGTTGGCACATAAGTCGACCTGGACCCTGGTCGAGGGCGGTTTGGAGTTGGCACTCCAATTTGTGGAATTTCTGAATACAAATTGTTTTAACCTCAAATTTACCTATCATTTTAGTCCAATTGAGATGAATTTTCTGGATATTACTTTTTCTGTAAAGTACGATCGAATCGTTTCCTCTAATTATAGTAAACCAGTTGACTCTAATGCCTACCTTGATTATGCAAGCAGACGTCACCGCCCTTGGATAGAGAATATCCCAAAGGGTCAGATGTTAAGGATACGCCATAACTGTACAGAAGTCGATGATTTTAGAAATCAGGCGCACATATTGGAAGGCAATTTTTTGGAAAGAGGTTATCCCAAGTCATTAGTGGAGACTGCTAAAGAATGTGCAATGAATAGAGATAGAGATGAGTTGTTAATTCCCCATACAGAACAAAGAGGGAGTAAGAAGGTTTGGAAAGATGATAGTCATCCATTATTTGTTTCTAAATACAACACCAAATCATATAGGATCAGGAAAATTGTTACTGATAATTTCAAGATTTTACCGCAGGATAATATTTTACGTAAATGTATAGGAGACAAACCCAGAATAATTTTCAAAAAGAAATTCAACCTGAAGAGTCTGTTAGCACCGAGTTTCTTCAAACTACAATCATTTGAATGTGTTAAAGAGAGTACCTGGATCCCCTCGCGACCCAATGGTTGCTATAGATGCAATAAAAATACTTGCCTTACGTGTAAATATATTTTAAATGGGGTAAAAGAGGTCAAATCCACATCAAATGGGAAGGTATACAATATTGCACATTTTATTAATTGTGAGACGCCGTAGGTTGTCTACATGTTGGAGTGTCCTTGTGGCCTCCTCTATGTGGGCAGAACAACGCGCCCTTTGAAGACGAGATTCAGAGAACATCGTAATAACATCAAAAAAGGACTCGTTACACATGGAGTCTCTAGACATTTCTATGAGAAGCATAAGAGTGATGCTTCAGGTATCACATTGACAGGATTGGATAAGTTTTATACCACACCTAGAGGAGGGGACAGATATTCTAACCTCTGTAGAGGCGAAGCGTTGTGGATTTTTAAATTACAAGCTTTACACCCAGAAGGCTTGAATGAAACTATTGAATTTAATGATTGGTGCAATTAGATTAGGGACTGCTGTGGGTGAGTTCTCTGTACAGCGCTGCGGAATTAGTGGCACTATATAAATAAATGATGATGATGATGATCTAGGAACAGTATACAGAGATAGTGAGCACATGGCAAAGTATTTAATAAGGACAAAAACATCCAGTTCTTTAAGATATTTTTTTAAATGCACTGAATCCCTTTTTCATGGTAAAAAAAACAATTTGCTGATTTTTCCAGCTGTATAGTGTTTTACAATAGTTTGTTGCATTCTTTTTTGACTCTTTTGCCATGTTTCATGAACTTGGAAACGCGATTTAACTCATATTTCAATAATAACAAAAACAACATGCAGAAGAGCGCAGACCAAAGCGAAAAACACATTTTCACTCTACCTTAATTCTCAATAAAAACTGAACCAAAACCAATATAAAACTCCCAACAACACATACAACAACACATTGCTCCATGTGGCAAGTTCCAGAAAACCAAACATCAACATTTTGTCAGTAAAAGGACAAAACTTATATGCTCCTTTTGCCTGTACATAGCAGGAAATGTTAATGCCAGGTTCTTGTCACACTTTGTGCTGGATACGTGCACATTAAATTGTACATAATTGTTTTATGTTTTCCTTATTTTATATCTTACTAATTCATTATTTGTATATTACAAACAATTCTATTTACACCTATGGGTTCTATACAAACATACACTTGTGTATGTTTCAGTGTAATTGACAAAGGATTAGTGAAAAGCAACATGTATTGCAATATGTTGAACCATTTCCTGATATTTTTACCAGATTTCATCATAATGTAACATGTAACCTGCACTAAACACTGAAAGGGCAATGCTTTCTAGGTACTCCATAAGGTACGTGACTGGAAACATGACCACAAAACCAAACATGCAGCAATTTCTCACCATCTCAGGGAAATGAGAAGGAAGCTCAAAGAGAAACTCAAAGGGAGTTAAAAAGGAAGTAACTCACCTTCAGTGGGGACGTGATTTGATTCCTCTTACCAGAAAATTAGGCTTAAGCATTTATAGGGCATCCTTTAAGATAGAAATGTCAAATGGAGACCATACTGTCAATGTCAAATGGAGTCCATACTGAGCCCAGAAGATGTTAATGTCTCCACAAAGACGATGATGATCCGCATCCGGCAGCAGAATGAACTAGAATTTGGAATTAGGAAAATAAAAGAGCGCTCATATTGCAGTATGTAAATGTACCCAATTTATTTGTGTATTTGTATGTCCGCTCCACTGATGCCACCAAAACTCACATTCATTCTCTGATTATCTCCAACCTGGATTACTGCAACCTACTCCTTACTGGCCTCCCTTGTTCCCATCTTGCTTCTCTTCAGTCCATACTCAATGCTGCTGCCCATCTAATCATCCTCACTTGCCATTCTACATCTGCCTCCCCTCTCACTCAAGCAAGAGAGGGGAGGCAGAGATAGACAAAGATACCTCACTCCCGGTATATATAGTTATAAATGTCACGCTGAGCATGTTGTGTTATAGTTTTAACAATAATTTTTAATAAATTTGTTGTTATTTTATATGACATCGGCAATTACAAGAGTTTCCTTCCACATCAAATTGGGAAACCATTTTTGATGGACCTTGCTTTGTGGACGAGATCATTATCATGCTGAAATGTTGGGAGCACACAATTCTTTAGAATGTCATTGAATGCTGTAGCATAAAGATTTCCATTCATTTGAACTAAAGGACCCTGGCCAATCCATGAAAAACATCCCCAGACCAGTATGGTGGCTTAGTGGTTAGCAACTCTGCCTCACAGCACTGAGGTCATGAGTTTGATTCTCGACCATGGCCATATCTGCGTGGAGTTTGTATGTTCTCCTCGTGTTTGCGTGGGTCCTCCGGGTGCTCCGGTTTCCTCCCACACTCCAAAAACTTACTAGTAGGTTAATTGGCTGCTATCAAGTTGACCCTAGTCTGTGTTTCTGTCTGTGTATGTTAGGGAATTTAGACTGTAAGCTCCAATGTGAGTGCGTTCTCTGTACAGTGCTGTGGAAGTAGTGGCGCTATATAAACAAATGATGATGATGATGATATTTCTCTTCCACCAAACTTTACAATTTGGTGGTAAACATTTAGGTAGGAAGTGTTCTCCTGGCATCCGCCAAATCTATACTTGACTGTTACACTGCCAGATAGTGAAGTGTGATTCATCACTTCAGAGAACGCATTTCCAATGCTGGTGTGCTTCCCACCACTCCAGTTGACGCTTGGCATTGCGTATGGTGACCCGAGGCTTGTGAGCAGCTGCTCAGTCATGGAAACCCAATTGGAGAAGCTCAACAGCTCTTGTGCTGATGTTGGAACTCGGTAGTGAGTACTGCAATAGAGGACAGATGATTTTTACGCATTATGCACTTGCACATCAGCACTCGGCGGTTCTGTTCTGTGAGCTTGTGTGACCTTCTGCTTCGCAGCTTAAAAAATCTTCAACAGGAACACCAGTCACCAAAAACTGCTGTTCCGGCAAAGATCCCTCTCCTATATTTTCTATGGTCACTATTGCAAAGTGACCACTTTTGCGATAGTGAGCAGAGGGGAGAGCAGAAAGATGCGGTGAGGGATCGTAGATCCCTCTACTGCAATGATCTCCCCATAGAACAGACCTAAAAAATTGTACATAGGGTAATGTACGCCAGCCTGAGCTGAATGTGCCTGAGCTGCCGTACATTATCGAATGTGTAAATGCCTTTTCATTACTTGTTACATTGCTTAAATAACAGTCCCTATAGATATCTATGGGGACTGGTATGGATTTTGTAAAAAAATGCAAATCTGCAGATATTTATTATATCTGCAGACTTCTTTGGGGTTTTTTTAACACAGAGAACTAAGATATATATTTATATCTTATGTGTGTTGTATGCTGTAAGGGATTAATCTTTTACACATACACACACTCTTTATGGGTATATTCGGGGTTGATATAACAAGAACTCTCTGGTAGTTTCTGACAATTAGGTCTTTTCGGAGATAAAGGGGTCATTCCTTGGGGTCTATCTGCCTTCCTCCAGTTTAAGCAAATCCAAATGTAAAGAAGCTACTCTATACAAGTGTGGACAGCTCCTTTTAAAAAAAACATACCCTCTCCATACAACATGTAATTTTCAACACTGGGAAACCTCCCTGTTACCTGAAGCTATGCGCTGGACCGCACAAAATGCTGCTGATTTTCGTGCAGTACACTCTGTCTGTGCTCTTTACATATAGCAACAGCACAAAGAGATCCCGCTATTTGCTGTATGGGTTATGTTATTATCTTTTAAAAGGACATTTGTAATAAACTCTCACTATAACGAATGCCTTCCATCTATTAAATTAATCACTTATCTCTGATTTTGATCAATTGACAGTTTGTCCTTTCATGAACGTCTGACCGCCTTTTGGGTTTTCGGACTATATCTCATCATTACAGAATGTAAAAAGCAGCTAATAATTTAATGCACTTCATGCCTGGGAATTATTGCTCCAGTGCCCATGAACTTGCATATATAAATGTATTTTGCTTAACTGTTAAATACACCTCTTGCCTCTCCTTTGGGAATAGAGGATACCCAAATAATCCTTCCTTCCTCACAGAGTAAGGCCAGCACTTATATTCACTTTGGCCAAATCTTGTTTCAGTGCTTCTTTTTGGATTGTTGCAGATCTTCTACGTATTGATCTTTAAGCTGGCACTGCTTTCAGTCAATATACTGAGTGCTTTGTAAAGAGTATAAATGAATAATAAACAGTTTAATCAATTTAAAGGATATCTGCTTTATACTAGACACCAGACTGGAGGCCTGCTTTATATATAAATGACCAGAAAGGAGATAGGATAACTAAATAATATTATGATAAAAATCGAGTATTTAAGATGTTGGAGTCTAAATTTAATATTGTCTCCTGGAATGTAGGAGAATTGAATTCACCGCTTGTTATGTTCATCTAGTCGCTATCAATGAAAATTGTCCGCTGCGATTTGGTGTGGTTCTAACGCACAAAGTGATTTAATAGCAAGATGCAATATATAACAATTCAATAGAATAAGTACAGCCGATACATACGCAAGCGCCCTGGATCCAGCATACAGTCATTCAATCCTGAAGTCTGTGGTCAGGTAGACTGTATAGTGGACCCAGATCCTGGCTTATATACAATTTGTGATACATAAAAAAACAGAAGTGATGTCTTGGCGTGTTTCCATAGGTTCAGGATTCAGGACAGTTAAGTATAATGCAGGTCATAGGTCGGTTCAAACAATGCCCTCCAAGGGTGGGGGTCAACTCTCCAACAGCTGTATACGTGTCTTCCTGACGAAAAGCGAGTTTAAACTAGTCTATTTGCAATACACACTCATTCTGATCATTATTCCTCTATCATCCATAACTTTCATACGCAAGATGCAACCGCTTAGCCGATAGTAGCGGATGTCTGATGGGAAAAAGTGGATTAGAATGACACTAAACATGATATGTTTCCTAAATCCCAAACCTTAGATATAAACAAAGTGGTTTTAACATTATTATATTAAACTATTAAATCTATTACATTCGATTATAAATGACTGTGTTTTGGAACTTTATTAAGGTGAACTATTTACAAGTGAATGTATGAGTGTATGTGTATGCAAAAGTGTTCGCAAATGCTATTGAGAAAGTCCTGTTGATGGAACGAAACGTGTCAGCAGCAGCTATTTCTCCCAACAGCAGTGGTTTTGTTTCCTTTGCGTGATACTAGGAATCTTTTGCAGCAGGAACTATTATTTACCCTATCTAGTTTCTGGACGGCAGGAAAAAGAAGGTACCCCTAATGGAATGCATGATTAACCAGGAGAATGCACGGCTACTAACAGTGAGTAACTGGATTACTATATAGCGGTGAAGTCCGCGAAAACTCACATCACCATGGATCCTGGCTATAATTTCCTCTGGAGGGTCTTCAGAGTATTGTCTATACTGGTAAGAAGTTTCCATAGTCCACCTGACGAGAACTATTTGTGGATATATACTGTACTGCTTTGGTGAGCTTTATTTGAATACTAATTTATTTTTCATCGGAGTCTAATAATGTGTATGGGAAAACGTTTTTCTATATATCCAACATTTTTTGAGGTTTCACGTGATCCTCTAATTACTTCTGGAAAGTCCTAAAAAAGATTTTATGGAATCATTAGATTTATTTGGATATTTGATATTTGATACTCACATAGAGCCATATCTAGTGGATGGACTATTGATTTATTTTTGCAATTAATATAAATTTAGCATTTTATTATTAGTATTGTTTTTGCATTTATATTTATATTTTTGTTGTGTTATGTATTAAAATTTATATGTGGGATTTAACCAATCTCTTTTACTTTTTTTATGTGTATCTGGACGATTAACTATTTTCCCCAGCGCCGTTATTTCCTATATACTATTGATAAATACACCATTCCACGCCGTTGCGTGCTATTCAAATATTTTCACATATAGTAAAAATTAAATTGATGGTTATTAATTGACTCCATCCAATTATTCGACTTCCATATGCTTAAGCGGAAAAAAGTTATAACTCTGATGTGAGTAACTGATGTCAGTGAGTTCTCTATACAGCGCTGCAGAATTAGTGGCGCTATATAAATAAATGGTGATGATGATGATGATAATGACAACTCATTTGAAGACTTTGTCTCTGGATATTGTATTTATCCAGGAGACACATTGGAATTACACTCAGGGGATGACTTTGAAAGCCTCATGGATTCAAGATTGTATTTCTGCTACTTACTTAACTGAAAAGCGAGGAGTTGCAATACTCTTGAATAAGATATTGCGCTATACTATTGAAGATGTGTTAATTAATACTGAGAGTAGATATATTGTTTTGTATTTGTTGATTAATGAGGAACATTCTTATTGTGGGAGGAGATTTTAATATGGTAGATAATCCACGATTGGACAAATCCGCTATTTTTGTTTCCTATGCCAGTTCTGGATGGGATACTATTCAGCACTTTAAAGATAATCATGGATTATCATTATAAATCCATGGAGGGTTCATAACCCTACTGAAAGAACTTATACCATTCAGTCTGGGGTATATCATACTTTTTCATGTATTGATTATTTGATGATCTCCAATTTGTTGATTTCCAGAGTAAGTTATTCTCAAATTGGGAGTATTCTAATTTCAGATCATGACCCGGTTCTGATAACTTCCAGGGCACGCTTTGGTATGGCCATTCGTCGGTCTTGGAGGTTTCCCACATATTTAGCACAGTCAGATGATTTCACAAACTATCTTAATCATAAATGGCTGAATTTTGTAGATGACATCCTAGAGCACTGGGAAGATGTAGTATTATTTTGGGAGACATCCAAGGTTGTATTAAGGGGCCATATCATTGTGTATATGTATCCATATATTGTGCATTGTGTATCCCTTAGATTGTACGCTCCTCTGAGCAGGGCCATCTCTCCTCCTGTTTCCACCACTTCTAACTCTGCTCTCCAGCTACTTAGCCCTCCTCCTCGAGGGTCCTCCACCCCACGTCCACTCTCGCTCCCTCCTCCCCCCTGGGGGTCTCCCTGTCTTCCGCGCCCTCCTTCTTGGGCCCCGTCGTTTGCGGATCCTCCCTCCCCCTTCCCCGCCCTCTCTAGCTGTGCATTGAGCTAACTGAGTTGCTGTGTTTACTGTACTGTGCTGTCTCCCATTGTATTGTAATTTTGTTTGTCTCTGTACGGCGCTGCGGACGCCTTGTGGCGCCTTATAAATAAATATTAATAATAATAATAATAATATATGGTAAAACAGAAAAGAAAATATCAAATTAAATATGACCTCTTGTATGGAGCTGTAAAAACTGCATTTGTCGCTTATATAAAGTCTCCGTCAGCTTCCTCTTTTGATTTTTATATGAACAAACATCAGCTCTTGGAAGACTTATTGGCGTCTAATGCAAAGTCTAGAATGGATTATTCTAAAAATATATTCTATAGGTGGGTCAATAAGACAGGGAAGGTGTTAAAAAAAACTCAACGGAAAAAACAATTTGTGGAGGCAATTAGGGACCCTAATTCATGTCATAGATATATGTCATCTTCTGAGATTGTTCAACAGTTTCAAGTATATTATAAAAAACTATATACTGCAGACAAGGAAGGTCTACCCCTCCACCATTCTCTTATACAGTCAGCTAAAATGCCTAAACTTACTGAACTACAACGTAGTGTTTTAAATTCTGAGATTACTGAACGAGAAATCGATTTAGTTATTAGGACCTTACCTCCTAGTAAATCATCGGGACCTGATGGTTTAAGTGGGGAATATTATAAAAGTCTGCATCCTAATATATTATCATTTCTTTCTATTATGTATCGTAGAATGCATGCTGAGCAACTTCCCTTCCATCACCTTAACGAAGCCTATACAATATTTATTCCTAAGCCAAAAAAAGATTTACAAAAGATATCATCTTATCGTCCGATTACTTTGTGAAACCAAGATTTTAAAATTCTTCCTAAAATAATGGCGAACAGGTTACAAAGTATTCTCCCTGAGTTGATTACATCCCACCAGTTGGGGTTTACTCACGGTCGTTATTCTGTGTGAGGGGTACGGACTGCTATTGTTAAATCGACATATATAACTAAAGCGACTGATGATGTTCTGTTAAATATAGATGCAGAAAAGGCATTTGATAAAATTTCATGGAAGCATTTGCAACTTATATTTAAACATCGGGAATTTGGCGAGGAATTTGTTCAGTTTGTTAAATACATATATAATAATACAGCTACTTGTCTATTTGTAAATGATACTTATAGCGAACTGATAACCATGACTCATGGTACGTGGCAGGGATGCCCATTATCGCCCCTATTTTTTAATCTGGCCTTGGATCCTCTTCTACGTATTCTGACAGACATGCCAGAGTTTCATGGTATTTTTCTGGGGGCAGAGGAAATTAAAGTGGTAGCTTTTGCGGACGACCTTTTGGTGTTTGTCTCCGACCCACATCTGCCGATACCACCATTGCTTGATAAACTTGCAGAGTTTGGGATGGTTTCTGGATTCACGGTTAATAAGGAAAAATCTGTGGCAATGGGTTTGGGGTCGGAAACAAAACCAACATGGAGTAGAGCCTTTGGGTTTATGTGGGCGTCTCATTCACTTACATATTTGGGGATCCAACTTCCAAAAAATATGTATAAACTTTATTCTTTGAATGTTAGTCCGATTATTAAAGAAGTTATTGGTCAATTGAGGAGATGGAGTTGTCTTCCCCTATCATATTTAGGCCATATTTTGCAATTTATCAGGCTCAACATTATGTGTCGTTAGACATTAAATATCTTGCAGCCCAAGATTGGACAAACTAATTAGATATAGTAATTTCTAAACCATTGTTAGGTCGCAGTGCTATTTCTGTTACAAACTTTCACAAGCAATATTTGACTTCACGAAAATGTGTTCTGGATTGTCTTATTGGAGAATTTTTTTTCCTCAAGTGACTTTGGATATGATTTTGAAAACAGTTGTATTTTTTATTAAGACTCTACCCGCAATTACATATAGGGAAATGTTCTATAAGATTTTTCATAGGGGATATTTATCTCCGCACTGAGCATATACTATGGGTTTAACTGAATCTAATTTATGTCCGAAATGTCATAGTTCAGGGGCTACGTTCTTTCATTGTATGTGGGGATGTCCCTATATTAAGCGTTTTTGGCGACAGGTCCATCACTATGCATTGACGTATCTTTTGAACTATGTTCCTTGGTCTTCTGAATGGGCTGTATTGGGAATTGAGATGGTATCCTCTCGTATAACGAGGGGAAGTAGAAAACTACTTCTGATTATTTCGGCTGTGGCTCGGAAGAGTGTTTTGGCAATGTGGACACAGGAACAACCGCCATCTTTAGATTTTTTTCAATCAAAATAGTTTTTTGCACTTAGAATGGATTGGCTTGAGACCGCTTTGCATAAGGAGAGCAGAGTAGGCTCCTTTTTTGAAATATGGGAGAGCCTTATTGACTCATTACCTAGCACATTAAAACTACAGATTTCCTCTTGTTTTAAATTTACAAGCTGGTATTATTATTATTATTAATAATTTTTATTTATAAGGCGCCACAAGGCATCTGCAGTGCTGTACAGAGACAAATAAATTACAATACAATGGGAGACTGCACAGTACAGTAAACAGTAAGCACAGCAACTCAGTAAGCTCAATGCACAGCTAGAGAGGGCGGGGAAGGGGGAGGGAGGATCCGCAAACGACGGGGCCCAAGAAGGAGGGCGCGGAAGACAGGGAGACCCCCAGGGGGGAGGAGGGAGCGAGAGTGGACATGGGGTGGAGGACCCTCGAAGAGGAGGGCTAAGTAGCTGGAGAGCAGAGTTAGAAGTGGTGGAAACAGGAGGAGAGATGGCCCTGCTCAGAGGAGCGTACAATCTAAGGGGAGGGGTGGACAGACAGAGAGATGCAGGGGAGAGAGGGAGAGTAGGGGGACGGAGGCAGAAGATAAGGTAGGAAGTTAAGTGGGAGACAGAAAGGCTTTAAGAAAAAGGTGGGTTTTTAGGGCCTGTTTGAAACTGGACAGATTAGGGGAAGTTCTGATGGAGGGAGGGAGCTTGTTCCAGTGGAGGGGGGCAGCGCGGGCGAAGTCTTGGATACGCGCGTGGGAGGAGGTTATAAGGGGGGAAGAGAGGCGACGGTCAGAGGCAGAACGGTTAGGGCGGGATGGAGCATGAATAGAGAGGAGGGTGGAGATGTAGGGCGCAGTGGAGTTGGCGAGGGCCTTGTAGGTGAGTGTGAGGAGCTTAAAGAGGATTCTGAAGGGGAATGGTAGGAGGAAAGGATCGTTTTAAATAATCCCCCTATTCAAATATTAAATGAAGTAGATTCCATGTCAAGCGCAGGGTTGGTGGAGTAGGTTTAGACTCCATTTTGATCAATTAACCGCACCTGGAAGGTGTATTAAAGATTGTGTAAATATGGTATATTGATCATGTATAAAATTAAATTATATCTTTTTTTTTTAATCATTTTAAACTGTTTATGTATTGTACAATTATATTGTGGGACAAATTTGTTATTTATATTATATTTTATAAATAAAAAAAAGAAAAAAAAAGAACGGAGATTTACTTTAAATACTATCCACTAGGCTGGAGATCTGATTTTACTAGCCACTACAGTGGTAGTCAATTTTATACATTAGCTTACACCTTAGCTCTATTTTATACATTATCTACCTAATTGGGAGTCTTTTTTCTACACTAGTCCCTAGATGGGCTCAGCTTTTATATTAGCCACTAATGTGGGCTCTGCATTGTAGTCACCAGTGTGAGGAGAAGGGCAGTTGGAGACCCTATTTATCAGGCTGTAGAAGGAGGGAACGAATATTTTTTCATGGTGACTCTCCCTGTGATCTAAGTTGAAGGTTGGATATACAACTTATCCAGATCTGGAAGTACCACATTTTAACCAAACCCTAGCAACAGCTTTTAATAATGCGATTTCAGCCTCATTTTGCTCTTAGTGTCAGCCATGGCCCACTAAAGAAAACACTACTTCACAAACTTTCTGACAAAGTAGACCGAGATATGCAAAAGTCTTGCACTACAAATTACTGATATGTACCACTCTTATCAAAATGCGTTAGACACTGCCAAACAAACATACTTCCAATCACTTATCTCTGCTCAGAGTTCTAGCCTGAAATAACTCTTTAATACATTTATATCTCTTCTGAAAGCTTCTAAGCCAATCTCTCTGACCACCACCAATTCCCAAGATTTTGTTTCTTACTTCAAGATCTGACATGCAATGATATCCTCTTCCTTGAACCTACTCAATTTGTTTCCTGGCATCTTCTCTTCATTTGATTCCACAAATCAAGATGTAGTATCTAATCTCTTCTTGGTATGGGTCAACTACCTTTCCACATGACCCATACCCTCACAAATCAGTCAATCCATGTTTCCTGGTCAAGTCTCAGCCTTAACTAAAATCTGTAATTTTTCTATCTCCACTGTTATCTTACCAACATTATTTAAGCACACATGTATTACCCCTATTATGAAAATGAAATCATTCTGACTCAAACTCTCAGATTATCCCATCTCTCCAATCCCATACCTCTCAAAGCTTTTTGAAAGTCTTGCCTACACTTGCCTCACATGCTTTCTTTCCTCACACAATCTATTGGACCCTTTCAGTCAGTCTTGTGCTCCCAACACTCCCCAGAGACTACACTGACAAAGGAGTCAATTATTTGATCAATGCTAAATCTAAGGAACCCTTCTCCTGGACCTCTTTGTTGCATTTGACACTGCTGATCACTCACTTCTCATACAAATGCTACATTCCCTAGGTTTTCAGGACACTTTCTCTAGTTCTCATCCCTCTTATGAAATCACTCTTTTAATGTTCATTTTTCTGGATCAACGCCCTCTTTGTTTCATCTATCAGGAAAAATACCACAAGGTTCCGTCCTAGGCCATATGCTCTTCCATCTATATCAGTTCTCTTGGAAAACTAATGAGCTCCTTTAGATTTCAGTATCATCTCTATGATACCCAAATGTATCTTTCCTCTCCATATCTCCCTATATCTGTGTTGGGACACTTTACTGATTGCATTTCTGCTATTTCACCTTGGATGTCCGCTCACCCCCTCAATATAATTCTTTTTTGAAACTGAGCACAACACAACAATACATTTTACCCATCAAACTTGATGCCTAGGTGTCATCCTTAACTCAGAAATGTCATTTGTTCCCCACATCCAATCTGTATCCAGATCTTGTTACATACAGCTAAGAAACATTTCCAGAATACTCATGTATCACACACAAGACGATACAAAAACCTAAATTTGTGCACTCATTATCTCCTTCATTAACTATTGTAAACCTCTACTTACTTAACTCTCCCTAACAAGACTTTCACCCTTACAGCCTATTTTAAATGCCGAAGCTAAACTAATTTTCCTTGCAAAATGTTGTTATACTGCTGCCTCACTCCGTGAATCCCTACATTAATTTCCTGTATTTTACTGAACAAAATAGTAATAAAGTACTTTTTATAAAATATAAGGCTATTAACAAAACTGTATCAACATCTCTTCACTTCAACCCAACCTTTCTGTTCTGTTCTTCTTTCAACCACACTCGTTACCTGCTTCCATTCCTGGTTACACGCCTTTTTTGGATGTACCCATGGTGCTGAATTCCCTTCCTTGTACTATAAGTGTCACAGGCACTGGGAGTCTTTGCCCAGGATATCACCAGATGTAGTCTTATCAGAGCAGTGTATACACACAGTGGTCCTCTGATAGTAGGGTGACAAGCGGAATAGAAGAATCAGCAGATGGTGAGAGGATGCTAAAGGAAAGTCTATGACTAGCAGCAACTGGTTATGGATTAGACAATATGAACACGAGGATCTTGATGGACGTGAAGACGTGAGGAAAGTCAGTGGTCTGTGTACAGCAAGTTGTACCACTGCTTGTAGTGATGGGACTGGTTCCAGGTGCAAGTAGGTAACGGGGAAGTCAGTGGTCTGCGTACAGCAAGTTGTACCACTGCTTATAGTGAGGAAACTTGTAACTGGTGCCAATAGGAAACTGGGAGTCAGTGGTCTGCGTTCAGCAAGTTGTACCACTGCTATAGGTGAGGATAGGCACTAGTGTAGATGAGTGGAACATAGAAGGTAACACGGAGAGCACAAGGAACTTGATCCCAAATGGTATATACAATACAATAGCAAATGACAAGCGCTGCTTGAGAGATACAAAGTCACTACTGAGATCCAGGTCAAAAGAGACAAAGTCAATAGCATCTATATCTTCTTAAGATAGAGGACTCCGTAGATGAGCAGGACACAGTCCAAGCGGATATGCAATAAACTAGTAAAGTCAATAGAAGGTAAGCATACCGCGATTCAGTTGAGCAGGCTGTCACGAGAGAAACACAGGGATAGCTGAGCGGCTGAACGCCGACACGAGTAGAGACCACAGGAGAGTGGTAGCGGTAATCCGTGTCTGTGTAGCACACAGGCAGAGAACTTGACACGAGTGGAGCAATGATGATTCTTGCAGAAATCAGCAGGAACTGAAGACACGATGAAACACAGGAGAGTTGAAGCGGTCTGGAAACCGGCAATACAATAGTCAGGAATCAGCTGGGACTGAAGACACGATGAAACACAGGAGAGTTGAAGCGGTCTGGAAACCGGCAATGCAATAGTCAGGAATCAGCTGGAACTGAAGACACGATGAAACACAGGAGAGTTGAAGCGGTCTGGAAACCGGCAATGCAATAGTCAGGAATCAGCTGGAACTGAAGACACGATGAAACACAGGAACACCTTCAGAGACTCACAGGGAATGAGACTCCAAGATCAGGCAACGAGGTAATGAACACAGGTGCTTTAAATAGGGAGTGTTGCCTGATCAGCCAATTAACTAAAGGCAACAGGTCTGAAGGGTTCATAGAGGCTGCGCATGCGCAGACCATCAGGACGGCGGACGGCCACGGTTCCTAATAACAGAAGAAGAGGCACTTACGGTCCGGTGAGTGACAATAAGTCTATCCCCTAGTCTCCACACCTTCAAGCTTTATCTGAAAACTCACCCATTCAGGCACACTTATCAAATTCCCAAACTATTTTCTTATCCCTCTAGACTATTCTACCCGATTACCACCACTCTACACAGTTCACTCAAACTTGCATTTATTCTCCTTCTATACTCAAATAACCCTCTGACCCCCAAACCGACATAAATAGGGGTCTATTTATGACCCTTCCTTTTTTTCACTTGATACTTTTCAATCCTTATCTCCTTGATAAGGATTGAAAAGTAACGGCTATGTATTAAAAAACTTCTCAGGGACAGCAGTGCCGATAGACTGCTGTCCCTGAGAAGTGACTCACCTGATCATCGCAGTCTTTTCTCAAGTTTAAAGGCTGCGGTGATCTTCTCTTTTTTTTTCCTTTTTTGTTAGTGCGCATGTACCGACTGAAAAGTTGGTGCATGCGCAGTAACATCCTGGCCGGCAAACTGCAGGATGAGTGACAGGGAGGGATCACATGATCCCTCCACAAATGCGCTGTCCAGCTCTTCTCTTTAAAAAAAGAGAAAAGTTTCTCTAAATAGACTGTCATACATAGCGGTTCTGAGCACTTCCCATACACTGTTATGGGGAGTGCTCAGAAAAACGATAGCAAATGTAAAGCAGCAGATATCTGAGATATCTGCTGCGATGCTTCAATAATACATAGTAATTTCGCGGTAAACACCCAAAAACTGTTGTTTTCGGGTGTTTAACACAGGAAAAATCCTTCATAATAGACCCCTATGTGACTGGATCATGTAGCTCTATTGAGCACTTTTCTCATTGGTTGAACCAATATGCAGTCTGTGGCACTTGTATCAAACTCTTATTGTCCCATAGATAAATAGATTAGATACAACATCACACAAATGAATGTGACACAAAACTGTGGAAGGGGCAGATCAACAAGATAATGGGCATAAAGCTCTCTCACCGGTGAAAACACTGTCATCAAAGGGCTACCGCTGGCAAAAACACTGTTATTGCGGATGATAACCTATGCCAGTAGTAAGATTCATTGGCAAAAGATTCCCCATTCCTTTGCATGGAGAAGCCTATTAAACAAGCATTGCACTGGTACCTGTAACACCACAATAGCATCTTTTAAAATGAATTAGATTTGTATTTTTTATTTTTTTATTTATTTTCTAATCTCCTATTAGAATTTTTGCTCCACATTAGTGGAACTGAAAGCCCAAATCAGTTCTGCTGCACACGTCCAAATAGGCAAACCAGCTCACACAAGCGTACACCTGCAAGGACTGGCCTGACGAAGTTGTACGTTATCCCTTACCACTTCTGGTTATTATCACCAAGGCAGATGAGTATCTTGTGAGTGTTTTGTTAAACTGTCATAAACCATGATAAAAAAAAAATCCTAATTATCGCCAGGAAGGTAAATAGGCCACATACATAGGAGACACCTTTTTTTTAAATGATTAATGATTGGTGAACTCAGATTTCACCCTCACTGAAAAATTGAATGCATAGACATGACTAGTTGCACCAGCACAAGTATTTGGGGTGATCGACCACCCACAGAGCTGGCACCGATGCCCATATATACCTGCAGCTAACTACTCCCTTGCAGTAGGGACTCAGAATCAGGGACAACTCCCATATGCCCAAAAACTCTGAACATTATTTCAATTCATTTCCTGTTATTATTTGTAAATATAACAATATAATCACAAAGTGCCACACATTACTGTTTTAGTAAATTGAAACTGACTGCGGCATTAATTCACTGGCTAATCCTTCCTATATCTGACCCCTAATCTCCAATGTTCATTGCTTTCATCACAGTAGTAAGTGGGGAGTTTAGAAATTGAGACATACATGACAAGCTAGTGGGAGGATCAAATCTGTCACGACTTCCTATTACACGGTTTCTGCTTTTCACAATTCATTAAATAAACTTCCCTTTCTGGCAGAGACGATAGTAAGCTTGGTGCGGCGTCCAAAGAAGCAGCTAGAGTGTGGGACAGGTGAGAGTCAGTAACAGCATGAAATTGTACAGTTCTCTGTCACATTATGGAGCTCAGGCATCTACTGTCATTTGCAGGTCAAAGTGTTAATCATCAGTGTGCACAGTTTATTGTTAGAGAACCAATTACTTATATAGACTGTCTGTTATATTTAGAACTATGTGGCAGAGTAAACTAGCAATTTAGGTTTCTGTGTTTTAGTTAGTGGAAGATTACAACAACAGTTTGGCTTCCTGTTGCATTGGTAAAATATTGCAACAATACATCTTACAATTACATTCTACTGCTGTGAATGTACAATTCCACCTGCACATCAGAACAATGGCCTCTGCTAGACTGCTAACTAGTTTTTCTTGTTTTGCTGTTTATATCTGTTCCTTTACTTACTACATGTAATGAGCACCTGTCAGCACAGGGTGGCTGTCCTGTAAACCATAATACAGACCAAACCATTTGACTAACCAGGTGCACTAGAAAACAACACATATTTCTGGACAGCATAAGAATCAATGCAGGTTTAATGCAATCACTGTGATCCTGATCCTGATTTACCATTTGAACTGGTCAGTTTTAGAACTGGGCTGCACTTGTGTCAGTACCTTGAGATTAGCCATTTGCGACTGTAGAACACTGTTGCTAACTAATTGTCCTTATTTACTCCTCTTGTAACTGATGACTGCCTATGGCAGTGGTCATGCTATGCCGCTGGCTATCGCTGTGTCTTATAGCAGAGGCTGAGTGCTAAATGTTCATTTGTCAGAAAACAGCAGGAAGCCGGACACATTAGGGGCAGTCAGTTATGGGAGCAGCAAAAATGCCATGCGTTCTCACTGGTTCAGTATTTGGCAGTCATTTTTTATTATATATACCAATTGCCCTGGACAGGGGCAGATTTGAAATTTAAAATGGCCTTGGAAAATATTTTGAAAGTGGCTCATGTTGTAGCTGGGATCACATTGTGGGGCTAAATTGAAAGGAGGTGGGATAATTAATTTGCTGTAGTGGGTATGGCCAGCATGCAAGAGGCATGGCTATTGCTTTAGACCAGGCCTGTCCAACCTGCGGCCCTCCAGATGTTGTGAAACTACAAGTCCCAGCATGCCCTTCCAGCTATTAACAGGTTGTCTACTGGCAAAGCATGCTGGGGCTTGTAGTTTCACAACACCTGGAGGGCCGCAGGTTGGACAGGCCTGCTTTAGACATTCGTAGTCTGTCTTCCAATCACTGTTGATGCAGTAGGCTCCATTAAGCAGCCCTTTGACATTGTGGGGTTGCTGTTCTACTGTGAAAATATCTGGTAAGGCCTATGGCCAATCCGCCCTTGACTCTAAACCAAAGTTTCTCAAATTCAGTCCTTGGTTGGTGAACACAGGCCGGACTTTTAGTATATTGCTAATGAAACACAAATTGGTTCATCACTAACTTGGTGCCAGTGCAAAATTACTGGAAAATCAAAATAGGAAACACACTAGGGTCTTAATGGACCCATGTTGCCAAAGCACAATTGGGATTACTGAATTACAGGCACCTATATTACATGGTGGTTCTGAGGTTAACTTTTATATCTAAAAGACCAGAATTGGAAAAAAACAAATAAAAGCACTCCAGTCCACTAATATGTAATTATTATCTATAAATTTTTAGTAAGTTAAAATCAACTTTTATTATAGATGATTGCCCGCAGCCTTTAATTTAAGACCATAGTTGATGAAATATTAAAAAATAGGATAGAAGAAATGTGAACAAAAAAGTTAAATAAAAGAATGTTAAATAAAAACAACAGGACCCTTCAGTAACTTCCACTCTCTTATTGTAACATCCCATTTAAAGAGTACCCAGAATCATCCGTATCTACCATCCCACACATCAAGTGGTCTTGGGGACATGGGTTTAACTATATTTATATGATTTTGTATAATAAGTGGGCAGCAGAGTTGCCATCAGAGGGGTACAAGAAGTAGAGCAGTTTGGCGTCCAACAGCAGAGTGGGGCCCCACCAGCCCCTGGGCATGAACAAATTTATTAGGGGCGGGGGCCTCTGCAGTGAATTAAGGGAGGTATCAGGTGTCATTTCTAGGCAGCATCTGCTCCTGAGATGTGAGAGGTGATCTGGGGAGAGACCTTTGCTTGAAATTAAGGATGCAGCAGCGGGCCCCCTTGTAGGCAGCATGTCTGCCTCCGCTCCCAAGATGTCAGGGCCCCACAGCTGCCGCTATTTGCTCCAGTCCCAGCCCTCCAGGTGCCCGGCTCCCAGACAGAGATTAATTAAGAGGAGCTGAAAGGAGACAGCAATATGACACAGAGAGTAAAGGAAACTACTGCTGGGGTTAGATGGAACCAGGGATGGGGGGTGACTGTATAGAATGGGGGGGAGGCAAATGTTGGGTAGTGAATAATTTAAAACTGAAGGTGCGGTTAGAGAAGGAATGAGGGGGGCCCTGTTTGTTACATTTGTACTGGGCTCCGTAATTTCTGGTGGCAGCCCTGCTGGGCAGAACCATTATATAGTGACACATTAACCGTCTGAAAACTATTTATAATGGTTTAGTTTACTGTGACCAAAAAATAGTTAATAGAGAGAGTTATCCATCTCCCTTATTATCTCTTATGGTTGTCATATATGGAAAACTCCCCTATCATAGTGTACCCAATCTAAGGGTGAACGAGCTATCATACAATCAATCCAAAATAAAGTTTATCAAGAGGCTCTTGACAAGTATACTGACCCCAAAAAAGATTATGTTTTAATAGCGATTTATGTCTCCACACTTATGTTATAATCTAGAGATACTGTGCCAATCCACTGTGGCTTAATCTCATTTCTAACATGGGGAGAATGGTTATATTTATAACCTATTCATTTGTTTGTATGTTATCTAAGACTCTCTTAAAAGGAATGATATGTTATTGCCTCAATATGGATTTCACACTCTCCTTCATTAGAGAAACATTCTCACATACTCATATATGCCATAATCTGAATTGTAGTTCAAAGTCTCCAAGGTATTGTATGATGCCCATTCACTCTTTAAAAGTTCCTAAATAGCCATATGGTTATATGGTGCTTAAACTTGCAGAAACACTAACAATGATTGTCCGTTATACACTTTTACAAACAGTTGGTGTCAATAGCCGCGGCTGTACAGCCGCTAGCGGAAGTTACTTACAGGTCCGCGACGTCATTGGTGACGTCAAAACATCCCAACGTGCGTTTCGCCGTTTGCTTTGTCAGGGCATAATTCAATTGCCGGTGATGTGGCGCGTGGACATCGCACTGTGCACAATTAATATAGCAATATCTGATCATTTTTCTTTGCACCTTCATGGGATATTCTGGAGACACCTCCTGCCGAAATGAATCTCTGTGAATGTGTCTGTTCTGTACATTTAAGAAGAGAGACACTAGTGGGCCTATTTATTAAATAATACAGTTTTGCCCTGTTAATTATCCTCTGTCATCATAACGACAGATGACTTTTCGGATTAATTTACTAAAAAATCATCCCGCAACAGCGCATCTGATTGGAGGCTGTTCCAGCGATGACTTTACTTACCTTTAAACTGCGGTAGTCTTTCTCTCCTCTCCAGTTATTATCGCAAAGTGGCGTTGCGCATGTGTGACCGTAGAGCGCATACGCAAACTCAGTTTGCCATAGTAACTGGAGGGGAGAGAAGGAAGGCTGCGGGGAGGAATCCGAAGATCTCTCTATCACAATGCTCTTCCTATAGGGTAGAATAGCTAATGCCATCTTCAAGAGGTATTAGCCAATGGGCTCAAGCTCTGAAAAATCTAGGCTTTTTGGAGCTTGTTAAATAGCCCCAGATCTCAGCTCCCATTGAAAATTGTGTGGACTGCGGTCTAATGTGAAACTTAGTCTAATACAGGAGATATTTATAATATCTCCTGCGTTAGGTTTTGTTAGCTAGGATACCTAAAAATACCTAAACCATGCTGAAAAAGCTGTTTCCGCATGGTTTATGGATTAATAAATAGGCCCCTAGGGGATACGTTTATTAAAGTTTATTTTTAAAACTGCATATTTTTTGGCAATTTTGTGTGCGGTTTGGAAAAAGTGAGATTTACTAAAAACCAGACTACATAAATAGCATGTTTTGAAACAGCACTGTTTGAAATCTCCATCCTGATTTTTTCAAATGGAAAGTACAGAAAACATTAGATTTATTAAGCTGTGTTTTACAAAACTGCATGCCAAAGCACAAGTAAAAAGGCAGTTTTTTTAGACCTGGTTATATGATAGGCGAAATAGCTGAAACCGCATGCTGTTTGAGCCATCTTACCTGCCAGAAAGGTGCTGAAGAGCAACAATGAAGTGTGTTTTTAAAAAAGTCCACTCCCCTGCATGCTGAGAAAGCATTAGCAGGTGCAGTGTGATGAATTGATAGGACAGAGTGTTTTGTGCAGAGTCTGTATGTTTTGTTAGATAGTAGACTATATATGAGTTGTAATATTATGCATACTTGCCAACTTTCCCGGAATGTCCGGGCGACTCCCGCATTTTGCGAGAGTCTCCCGGGCGAGTGTGGCAATCTCCCGCATCTGGATAATTCTGCCCAAGCGCCGCGATTCCCGGTGAATCGCGGCGTTTGGCTCCACCCCCCACTGTCAAATGACGCGTTTTGCGTCATCACGTCATGGGGGCGGGTCCAAAATGATGCCATTTTGGAGCCCCGCCCCCGTTACGCCCACCTCCTCCGCAGGCTCCCGGATTTGACCAACAGAAAGTTGGTAAGTATGATATTATGGGGTCTATTTATGAAGCTGAGAAAAGCCCTATCTCCAGTGAAAATGGGTGTTTTCAACGGAGATAAGACTTCCCTCTACCTATCATAGGCTACACCCATGATATCATCAGTGATAGGCCCCAGCAGCAAAGAGATTGTCCGAGTTTCTCCGGTGAAATCTTAGCTACCTTATTTCACAAGGATCGCAGCAGTGCATGTGCCGTCACAATCCTCCCTTTGCTTTATTTAAATTTTGCTTTTTTTTTTCCAAATCAAAATATTTACAAAACAATTATTTAAAAAAATATTTGTATACATTTTTTAACATAGGTTTTGTAACATTTTTTTTTACAAATGGAACTGAAAGTCAGGGCTTCCAGTTCCACTGCACACGCATGAACCTGCAAGACAGATTACACCAAGACTAGCCCTGTGAAACGGTAGAATCATCTTATCATCTTATCACTGCCAGCCAGTATTGCCAGGCAGCTGGGTATCTCTCATATTTTTATAAAAAATTGCGGCGATAACAGATAGCAGGGATAGAAGATCTACACTATATGGACAAAAGTATTTGGTGCACCTGTTATTTATTTAATTGAGGTGTTTCAATCAGACTCATTTCCGGAGGTGTATAAAATCAAGCACCTAGTCATGCAGTCTCCATTTGCAAACATTTTTGATACAAAATGGGTCATTCTGAAGATCTCAGTTACTTCAAGCGTGGTACGGTGATAGGATGCCACCTTTGCAATAGGACAGTTCGTGAAATTTCATCCCTGCTGGATATTCCACGGTCAACTGTAAGTGATATTATTAGAAAGTGAAAGCATTTAGGAACAACAGCAACTCAGCCACGAAGCGAAACCCCATGTAAAATCACAGAGCGGGGTAAAAGTTGCCAACACTCTGCTGATTCCATAGCTGAAGAGTTCCGAACTTTCACTGGCATTAATGTAAGCACAACAACTGTGCAGTGGGAGCTTAATGGAATGGGTTTCCATGGCCGAGCAGCTGCGTGCAAGTCCCACATCACAAGACCATTGACAAGTGGCATTGGTGATGTGAGGTGCAAGTGGTGTGAACCCCCCCACCCTGGACCACACTTTTCTGTTTGGGTGAGTCTGGGTTTGGCGCATGCTGGGAGAACGTTACCTGCCTGACTGTATTATGCCAACTTTAAAGTTTGGTGGAGGAGGGATAATGGTGTGGGCTGTTTTTGAGGGATTGGACTAGGCCCCTTATTACCGCATTAATAAATAGGTATCTATGTATACAGAGTGTTTGATTGCTATGTATCATGTAAGTGAATATAGTATGTGTGCTTATAGTATGTTATGTATTCTCCTCAAATGCTTGGTTTGTATAAGTCTTGTTAAGAATCCCTCAGAGATCCTGCATGAATACTTAATTGCAGAAGCTGACTCTCTTGATTTTGAAGCTAGTCACTGTGTTGGTAATATCTAAGGCACCTGAAAGTTTTACCTGCAATGTTCCTCCTGGAATGTACAGATGATAAGTATGCTAAGACTTACAGGGTCTGATTCATTAAGGAATGTAAATGCTGATACCTGATGTATTTTGCGTAAAATCGATCTGCGTATGCCCAGAACGGAAAATACTGCAGCAAACGCAGCAACGTCCAATTCATCTTCGAACGCCAATTACTCTTACCACAGCTTTTGATTTTGTGGGCGGAACGGGAAGGGGACTGGGCGTATGCACGTAATCAATGTATAGTAAGGGATCAGATTAAAGTTTTTGGCATCTCAAAGGTACATGATATTCTGTCGTATCACTTGCACCAGCTACAGGTCGGGTGTATGCGCCGATTACAAGCGATGATGGCCGCGTACACAGTGGCACATATATAAATATACTGCTGTGTAAGTCAATCTCTTCATATATGATCACCCATATTCTTAATCTCATTTCCATTGGTAACAGCATTAGTGATATTACTCTCTTTCAGGCATCAAAGTAATATCAAATTTCTGTATGCAAGTCCACCAACTTTGACGTTAACTGAAGTTACCTGATAATGTCCCTTCCTCGCCAATTAAGGGATGGGAGGTAAGTGGTCTTTATCAGTGTGCAAATATATATTTCTTGTTTCTTTGATTTTGAACAATATTTTCTATCCGGCGATAATAATGGAGAAAGGGGTACTGTATTATTAACAGTTATTATATAGCCAGAGAAAAAACAAGCCCGCACTTGGTATATCCCACAATATATATGGTACCAGATGCGTGGCAATAGAAATGCGCATATATGTATACAAAACAAATACAAAAACACAGTTGTCAGCGCTTATCCTTTACCGCGCTTATCCTTTAGTGCTGTCCATCAAGCCTATTTAAGGCACATCTGGGTGTGGCTCACAAGCCAGCCTTTGCTAGATGTAAAACCCTATACCTGGGAGGTGAGCACATCTGAATTTTAATGGTGTTTAAAGCATATAGGTCAGTGTAGGACCTTAACTGCATACAATAAGGTGCCCTTGACGCTGGGATGCAGGCTTAAATGTTTTGATCAAAATATGAACTAATCCCTCATGTTTTCATTTTGCTAGACACACACAGATATGCAGTGTAAAGGATAAGCGCTGACAACTGTCTTTTAGTTATTATATAGCACCTACATAATATGCCACACTGTACAGATAATATTTAATTATACAAATTAACCCCTGCCCTAGTGGAGCTTACAATCTACATACACATGGATACACACTCTAGAGGTTAATCTCCTCAGAAGCCAATTAACCTACCAGTATGCCTTTTGAGTGGAGGAGGACGAAGCCACGCAAACATGGAGGCAGCATACAAACTGCACACACAGAGGAATCTGGTTGGAATCGAACTCATGACCCCAATTTTGTGAGGCAGCAATCGTACCACTGAACCACAATGCCTAGAGCAAGGGCAAATATTACAAACTCACCACACAACTAGGACTAGCCAATTAACCGATGAAACACTCAAAATTACCAGGCCTCTTCCTCTCTTTGTCATTTGCAAATGGAGTTGTCTTCATTCGCTACCAGTAACATATTTTTTAATAGTCATTTAGACAAATAATCCTTCACTTGATGTAAACCTACACTAAAACTATAACAACCACAGGGGCGCACGGAGGATTGTCTCGGGGGGGGGGGGGGGGGGTTTCTCCCCGCCGACCCCAAAAAAAACAAAATCCAGAGAGAGCTGCTGCGGACGCTTCTTTGACAGCGCCGCGGCTGCTGTATAGGACAATGGCCACTTAGTTAGCGCAGGGGGGGGTTTCTAGAGACTCAAAAACCCCCCCTGCATGCGCCACTGAACCAATCAACTGTTAGTTTCTAATCTGTCTAGTGTAGTTTAGACAGTGATTGTTTGCTAAGGTTTTAGTGCAGATGTGCACCTTGGAACAAGGTTAACAAATGAATCATCAAAGAAACATGTAAACAGCTCCATGAATGGACCTTTATGTTTATATAATGTTTCTGTTTTTATGTAATTTTTCTCATCTAGTGACTTTGAGCAGCTGCCAGAAGATGTTCCTGTGTCTGCCCACATTGCAGATGTAGATGAGAGAAGTGGGTTCTCTGTATACTACGTAAGCAGCTCATTACTCACCTTATCACTACCACACTTCATTGTGTCTGTTCATGAACCCAAATCAAGTTACAGCACAGAAGTGCTAGAAACAATTGTTCCTGATTCTGAATTATTTCTCCTATTGCTCTATAAAAAAAATTCCCCAATATACCTCTAATTTTCATCTGTTACAACTAAGACTCATTTAATATCATTGCATTTAGGTGCAAATTGATGCCGGTGACTAGATATAATATAGAATGAGACCTGGGGGTAAATGTATCAAGCTGAGAGTTTTCCAGCGGGTTTGAAAAGTGGAGATGTTGCCTATAGCAACCAATCAGATTCTAGCTATCATTTTGTAGAATGTACTAAATAAATGATAACTAGAATCTGATTGGTTTTTCATACTCGCCAGAAAACTCTCAGCTTGATACATTTACCCCCTGATCTCATTAAAAAATGAAAGTCCTTATGCGCAGTGTAAATGCGCCTTCTATACCCTTTTCTTACTCTGTAAACTGTAGCCTAATGTATGCACTGCTCCACAAAATGTGGGGCACCAGTGCTGCATAATGAAGAGGCACTCCTTAATTATAGGATGAAATAATGATATGCTAGAGGGGCGGGGCCAAATGACGCTATCATCGTACCTCACCCTGCCCCCTTCTGCCCTCCAACCACGCCTCCTTCTCCGGGGTCTCCTGGAGGTAAAAAATGAAAAGTCGACAAGTATGCTTTATTGCTGTTCTGCACATTAAAATTGTACAAATTTGTAAAAGTTGTAAAAAGGGCGGCTGGTGACTTTTGGATTTTGTGGTAATAAATCCCCAATTTTAGAACAGCAGTCCTTTACATGTTTGTATTAACAGGCGAATATGGAAAGGAATGTATAGGTTGCAACTCATGAGTTGCTTGTCCTGTCCTCTTGCAGGTTCATGAGGTTGTCCTCTTGCAGGTTCTATAATATTTCCGATAACTGCTCAGCAGACCATACTGGTGCTTCCAAGGTTTGAAAGAGAGATGAAGAACCAAGACTCTCCGAACCTTCATATCATATTTGGGTCAGAGCCCTTGGACTCCAGTGTGGTTGCTATCATTGCTTCCCTTGATGGTATGCCATTGAGAGTTGCTGTGCACTAAATAGCGGGGCCACATACAGAAATCTCAGGCCCCATTGTGGACACTTTGAGAGATGTGAATGCATGGACTAATAGAAAGCTATAGGGGTGCACAGTCCCTTCTTCCACCCATAATACGACTCAGTTGAATCATTTGGAGCACTGAGAAAACTCTCTCCTAGGTGCCTGTACCCCTATGTAAAAGAAGAAAAGAAGATAGTGTCCTTATTAAACTGAAAATGATTTTTGTGATAGCCATTTGATTCTTCCAGCAATGCATTAATTCAGAATCATTGCTGCAACTTCTACTGATGCAGGTAGAAGGCCGCTAGATTACGCTGTTCACCATATTGAGCTGTTTGTTTTTATTGTCTTTGCAGGTATTTGTGATCGAGGTGAAAACAAAAGGTGGCAGTAAATATTTTATATACCGAAGATACAGCCAGTTCTTAACTGTGCACACAAAGCTGGAAGAGAATTATGGACCTGAGAAGGGCATTGCACCTTATATTTTTTCCCTACCACCGCTACCACGTAGGTGACCATAGTGCATTAGTGCTTCAATCTCTCACCCTTTTGAGAACTGTGCAGGTCTCTTTCCTGGGACTGAACTACGATCAGTGCTGTCTGTATCTTTAGTCAATGATCACTGTTAGGGGACCTGCACCCCTCCATAGCTGAATGTAATTTTTGAAATGTAATATATTATATGTGCTGAGCCTAATATCTCTCTGTATCCTTGTTCTCCAGCAAAGGTTTATGTTGGATATAAGAAGGACATTGCTGAAAGTCGTATTCCACTGCTGAATTCATACATGAAGGTATGGCTACAACACTCCCTAAATGTACTACTTTTATGCACACCTCACTATATCAGAATCAGCCATGGCATCATTTGCACAAATAATCCATCTCATTAGTTTAATGTGGATCATTGTGAAAGATAAAGTAAAAAAATCTTTGGAATATAATGGCTTGTGTGCCATATATAGAGATAATTATAAGATCTTGTCGAATGTTATCCCATTGCGAGACAAAAAGAATATCACTAAGTGTCAACACTTTTAGGGGCACACCAGGGGATCCACTAATAACTTTAATGCCCAATCCAAGTCTGGATTTATTGAGGCTGATTCATTAAGGAAAGTAAAGGAAAGAAAATGTGAACTGAGATGAGACCATGTTGCATTGGAGGGAGAGGTAAATATAAAATGTGTGGACAGATGTATAGTTGGGGTAGGGCATGTCCTAGATCAATTTTAATTTTCAGTGTACAAATAAAGCTATCAAGTATTTGTGTGCTACATGAAAAACAGCCAGTATTTAACTTATGTGCAAAATAATAAACTAATTGCACCCCTTGCATTGTAACATGGCTTGTCCAGGAGAAAATGTACTCCTTTTTTTGCCTTACTTTCCTTAATGAATCAATTTATTTTTTGTATTTATATAATTCAAATAAATAATCAACCCAATCAGCTCAGTGTCTGTATGTAGAACATGTTGTCACTATCATATATTTGAATGTTTTTATTAGACTGGTTGAAATGTATCTTAAAATGCATTTTACCTTACAATATGCGCCTGGAAGATCTAAAAGCCTCTCATTCATCATCATCATCATCAGCATCTATTTGTATAGCACCACTAATGCCACAGCGCTGTACAGAGAACTCACTCACATCAGTCCCTGCCCCATTGGAGCTTACAGTCTAAATTCACGTACACGCATACATAAACTAGGGTTAATTTTGTCAGCAGTCACTTAACCTACTATTATGTTGTTGGGGTGTGGGAGGAAACCACAGCACCCGGAGGAAACCCACGCAAACAAGGAGAGAACATACAAGCTACACTGATCCACTGTGCTGCCCTTCCATTAAGGTCGATCTCCACCAAGTATTTCTGCGTGGAGGAGAAAAATTTGCAGCCCTCTCCCAACCATGAAACATCCACCTAAATGCATCTTCTCCACCCCTTAAACCTCACTTAAATATCTTGTCCCATAAAACAAAACCCCATAATACGAGGTGCATAACTTACCTCACATACAACAAGGCATACCCTGATGTACCCACATCAACTCTATATTTACATCATGCTGCATACATCTGAAAAAACATTTCCAGAATACATACATATCTCACACAAGACACTGCAAAAACTTTAATTTATGCACTCATCATCTCCCGCATTAACTATTGTAATTCCCTCCTTACTGGTCCCAAAACTAGACTCGAGCCCCTACAATCTATTTTACACAAACCGGCTAGATTGATTTTCCTTGCAAATCGGTTTTCGTCTGCTGAGCCAATCTATCAGTCTCTACATTGGTTGCCTGTTTTTCAACTAATCCAATATAAAATTCTTCTAATAACATACAAGGCCATCAACAAAATTGTACTGACATACATCTCCTCACTTGTCTCAAAATATCTCGCAACTCGACACCTCTGTTCTGCACAAGATCTGCGTCTTTCTTCCACTCTCATCACTTCCTCCTACTCTCGGTTACAGGACCTTTTTCGGGCTGCACCCACTTTATGGAATTCCCTTCCTCGCACAATAACACTTTCCTCTAGTCTTCAAACCTTCAAGCATTCTATGAAAACTAACATCTTCAGGCAAGCTTATAATATTCCTCTACCACCCTCTTAATCTCCCTAGGTTACCCTATTACCACCCACTACACAGCTAACACAAGACAACAACCCTCTGAACAACATAGTTGTGGGACTAAGCATACAGTCCACTAAATACGTTGTAACCTTTGTAATCTAGCTGGACAAATATTCAATATGATGTAGCACTTACCCTTGTGTATCAAACCATTGTCCCATAGAATGTAAACTTGCGAGCAGGGCCCTCTTACCACTCTGTCTGTATTACCCACTATTGTTTTATTACTGTTTGTTCCCAATTGTGAAGCGCTACGGAACCTGCACTATATAAATAAATGTTGATGATGATGATGGTGATGATGATGTGTTTAGGAGAAGATGAAAAGTTTATCATATTGGGGCGAAGGTTAATGGTTCCCATAAAAATGGGTGCAATTGAGGCAAAAATGTAATTTGCCAATAGTCATTTGCCAATAGTTTTACAAGTTTAAACATCACTACAACTGCTAAATCTATTGCATTTTACAGTATAACAAGGTGAATGCCATCTTCAGTCTCATTTAAGCTTCCTAAAATGATATAAAAGCTACAAGCTAAAGGATTAAAGTATTTTCAAATGTATATAACTTTCTACATAATGAATTTGAAAATACATTGCTCTGCCTCACCCTGCTCTGTCTCACAGGGACTCCTGAACGCCCCTGTCTGGATCCTTTGGGATGAAGATCTTCGGATTTTTTTCTACCAATCAAAATTTGACAGCGAAAGTATCCCTCGTGCCTTGCGCAGGTTGCGCCCTCAGACACGGAAAATGTATGTCTTTTTCATCAGGAATTTATCCCCCAATTTTAAAAGTATACTGTTAAATATATTGGGGATAACATAATGAACATTTTTGCATCTCACTGTTCCCCAATTGTAAAGCGCTACGGAATATGTTGGCGCTATATAAATAAATGATGATGATGATGATTAGTTGATCTGCCTCAGGGAGTTGTGCATCAAATGTGTATTTGTAAGATCACAATGGTTTCCTTCTTTTTGTCAATGTCTAAAGTCAAGTCACATTGATATGCACAGCTTTTGATCCAGTAATATCTTTGAAGTAGATTAAGTGAACCTAGATGTTTTATAGCATACAAGTTGCCAAGTGATTGTGTGGTTTGACCGCTGACCAACCACTAAGCAACTTGACTATGGGTGTAGTAAAGTTTCACTAATCTGGGTTAAATGATAAACTCTTACACACTCATTGTGTGGCATGTTTTATTGCCCATTAACCCACACATTTGGCTGAATTGACCAAAACAAAATCCCACCAGTGTGTGGGAAGCTTCATATTGAAAGAGATTCAGGGGGAAAATTTACTAAACTGTGGGTTTGAAAAAGTACAGATGTTGCCTATAGCAACCAATCAGATTCTTGGGCCTGATTCATCAAGGTACGCAAACGCATACGCATCTGTGTTTCATACTTTGAGTGACGCAAACCGTTATATTTGCGTTGGAGTTTGAGATTGAGTTGAGTTGAGTTTGAGTGCCGAATCTGCTTTGTTTGCGCTGCGTATGTGGTGTTTTATGTAGCTCAAGTCCCATTTAGCAGATGCGTATGCGTTTGCGTACCTTGATGAATCAGGCCCCTTGTTATCATTTATTTAGGACATTCTACAAAATGACAGCTAGAATCTGACTGGTGGCTATAGGCAACATCTCAACTTTTTCAAACCTGCAGTTTAGTAAATATACTCCTGGAGTAATCACTTTATCTAATATACCAAAACCCTTCTCTATATGGTAGAATGCCAAAAACATATTGTTCCACCTACATTTGATTGGGCTGTATGATACTCTAGGGCAGAGATGATTATATTATTTTTATTGGTTCTGTGCCCTAAAGGTACTTATACAGGCAGTGACTTGTTTAGGTCAATAAATTGCTTAATCTAATACTCTGCATTTATTTCCTGGCAGTAAGAGGAACTCTGAGCACATTACAGACATGGACAGACCCCGGGCAGAGGTAAGAATATTATGAGCAAGGAGAGTGGAGCAGCTTATAATATGGAAATATGTAGTGTCATGGCCATCAATTTAATCAGGGTCTTTATGATGAAAACCACACCATTAAATCTGGTACTGCCAATACACCTACTGGCCACATTCTTATTAAAGGTCATCACTTCTCCTGGTATGCTCTTCTGCCTTGACTAATGAGATGACTTCAATATATTTAATTACCATATACTTTCAGCGGTACAGTTTTAATGGTACACCATTTGACATCATTACATACCATAATCTACTGGAATTGATTTATATTTAAAGTGGCGTTTTGCTAGAAATGGTGACCGTTCAGTGTAATGAGCACACTAATATATTTATAGAGTACAGCTCAAAGCTAGATGTCTCTATAAAATCTGTCCCTGTTATCTCTATAGATAAATGAGAGGTCTACCTAGCTGTCTTTTAAATTAGAGACGGGGTCGTATCTAGAATGGAAGCTATCCTAGGCATTGATTAAATACACCCTACTCTAGTAACTGTGCACACACATACTCATGTCCATATCAAACACTCTCCATTATTTTAACTGTGGGGAAGATGTGGTTGGTGAAACCTAAATAGCTACCATTTAGAAATAAAAAGTGCATAAACCATTGTATCCTGTTCCAAGGGCTAGGACCAAGCCAAATTTGCCCAACTAGTAAATACGTCCCTTATTGCGTATTTTGACAGGTAATGGGATTGTTATCTCCAGGGGTAGAGAGTTGGGACACAGTGACAACAGACACAGCCCAGTCATTTTGGTGTAGCTAGCTTTATTATAAACAATAAAGTCACAGAATTCCCATACTAGGGATAAGAAAAATAAAATCATAAAAATAACTCTGTCCTGTTTTTAAGTCAACTCATAGCCCTCTTTTGTTTTTTTCAGTGAAGTGATATATTTCATTGTTTCTGATTTGTACCCTTTAATGATAGTGAAACCCTTGCCTCATATTTGCATACATATAAGTCTCTTTCTCATTAGTAAGCACCTGTGAAATCTGCATGCCGCTTCATTGCTTTGTGAAGAGAGCAGAGAGAGAAGAGACAGGGTTAATCCCTATGAGACTCTTCCCATAATTGTATTGCATCACACAGTATAAGCTGTGAACACAGAGAAGCTGCAATGCAGTAAAGCAATGCTTCTTTCAGACTAGCACTAAGTCATACCTGCGTACCCAATCCATTGTATCCTCAACTGAACAAATAATTGGTGATAAAGGTGCTTGGGTGTTATTTTGTAAGATTAATTACTTAATTTCACATATGCATACACAGTGGTTGAATTGGAAAGTTAGAAGTGGCAGTATGAAAAATATAAGTGAATAAAATTTGATAATATTACAACCAAAGCAGCAGGAGAACTGTAGGTATGGCATGCTATAACCCCACTTTATATTGTTGTTATATAGAAACCACTCACTTCCCTGGCTGTAATTATGGCAATGCTAATGTATAAGTATATCATTTTCTTGATGTATGTATTCCTCTAATGTCCAATGCCTCTCTTTGCTTTTCTTAGGCTCTTTTTGACTTTAAAGGGAATGCTGCTCAAGAGTTAAGCTTTAAAAGTGGAGATCTCGTATATCTCCTGAGCCGAGTCAACAGATACTGGTTGGAGGTGAGATAGGATGTAGACCGGGTTGCCACATATTAACACATGTCCATATTAATCAGAGCACTTAATCAGAAAACCACTCAAATCGCAGGTGAATTATGAACTGCGGTGTCTCTTGTGTCAGTTGCAGCTGGTTGGTTAACTGCAGTAATCCAGTCTGTTGTATTTGACACATAAGAGTCAGTATCTTTAAGATTCAGGAATGAAACCTTGCCTAGGTTTCAGGGGGGATTTCTCCGATATATCCCAGATATGGACCCCCTGTGGTTCGCTACTTGGGAGAAAGCATGTTATTCTAAAAAATATACAGTTATGTAGAGTTTTTCTTTAAGAAAATTAATTGTTATGCACTATTGTTCAATATTCCGTGTAATACTTTCTGTAACATTTCTTTAAACATCAAGTACAGTATTTAGAATTGCATTGATGAAAGATTAATCTGGCTATGTGAGAGCCCTGACCCATGCACTTTCACTTGGCGTTTCACTAGTCAGGAGCTGACACTTTGTGTTACGTTCTTGCTTTAATATATTAAAGCATTTGTCCTATATGAACTCTTCTCATTCAATAGTTTCAAGTTGTCAGTCCTGTAATGAGGAGCTTCAGCACTATTAGTGCTGCCTATCACTAGAGCATATGTGCCATGGGTGGAAGACTGCTCCTGATTAGATTGAACGTGGGTGCTCTCCATTCAGGTGCCGTGTTAGTTGCCCACCCTAGTCTGGGCAGATCGGAATTCTGAAAAGCTCATAAAAAACAAGAGATTATAATTAAAAGTTATAATGTTAATTGTTAGACTTTTTCAGTTGAGTCTTTGTTTAGCAGTATGACCAAAAAACCATACAGAATAATGTGGTTATACAACTTAGTTCTTATCCCTTTTATTTTACTATTTTGCACGTTTTAATATGTCCTTGATTCTCTAAGGAGGTTCATAATTCCTTTTTCATAGAATGATTTGACTTTTTACTGTGTTAACCCACTGGGTTGCAGTGTGTAAGACTGCCTATGTGTATGGTTGGAAAGTAAAAACCTTCAGAGGTGGCAGCAAATGGAAACCAATGTGGAATTTTGTGCCACGTGAATGTGCTAAATTTTTCAACCTGTTCAAAAGCCATTTGTAGAACACCATTGGGTCTCTTATGAGGGAGCACTACTGAATGAGAACCGTTTGTACTAAAGTTGACATTTACTTTAAAGAAGGCTGCTCACGACCACTTTTGGACAATAATATATAACATTATATTAATATAGCATTGTTTCTATCATTTCTAGCTGCACATTTTTGAGGTTTGTGCATCATTCAGAGCAAGAGAATAGGTTTGGCTGATCTCTTTTTTCCCATTCAGATCCCACGTTTCAGAGCAAAATTTTCTTGCCCATAGTAAGGACACTTTAGAGACTTCAATGATGTAGCTGATGAAGCTCTTGGTAGATGATGAGTAATAAAACGCGCTGTGCTTTAATTAACAATATGGCACTGCATAGTGGGTGCTAAGGGAACCATTAGTAGGGCAAATTTTATAATGTCTTACGTTGTATTAAGTTAGTTATGTGAGACCATTTATTAAAAGGTTTGGTTTAATGTGTTGCATCTATCAAAACTGCTCTTAGGAGGTATGGTGTGGTGAAATGTAGTCAATGACATGCCTTACTATTGCCACCGTAAACTAGTTCTGAGCACTATCAGCCATGGCTTTCAATAGCCTTCAAACAGGAAGTCTGGTGTGCATTGAAAAAATGTTTCCCTCTTTGCCACAGCTTTATTTCAAATATCTGTAGTTCTGTTAAGTTCCCAAACCTTTTACACATACATTTGTGAAGATCCCTTGCTTTCATAGAAGACAACTTGCTATTTATGTTTAGGTTCTTCGATGGAGCTGAATTTATATAATGATAATTTCAAGGTGTAGCAGCCAAGCGTAATAAAATAAACAATAGTGACATTTATTATACTTTAACTATAAAATTTGTCCTGATCTGGTTGCCAGGGAACAGTTGCTGACAGGGTCGGTATTTTCCCACAATCCTTTGTGAGAATTGTCATGGACCTACCTGAGGAGAAGTTTCCAATCAGCTGGCTGCGTTGTTATTTTCACGACTATGACGTGTGTCAGATAAGGTAATTATGGTGGGGGCTGGTGACCTTTCAAAGCAAAGCCATGCTGAAGATATTACTTATGCAATTCTCTTTTTTCACAGAGATATTTCCTTAGAGGAAGATGTGAAGAAACTTCCCACATACAATGAGCTGCTAGTCTTAATAAGGTAAAATCTAATCTTTGGATTTATAAGAAGAGAATTGGTTAATACACTCTGTAATGAGACTAATAAATTGATTCTGCCTGAGAGAACCTTGGCTGCCATCAGGTTTATTGTGAATCTTAATTGGTAGCTTTATTCAGTATCGACATTATTACTGGAAAGAGGCATTTCCCATAGTTGGAAGAAGGTCACTACTGGCAGGCAGCTTTTCTGCACACTATTCTGAAGTCTGCAGTATTGGGTTTTTTATAGCATGAATGAGAATCCATAGCAGTTAAATAAAGTGAAAGTTTGTAATGTGACTTGAAATGTTCAGAAAAATTGTGCCATCCATATTTTATCCCTTGGTGCCAGGGCATTGTTGTACGTTTGCACCAGAGACCAGGCTCCAAGTTTCAAGAACAGCACCTCAATTTAAATTAGCCACCAATGCGCAAAAGTATATGCTCTGTGTGCTGCATAGTGTGTGGTTGCATTAAAGTGACAATGCTTTTTATGCATTTAAATATAGCAATATTACAAAAGAAAATGTTAGCGGACTACAAATTAGGTACATTCTGGCAGGCCAATGTAGTCTAAGCAGACCTCAGTAAGAACAATGTTTTGCCTTTGCACACTGCACAAACCAAAAATAGAAACAGTTCAGGGTTCAGGGTCCATCCAGTGTTTGAGAAAAAAGGAGGAGTACAACCGCACTAGGTCTATAGCCAAGTATCCTATATATATCAGTTTATAGTTGATAATATACTATCATCGAAAATCAGCAGAATCGCTGAAAGGTGCACCCTATAACCTGGAGATATATTGGTAACAAAAAGGACAGAACAGAGGTTATGGCGTGGGGCACTCTAGGGTACGAGGTTAATGAAGGTGTATATAATAAAATGCAAATCTTTATTGGTATATATTAAAATACATACATCCTAGCAAAATGAAAGCTACGCAAAATAATTAAAAGAAAACAAGGACAGTGAAATTAAAAGTTGCAAATCAACTGCAACAATCGCTCTGTGGTCAAATTCTTAGGGCTGATAAATCATATAATATGATATAAGTACATGAATCAGTGGGCAACTATCAAGTCTTAATGCAGAGGTATGTCCATAAGATTATCTATCCTCTGTCTATCTTACCATAATAAGTACCATAGACTACTAGGTCAAAAAGTCTCCTTCAATTAGGAGCCCTAATCGCTGTCCTGGTACAAATCTCAAGGACAGAGATGTAGTATAGTAAAATGGTATAACTAGTATGTGCCAGTTGTATAGTTTGAACACTGCAATTGGTATCAGGCTCACTATTTATTTAAAAGAGTAGGGACAGTATAAGCCGTCAAACTATACTCTGCCCCAAAAAAGAGATACACTCAAGGCCTTGAAAAAGCTAATTAAGCGAAATGCGTGTTGGCGTTCGCTCTGTGTGTTCTAAATCCAATTATGTAGATAGCGCTCTGTATATATCTAGTCCTTACAGACCTACCAAGGTTAAAACGATATTTATGTGTGGGGTTCTGGGGACACTACAGCGACTAGCGCTTCTACTTAATTCAGGGTCAGAGGGCTGACGAGAGATACAAGATACTAGTATCTAGATAGACTACCAGTGTGTGTGTCATAAATCTTAGTAGATACAGTTTTCAGACAAGTTAGACTCACACATAAGTGTAGATGTGAGCACCTTACTAATGTTCGATCCCCTATGATTTATAAGTGATAATGGAGATATAATTAACATGTGGGGCTCTGGGGACATTATAGTGATTAATGCCTGTAAATGAGTCAGGATTAGAGGGCTCACGAGATACTAACCTCTGGATAAACTATCAGCATGTGTGTCAAGAATTATAGCAGACACAGCTTCCATTTTTGCTAGACCTGTGTGTCAGGAATTATAGCAGGCACAGCCTCTAAACTTGTCAGACCTATATATAAGCAATCATACTACTAAGTGTATCTCTTTTTTGGGGCAGAGTATAGTTTGACGGCTTATACTGTCCCTACTCTTTTAGATAGATAGTGAGCCTGTTACCAATTGCAGTGTTCAAACTATACAACTGGCACATACTAGTTATACCATTTTAGTATACTACATCTCTGTCCTTGAGATTTGTACCAGGACAGCGATTAGGGCTCCTAATTAAAGGAGACTTTTTGACCTAGTAGTCTATGGTACTTATTATGGTAAGATAGACAGAGGATAGATAATCTTATGGACATACCTCTGCATTAAGACTTGATAGTTGCCCACTGATTCATGTACTTAAATCATATTATATGATTTATCAGCCCTAAGAATTTGACCACAGAGCGATTGTTGCAGTTGATTTGCAACTTTTAATTTCACTTTTCTTGTTTTCTTTTAATTATTTCGCGTAGCTTTCATTTTGCTAGGATGTATGTATTTTAATATATACCAATAAAGATTTGCATTTTATTATATACACCTTCATTAACTTCGTATCCTAGAGTGCCCCACGCCATAACCTCTGTTCTGTCCTTTTTGTTACCAATCCATCCAGTGTTTGGAAGAAGTGCAGTGAGCACAGGTAAAGCATTCATCATCGTCAGCAATTCATTACTATATTGAGCTCTGGCTACACCTGCCAGATTGCACCTATGTCCTTGATCGGCCCAGTTCCTCTCGTAGAATGGAGTAAACACAAATCATATAGTCCATGAGTATAAGCCTGACAAGTCTAAAGGTTGCGGCACGGTTCTGATGAATGGCTGGAAGACTGACTCCATTCCAGATGTTTCTGTGCTCAGTTAAGGTTGCCCTCTACATTGATGTAGTGGAGAAAAGCTACAGAGATAACAACTGCAGTACCATATCACTAACAATAAATCAGTGGAAATGTGGATTTTCTGTGGAAAATGACAACAGATAATGCATAACATAGATTAACAAGTTTACACTACAGAATAACGCCAACAGTAACTAATGGTATGGTACCCGATCAGTGGTCAATTTTCTTGCATTAGAAAACAGGAATTTTCTTTATTTTAAGTGCTAACAATACCTCAGCTCTTTCTTCTGTTGAGAGTACTGAGTAGATGGCTGAGCAGCGGTCCAATCAGAGCTCTCACTGCTAAGGGTGTCGGAACACTGATTGGATATGAAGGATGTGTAGCTAAATGGCACAAGATCCTGAGATTTAGGAAAATGGGGAGGAATTGATGAGGTATAATTATAGTTCTGTGAGGAGATTTTTGATGCACTAGTTGCTTTTGGCAGCACTATATCTAGAGTTGGTGCTGACCAACAGTGGACCTACAGATGGTGTGGCCATTATGGGGCTGGCGGTGAGGATAGCAGGCAATGACAGGTCACACAGACACCAAGGCTCCCACTCCCCCTGAGGCCTCCACTCTGCTCTAAAGGAAGAGTGGAGTAGAATCCTCTTCTGAGCCAGCACATGCACATTTGGAGCATGTACCTGCCCACGCGTGCTCTGAAGAAACAGAGCAGGGAGCCCGGGAATCTAGAGCATCGTCGGGCTTCTGCCAAAATTTTCCTATGAAGCCTGGCCATGCACTGTTCCACCCCTGGAGCATAATGGATATTTTCCAAACTATTAATTATACACATGATCTTTTGATTTTCAGTTCTACACCCACCTTCTATCTTTTTTTAACTTGCAAATTGATTGCTAGTACAGACTAATTAGCAAATAAAATAAAAAAAATATTCAACCTGAACTGTGCCTCCTAAGTGTGCGTTTACATAAATATATAGTCTATACAGCTCGCTTTCTTAGGGGCATATGCGATTAGCTGTGAGGTAACGCAGTGTGTCTCTGGAACACATCCCGTTGGAGTTTTTGCTACAATCTCTGCTCATTTTCCCTCCCGTCCCATGACGCTGCAAGGTAAATGAGCAGAGATTTCTGCACGGTATTTCCTGGCAATGTGTGCAGCCGGATATCAAGGCGATGTTCGGTGGTACCACGCGGTTAATTGAATCTGCCCCTTAGTCTAATGTTTAATGCCCTGTTTGATGCACTGGAATGGACACCTTGTGTGTCATCTGAAAACACAGGACATTATGTTGCTGACATATTTTTAGTCACTGATTGCTCTTGAGAACTCTTAATTTATTTTATTTCCCTTTCCTTTCCTAACTAAGGTTTCAAGTACACTGGTAGTTTAAGCAGTTCTCTTCTCAGGACTTCTTGTGATATCTGTTTGGTGTTAAGTAAAAGTCAATTTTTCTCTGTTTAACACATAACCAATCCTGTCCTCAAACAGAACTCAATTCCCTGACATTGACGTGGCCCTGAATATGAGGGATGCAGACGGTGATCTGATTCGCCTCATGGACAATAGTGACATGGAGCTTCTTTTTGCAAAGGGAAAAGGAAAAACAAAACTAGAAAATTTCTTCCCCTGGGACTTACATGTAACGCACATCGACGACCTGGATGTGTACAGCAACGGGAAGTGAGAAGATGGTGAACAGAAGTTGGGGACAAACAGAAAAATGTAATTCTGGGCAACAGAGGTGACAGAGTTTAATGTGACAATGATTGTTAGAGAACAAAGATCAATATAGCTTCTATTGAATGAAAAGTCACAAAAATATAACCATCATTTTAGTAATAAAAATATAATTGTATAGTTTATTGCCAGAGGATTGTTCAATCGTGACCATTAGAGGTCTGAAAATAATGTAATAAAATAATTGTGTATCATGTTAGTACCTATTTTATTGTAAAATTAGTCTGTCACTCCCGCCCGATGAAAATCCTAGCTTACCCTGCCTTACACAGCAAATCTCAGGACCAATTTCCCCATATATTGTTAATTTGGATTCTTCAGGAGTCATAATTTTGGGGAAAAAAGGATTGTGAGTGGGGATAAATGTCCACTGTCCTGGGAAAATTAGGACACATGGGAGCTCTAACTACTAACAACCACAAACATCAACAATATAATTGGCTTTAACATGTTTTTAAAGAGTTCTCATATAGCGAAATGGAGTTATTAATATCTTTTAATGAGGCCTTGATTTTTAAAAAGACCATATAGGCCCTCCCTGGGGTAGAAATATTATCATGTTTTCATAGGCACATCTTGACAAAGTGCTCATGTGCACAACTAGCATCCATATTTAGAGTTGCACGTATGTTGGACTCCCATGATCTGTCACCCTCGTGTTGAAGATTGCACTTCTTTTATACACTGTCCATGAAGTTCTTTGTGGAATAATAACTTTATATTAAATTGTGCAGTTCTATCGGCATACAGACAGAACACATCTTGCATGTAACATCAACATGAGAAAACTAGAGGATTCCATGTACAACAGAGTACATTACAATAATACAGAGTGACAACACAATAGCACATTTAGGAACAGCTCCACCTGCAGTCCCTCCAGTATAATCACTCATGCAACATTAAGTCTGAATCTTACAGTATCTCAACACCTTGGCAAGGAGAGTTACCATGCAAGTGCAATACAGTATAGGCATGCAGACGCAAGCTAAAAATGTGTCTTTGAGATACATCTTATTTTGAGTTGCATAGCTCTTGAAATGTGTTGGCTATGAAATGTAATTTTGCACCTTCATAATACAGGTACAAGTTTTGGAGTTGGTGATGATGATGATTGAAGCACTTTTGCTCTGGATGAATATATACACTAGATTTAGGATGCGTGCAACTCAAAATAGAAGTGTACATGTGTACAGATGCATCTTTACAGGGCATTATTACAACCACTGTTTCACAATGGAGCTCTGAAACAATGCAGGTTGGGTGTGGTGCATCACACACACATATTATTTTATATTACAGATATAGTAGTGATGTATCACTTGTGAAAGTGTTCCATGATAGAATTTCAGTGAATGCAAAACGCACCTGGTTATTAGGATCACCTAATACAGCCAACTTGTTTTGTTGCAAACTACTAAATACTTTAATATCATAAAGAATAACGCATTTGTACCCCCTACTGTAAAACTCATTCTGCAGTGTGACGTGGAACGCAAAAGGGTAAACTCCACACAGCAACACACTGCCAAATAAGGCACAAGGTCATTATTTCACGGAACAGTTTTGAAAATTCCGCTCATCTTTACTGTAGAAAGGGTGCTGGTAGCTGGAGCACCAAATTACAGGATCCACCTAATATGGCCCTGAAAGTTTATTTCTTGTATTGGTGAGATCACATTGGGAGTCATGGCTTTGAACAGTGGATTTTAATTAAGTTAATAATAGTATTTTATTTTAATAGATACCTTTGCCACTTAAAATTTTTATGCATCCCTGTTCAAACTAATTTCGACGCTTTCTTCCTCTTCCATGAACACACATCAAACTCAAATGAATGCAATCAATGTTAATATCACACATATTAGCTAGAAAACACATTAGCTTATGTAATTTGATTATTAGTTACAAAAAATTCCTACGTGTTTGTTAAATAAATGATGCAAGAATGTAAATTTACCAGGGTGATGGGTAAAAATGAAATCACGTAAATTGTAATAAATTAAACACTGAATTATTGTTACACATTAGCGAAATGTATATTTATTGCATTCTTATTGCAACTAACGGAATGGGAAGTCAATGGAGGTGGTATATTGTACGTCATTGTTGTGATGCTTATAAATAGCATAAAGGCTACTTGTGCACAAAGCTTTACTCACAAGGTGGACCTTGCTAATGTATTTCCTTCGATCTGCAAAGTCTTGCTAACTCAGAAATTAATTTAGTTGCTCACTGCTGCCCCCAAAGACTTGTTGCCAGGGCCGTTGCCTTATGTTGTCTGATTCTAGGCAGCCCTCTGTTTCCATGTATCTGGAGATGTACACACGACATCCCAAGTCTTTGGTGAGCCAATACACTATGGTATTTGAAGTAGCATACACAGTGAATATTTTTAACAAGACACGTACAGTATTCTGGAAGGGGGGGGGGGGGGGACTTATCTCAGTGTATAGAACACTGAGCCAAGCACTTACAAAAAGGTCTTCATTGTATTCAGCCAATCTGAGACTAAGAAATTAATGTTAGTCAGCAGAAGTTACCCAGCTTTTTACTTGGATGTTTAATATGTGCAGCCATTTGTTGTTAAGTCCACTTTAAATGAACAGTATAGAATAATTGGAAATACAGTTAAATTACAGCTTTAGAGAAATCTTTATTCCAATACATGAATTTAAACTATTTTGCACACAGAATATTATTTTTCTTAAAATTTATCTTTATTAGTTGCATCCAGCATACACTTAAGATAAAAAAGAAATCATATTGTCCATAGAACAGTGCCACCTGGTGCCCACATTTCTGTAAAAAAAGCAAAATGTTTGCATTGCAGGATTTGTGGAAAGGCAACAGAGGATACACATATGGTGTGTTTAAATTCCTATAAGAGGTTTGTAATTATATAGAGGTTTTTTTTACATTTTCTTTTTTATTTCAAGTACATGTGTTTCTCCTTATGTTGCCATATTTTTGTTACCATATAAATATGTTTCACACTCCCACATCACCTGTTCTGTATATTTATTTGTCTATTTGTATATATGTAAAATAATGTGTAAATCTTTTCAATAAAGAATTAAATAAACCATCCATGATGACTAATTGCTGTTACAATACATGCATCTATACAGATTTGACATAGTGAAGGTTGGGCAGGAAGAAAATAACCAACCAGGTTTTTATTGGGTTTGTGGCAGGATGAACAGATTAAGACAACATTATTGAACATATTATGGGTCTAATTTACAAACTGTAAAATATGCTCACACGGTGTATATTTAATTGTTCTGCACATACGTATGTGTATCCCATGTTCTGGGTTTTGGAAAAACCTCAGAAATGCATTTATTTTACTAATTATGCAGGCAGGGCTGCCAAGAGGAATCCTGGAACCCGGTACGGCGGCTTATTGACCCCCTCTCTCTAAGCTGCACTTGTAGCTTCAGGAAAAACCAGTGCCGCATGGACCAATCGGCCGCAGTGGGGTGTGACTGCATGGACCAATTGGAGACGATTGCCTCTCCCAGTCACTTTCCCCCAATGATAATCCTGCTCAGATGGAGTTATGTTGCCTTACCATAATTACCACTACTGGGCTCCCAAGGAAAGCACTGGGACTTTGTAATCTTACCTTTTGGCACCCCTGTTTACAGTATTTTGAAACTGCCTCTAGTGGAAAACCATCCTTCATTACTTAAAACTTACTTATTTTTTAATCCAAAGACACTACTCATTCTAACCTAATTTATGTCTAAATTACGAGTGAGGGGACATCAGGCTAGTTTTTATCATGTTAATATTATCTTATTATGATACTTGAAGAAGTATGAGAAGAAAGGTGACATGTTTTAATATTTTTTACAAGAATTCAACCAAAACTAAATTTTGCTTAAATCCTTCAAATTCTCAATCTAATCTTCGATTTAGTGTAGGGGTGGCCATACAAAGCCAGAGTACAGTAAGAGTGTGTTCACGCAACTTATGTACTATGTAGAGTAGGACGCAGCCAAAGATACGTCTACCAGGCGTATCTGTTGCAGCTGCTTCCCCCTGGTGCAAGATCATTGTAAGCGTGAATACTGCAATTGCTGTAAAATAATAATAAAGAAAATGGGCAAAACTAGTGCTGCCAGCCTAGGCTGTTACTGGCAAAATTAGGGTGGAGGAAAAGTGTGGGGTCCCAACAATGCCAAAAACAGTACTAAAATATGCCAGTCAGGGCTGGTACCTCTATAGCAAGGTCCTTCCGGCATAGTGAAAACCAACCCTTGGACTGAATTTCATACAGGGATCAGACCTACAAAAATAAAATATATGCTTTCCCCCTAGAATTAACCAGCCCAGTGCTGAATAGCATTAGGGCTATTCCCACACCCCTGATCTAGGGAATGTGAGAAATCCCCTGGTGATAAATATAATAGCCTAACCACAAAGAGCTCATTTATCAAGATATTTGGACCTAGCAGCGCTAGCCTAACAACATTAATTATTGGTTTCAAGATGCCAGTGGTGTCAACCATGACATGTCAGAAAATAAAGAGAGTTGAAAAGGGTCATTTAGGGGAGTCTTTATTTCAATTAAAATAATTAAAAAATTTGTGTGTGCATTTTATTTTAATTTTTTCTCTGTCCACTACAAGTCCCAGTGGGCCCTGGGTTCACCAAGTGCCAGCATGACCTGACAGCGGGGGCGGGCTGGGCCGGGGGGCAGGGGGGCATCGGCCCCTCGGGCCGCTCAGATTTTCCGCTTTTAGGGCCTGGGGGTAGGCCGGCCGGCCGCCCCCCGATGCAATTCCTCCGGATTTTTTTCTGTGGCCGCATCTGATGACACCAGATGCGGCCGCGTCAGCGCACAGGCGGCCGCATCCCATGACACGGGATGCGGATGCGGCCGCATCCCGTGTAATGAGATGTGGCCGCCTGTGTGCCCCCCTGCCTGCAGTATCCCAGCCCGCGCCTGCCTGACAGCCATGGGTATACCGACACTTATAGGGCTTCAAGCTCCAGTATAACCTACTGCTTAATGGCGGCATGGAATTGCTGGTGCCTGTAGTGCACTATAGTCAAAATTATTATTTTAATCTATTTTTGACAAATTATCCAACACACATCACACGAGGGATGTGGGAAGAGCCCTTATGCTATTCAGCATGGGGCTGGTTAATCCTGGCAGGGATGCACATTTTTTGGGCGGCCCCTGATCCCCTAGGAAATTCAGCTCTGTGCTGATTTGCCTAGGACTGGTTGTCACTATGGCATGGGGACCCAATGTTGTGGGTTTCCTAGCTATAGTGCCACCAGTCCTGGCTGGCATAGGCAAGTTCGAGGGGAAGGGAGGCATTTTTTTTGTCGAACCCTGATTTTGTCAGCTGGTTTGGCTTTTTTTGGGGTGGGTCACACTATTTTTATTTTTACAGCCCACAGTGTCTGATACACTTAAAGCTTTTAAGCCTATCTTGCTAAAATGTCTGCATTTTCCATCCTAGTCATATTCACAGAGTAAATTATAGGGCACAATTTACGCTTATGTCTTACATGTATATTGCATCCAAGTCCATCTAAGACTGAGTACATCTCAGAGGAAAAGCTGAATAACCCTACAGACAGCAGTAGGCCGTGAACTGGTATAGAAGCCTACGTCATCACAGCCAGTGGTCAGAAAGAATTCCAATAAACAAGCTGAGGATCACTACAGGCAACAGTCAGAGAGTAATCCAATAAACAAGCCAAAGGTCAAAACCAAACAACAAAGACAGTATAAGTACAATAACAAAAAAGCAGCGTGCGGAATTCATCATCATTATCATTTATTTATATAGCGCCACTAATTCCGCAGCGCTGTATAGAGAACTCATTCACATCAGTCCCTGCCCCATTGGAGCTAACAGTCTTAATTCTCTAATTAACACACTCACACAAACAGACAGAGAGGGAGAGATTAGGGTAATTTTTGATAGCAGCTAATTAACCTACCAGTATGTTTTTGGAGTGTGGGAGGAAACCGGAGCACCCGGAGGAAACCCACGCAAACAAAGGGAGAACATACAAACTCCACACAGATAAGGCCATGGTCGGGAATCGAACTCATGACCCCAGTGCTGTGAGGCAGAAGTGCTAACCACTAGGCCACTGTGCTGCCCGGGAACTCTTTCACTACCAGAGAGACATGGATCTCCCTGGCCTTTATAGGGCAACCAATAAGCAGGTGTCCAAAAAAGAGGATCCCCAGACAGACCAGTGGACGCAATGTGGTCATGTGACTGCCAGATGCCGACAGATGTGGAGTCTTGGTTGCCTAGCAACCCGCTGCCAGACCGAAAAATCGTGACGCTTTGGATAGTGCCTGACAGAATGGACAGCAACCATAAGGTGTAGGACCTGCTTGGTTCCACTAGATGTAGGAATTGGGACCTCTTGTGAGAAATAATTTTTTAATAGATTTTGACAGGCAGACAGCTGTAAAAGAAATGGAGGAAAAAGGGCCTTGGGGCTCTGGCTATGAAGAGGGGGCACCTAGATGGTAGTGCAGCTTTAAGTAACCCGTGAACAAAGTGAAGCAGCAAGCCCTAGACGACTGTGTTGCAACTACCACTTTATATCGACATAATGCTTTAATACTATGACTAAAAGTAACATTGTGCAAATAAATAAACAAGAATAATCAGAAATGATTTTTTTTGCTAACAGGACAATGGAAAGATACATAAAAAAACAGCACATTACTCATTCCTAAACCTAGCAACTTCCTCAAAGCACAGAATGCTGTTGTCATGTTTCATTTCTGTCAATGTTGAGAGCAACTCTAAATCTTTAAAGACCACTATATATATATATATATATATATATATATATATATATATATATATATATATATATTTATTGTTATGTGCGTTTTATCGCTAACCAATAACGATTGTCGAACCTCGATTTGTGTTTCCAAAGCACAAAGATTTATTTGCAATAAGTAGAATAAATATGCTCAAGCGAAGTAATAGTAAATACAGCCGTTACTTATCGCAGGTGCTCTGGATCCAGTGCAGTCATTCAATCCTGAAGTCTGGGGACAAGATGTCTGCATACTGGATCACAAGCTGCTGCTTATATACACAATCGAATACAGTAATACAATGGAGATGGTATAGCTTGCATCTATTGGTCCAGGTCTCAGGAATGTCCAAGGGGTTGTCAATCATTGGCTGGTTCATCCTAAGGAATCCAAAGGAGGGGGTCATCTCTGCAGGGGGTATGCTCTGCTCTTCCCGCCAAGATTCCTTTGTCTTAAGTAGTTCATAATTCCCTATCATTCATAACTTGTGTATGCACTCTGCGATTCCCTCGCAGAGTGAACCAAACAGTAGGATATGTAACAAGGTTCATTTTGATACCACTCATGATGTTATTCCTTCAACCCGTTCCGTGTATTTCACTAATATGCATGTAACTCTGATATAACATATAAATACTACTATATTTCGACATAACTGACTATGTGTTGCAATTACCATTAATGTGTACTATTTTATAAGTATGCGTGTTTGTGCGAATGTATGGTAAAAGACCAATTACTGTTGCTGCCACGTGTAGTGGATGCGTACGCCCTTTCACGCCGTAGCGTGCCCTTGTACGTCGATGCGTACCGTACGCATCTTTTCAGACAAAGACAGCCAAGTTTGCTAGACTTTAATTGATATGACTTTATCAAATTTGCTGACTTCGACAGCTCCACCCTTTGATAGTGTAATAAACTATCACCCAATCACCGTTTCAAGTTCAGGATTATACAATACTTCTTCACAGACCATGATCTCGGTATCTGGTACCACCCTTTCAGTCTCTTTCTCAGTGTTACTCCTATGAGACCGTTTTCCACACTTCAATACAGTAGGAACACATTTGACAACTAAACCAATTGCTAAGATGACACCCAGTATAAGGAGAAGGAGCTTACCTACACTAGCAACCATTTCCTGTACCCACTCCCCCAGACCGGAGAACCATTTCACAGGGTTCAACCACGAGAACCAACCCGCCACCTTTTCCCTGATCTCATATAACGAAGAATTATGGCTCTTTCGAAAATTCCCATTTCAGCTGTAAAATTTCATCCATCTTCCGGTCTATAACCTCTTTAGGGTCATCCGTATTATTAGTAATGTACGTGCAACATTTGACACCGAACTGGGTGGCCAGTGTCACACAGTACCCACCAGTAATAGAGGTGAGATAATTTAGTACCAGTCTATGTTGCACCAACTCCTTCTTGTACGCTTGTAGCTCCCTTCCAGTATACCTGAAAGTGTCATCATACATCTCGGTGATATTATCTATTAATTTATCTAGCTCTTTATTATTATTATTATTATTAATATTTATTTATAAGGCGCCACAAGGCATCCGCAGCGCCGTACAGAGACAAACAAAATTACAATACAATGGGAGACAGCACAGTACAGTAAACACAGCAACTCAGTAAGCTCAATGCACAGCTAGAGAGGGCGGGGAAGGGGGAGGGAGGATCCGCAAACGACGGGGCCCAAGAAGGAGGGCGCGGAAGACAGGGAGACCCCCAGGGGGGAGGAGGGAGCGAGAGTGGACGTGGGGTGGAGGACCCTCGAGGAGGAGGGCTAAGTAGCTGGAGAGCAGAGTTAGTAGTGGTGGAAACAGGAGGAGAGATGGCCCTGCTCAGAGGAGCCTACAATCTAAGGGGAGGGGTGGACAGACAGAGAGACGCAGGGGAGAGAGGGAGAGTAGGGGGACAGAGGCAGAAGATAAGGTAGGAAGTTAAGTGGGAGAGAGAAAGGCTTTAAGAAAAAGGTGGGTTTTTAGGGCCCGTTTGAAACTGGACAGATTAGGGGAAGTTCTGATGGAGGGAGGGAGCTTGTTCCAGTGGAGGGGGGCAGCGCGGGCGAAGTCTTGGATACGCGCGTGGGAGGAGGTTATAAGGGGGGGAAGAGAATATATTGGATATATTTAAAGTTTAATGTTCCCCGAGCGGTCCTGGTGAGATCTAGAGCAACCATAACTTGGAAACCAGCAGTTTCACTAATCAATTTTGTAGCTATGGGTTCCTCACCAGGAATCATATTTCTCTTGCCATGGTGTTCATACTGTGTGTGTATGTATGGTGGTGATGTAGTCTTGTGAATATCAACCATTTCTTCATGAGTAATAGTCATGATTTCAGGAACCAGTTTAGCTAAGAAACACAAGCCCTTGGAACTCGGAGTCACCCAGGAATAAGCTTTCCTCCCACAAACAAAATACACATCATCAGGGAGAACATAAGGAGCAGTATGCCCATGAATTATATCACACAGAGTTTTGATAAAACTACCCATGCCCAGTGTCTCCATTTGTTCTAGACACGTGTCGGCATTAATGACATTTTTATATTTATCTGTAGAGACTTTTCCAATGGATACCTTCTTATGTTTGGTTATACGCCCTAATCTGTGACTTCCATCAACATTCCTGCTGAGTAGTGACCTTGTGAGTCTCCCTCTAAAATGAGTGTGGTGAGCCATTGTCTGATCTGATAGGTCAGCCTCCCAATTCTCCAGGCGCTTTGCATGAGATATGTTTAGGCACAGCAAAGATCTGCCTATGGAGTACTGTCGAAGCGTCAGACTAGGGGACCTAGTGTTATTGTACCTCCCTTCTATGGGCCTCCCACCCCTCAATTCGAGTACTTCAGATATGTTTAGAGGGAATGGCACTAGTCCTATATTATGCTGCCCTTGAGGCACTTGAGAGCACACCCAACACTCGGTTTGGTTTAGCACCTTACCCACCAGGGAGTGATAATCCTCCAAAGGATGCCCGCCTATATTCAGAGTACTGGGGGACTGGCATCGTTGGAGGCATCTCTCTTCAACTAGGGAGTCGCAGAACTTGCAGATACAATACTCATCAGACAATAGCCCCTCACACTGCCTCCGAGTTCCTGAGCTAGCAGACCTTTTCATAACCCCTGGACCAAGTTTGATAATGGGCTGCTCTGAGTATCCTATTAACTTTTCTTCGGCCTCCATTTCATCCGTATCACTCCCAGAACTCTCCTGCATCCTCCATCCTCCTTCACAAACATGGAATGTCCTAGAAAGAGTAAAAAGAAGGAAAATCCTGGAACAAAAGAAAAACAAAAACCGCCACTCCATCGCTGGAAAGATAGTTCTGAGGCAACGTCTCTGGTTCAGGTGTCTCGACTGCAGGCTTTAGGTCTCCCGGAACAGGCTCACAAGTGACAGCTCTATGTCGTCGGTCTTAGTTTTATCTTGCACTTTCTCCGGATTATGAACTCTCCTGCAGTGGGTGGAATGGACCCAAGTGTCTCTCTCTGCAACCTTCAGTGATGTAGTACTGGTCAGCAGCACTTGGTACGGGCCTTCCCAACGGTCTGTTAAACAACCTGAACGTAAGAAATTGCGGATCATAACATAGTCTCCAGGTTCAACATCATGACAGTTCGTCTCTGGCATACCAGGTGACAGCATTTTTAGTTTTTGTTGTTGTTGTTTTAGCTGTCTACTCATTCTTATAAGATATTGTACAGTCACTTCATTATTACACTTCAAGTCGTCTTGTGGACTCACGATCAAATGAGGTTGTCGTCCGAACAGTATCTCAAAGGGGGACAGATTAAGAGGAGGTCTAGGAGTGGTTCGAATGCTAAGGAGGACCAACGGCAAAGCCTCAGGCCATGCCAACCCAGTTTCAGACATTATCTTACCCAGCTTGTTCTTTATAGTACCGTTTACTCTCTCCACCTTACCACTGGCTTGTGGTCGGTAAGGGGTGTGAAGTCTGCTATTGATTCCCATGAGTTTACACATATTTTGGAAGATATCACCAGTAAAATGGGTACCCCTATCACTTTCAATGATTCTAGGGATACCGAACCTACACACAAAGTCTTGTACAATTTTCTTTGCAGTGAACACAGCAGTATTAGTGGCTGCCGGATATGCTTCTACCCAACCGGAAAACACATCAATACACACTAACACATACTTTAAATTCCTGCACGGTGGTAATTGGATATAGTCAATATGTATTACCTGGAAAGGTCCGTCTGTAGGAGGGATGTGGGATGGCTCAGTTGGAATAGTTTTCCCAACATTTTTCCTCAAACAAGTAAGACATGACATTGCTTTCTTACCAGCCTGAGAGGAAAATCCGGGAGCACACCAGTATGCTCTCACCAGTTTGCACATACCTTCTTTACCCAGGTGAGTCAGACCATGTGCTGCTTCGGCCAGGCTTGGATAGTATGTTCGGGGAGCTACAGGCTTACCTTGTCCATCCCTCCAGAGTCCTGAGAATTCTTGACCACATCCCTTCGCCTTCCAGACCGCCCTTTCCTGCAGGGAACACAAATCTTGCATTTCAATTAATTTCTGCATGTCTAATGTCTGAAAAACCATCATAGTCTCGTTCGATACAGTCATAGGTTGCCCTGCTGCCCATTTAGCAGCTTCGTCTGCCCTGTTGTTGCCCAATGACACTGGGTCTTCTTCAAAGGTATGGGCTTTGCACTTTATGATGGCTACTGTTCTGGGTAACTGTATCGCTGTCAGAAGTCCTTTTATGTGTTGTGAGTGTGCCACTGGTGTACCTGCTGCTGTCGTAAAGTTTCTAAGACGCCAAAGGGCCCCAAAATCGTGCACTACCCCAAAGGCGTACCTAGAGTCAGTATATATATTGGCTGATTTACCCTCTGCCAATTCACACGCTCTCCTTAGTGCTACTAGTTCCGCCACCTGGGCTGAGTGAGGTGGGCCAAGGGGTTCAGCTTCTACCACATCCTGATCATCTACAACAGCGTAACCAGTACATAGCTCTCCTGTCTCTGTCTGTCTATGGCAACTTCCGTCTGTATAAAACGTAAAATCTACATTTTCTAAGGGGGTGTCACGTATGTCGAGCCTTGCAGTAAAGGTCTAAATCAGGTGTTCCATACAGTCATGCGTGTCAGTATTCTTGCCTAACTCATCATCAACCAGGGTCTCCTCACCTCCCACCCTTTGTGTCTCTAGAGACACATACGGAAGGTATGTAGCTGGATTTAAGGTGCTACATCATTTGATGGTGATGTTTGAGGGTGCCATCAGGGCTAGTTCCCACTTTGTGAATCTAGCTGAAGAAACATGTCTGGTTTGGGCTGAATTTAACAGAGCTGATACAGCATGGGGTGTATAGATAGTTGAATTATGTCCTAATACTACGTCCTCGCTCTTACTTACCAGAAGAGCCGTTGCTGCTACACTTCTGAGACATGTTGGGAGTGATCTTGCCACATTGTCTAATTGTGCACTGTAGTGTGCTACCGGTCTGCTAGCGTCACCATGTTTCTGTGCGAGGACGCCTGCTGCACAACCATCAGCTTCTGTACAGAATAGCTCAAAAGGCTTTTCATAATCAGGTATTCCCAATGCAGGTGCTCTAGTCAGACTATCTTTAAGATTAAAGAACGCTTGCTCTGACTCTTCTGTGTGTACAACACGTTCTGGTTTTGAGGAAGAGACTAGCTCCTGCAATGGTAATGCCAGAATAGAAAAACCTGGGATCCAGGATCTACAGTATCCACACATCCCTAGGAAAGTACGGATCTGCTTCTGGCTCTGCGGCAGAGTCATGTGTTGTATGGCCTCAATCCTGTCGGTTGTCAGGTGTCTTAGCCCCTTAGTGAGGCAGTGTCCTAAGTATTTGACCTTAGTCTGACATGGCTGTAATTTATCCTTTGCCACCTTGTGCCCTGTTTGTGAAAGATGAAGCAACAACAATTTAGTATCATGTAAACATGACATAAAAGAATCAGAGCACAACAACAAATCGTCCACATATTGAATTAGAACAGACCCATTGTGGGGTTGAAAGGATTGCAAACAGTCATGTAAGGCTTGGGAGAAAATACTGGGGCTGTCAATGAACCCCTGGGGTAGTCTGGTCCATGTGTATTGCACTCCCCTGTAGGAGAATGCAAAAAGGTATTGGCAGTCAGGGTGAAGAGGGACTGAGAAGAAAGCAGAACATAGATCAATGACAGTAAAATGACTGGCAGACGGTGGAATCTGCATGAGGATGACAGCTGGATTCGGCACTACGGGGAATTGGCTCTCAACAACTTTATTAATTCCCCTTAAGTCCTGGACTAATCTATAGCCCCTCCCCCCATTCTTCTTCACAGGGAAAATGGGACTATTTGCTGTACTGGCTGTACTAATTAAAATCCCTTGTTGTAACAGCCTCTCAATTACAGGATATACCCCTAGTTCCACCTCCGGTTTTAATGGATACTGTGGGATTTTTGGAGCTATCCTACCACTTTTTAGATTGACCATGACAGGGGCTACGTTTGCCATCAGTCCAGTGTCCTGTCCATCTCTGGTCCATAGGGAACCTGGTATTTCCAGCAACATCCCCTTTACTTGAGATGGACTTTGTTCTACAACAGGAGAGTGTAACATTAACCTTTGAGGGGTGTCCAATATATCCTGTACCTCATGTGCGACCTTCTCCGGTATATCTAAGAACACACCATCAGAAGTACAGTATATGACACATCCCATTTTACATAACAAGTCTCTCCCTAGCAAGTTAGTAGGAGCCGCTGCAGCCAAGAGAAACGAATGCTTAGTATGCAGAGGCCCAATAGTAACTTCAGCGGGTTTAGTTAGAGGATAATGTAACACTTTTCCCGTTACCCCCATAGCTGGAATGGTTTTACTGGTCATCTGTAGATTGAAAGGAGAGGTTATCACAGATCGGGCCGCCCCTGTATCTACAAGAAAAGTTTGTTTCCTACCAGCTATGTCAACTATCATTTTTGGTTCTTCACTCTGACTCTCAGTTAACCTCACTGGCTGTAGACTACAGGTATGACCTGACCCCTAGCGCTGACTATTGATTTCCCGCACAGCATTTGCTGCTGTAATATGCGCGGGTAGATGTGAGTCTTCTAGTCTATGTGAATCCCTCCTTGGAGGATATCTATGTGACCCACCCCTCTGTGTATTGAGTCTTTCCTTTTTACAATCTCTTATGTAATGTCCTTCCTCGTTACAGTTGAAACACCTGATCACTTTAGGTTTCTTGTTATATGGGTTGTATGCTGGTGGTCGTGTATGCACCCCTTCTAGAGCCTGTATACTTACCGTCATTAACCTATCACTTTTGTCTTCCCTTTTTCTAAAAAGGTTTTTGTCATGCTCCACAGCAGACTCCCTAAGAGAGTCTACCGTGACACCTCTCCAATTAGGTAATGTGGTTTGTACTCTCGTCTTTAAATTTTATCTAAGGCCATCCATCAGTACTCCTACAGTTACCTCTCTGTGATGTGGGTCCTCACTTATGTTGGATATCCCAGTAAACCGTGTTATCGCTGCTATAGCTCTACTGAAGTAATCTGCTGCTGTTTCACTATCCTTTTGTTTAATGGTGAAAATCTTACTCCAATTTACTACTACTGGAAAATAGATGGCTAAGTGTTTGACAATTTGTTCTATATTCTTTTGGTTAATCTCATCAGTCAAGGTGTCATCTTCCTCCAGCAAACAATCTTCAATGAATTTTTGTATGTTAGTATTGGGAGGAAGACACGCCCTCAACACTACACGCCAATCCTTATTGGTTGGTTCGTGGGCATTTCCTAAGTCTTTAACAAATTTCTGACACTTAGCCAACTATTTTCTAGGATCTGGGAATTCAGTCATAATGGAACGTAATTCTGATCTAGTCCAGGGACAATGCATCGTAAAATTTCTTAAAGGAACTACACCATCCTTATCCGGTTTCCCATTGGGAACTGATATTGTGAGGACTGGGAACGCACCCTCTGGTACACTGACTTCAGGGGTGTCACGGATCTCAAACAGAAGTACAGCTAGGAGTCACGAATTTGGTGAAAACACTCTGTGTTTATTTGCAGAGAGGTATTAACAACAGGTAACAAGGAGCAGTGATAAATACCAGGTTCCAGCTGATGCAGAAAGTAGCATGAATGTCCAGAAACAATCAGGTAAGGACAACAGGAAATTACATCAGGATTGGACAACAGGAAAGGACATCACAGGATGGGACAACAATAACCAGCCATGTGAGCTGGGGGAAACAGGTTTAAATGGACCACACCCAGGTGCATAGAATGATTGGTGAACAGGAAGGTTAACCCCTAATGCACACAATAGCAGCACCTCTGGTGAGTGGAGGTACTGCCAATACAATACAATAATAGGACAAAAAGGCAGGAGCTGCCATGCAAAGCAGCATGTAGCGCATAGGCTGAGGGCAGATCGTGACAGTACCCCCTCCCTTAAGGGCGGATTCCAGACGCCCAATTATCAAAAATGTCTGAATTCATCGGAATCATAGTCCAGAATTGGGGGCCCGGCAGAAAAGTCCTCGTCCAAGGGCGGAAAGGCAAAGGAAACCATGCCAGTTGCCAGTTCAAGAACTGCAGAACCTTCTCTCCTCTTGCGTCCTCCTCTCTTACGGGACTTTCTCGGAATTGGGGCCTGAGCCAACTGAGTGGAGCACAAAGGTATCTCTTGGCCAGGTGAGATGGGTGGTACTGGTGATATTGCAGAGGCCCCGCAAGATGGTATAGCAGGGACAGTTACGAACTTGTTGAAAACTGCCTCAATAAAGGATTGAAAGTCCGATAAAATGGGGTGATCCGTCTCAATAAATGGGTTTGCCCAATCTAATGCCTCTCCCCTAAAATGGGATATTAGAAATAACACCTGTCTCTTAGGGCTACTAACAAGGCTTGGTGTGGAGGGGATCTTTGAAGCAAATAACCTCAGAAGGGCATTAAGTTGGGAAGGATGCCCCTCAAAGAAAGGTGACGGTTCAGACTTGGCATCCTCGGTAACAGATGGCTCGGACTTGGCAGACGACTTGGCAGCAGGCCCGACAGGAGACCCGGACTGGGCGGCAGGCTTGGCAGCAGGCCCGGACTGGGCGGCAGACTTGGGAGCAGGCCCGGACTGGGCGGCAGACTTGGGAGCAGGCCCGGACTGGGCGGCAGACTTGGGAGCAGGCCCGGACTGGGCGGCAGACTTGGGAGCAGGCCCGGACTGGGCAGCAGACTTGGGAGCAGGCCCGGACTGGGCGGCAGACTTGGGAGCAGGCCCGGACTGGGCGGCAGACTTGGGAGCAGGCCCGGACTGGGCGGCAGACTTGGGAGCAGGCCCGGACTGGGCGGCAGACTTGGGAGCAGGCCCGGACTGGGCGGCAGGCTTGCCAGCACTTTGAGAAGCCTGAGGGCAGACAGCACTTTGAGAAGCCTGAGGGCAGACAGCACTTTGAGAAGCCTGAGGGCAGACAGCACTTTGAGAAGCCTGAGGGCAGACAGCACTTTGAGAAGCCTGAGGACAGACAGCACTTTGAGAAGCCTGAGGGCAGACAGCACTTTGAGAAGCCTGAGGGCAGACAGCACTTTGAGAAGCCTGAGGGCAGACAGCACTTTGAGAAACCTGAGGGCAGACAGCACTTTGAGAAGCCTGAGGGCAGACAGCACTTTGAGAAGCCTGAGGGCAGACAGCACTTTGAGAAGCCTGAGGGCAGACAGCACCAAGTGGTAACTCGGGCTGAACCGCATGGACTGGCAACTCGGGCTGGACCGCATGGACTGGCAACTCGGGCTGGACCGCATGGACTGGCAACTCGGGCTGGACCGCATGGACTGGCAACTCGGGCTGGACCGCATGGACTGGCAACTCGGGCTGGACCGCATGGACTGGCAACTCGGGCTGGACCGCATGGACTGGCAACTCGGGCTGGACCGCATGGACTGGCAACTCGGGCTGGACCGCATGGACTGGCAACTCGGGCTGGACCGCATGGACTGGCAACTCTTCTGGAGCAGACTGGAGCTCAGGAACAGAGACAGTGGCAGGAGACTCGGAACTGGACACAGTGGCAGGAGACTCGGAACTGGACACAGTGGCAGGAGACTCGGAACTGGACACAGTGGCAGGAGACTCGGAACTGGACACAGTGGCAGGAGACTCGGAACTGGACACAGTGGCAGGAGACTCGGAACTGGACACAGTGGCAGGAGACTCGGGACCGGACACAGTGGCAGCATGCTCGGGACCGGACACAGTGGCAGCAGGCTCGGGACCGGACACAGTGGCAGCAGGCTCGGGACCGGACACAGTGGCAGCAGGCTCGGGACCGGACACAGTGGCAGCAGGCTCGGGACCAGACACAGTGGCAGCAGGCTCGGGACCTCACCCAGGTGCATAGAATGATTGGTGAACAGGAAGGTTAACCCCTAATGCACACAATAGCAGCACCTCTGGTGAGTGGAGGTACTGCCAATACAATACAATAATAGGACAAAAAGGCAGGAGCTGCCATGCAAAGCAGCATGTAGCGCATTGGCTGACTGTCACGGATCTCAAACAGAAGTACAGCTAGGAGTCACGAATTTGGTGAAAACACTCTGTGTTTATTTGCAGAGAGGTATTAACAGGTAACAAGGAGCAGTGATAAATACCAGGTTCCAGCTGATGCAGAAAGTAGCATGAATGTCCAGAAACAACCAGGTAAACGGTAATGCAGGGTAGCAGAGGGTAGGTATTAACAACAGGTAATAAGGAGCAGTGAAAAATACCAGGTTCCAGCTGATGCAGAAAGTAGCATGAATGTCCAGAAACAATCAGGTAAGGACAACAGGAAATTACATCAGGATTGGACAACAGGAAAGGACATCACAGGATGGGACAACAATAACCAGCCATGTGAGCTGGGGGAAACAGGTTTAAATGGACTACACCCAGGTGTATAGAATGATTGGTGAACAGGAAGGTTAACCCCTAATGCACACAAATGCAGCACCTCTGGTGAGTGGAGGTACTGCCAATACAATACAATAATAGGACAAAAAGGCAGGAGCTGCCATGCAAAGCAGCATGTAGCGCATAGGCTGAGGGCAGATCGTGACAAGGGGACACTACAGGATTTGCTGGTTCTAGATTTAGAACGCTTTCACTCCTAGTGATCACGCTACTCTCACCTATCTCAGCCATTTTCTCATACTTGCGCTGAGCCTCTAGTACACTAACAGCATGGGCAATGGCCAAAATCACAGTGGGTTCATCTTCATTTTCAGATACACTTGATTTAAACTGGCTTAAAACAGGATACAACTTAGCAATTTTACTATTTTCAGTTTTAACAACGGCTGTACTTACCCCTCCCGCCACATAAGGTGGCGGGGGCGCGCTTGCGCTGAGTTCGCCATGCTTCTCAACGGTTACATCCGCCTTGCGCACGCTTTTCGCCACGCCTACTTCGGGGTTAGCATTCGCTGCTCTGCCACGTGTTACCTTCCATTTGCCACAATTTTAAACAATTATTATGTTTATTCCTCACTTTCGTTGAGGTAATCAACCATACTTTATCTTTTACAGTATTTAGTACCTCTGCATTAAAACTTCCTATTGTTGGGAAAGGCCTATCACAAGCTTTGGTCATCTTGACCCACGTGTCACAATACACAGTTGCGTATGCACCATATTTCTTACACATGAGAAACCTCGCTGAACCAATAGGGCCTTCCTAAGGCAGTACACTGACCATCTCTAGCATATGCTTAGCACCCATGTTAAACAATATACCTTCTACCCGGAACACAGACACACCGCAGTGCTCTGTTCCTTCCGGCTAACAATTCCAACTCTGTTGCTACAATCACAGCTAGAGATCTTTAATGCTCGGTGAACGTATTTCCTTTAGCCGCGTTTACTCGCTTTTCTCGCACCCGGCGAGGATCCCTAATACAGAAATATCACTGTGGGCCCCAAGGGCTATCAGCTCCTCGATACCCTGGCTCAACCATAAAAATCTGTTGAGTTTATTATAACTGGGAGAACAAAGTCGATACAATCAACCAGCCTTTCCAATATAATTCCTCCTAGCTGCTTCACCAATTCGTACTAACGGTGCGGTTAGATCGCACTGCCTACCAATACTAATTATTAGCAAACCTTGCGATCTATTGGTAGCGCTTTGCGAAAACCCGGTTTTTGCATTCGGTATACCTGCCCTGTATACCGTCCTTCAGTTGGGCAATCCGCCTCGTCAGACAGCAACTGAGCACAATGAATAATGAACAGTGTATCTACGTTACAACATCACACACTATACACCTTTTCTGCGCAGAAAATCAAAAGTTCCCAACAACAGTAATAATATCTCAGAGGCTTTCACAAGTAATTATACTATACATGTATAATAACTATCAAAACGATTGTTTAACCATGTGGCAAATCTACCAGAAGTTCGCATACGCACAGCAGGAAATACACATACGCTAAGCAATGCAATACAGTTAAAACGCACAATGACAGAAAAAAGAAACAGTTTTCTCTTTTGTCCCTAGGTTCTAAGTAGCGTGCCCTAGATAATGCAAAACGGACATTCGGTTTCGCAACACAGAGTAAAATTCAGGTTTTGAACACCATGCGTTCTTACCCGTTTATGACGCGTCTCCACCCTTTGTTGAGGAACCGAAATCCGTTGGTCTTGCGTATTGTCGGAAACGAAACCTCCAAAGCTCACGAGCCCCCAAATTGTTATGTGCGTTTTATCGCTAACCAATAACGATTGTCGAACCTCGATTTGTGTTTCCAAAGCACAAAGATTTATTCGCAATAAGTGGAATAAATATGCTCAAGCGAAGTAATAGTAAATACAGCCGTTACTTATCGCAGGCGCTCTGGATCCAGTGCAGTCATTCAATCCTGAAGTCTGGGGACAAGATGCCTGCATACTGGATCACAAGCTGCTGCTTATATACACAATCAAATACAGTAATACAATGGAGATGGTATAGCTTGCATCTATTGGTCCAGGTCTCAGGAATGTCCAAGGGGTTGTCAATCATTGGCTGGTTCATCCTAAGGAATCCAAAGGAGGGGGTCATCTCTGCATGGGGTATGCTCTGCTCTTCCCGCCAAGATTCCTTAGTCTTAAGTAGTTCATAATTCCCTATCATTCATAACTTGTGTATGCACTCTGCGATTCCCTCGCAGAGTGAACCAAACAGTAGGATATGTAACAAGGTTCTTTATGATACCACTCATGATGTTATTCCTTCAACCCGTTCCGTGTATTTCACTAATATGCATGTAACTCTGATATAACATATAAATACTACTATATTTCGACATAACTTACTATGTGTTGCAATTACCATTAATGTGTACTATTTTATAAGTATGCGTGTTTGTGCGAATGTATGGTAAAAGACCAATTACTGTTGCTGCCACGGGTAGTGGATGCGTACGCCCTTGTACGTCGTAGCGTACCGTACGCATCTTTTCAGACTAAGACAACCAAGTTTGCTAGACTTTAATTGATATGACTTTATCCAATTTGCTGACTACGACAATATATATATATATATATATATATATATAAAACATCAACGCAGTGTAACTGGTGGTGCTATATAAATAAATGATGAGGATGAGGATGAATATAGAAATTTCTGTGTAAGAAAGAGTAGCCTCCAGGCAAAGCAAGCTGGTGACGTTTTAACTGCAACATTGCAAGGAAAGTGTTAAAACAATGATATATAATGTGAATTTTTAACAACCTAACTTCCTTGTTCATTCCTGCATTTATTGAGAAGCACTGCAACACCTATTATCGCTGATAGTTGTTATTAGACAAGTGTTTCACAATACTGTGCTTTTCCATATGCACATCTTTTTTACTTTTCATTTCAAAACTAAAAGTTTCCCATTTACAAATACAAAATAATAATGTAAAAAGAATCAGCTGCACAAAGCAGGTCATAGTCGGTCCCCAAAGTTTTCTTAGGTTTAATATGTATCCTTGCAAATTATATTCCTTATACAAGTTCAAGAGAATACAAATGTCCCAGAGCTTATTAAAATGTGGAACCTGGTTATGAATCTTGGCGCTCAACAATTCCATTCTCTTAGAAATGCTAATTGAGTACATGGTCATGGTGGGGAGCTTGTACTTTGCAATCAGACATGAAGCCGCTGTTAACATTTGACTTGCACGTTTCTGTGTCTGCCTATTTAATTGCTGCATTGGTTTAGCTAATAAGTATGTCAAAGGGAACTGTAAGCAACACCAGGGGAGGGCTGCCAATTTATGTCCTGGGGCAAACACAAGCAAGTGGCCCAGACAATTCTACCAACAAAAAACCAAATACAAAATATTCGGGGTCATAAATGGATACGATTTTATTAATAACAATACTAAATTTGTAGGAAGGCTTTCATAAGATGTTAGTGCGTTTCTATGGGAATTTGTGCCCATGTTGGATGAGAAGGCCTGGCTCGCAATCTCCATTTCAGTTCATCCCAAAGGTGTTTCATGAGGTTGAGGTCAGAGCTCTGTGTGGACCAGTCAAGTTCTTCCACACCAAACTTATCAAACCATGTTTTCATAGTCCTGGCTTTGCGCACTGGGGCACAGTCATGTTGGAATAGCAAAGGGCCTTACCCAAACTGTTGCCACAAAATTGGAAGCATAGCATTGTCCAAAATAACTTGGTATGCTGAAGCATTAAGATTGCCCTTGACTGGAGATAACGGACTTAGCCCAAACCCTGAAAAACAGCCCCATACCATTAACCTTCCTCCACCAAACGTCTGTCACTCACCGGACTGTTAGTTCCTCTGGCTCAAGACCTAGGTCTCTCTCCGCCTTGCCGGCGCCTGTCTTGCGCCGCGGCCGCCCGCCATCTTGACCAGGGGTCTGCGCATGTGCAGACCTACAGACTGTTAAAACCTTGTTCCTCTCCTCATTGGATGATTAATTACTTCTCACTCTTTAAGATACCTGCTGCCCTACTACCTTTGCATGTTCTTAGTCCTCATTCCTCTGAGGTACTAAGGAGTTCTCTGTTCCTGTTCGTGGTTCCTGTTTGCTGTGGACGCTTACCTGCACCTGGACAAGTCTCTACTCCATGCCAGTGGTAATACCTGTCAGCCGCAGACCGCTCCACGCTACCTCGTATCTTACCTACACCTGGACAAGTCTCTACTCCACGCCAGTGGTAATACCTGTCAGCCGCAGACCACTTCACGTTACCTTGTATCTTACCTGCACCTGGACAAGTCTCTACTCCACGCCCGTGGTAATACCTGTCAGCCGCAGACCGCTCATCGTTACCTTGTATCTTACCTGCACCTGGACAAGTCTCAGAGCAGAGACAAGCAGAAGAACCGGTATGGAGACAGGAGGGGAGGGGGGCCCTGCTCATAAGAGCTTACATCCTAAGGGAGGGTGAAACAAAAACAGGCACGAAAGGGAGCCAGTGAAGCAGGGGGAGAGAAGAGAGGGCCCAGGGGAGAGAGGGAACGAGAAGAGTGGATGAGGGGTTAGGTGGATGGTTAGTAGTGTGCATGTATTTATGCCAAAATGGTACAATGATTGTGGTTTAAACCAGACAGGCATTGTTTGTCTGATGTAGGTGTGGTTTTATATAGCCAGTGTAATATATGAAAACTTGTCCGGACCTGTCAGGACTTTGTTTTTTATCTCATGCTGATTTGCCACTGTTTGCCCACACCCTGCCATCTTGGCCCCACTTTCAACATTAGGCCACTGTCACAATATTTTCCATTACAATACTAAGTTCCCAATATACCCCTTGACCACCATATTGTTTTTTAAAAAAATGCCAAAAATTAATACTTGGGCACCCTCTAAATCTCTGTTGGTAACAAAATACAGACACAGAATGTTTGTGTTCTAGATTAACTACTTACATTTCCTGCTTTCTCACTACGTCTCTCAGCAAGTTTAGTTGTGCGAGGACACCATCATACCCAATAGACAGTTCCGAGTTCTTTCATTTGTGAATAGTTCAAGCCAACCACCATTCAGCATGTAAGGAGCATTCTACTGGGTACTATAGAGGTCATCATACCTAGAAACTGTAAAACACAGAGAACCCTTTGCCTTTTTCTCGGCCACCAAGATGAGGCTATGTACTGTGTGGCTGCAGGCAGCCTGGGCCAAAATTTTACCTGCACCTCGACCCAGCCCAACACAGTCTGCAGCATTGCAACAACTTCCTTCCAATCAAGAGCTTTTGGTCATGCCCCGTAAATATACCCTAAGTCTCACATGCTTTATATCAGGAGGTGGAGAAGAGGAAAAGTAATTTCAGTTTCACTGGGGTATAATACAAATAAAATAATAATTTATAAATGTTATCCTTCATAAGAGTGCAAATTGATGTATTTTCAGCATTAATAAGTGGGACTGAATCTCAAAATTATGGGAAATCAGGACTGGTTGAGTTGGTAAGTCAAGATGTATATATTGGGTGGGTTTTGAGAATGTCAAATTGTGAGCTTTACTCAGAAATGTGACAGTGAATGTGAAATGTGATTTTGTGAATACAAAAATAACCCAAATAATTCAAGTTAAACTTAAATTGTCTAAATCTGTAAAACTTCTTAAAGGATCCAAATCATCACTAATCTTTACTAGTACAATGTCCAGTGTAAAATAATACAATGGGACAAACTATTTAGCAGGGAGGGCTGTCCTATAAATTGTGAGGGTGGTTGGATACAGTCTTACTACACAAATTCTAGAATTTCCATCTAATTTGAATTGAGTTTATCGGTAGGAATTCAAACCAATTTGACTAAATCAATCCCATAGGAGTAAATTCGAATGGATGGAGATACTAGGAATTAATCAGTTTGGGCCCATTTTGATGGTAGGGACCAGAAAATGCTTGTTTGATCATATGTAAGAAAATATGGTACTGCCTGGCCTTCCTGGACCACTGGAGCTACACTGACCAATCTTAGCACTCTAAGGGGTAGATTTATCAAATCTTGAACAAAACCTAAACATGGACATTGATTTTCATATCCTGATACAATTACAGCACTAAAAGTTAATAATTTGTCTAGCCTTTTATACTATTTTGACATAATATCGGTTTCTGTTCAACATTCAGTTCTCAAAAATGTAATTTAAGGATAATGAGCTTTATATGGCTCATTAAACAGCCTAGGGATAGACTTATCAAACACTCTAAAAGGGAAAACTGAAGGCTTTGCCCATAGTACCCAATCAGATTTTAGCTATTATATATCTAGTACATTCTAGAAAATAATAGCTAGAATCTGATTGGTTGCTATGGGTGACACCTCCAATTTTAAATGTGTTCCCTGAGTCCCCCTTTTGCCCGTGGCCACGGATATTCCCTAATAACCGATGTGTCCAGGCTCATGTGGAGGCACTGTCAACTACAGGAAAAATAAAAAGAGTCTGCTATAGGTTTATAACCACAATATTCCTAGGGCGTGGGAAGGGGGCTGTTACACAATTTACATACAAAAGTGTGTATGTGAATGTGATGTGCTAGAATGGGCTTGTGTGTATGTGAATGTGATGTGCTAGAATGGGCTTGTCACACCATGTGCACCATGTAAGAAGAGCTGCATTCCACTGATAGATCACTTGCTGATCAGAATAGTTAGGGAATCAAATGTTATCTTAACCATAGCTGAGTTAGAAAAAGATTTTAAAGAACCCTTCTAACTATGATTCCAAAATGTAGAATAAATAAAAATAGATCATAAAGGTGCTGATCGCATCGCTACAGAGCCAAAATGAGTGACATTATGGGGGGAATTCAACTGCGCACTATTACCGTTTAGTGTGTGCGCTTAAATACCATTATTACGGTAATTTAAGCGCCAGTTTTTTTCTCGCAGCTGCCTGAGCTGAGAGCAGAAAGCCGAGTTAAATTTACCGTAATAACGGTAGTAGGAACAAAGCTACGCTAATCTGGGGGGAATTGAAATTTCGCCTATGGATCTGTTTTAGGAACACGTATCCCTTTTGGGTTTAATTAAACTTTTTATTTCAATGTGATGCAATAAAATGTTATATACTGATTTTATATACCGATCTTATGATTGTTTTGTTATAACCTGTAGGTTTAACCTGCAAGTTTATCTTGTGTTTTTAAAGTTGTGACTTCTCTTTGGTGTTTATGATGCACTTGTCTGTATATAAGATTCCTCAACTCGGCATACAATCTGTGTCCTTTTGCCTGTAGAAAACAGTTTTTTTTGTCTTGAGCTGCTCTTTAGATAGCTTCCTTATTGCTTTAGGGTTCCTAGGCCTTAGACGTCAGTGCCACATATGGATACACATATGTCAGTCCTGCTTGGCAATGCTGACCATTCCTTTCCACTTCAGCTGGTCCAATTCATCAGTGATATTTCTTTCTGCAAAAGTATGACTCCCTTTTGTGTTAATGCAGCTGTCAGCGTTGAATGTCAGCACATTTCTGGATAACATATATTTTTGATCATATATAAGTGAACATGCTCTGTTCCCATAACACATTGAGATGGATATCCATTGATTGACTATATGTGATTTCTAGCGTGCTGCAACATTGTAGCACCATTTGAATGTTTGTTTGAGCTCATCAGCACCATATGTGTTCTAGTGGCATTTATTTATATCATATGTTTTTATATGTTTTTTAAGAATAAACTATTTTTAATACCAATATTTATTACCGCAGCCTATTTACCTGATTTGGTGCAATACACGCTATTGCATATTTATTTATTAATGTCACAACATTGCCTGGCTTTGTGAGTTTCTTCACTGACAACTGGTTACTTTCAAGACTAGGTATATACCGTATAATACATTATTTACTGGTAGCTTTTTGGTAAGCGTACTGGAGATTAAGCTATTTAGGTAACCTTCCCCTATTGGTTCATATACTAGCCATTTGTTATAGCTCTTTCCATCTTACTTTGGTCAAGATGAGAGAAGTTTTTAGCCATATGACTTGTGGCTGCGGAGTCCACACACAATGCATGCTTTGATGATACATCCACACTGGTGGTAAAGGCAACCTCAGCACCTGAACTGTTTTAATCCTCTTTCATTGCACCTTTTTCCTTTGTTAATATGGAGCACTATGCTCCGTCTCCCATCTTGGTTGTGGTGCCCCTGTGATCGAGTGAAGACAGGAAGTGGAGCAGCCTCCAACCATCTGCATTGCTCTATTGAGCATGCACATACAGGAAGTTCAGCTCTCAGCAGATTCTTCCAGTGACAGTTGAACTGTATAGACATGATAACTATCAGCTGCATCCTTTTTGTGTTCTCTTACTTATTGTGGCAGGTGTGAGCAAATGCTTGCTAAAAACTCCATTTTGTTGCTTTATACGTTCATGTGCCTATTGCTTTAAATGCTTTCTGTAAACAAGGCAGACTCGAGGCAATGCCAACGTATCTGGCCACGGCGTTGTCTCAGGGCTTACTACACAGATGCAGAGAAATGTATTCTTCTTATCTCTGTTTTACCAATGAAAAGTCTGTATTCGTTCATAACCAAGTGATTTCACAATGCTTATATAATCAAGGCCTTTCTAGAATCTTCAAAACATTTCTAGTTAGGGTGGTGGCTATGGGCCCATTGCACATGCTCAAGCTCTTATCAGTATTAAACCAATAAAAGTCCAAGATCATGTTTATAAATTATATGCAAATGAATTTAGGGTTCTCATCAATAAAAGCAAGGTAATTGTGACATATCATTACCTCAGCTTGGATCACTGCAGGGATGCCAAGCACCTGTGTTGTCACCAGTGGTCATTCCTACCTTTCGAATTTACGTGTCATGATTCAGTTGCACGAAGAAAGGCAAGGTCCTAGGAATATCTGTGACTAAACATAGTACTGGACAAGCTGTTGCCAGCAACTAAGTATTTTCTTATATTTATCTTATATTTATCCTATACTAACTTTGTATTATATTTACTCTTTTATATTAATTATTTACATCAAATAAACTGTATACCTGTTAGACAATCTGAGTGTCACGTCTTATTTAGTCCACTGCACTCCCGAACCCACAGTTTCCAACCGGGAACACATATATAGATATATAAAGTGACTGGAGGCATATGTAAGCAACCTGTTCTCTGACATTACCCATAATATAATCTTATTACCATCTGCATACATGTACTATAATAATGTTAAGTACATTAACTGCAAAGCTTGTCATACTGCCTGTCTGCTACAGTCAGTACCAACTTTGAGCAACTGTATAAATGTATATAGCATCTGTTATACAACATTCTGAAATAGAATCAACAAATTGGTTCAGTCTAAAAAGATTCTTAGGGCTAGATTTACTAAGCTGCGGGTTTGAAAAAGGGGGGATGTTGCCTATAGCAACCAATCAGATTCTAGCTGTCATTTTGTAGAAGGTACTAAATAAATGAAAGCTAGAATCTGATTGGTTGCCATAGGCAACATCCCCACTTTTTCAAACCCGCAGCTTAGTAAATCTAGCCCTTGTTGTTTGACATCTATCACTAACGCCACTGACACCTATTACATATAACAGCACAAGTGCCCTGATAATAGGTTTCATGCCAGTAATACAACCACAGTGGTGGTAAAGGCAGCCTCAATACCTGGACTGTTTTATTCCTCGTTCATAGCACATTTTGCTTTATGCTGATAATTTTGCTTCTTCAACTGATTCATTGCAGTTAGCAGTTGACATTTCGGTGACCAGGTTTCTTACATACAAAACTTTCAAATGTTTCACACTGTTCACTATAGTTCCTACTCTAATCTTTAATGTTGGCTCAGCTCTGGGCACATTGCCATTGCTTGCAGTCTCTGTTTCATGCTTATAGTCATCCATAAGCTTTTGTTCGAGCATGAGGTTATCATCTGGTTCAAGCAATCAGAAGTATTTCATAGCTGTCTGGGAGACCACCAAGTAGAAACGTGGGTACATGTAAGTCCATTATTCTCCTCCAAAATCATGTAGCCGCTCTACCATCTATAAGGTACTCCTTATATAGTCCTGCATATGGCAGTCCTTAATTAGCTTATTTTGATATCTACTACACTTTGTGGCTAAAATGTTCTCCTTCACACACACATTCTGTATCTCCTCCTATGTTTCTTTTGTAGTTTCATGCGTGCATATGTGAACAGTTTGATCATTACTTGTCCGTCGTGCTCTCTTTCTCATTTGCTAGTTCTTCGTCTGTGGGCATATGGGACCAACGGAATGACACACATATGGGTCTGACAACAATTAAACACTGGGGTGGTGTTGTTAGGGTGACGTAGTACTTTAAAGATGTCACTTATAATTGGGCTCCAGTCCATCTCTTGAATGCATAAAGAATTTTATTTATGCTCCTTCTTGTTGTTGAGTAACTATATATTTCTCCAATACTTCTCTCTTGCATAGTGGCTTATTAATAGAACTCTCTCCTCATTCCTCCTACATATTAGCGTAGCTAAAGCAATAAAGTGATCAGGTCTGGATTGACAATCCTATCCAGTAACTTACTGCTGCACAGTTATTAAGCTTCATTAAGCTAATTATGTTGGGTTATTTTACACTCACATTTTCATCATTGGCCCAACAGACTCTTTTTTATACTTACAGGCAACAGCTGCCCTATTATAGCCCAAGCTTCTCATGTCTCATGGGCTGAGTACTCTTGGTAGACAGGCTGTCATCAGGAGCAGGCTGGGCTGGGGGACAGGGGGGCATCTGCCCCCTGAGCTGGTCCCATAGTGGGCTACATTGGGCTGGTCACCTTCATTTTTTTTCCCTTTAAAATGTTCCTAATAGGCAGCTGAATTGAGTCTTGCCCCCGAGGCTAAAATTTGCCAACCTCCCCTGGCTGTCATACTCAGTTACCCAGACTCTCACTGGAATGCTCTAATACACAGTCACCCCAGCTCTTAGAGGTACCTCCCCTGCTTCCTCCCACACTCCAAAAGACCCCCTAGCAATGACACGCTTGCCAATGCACTGCTCAGCCACACATGCTTAGGCTCCTACTCACCCTCCTGTTGATATCTCCCTGACGTCACCAGTGGGCATTGTCCTTGAAGGGGTGTTACACCAGCTTGGCTACTGTGAGCTTTATTGAGTTGCTATTAAAAGCCATTTTTCTGACTTCCCTGTTCTGTCCCAGGTTTATATTCTGTTAGCAGCAGATAATTTAGGACATTGACCAGGCATGCTGAGTGTTCTTATCATAGAACAAATCTTACAAGCTGCTTCTTACACTGCACCAACAGTATTATAACAGTATCTGCAATAGCTTAATGCTTAAAGCCTTACACTACACCGAGGTCAGGAAATCACGTTTTACAAGACTATTATTTCTTGACTGTTGCTACCAGCCAATGTTGGCAATAGGCCTGATCATCAGCTCTACTGTCCCCCTGATTCAGAGAGGTATACAGTATGTGGCTGGTATGTGGGAAGATAGGCTGAGAGTAAGTAATCTTCTCAGGCGAAGTTAAAGGTAGAAGTGTAGAGATGTGTGTTCAAGTAGTTTAACATCTTACTCTAACTAAGCTACAGGGCGTCTGCTCAAGTAGGAGTAGGGTCTAAGTCCAGTTCAAGATCAAACATACTGGTATAGTCTTGATTGTGTCTGATAGTTGAACGGAGGTACGCTGAGCTGAAGATTGAGAGAGAGAGAAAAAGAGGAAGAGAGCTGCAGTTGAGAGATACAATAAGTAGAGTTCTGAGTTGGAGATTAGCGAGAGACAAGTGTACTGAGCCTAAAACTGTCAATGTAATCCATTGAGCATGCAAGAGTGTTGAGTGAGTGTGAGCCCAGGTATCTGTAATCTGAATAATATACCTGTCTGTCAGGGATAGCTCCCTCTGGCTACTCCCTGAGTTAATAAGCTCTTATGTTAATTATTGTAGATTCCCTGGATAACTTTTTGAGATATTTATATATTTATATATCTACATTTATATATGTATATTTGTGCAGTATGGACATCAAGGATTTGCACTGTGCTAGTTAATCAAAGAAAAAAGACAATGGGCCGGAGTCATTTAGGAAAGTAAGGCAAAAAAAAAGAGTACGTTTGTTCCCGGACAAACCCTGTTACAATGAAAGAGGTGCAATTTCATTTATTATTTTGCACATGAAGAAAACACTGGCTTTTGTCTCACGTAGCAAACAAATACTTGATAGCTTTAATTTTACACTGAAATTTAAAGTTGATTTAGGACATGCTCTATGCCAACTATAAATCTGCCATCACATTTTAAATTTACCTCCCCCACCAATGCAACATGATTTTGCCAAGGTGCAAAGTTACTCCCTTTAATTTAATCTTTGCTTTCTTTAATGATTCATGCCCAGTATCTGAAGACCTTGGCTAGGGCTGTGCCGTTTAGAAGTCCCCATTTTGTGAAAATTTTGTTTTCCATCTATATGTGAAAGTAGGACTCAAAAAAAACACTTCCCTATTCCTAGAAGAGTTTGCAACACACAGGAAAAGAGTCAGACACATCTCTCTTACAGACGTAAATACACAAACATATACCTGATGTATACAGTCCTCAATACAGGCTCCACGTTTTCATGAAAACAATCATTCCAGACTCCCAGGATCATGAGCTAAACACAGGTAACTAGATAAGACAAGAAAACTAAGGAACAAGAGAGCAGATGGAGGAGAAAAAAATATTTGCTAAGTAACAAGATTATACATATTTGACGCTCTGATGACTAGTGTAAAATGTGATAGTACATCTGCCTCAAACGCACCTATTGCCTATACAGAGAAGCAGCTATGTTGTGGTCTGTAGCAATATTTATGGAAATACAGACATTACTGGAATATTGATAGGAGGTCTAGTAAAAATACATACATCAACTGTGTGATAGGTGCACTTTACAGGAATACAATTACAGTTTTAGTCATTGACATTTGTTGTTGTACTTGTTTTACCACTTAACATTGAAATGTACTGTGTATTTTTCTATACAATGAGACAGAAGAATGTATGATAAGTGTTTTTTCTAGAATGAACGGCAGTGAACTAAATTCTGAATGGTGAATTCTAACTTTTTTTTATTTGCATATTATTTGTTCAGATAAAGAGATGGTATAGGATATTGTATTATGTAAAATAAGAGGGCATCATAGAAAATATGAGGCTAAAAGCTACTGGCTAGATCAAGAGCCCTGAGTATATCTTACACGGATACTGCACATGTACAATGTGGTGCTTTAAACAGTAATAATGTAATGTCATCCACATATATATATATATATATATATATATATATATATATATATATATAAAATTATATGTATATATAATATATGTGTATATTATACGTATGTGTGTCTATATAATATATTACATGTATATATATTATATGTATATGTGTGTATGTGTGTGTGTATATATATATATATATATATATATATATATATATATATATATATATATATAAAGTGGGCCTTGAAATATGCTACCCCAATGAAGTATAACTGGAATTTGCAGAATGCATCCCATTTAAAGGTAAAGGGGGAGACGGCATCTCTGCTTTCTCAGAGCTGGTGCAAAATGTACGTAATTTTGCAGCGTGAAAGTGGCTGTATGCAATTTCCTCTCCTTTAATAATTTTAATAATTTAACTCAGCAATATGTAATCACATCTTTGCAAAACTAGGCCAAACAGCATGCCTACATTTTCAGCTTGTGTGCTGTGATTCTAACCATGGTGTCATGGAAAAAATAGCTGCACGGAGAGCTATAATGCTCCTCTCACCCTCTGGGTGGTACTGCAGCTCTAACTTTACCTGAGACTATGGCAGCACCAACCAGGTGCCTTTGAAATTGCTCAGTATGAGGGATTTCTGGAATACCAAGAGCTACAGTGCTACACTATACATATTGCACTTGTCAGAAATATAAAGCTTTTGAGAAATGTGACACATAGGTATATTAGAACTAGAGATGGGCGGGTCTGGTTCCCCGAGAACCGAACCCACCCGAACTTTGGGTATCCGAGTACCGAGCTGAGCAGCTCAGTACTCTCCCGCCCGTTCCGAATCCAAATCGAGGCCGAACGTCATCGTGACGTCGTCGGATCTCGGGGCTCAGTTCTCGCGATACTTCAACTTTATAAATACATGCCTCCACAGCAATCCATCGCCATTTGACAGAGGGAGAGAGCAGGGTGTAGTCACAGGCTGATTAGAGCAGGGACAGAGAATCCAATATTCTTCTTGCAATTGCTCTAACAAAAATCGCTAGTGAAGAGAGGAAGATAGAGGTTTAATATTTTTTGTTAATATTTGGCACTCCCCAGTGCTTTTGGGGTGTCCCCCATAATTGTGCATCAATATTTCTGCCTGTCAAAAGTCATATCTGTCAGCAGTATCTACCAAATAATTTTTAGCACTCCTCTGTGCTTTTGGGGTGTCCCCCATAATTGTGCATAAATATTTCTGGCTGTCAAAAGTCATATCTGTCAGCAGTATCTACCAACTAATTGTTAGCACTCCTCAGTGCTTTTGGGGTGTCCCCCATAATTGTGCATAAATATTTCTGGCTGTCAAAAGTCATATCTGTCAGCAGTATCTACCAACTAATTTTTAGCACTCCTCAGTGCTTTTGGGGTGTCCCCCATAATTGTGCATAAATATTTCTGCCTGTCAAAAGTCATATCTGTCAGCAGTATCTACCAAATAATTTTTAGCACTCCTCTGTGCTTTTGGGGTGTCCCCCATAATTGTGCATAAATATTTCTGGCTGTCAAAAGTCATATCTGTCAGCAGTATCTACCAACTAATTGTTAGCACTCCTCAGTGCTTTTGGGGTGTCCCCCATAATTGTGCATAAATATTTCTGGCTGTCAAAAGTCATATCTGTCAGCAGTATCTACCAACTAATTTTTAGCACTCCTCAGTGCTTTTGGGGGGTCCCCCATAATTGTGCATAAATATTTCTGGCTGTCAAAAGTCATATCTGTCAGCAGTATCTACCAAATAATTTTTAGCACTCCTCTGTGCTTTTGGGGTGTCCCCCATAATTGTGCATAAATATTTCTGGCTGTCAAAAGTCATATCTGTCAGCAGTATCTACCAACTAATTGTTAGCACTCCTCAGTGCTTTTGGGGTGTCCCCCATAATTGTGCATAAATATTTCTGGCTGTCAAAAGTCATATCTGTCAGCAGTATCTACCAACTAATTTTTAGCACTCCTCAGTGCTTTTGGGGTGTCCCCCATAATTGTGCATAAATATTTCTGCCTGTCAAAAGTCATATCTGTCAGCAGTATCTACCAAATAATTTTTAGCACTCCCCAGTGCTTTGCGCTCAGAATGGATTCAAAGCAGTCCACATATGATCAGAATGAGCAACCAGGTTCTTTTACCAGTCCTGATGTTAGTGTTCCCAGTACGTCATCTGGCCAAGGCAATGTCAAACAACAGAGTGTTTCCAAATTAGTGCAAAAAACAAAAACCCCAAAAAAATTTACTGTATTGAAGCGAAAAAGAAGTGTAACTGAGCAAAAGTTAAGTGACAATAAAAAAAAAATTGCAAGCATGCCATTCTACACACGCAGTGGCAAAGAGAGAATGAGGCCTTCACCTTTGGCTTTTAGTGGCAGATCCCAAAAAGTTACCCAGCCTACAATTGGTGCACAACTACTGTTACGCGTCAAAGTCGAGCTGCAAGATAACAGTAAGGCATTAGAGGAGAATGTTTGCTCTGATTCACAAATGACAACAATCCCTGTGGAGAGTCCATCCAACAGTGGGATGTCTAATCGTGAGCATTCTGCTGTGTGCCTTAATAGCCCGAGTGTAGCCGGTGATACCCAAATTGAGGATGCCACTTTGGAATTAGAAGAGGATGAGGGGGAAATTTGTGTAGGCGACGAGGGCGCTAATGAGGATGTTGATGAGGATGAGGTTGTTTGTGTAAGTCCTGCACCAGTGGCAGCAGTTCTGGCACGTGACAAGAAAAAGGCCATTGTCATGCCTGGGCATAAAACAAAAAAATCCACTTCTTATGTGCGGAATTATTTCTACCCAAATCCAGACAACAATTGTATAGCCATTTGTAGTTTAAGTCAAGCCACAGTCAGTTGAGGGAGGGACCTTAACCATCTTGGAACCTCGTCTATGTTATGCCATTTAACGAGAGTTCATGGCAAAGTGTTGGGAAAAGCTGAAAGTTCTTCCCAAAAAAATACAAGCACTCCATCATCAGCTAAGACCCTCCGCTCACCGACATCCCGACGGCTACAAAATACACCCACCACACCATCCTCATCAATATCCTCAGTAGCGCTCGGAGTTAGCCCGGCATCCCACTTAAGGCTGGATGACTCCTGCACTATTATTGATTCCTCTGAAGAAAGCGTTAGTCCCACTGCTGCTGCTGTTGCTGCTGCTGGGAGTGAATCGTCATCCCAGAGGCAGGTCAAGAAAATGAGCAGTCCTACATTTCAGCAATTAAATGTGAAACAATCATTTGCGAGGGGAAGCAAATATGACAGCAGTCACCCAGTCGCCAAGCGAATCACAGACACCATGGCTGCAATGTTAGTGTTAGATCTGCATCCAATCCCAACAATAAACGCAGCTGGTTTTTCACAGTTAATTGAGGTTTTGTGTCCGCGTTACAGAATTCCATCGCGACACCATTTCTCCCGTAAAGCAATTCCACAACTATACCAAAAAGTGTGTAAAAATGTAGAGATTGCGCCGAAAAATGCCATTCTGCCGACTGTTCACTTAACCACAGATATGTGGACAAGTGGAAGTGGCCAAACCAAAGACTATATGACTGTGACAGCCCACTGGGTTGGTCATTCACCCTTACCAGCAGGAACAGCAGCAGCATGTACACCACTACGTAACATTTGTCACAGGCAGGCCACTCTTTGTATCACCGGCTTCACTAACAGGCATACGGCTGACAATTTGTTACGCAAACTGAGAGATGTGATTGATGCATGGCTTATACCACTCGGACTCTCCCCAGGGTATGTCATTTCTGATAACGCCAACAATATAGTGCGAGCATTACAGCTGGGTGATTTCCAACACATTCCCTGTTTTGCTCACACCATCAACTTGGTGGTGCAGAGCTTCCTACGAAATAACCGTGAGGTGCAGGAGATGCTTTCGGTGGCCCGTAAAATTTCAGGCCATTTCAGGCATTCAGCCACAGCATGTAGGAGATTACAGCAGCTCCAAGAGCAGTTTAACTTGCCCTGCCACCAACTTAAGCAAGAGGTGGTAACTAGGTGGAATTCCACCCTGTACATGCTTCAGAGGATGGAGGAACAGCGCAAAGCCATCCAAGCATATTGCACAAGCCATGACATTGGGAAAGGAGGGGGGATGTATTTCACTCTTGCACAGTGGGGAATCCTTTCCGTGCTGTGCAAGGTGCTGAAACCATTTGAAGTTGTGACATGTGAGGTGAGTGCAGACTCTGCTAGTTTGAGCCAAGTCATTCCTTTAATTAGACTATTGGAAAAGCAGCTTGAGAAAATGAAGGAGGAGCTGAAAGCAAGCAATTCAGCAAAGTATGTTGGCCTTGTGGATCAAGTACTTAATTCGCTTCACAATGATCCTCGAGTTATTAAGATCTTGAACTCGGATAAGTACGTTTTGGCTACTGTGCTTGATCCAAGGTTTAAAACCTACATTGAGTCTTTACTTGTAAATGAGCGAGATGTGAACTTTTGCAAGGAGCTATTGCTCAGCAAGTTGGCTGCTGAACTGGGCCTCGGCTTGACGACGTGTCCTCCTTCACTTTCTCAAGCTGCTGCTGCTCGTAAAAAATTAAATTTCCAAAAAAGAAGTAGGGAAGACGCAGGGGGCAGACCAGAACAATTTAACATCTGGGCTGGTTTGAAGGATTTTTCAAAAAAATTTGTCACTTTGCCCATAACTCCATCCAATACGAGTATAAACATGCAAAGGATGGTGGAGGATTACTTTCAAGAGGTAGTTGATATGGAAATGTCAGACAGTCCCTTTCCTTACTGGGAAGAAAAGCAGCCCATTTGGAAACCCATGTACAAACTTGCTTTGCAATACCTAAGCTGCCCACCCTCCAGTGTGTACTCTGAACGAGTGTTCAGCACAGCAGGGAACTTAGTCAGTGATCGCCGTAGAAGGTTACTTCCCAAAAATGTGGAGAAAATGATGTTTATAAAAATGAACTACATCTTCCACGAGGAAGGCCTTCACCATCCAAGACATCCAAGCACCGACTGTTCTCTAATAGCGGATTTAAGCGGCGATGAATTGATAGTCTGTGATGATGACGTACACACTGATGAGGGTGAGGATGAAGCTGAAGATGATGACGATAACATCTTTTTAAAACTTTCTATGTAAGTGTAGGGTGCAATCTACCCCCAAAGAGGAAAGGGACTTGTGGCATTTCCATATCACGTACCATCTGGAAAGGCTGCTGTTAGGGCAATTTATCCTTAAGGGTAGGGTGTCATAGACAGAGTGACCCCAAACTGGCTTTGTCCATTTCTCATAATATTGTACAGTCTATAACGGCTGAATTTTTTGGTATTTTATACAAGTGGAGGGGGGCCTAGAGAGACAGAAACCAAACTGGCTTTCTCCATGTCAATTAATATTGTACAGTCTATAACGGCTGAATTTTTTGGTATTTTATACAAGTGGAGGGGGGCCTAGAGAGACAGAAACCAAACTGGCTTTCTCCATGTCAATTAATATTGTACAGTCTATAATGGCTGAATTTTTTGGTATTTTATACAAGTGGAGGGGGGCCTAGAGATATAGAAACCAAACTGGCTTTGTCCATTTCAATTAATATTGTACAGTCTATAACGGCTGAATTTTTTTGTATTTTTGACAAGTGGAGGGGGGCCTATAAAGGCAGAAACCAAACTGGTTTTGTCCATTTCAATTAATATTGTACAGTCTATAACGGCTGAATTTTTTGTTTTTTTAAACAAGTGGAGGGGGGCCTATAGAGACAGAAAGCAAACTGCCTTTTTCCATTTCTTTACATATTTAACTATAAGTGTAGGGTGTAATATACATCCAAAGACGATGGCTGCATTGCCAATATGCATAGATGGAGAGAAAGACAATCTGTTTTGTGTGTAGAATAAATGAAGGCCTACCAACGAAGAATTAAACTGTTTTTTTGGATGATTTATTACCTCAACAATTAGATTACTTATCTCTAAAACAGTTGGAGCACTAAATTGGGTTATTTTAGGCCCAAAAACATGGATTTTCCAACAAAATAGCAAAACAAAACCAAACAAAACCAAAACCAAAACACGCAATGGCGGTTTTGCAAAACCAAAACCAAAACACAACGGTAATCCAGATCCAAAACCGAATCCAAAACCAAAACACGGGGGTCAGTGACCATCTATAATTAGAACAGTGTTTCTTAAACCTGGTCCTCAGGATTCCTAACAGTTCATTTTTTCCATATCTCCTTGCTTGGGCACAGGTGCATTCATTACTGACTGACACATTGTAACAAATCCACAGGTGGTATAATTATTTCCCTTGTCACCTGGAAAAAAATGCACTGTTAGAGGGTCCTGAGGACTGGGTTTGAGAAACACTGTACTATAACAGCAGAATTGACTTAATAGGAGAAGCCCTGCTGTTGTGTTATATTATACATAATGCAAAGGTATTGTAATGTCCGTAACTATCGTCATCAATAAAGATTGTCCTATGCAATCAATGTGGTTCCAATGCACAAAGAGATTTAATAGCAAAATATAACACAGTATAACTGACACATACATGTGCGCACTGGATCCAGTAAGAGCTCATCAATCCTGAATTCTGTGTAGTGTAGTCAGAGAGACTGTTACTGTGCCAGTGGCCTGGTTTTATATAGTATGGACTAAAAGAAAACAGTGATGATGTCACAATGTACATAAAGATAGCACTAAGATCATTCTTCATTGGTTCAGGGTTTTAAGATACCCCAGTACAATGCAGGTCATAGGTCAGTTCAAACGATGCTTCTCCAAAGGTGGGGGGCAAATCACTCCAACAGCTGTGTAATTTTATACTAATCATTACTAGTGATCGCAATGTGCAATCGCTTATCCGATTATATAGAATTCCTGCTGGTGAAATGGGGATTAATATAAGACCAAACACATTACTTTGCTTATGACCTGAACCATAAATATCTTTAATGTAGGTTTACTTTTAGTAATAAATCTCATAATTTTTTATATTAATAAAAGAACGTGAGTTGGAAACTTTATTATAAGTGAACCATTTACAAATGTAGGTGTGAATGTAAGTGTATTTACTTTGTTTTACTATGCGATTGTGTAATTAGTGACAGTAAGCTGTTGTGTACTAATTGCAATCGCATAGGAAAACATTACAATCGGTATTTATTAATTTAAAACAACTTCATCCAATTATTTGACTTCAACAGTATTGTATGTAACATTGATAACCTTCTTGTCTTCTTCCTACATTCAAGGAAGTGAAGAAAATGGGGAGACCCAATCCTGTGCAAGGACTGTGTGTCCTGCTCTGCCCTCTTCTATACATGCAGGGGACTCAAGGTCTGTATACACTAATAGAGTTTCTTTAATACACAAATACTTTAATCATTTTGTTCGGATTAGCAGCAGACAGGCATGTTGCTTATGATCTTCGATAATGTTTGGTTGATACGATATTAATATCAAAACCCTAACTTCCAAGAAAAGATGAGAAAAGATGTGGCAACATTTTGCGTGAATCTAATTTTGTAGCCGAACAGGCAGTTTTGCATATGTACAAAGTTCCATCGATGCTCTAATCAAGATCCACTTTTGCAGTGCAATTACACAGAAATATTTTATATATATTAAATTATATGGATATATATATATATATATATATATATATATATATATCTCCCCACTCTGAACCATATTTGCTCCCCTTGTTTCAGCTGTGCCCTCTTCCACTTAGAATGTAAGCTCTCTAATGAGCAGGGTCCTTTTATTTTCATGTCTGCATTTATTTTGTGTGCCTTGTATGTCCGTGTTTTATGTATGTACTGTTTTCTCTACTGTACAGCGCTGCAGAGCACTGTGGCGCCTTACAAATCTATGATGATGATAATAATAATAATAATAATAATAATAATAATAAATAACTTGGTTTGCTTTATTATAACTACACTGCTGACAGATTTAGCCAACTGTATCCCAAAACTGCTGACGTCTCTCTGACTATGAGACACAGGCTCCAGCTATTTGTATGTTGCATTTGATAAAGTAATTCAGGCTTTTCACCATTGCGTATGCTCATTTATTAGTATTTACTCTGATTGTGCAGTACTGCTTATTGAATCCAGGGGTTCACGGAGGATTGTCGGGGGGGGGGGGGTTTCTCCCCGCCAACCCAAAAAAAAGAAAACGAAAAAACCGAGAGAGAGCTGCTGCGCATGCCCCCACGCTCCATTTCGCCAGCGCTGTCCTATACAGCAGCCGCGGCGCTGTCTAAGAACGTCTGCGGCGGCTGCTGTATAGGACAGTGGCCACTTAGTTAGCGCAGGGGGGGTTTCTAGAGACTCAGAAACCCCCCCTGCGTGCGCCACTGGAATCATCACATGTTTAGTATAGGAAATCACTTTTATGGAGCTTGATAAATAGATGCTTGATCTCTCATTCTGTTTCTTATTTAGACATCTGTCTTATGTTACTGTTTCAGGTTCTGCACTTCTAGACTCCCTTACCTGTGTCAATAACTACAAAACGCATTGGAAATGTAAATGGAAAGAAAGCAGGGATTCTCATAGACTACTTCCCATGAGCCTCTACCACTGGAACGATCTGGGCAGGTATTTTTGCATAGTGATCCATATTGACAAATGAGAAATCTGTATGGAAGCAATGATATGGGGAGGGCACATCTATTATGCGGTTTGCATCAGGCGATATCAGCAGATACAGATAGGACCTCATTTAGAGATAAACGCAAAGTCTGTGTAAGAAGTGTAGGAGTGGGAGTGTGCCGCAGCTTGGTAGGGTATTACGAGTATCAAGCAACCCCAGTTGCGTCCCACTCTTAATACCCTATCGAGCTGCGAGCAGTTCCTGCAGCTAGCTAACGCTTGCGCCACCTAATTCCTGCCGCACAGCTTTAGCCCGGTTTTGATGTGTGTTGCGTCTGCGCCTCACTGCGACTAGGATGTATTTACATGGTCACGCCTTCACAAATCCGTGTTCCTCCCATTCTCTCGTAGTGAGTCGCAAGCTGTCGCAAATGTTAATTGCGTCCAAGATGCAGGCGGATTTGGTGCTTTCTGCACATGCGTGGTAGTGTTTTTTTTCTGGATGCGCCTAAAACGGACTTTGCGTCTGACTCTAAATGAGGTACATAGTCTACAACTGATGCCTGTCACTTCCTCTTCATGGTACCGCTTGTGATCGATCCTTTTTATGGCATGCTCCCCATTTCCAAACAGCTAACAGCCAGTCCTATCACTATTTGCACTCGGGTACTGCACTGACTTGTGAGTGACTGGCAAAGTCCAGTACACAACACAAGACATTTATTGAATGTCAATTATAGATCCGTCAATGAAATTGGCTACTGGATATGGGTCTATATATTAAATTGGACTCTACATATAGGTCTGCATTTTAGAGTGGACTATAGATAAATATTTTGCATATTATAATTGGCACCAAGGAGAGCTCAGCGTGTTTGATTTGGTATAAGATATGACTTAACTTTGTATACTTGGCATCAGATATGGCTCAATGTTTGTGCATTTGGAACCAGGCATGGCTCAGCACATTATAGTTGGCACTAGATATGGTTTGGATTTGTATACTTGGAACCAGATATAGAACATTTTATTATACCTGGCACGAGAAATGGCACAGTTGCTTCTAACAATTTGTGCTGTCTCCTAGATTTGGGACATATTTTTAAGACTTGCTCATACTGTGCTGCTATGCTACGCCCCCCTAACAGGACTGCTATGTCCTGTTAGGGGGCGTTGTCACTGTCCAAAGTGCTAGGCCGGCCACAACACTCCTCCCCTAAAATCACACACAATTGTCAGGGTACCAGAGACACCATACCTCCCATCTTCCTGCGAGTCAGGACAAAGGTTCTCAGTACAGGACAGTCTACTCAAATCAGAAATGTCCCAACAGTTGGCAGGAATGCCTACTAGCTGTGGAGGAGAACCAAGAAACTGCTGTGCAGACATATGTGATAGGCTCCAAGTCAGTGATGTAGCAAGACAGGCTCCTTGAAGCACTGAGAGAAAGTTGCAGGTATGAGCTGTGGCAGTAGCTGCTTATTACATTGTTTTAACGCAGTAATGCACCTTCTCTCCAACTGCAGTAAAAAATAATAATTAATAAGAGCAAACCTTCCATGGATTTAGTAGTAGAGCTTAGAGAAGCAGCAAATTAAAGTTCAGACATTGGCTACACAGTGACAGCAGCCATTTTGTGAGCAGAACCAATATTCATAAGTATGCAGTCTATTAATTCACTAGTGACATCACTGAGGCACAAATATGAGTGCATGCTGATCTACAATCTAGTAAAAAGTGCCCTTTACTCTAGCTGGAGCACCAGAGGATGGTCTGTGCAGCCATTTTTTCCTTCATACCTCTTACAGCCCCAGTTGAACACTGAAGAGGGGTGTGAGACAAAGGACAAATCACAAACCGCAATCGAGGTTGCCTAAAAAGAATTGTTAATTCAGGAAGTGTTCATTCATTTTACCTTTCTGCTACCTAGTTATTGGCATATTACGGTATTATTAACCCAGCTTTCTGCTGGAAGCTCAGGGAACTGCGAGCAAAAAGCCGGCGTTAACCCTACCGTAATAACGGTATTTATGTGCACTATTACCGTAATAACAGTAATAGTGCGCAGGTCGCGTTTTTCAAGTAACGCGGCCAATTGAATTCCCCCTTAATATTAATAATAATTAATCACACATTAATCATTATCATAGAAAATAATAACTTCAATGTACATTGTGTTTTAACTTCTATTATAAGATTACTTGAATACAGGTGCCGTAGATCAATGAAAAGTAAAAAATTAAAACGATCCAAAGATATAGGGACATAAATAGACAGGGAGACACTATGTCCAGCATGTATACTCCTGCAATAACTTTCTGTTACAAACAGCAGCAAGAACAGACAACATTGTGACCCTGACAACTCGGACACTCAAAGAGATGAGGAAGGTTACAAGACCTGTCGCATTAATGATAGGTTCATCACGGCAATGAATACCAAATACACATTCCTACCAGAACGAACTGTGCATATAGAGACCCGCATCATTCCAGCCTCTAAGGGTAAGAGACCAGACATCAAACAGCCATAAAGCAGCATCTCTGATCCCCGTTCACACCATAATTAACCTAAACCTTAAAATACAATTTACCTTATGAAACACTGATAAATATATATGTCAATTTATCATACCTTTGGAGATTTGAGCTTGTATTTGCATATGCAGGTAAGTGCAAGGTATTGTTCTGTGTTTCAGGCATTTCTAATACTCATCAGGCTTCTGGGAGGTTAACAATCTGTGTAATTGTGTAATTTAATAGACTTTTAAACAAATATGCCCCATAATTCCAACTTGATCCTTAATATTTTACCATCCACTAAGCTCTTAAAAATGTTACATATATATTTGTGTTTGTTACCAGGTTAAGGGAGGAATCTACTAAAGGTCGATTTTACCACCTTTTTTAAAATTGCTTAAAAAAAGTTAAAACAATACAAAAAAAAATCCCCAAAAAATGAGAATTCATTGTCCAAATTCTCCACCGCTTTCACCATTCATTTCAATAGTGTTTCAAATATGTGTGCTATATATGGCAGATATATATATATATATATATATATATATATATATATACACACAAGTTAACCCGTGCATGATACTCATGCATTCTAGTCAAATCAAGCTACTTAAGGTGTTAAAAAGGTTCTTGTCATGCATTTGGGCCATAGCCAAGGCCTCCTCAGGGGAAAAGCGTTACTTCCCGACGCAAGCGCCCTTTTTTAACGTGGTTTTTGTCCACATGTCACCACCTCATCATTCTTCTCCATCGCCTCATCCTTCATTTTCATCGCTACATCTATCCAGATGTCTATCCAAACACAGGGATCTCTCTCAGCGGTCCTGAGTATCACACTCCTCTCACTCTGTCACCCCCGGCAACCACCAACCACTCCCCACTGTCACCCCTGGCAACCACCAACCACTCCCCACTGTCACCCCCGGCAACCACCAACCACTCCCAACTGTCACTTCTCCTTCTATAAAATCTTTATAAACACTTTTAACAATTAACAAATTAAATTAACAAATTAAAAATATCTTCGTATACCAAATTTCAGCCCTTTCTGAATTTTTTTTCCCACACACACTAAGAATTTAGTAGGTCAGTGTATAACTCGCCGAGCAGGTGGCGCTGCAGCTTGGTTTTATTTTTTACACACACACACACACACACACACACACACACACACACACACACACACACACACAGACTAACACACGCCACTAGGTATTTATATTATAGATATTAGATAATGCTAAGAATTTAGTAGGTCAGTGTATAACTCCGCCCAGCAGGTGGCGCTGCAGCTTGTTTTTTTTTTTTTCACACACAGACTAACACACGCCGCTAGGCTTATATATATATTAAGATACTGTCAGTGATATATTATAATGAATAGTGTTTCCTATCCAACTTTCTTGCAGTTCGGATGTCATCTCCAGAAGCTATAATGGTCCAACAGTCTGGAAATGGTTTGCTCAATGTGAGCTGGAAGATGCCAGATTACATTTACTCCCCTGTATCTCTGCTATACCAAATCACATACTGTAGAAAGGATTGGGAGACATGGCAGGTACAGTAACTTAATATTATTATTGCCTCTTATATCGCCTGAGGGGAAGGGTTATGGTTATTGTGGTTGTAGGTGTCTTCCCGTCGCTCCAGAGTTCTGGTCTTCAGCTAGCACTGAGGAAATGAAAGACTTCCTGAGTAATAACAGCCCTGAGTATCTCCAAGCATGGGACCCCCATGTTTCAGCTAGCAGGGATAGGGTGGGAGGTGGTAGTTATAGCTACGTCATTCGCTAACTGGAGCAGCTATCTTATTTTATATCATTGGTCTCTGTGTTATCTCTGTCTGTAGGACGCTGCTGTGCTTAATGTTTTGGGAAACATGGAAGTCAGCCTTAGTCCTCAGTTATTTGTGCCAGGGAGCACCTACCTGTTCAGAGTGCGTTCTGTGTCTGCCGAACATCATCAGTTACGCAGTACTTGGAGCAAAGAATCAGCCTGGACAATGCCCCAAGGTATTTTAAACAAGTATTGATTATTTATAACCATTGTACTTGTAAAGAATAAAAACAAATTGAACACATTTACAGATTTACTGGTATATTAGAGCTGCACCTAGGAACATATTTTCCTTCTGTGGCCCCTACTCTTAGCTGGAGCCCTGGGGGCTGCTGCTTGCTGTCATTTTTCTCAATTCACTGCTGGTTCTCTATAATCAATAAATCATCATCTTTAAATAGAGGTGGAGGGGATATGAATACTCGCCGCACGTCCTGGTTTTTGACTAAGGTTTTGAGAGAAACTGAGGTACCCTGGCTACATGTAGGGGGTAGGTGCTATGTTAGGGAAACATTTTACTAGGTGATAATGCAGCTTTAAGCTCACAATTTCAAGGGAATGGCAACTAATAATATAATAGAGCCTCAAACCTAGATTGTAAGCTTGCGAGCAGGGCCCTCTTACCTCTTTGTCTGTATGTATTACCCAGCATTGTTTTATTACCATCATCATTTATTTATATAGCGCCAACATATTCCGTAGCGCTTTACAATTGGGGACAAACATAGTAAACTAATAAACAAACTGGGTAAAACAGACAAAGAGGTGAGAAGGCCCTGCTCCCAAGCTTACAATCTATTGGACAATGGGAGTTTGACACATGAGGTTAAGTCTACACTTGCAGTCGGCCCAGCCAGACTGCAAAGGTAAAAGTGACTCATAAGCTAAGTGATCCTGTCACACAACAATGGTGATCAAGGGGTAGTTGTATAACAGGTGGTAATAGGGTAATGTAATGAGGTTAAAAGGGTGGTTGAGGAATATTATAAGCTTGTCTGAAGACGTGGGTTTTCAGAGAACTCTTAAAAGCTTGTAGACTAGAGGAGAGTCTTATTGTGCGAGGGAGAGAATTCCATAGAGTGGGTGCAGCACGAAAAAAGTCCTGTAATCAGGAATGGGAGGATGTAATGAGTGTGCATGAGAGACGCAGATCTTGTGCAGAATGGAGTTGCCGAGTTGGGAGATATTTTGTGACAAGAGAGGAGATGTATGTTGGTGCAGCTTTGTTGATGGCCTTGTAGGTTAGTAAGAGTATTTTATATTGGATTCGGTAGAAAACAGGCAACCAGTGTAGAGACATACAGAGTGATTCAACAGAGGAATAATGTTTTGCAAGGAAAATCAATCTTGCTGCAGCGTGCAAAATAGATTGTCGGGGTTTGAGTCTGTTTTTGGGAAGGCCAGTAAGGAGGGAATTGCAATTGTCAATGCGGGAGATGATAAGTGCATGAATTAAGGTTTTTGCAGTGTCTTGTGTGAGATATGTGCAAATTCTGGAAATGTTTTTTTAGATGTATGTAACATGATTTAGATATAGAGTAAATGTGGGGAACAAAGGATAGGTGTGAGTCAAGGATTACACCTAGGCAGCGAGCTTGTGGGGTGGGATTTATGGTCATGTTATCAACAGAGATAGAAATGTCAGGTATGCTCTTGTTGGTGGGTGGCAATATTATTAACTCTGTTTTAGAAAGATTAAGTTTGAGTTGGCGAGAGGACATCCAAGACAAAATGGCAGAAAGACAGTAAGTTACACGGGCAACACAGATGTCGAGAGATCAGGAGAGGATAGATAGATTTGGGTATCATCCGTATAGAGATGATACTGAAATCCAAAGGAACTTATTAGATTTCCAAGAGAAACGGTATAGATAGAGAGCTGCAGAGGACCTAGCACTGAGCCTTGCGGTACTCCAACTGATAAAGGAAGCGGAGCAGAGGTGGCCCCAGAGAAATTAAGAGTGAAAGAGCGATTAGAAAGGTAGGATGAAAACCAGGATAGAACTTAAAGCTCTAGGGATTGCAGTGTTTGTATGAGAAGAGAGTGGTCAACGTTGTCAAATGCAGCAGAGAGATCCAGGAGAATTAGGAGAGAGTAATGGCATTTAGTTTTAGCAGTGATTAGATCATTGACAACCTTAGTCAACGCAGTCTCTGTGAAGTGTTGAGAACGAAAGCCAGACTGAAGAGGATCCAACAGGTTGTTTGCGGAAAGGAAGCGTGTGAGGCGAGTGTAGGCAAGTCTCTCTAGAAGCTTGGAGGGGCACGGCAGCTGAGAGATGGGACGGTAATTTGAGAGAGAGTTTGGGTCGGAATCTTGTTTTTTTATAATAGGAGTAATCACTGCATGCTTGTATAGTGACAGAAAGATGCCAGTAGAGAGCGAGAGATTACAGATTTTAGTTAGAGGTGAGATGAGCACAGGAGACAGGGATCTACCAATTTGTGAGGGAATAGGATCAAGAGGACAGGAGGTAGAGTAGGAGGATAAGAAGAGAGTAGACATTTCCTCTTCATTTGTGGGGTCAAATGAAGAGAGGGTGTCAGAGGTTGGTGGGAAGGAATTGAACCAATTGCTTGTTGAGGAAGAGGATACCATTTCTAGTCTGATCTTATCATTCTTGTCCTTGAAATAGGAAGCAAGATCCTGGGCACTGATAATGGACGGAGGGTTTGCGGTGGGAGGATTGAGAAGAGCTTTAAGGGGTCTATTTATGACCCTTCATTTTTTTCACTTGATACTTTCAATCCTTATCTCCTTGATAAGGATTGAAAAGTAACAGCTATGTATTAAAAAACTTCTCAGGGACAGCAGTGTGGATAGACTGCTGTCCCTGAGAAGTGACTCACCTGATCATCGCAGTCTTTTCTCAAGTTTAAAGGCTGCGGTGATCTTCTCTTTTTTTTTCCTTTTTTGTTAGTGCGCATGCACCGACTGAAAAGTTGGTGCATGCGCACTAGCATAATGGACAGCAAACTGCAGGATGATTGACAGGGAGGGATCACATGATCCCTCCACACATGCGCTGTCCAGCTCTGCTCTTCAGAGCAGAGCTGGACAGCGCAAAAGTTTTCAGATATGTTAATGTACGTCAGCTTCAGATGGCGCCAGCTTCAGATGGCGTACATTAACATGTAAAAAAAGAGAAAAGTTTCTCTAAATAGACTTTCATACATAGCGGTTCTGAGCACTTCCCATACACTGTTATGGGGAGTGCTCAGAAAAACGATAGCAAATGCAAAGCAGCAGATATCTGAGATATCTGCTGCGATGCTTCAATAATACATAGCAATTTCACGGTAAACACCCAAAAACTGTTGTTTTCGGGTGTTTAACACAGGAAAAATCCTTGATAAATAGACCCCTTAATGTCTTAAAAAGGCGTTTGGGTTGGAAGCCTAAGCATAGATAAGAGATTGGAAGTATGTTTGTTTTGCAGTGTCCAGAGCATTTTGATAGGAGCGGTAGATAGAAGTATATGTGAAGAAGTCATTAGAGGTGCGAGATTTACGCCAGTGACGTTCTGCTTTACGGGAAAGTTTTTGAAGATTTTGCGTTGCTGTAGTCTGCCATGGCTGACATCGAAGTCGACGTGTAGTATGTAGTGTCGCTGGAGCCACTTGATCAATGGCTGTTGCTAAGGTTTGGTGAAAATGAGGTACTGCCATCTCAGGGGAGGAGAATGTAGAGATAAGGGAAAGAAAGTGTTGGAGAGAGGTGAAAAATTGTTGAATATTAATAGAATTAAGATTTCTGCGGGTATGAAGAGGTTTGGTAGAGTTAGACAGTAGAGAGGTTAGAGCAGTGGGGGTGAGCGTGTAGCTAATAAGGTGATGGTCCGAGAGGGGGAAGCGTGTGTTAAGAAAGTTAGAAAGTGAGCATAGTCTAGAGAAAACAAGATCAAGGCAATGGCCATCCTGATGAGTAGATGATTCAATCCACTGCGATAGGTCAAGTGAGGAGGTTAGAGAGAGTAGTTTGGAAGCAGCCTTGGAAGGTGGGTTATCAATGGGGATTTTGAAATCACCCAGTATGAGGGTGGGGATGTCTGAAGATAAGAAGTGAGGGAGCCATGCAGAGAAATCCTCAATAAATTGTTGGTGTGCTCCAGGGGGACGATAGATCACTGCAACACGTAGAGAGAATGGATTAAAAATGCGAATAGCATGTTCTTCAAAAGATGTGAACGTGAGTGATGGGACATTTGGTAGAACTGTGAATGTGCACTGTGGGGAGAGAAGTAGTCCAACCCCACCTCCTTGTCTGCCTTCAGGTCTGGAGGTGTGGGTGAGTTGGAGGCCACCATGTGAAAGTGCTGCAGGTGAGGCAGTGTCTGATTGCATGAGCCATGTTTCAGTTATTGCCAGAAGGTTGAGGTTTTTTGAGAGGAAGAGATCATGAATGGAGGTAAGTTTGTTACAAACAGAGCGTACATTCCAAAGGCCACATTTAAAGGACTTTGGAAGAGAGGGGAGACAGGTGATGTGTTTGAGGCTTGCTATAGAGCAGTAGTGTTCTGATGCATGTGTGTGTGAGGAGTGTGGGGGACCTGGATTAGGTGATATATCACCGGCTAATAGAAGCAGAGAGAGAGAAAGATAGGTAAGGGGATTGTAAGATGTGTGACCTTTTATTTTCTGGCGACAGGTGGAGGCTTTACTTGTTAGAGATAATAAATAGGACAAAAGTTCATGGGTATTAACTAGAGGTGAGTGGAGTAATGAAGGTACAATGTGGACAAATGTTTGTGTTGGTGGAGGGGTGAAAGATGATACAGTCCTAAAGATAATGCCATGAAAAGAGACCAAGAAGAGCAATTTGTTAAACATTGTGATGAGAGTAAAAGAAAAAAGTTAGGGGTTTTTAAAGAATTACCTCTTTGCAGTGTACCGTATAGATAGACAAGTATTGCAGAAATAGACTTTGCAGATATAGCTTATTCCTGGGAGTAATCCAATGTAGTCCAATGTTTGTCCAACTGTGTTGTCTAACTGTGCATTTTCGTCCACTTTGTGAGAAAATCCTACTTAGTGTAGAAATCACACACGTCTAACCCCACATACGTCACCCCATAGACTGTTTCTTCCCAGTTGCAAAGCACTAGGGAATTTGCTGGCACTATATAAATACATTTTTAAGATGAGGTTGATGATGATGAAACCTATAGTAAGTCATAGGACTCGATAATTATTGTTTACTGAACCAATATATTAGAAATTAAGGCTGGAAACTGTCAAGAATAGCCCTAGAAATTCCAGATAACCTGATTTGGGGCATACTGCCTGTATCTCCAAAAATGATTAGCTGTAATGTGTATGCACCACTCATAATTGAGCATAATCTTACACTAGTTCTACTTAGTGTAGGGATTTTGGTTGGGTCACTTTATGCTCACAGTGTTTTCTACAATACCCTGTGTTGCAGAAGACACAAAAAAAAAATTAGTTTAGGAAACGATATAGGGCCTGAATCATTGAGGAGAAAAAAAGCATAAAAAAGTAGTAGCTTTGCACCTCGGCAAAACCATGTTGCATTGGGGGGAGAAGTAAATTTAAAATGTGGGGACATATTTATAGTTGGGGTAGGGCATGACCTAGATCAACTTTAAATTTAAGTGTAAAAATAAAGCTATCAAGTATTTGTGTGCTACATGAAAAAACAGCCAGTATTTAACTTATGTGCAAAATAATAAACTAATTTGCATCCCTTGCATTGTAACATGGTTTGTCCCGGAAAACATTCACTCCTTTTTTTGCCTTACTTTCCTTAATGACTCAGGTCCACTATGTGGACGATTTATAAAGTTAAAGAAAAGACACACATTAAGGATTTTCAAATTTTGTTTTGTGGTCAGGCATTTAAGGCAGATGGAATAATTATAGTGCCACCTGGCCTCTTGTGTATTTCACGTGTGTCCACTGGAGTCATCATGTAAAGCAAGGGTTGGCTGGAAAATTTTGGCATGGCCCATGAGTAGCACTTCATCCTTAAATATTGGTTTTAGGTATACAGCACAGGCTTGTGAAAACCCCCTTCAGTGAAGAACTCACCCGGCCTATATAATAATGGGCATTGGGGGATCCTATTTACCAAGCATGAAAGTGGCACTTAATGTTGTGGTAATGCGTTCCTCAGAAATATATTTTAAAAAAATCTTTGTTCTTGAAAAAATGCAGTAGTCTTTATTTTTTTTTTTATTGATTTAGAAGAATAGAAATGTACTTGTTAGTTATACAGGTACCACTAAAGCTCACCTGTGTCTTCCACTTGAACCACTGTTGCAAATCTCCCACTTCCTCAGGGACAAACGCAGGATTTGCAGAGGGGGGTTTCCACACCACGCCGCCAGTGGGCGTGACCAGCATACATGGGGGCGTGGCCATAATTTTAGACAGTGCTTGGCTGCTCTTCAACTCTCCCTATCCCCATAATATACATGGGCAATGCTGCGTGCACTACTGTTAGGTGCATGCAGCTCTCTATTTTCGAGCAGAGCCGTGTGAAGCGGGGGCAGGGTCCAGGCACCTCAATTATTCAGTGCTCCAGGCTTGGAGGGGGTTTCCAGGCACTAGGAAACCCCTCCGCGGTTTGCCTATGTTCCTGGCTCAATGAATAAGGTATCACCTCAGCCAGACAGAGTAAGAAAAAAAACATTGGTTTAAGTGGAAGAAACACACGGTCATGGTGAGCTACAGTGTTGTCCAAATAATTAACCAAAACAAAATAATACACTTTACAAAGTAAAATAAGTTTAATTTAAAAAGAAAACATTAATTAACCCCTACTACGCCTCATCATAACAACTCAATCAGCATCATTAACCCCTTAATAATCATTAAATTCCATCATTAATTAACCCCATCTCATCAATTAATTTCATGCCCATTCATTAGCCCCTCATTACCCCAACATTCTCATTAAAAGAACCCCTTCATCGTAATTAACTTCATTAAGAATATTAACCTCCTTACCCTCATAATCAACCCCCAATCATTATTCCTAACCCCCCTGTATCCTCGTAATTATCCTCATTCATATTCCTCTCCCCCCCCCACTCACCTGTTGCTGATCCGTATGATAGTCAGAGCGTAATTGATCACATATGTCTAAAAACTATTTATATGCACAGTTAATCAATTACAAGTTATAATTAATTTAGAAATGTAAATGAAAGTACAATATAAAAATAAAAATGATGCAGCTCAGGGCCATACTCAGCTCCGGGTCTGGCATGTTGTTTTATTCCTACTTTACATATTCCACCGAAAGGACACACTTCTATTATAGCCCTTGTTTTAAGATCATTTTTTCTGCTCTGTACACCGCAGTGTGAACAGAATGTTACCAGGGCCTGAAACAGGATTAACTGATCCCTAATGAAAATAGACATTTTAATCACACCGACTTTGTTGCAAAACGGATGATGAACCTTGAATCCAACCTGTGCTAGTATGCTGCATATATGATCATAGGTGGGAATGTCTGACCCAGAGATGTCGGTGGTGTATTACCATGACAGTAATTGACATATGCAATATCTTTTCTAAAAAAGGCCCCTGCTGTCGTGGGATGCTGTTAATTACTTTGATGTTAATCCTTGTCTCCAATCCGCCAGTGTAATACACTGCCCAAATCTCCAGGTGAAAAATTCACACATATGTCAATATTCCCTCCTCTAATAGGCGTTAATAACTTTGACGTCAATCACTAGTGATATTCAACCAGTGTACTGTAATACATTTTTCAGGGGAGATATTTCCACCTATGTTCATGATTCAGCATTTATTTTATGTTCGTGATTCAGCATTTATTTCATGCATAGAATGCTCGGTCACGGTGTCACTTGGGATCTCTGGTCCGTATTTCCTGCTCTTTGCACTGTTCACATTGTGGTGAAAGAAGTGAGTGTGGTGGGGCTTACAAATTAAGGCTATAATGTGTTTCATTGCTACTGCACTTCATGTCCCAGGGCTGCACCAGTTTACAGACACAGTTAGCCAGACCCTCCCATATGACCTGTACTGAATGAATTACTGAATTTTGCCCCCCTCTCCATGTATAGCGAATAGTGAGGGGTTCTCCTGGGATCCACCTGTTACTTGAAACGAAGAGACAGCTTTTGACACTAGAAGACTCCAAACACAACATTTGAAAATAACTCTGTGGAAGCTTGTCAGCTTACAGTGTGCATAACTACGGGGAAATGAGCATGAATATGACAGGAAACATATCTGATAGGTTACTATGGTTTTAGTGCAGGTTTGAACCTTTGAGCATGCCTCCCAGTAGTCCCTATATTGACAGGACTGTCCCAATTAGCAGCCGGCATGGGTTCTAGGTAATCTGCGCTTGATTTAGGTGGATCATGGTAGAGGATTTTTTGTGTCCTGATTTTGCTTTTTGGAGTGTTGGGAGGTATACTTTGAACAATGTTAGTAAATAACTGTCAATATATATTTTATCCCAGTCAATGAAGCAGCTCCTCAAAACCTACATTGTGAATATGATGGTTTGACACAGATGAGGTGCAGCTGGGAGGTTAGAAAAGAATTGGTCAGTTCTCTGTCCTACACGTTGTACTACAGAGAGTCACCTACAGATGTCGATAGTGAGGTCTCCTCTTCAATCAGCAGTATATCGGCTAAAAGGTAAGCAAAGTGTTTTTGATGTTTATACTTACATTAATTATATATCCTTGTATATTTGTAATCTGTGGTCAGGCCTGCTCCATGTGTATGGAATATCAACTGGAAAGTCATTCACAAGTGGTTTTGCAGTCCCTCCTCAAAGGTTTACAAGAAGCAGTAGGTGATATCCTTACTCCACCAGTGGTCAACCTGAAAGAACCCTTGCCCAACTCACCAAACAGATAATATACACCTGTGCATGGGAGGTCAGGTCAACACAACGGCCTGATTCATTAAGGAAAAGAAAGTAAATAAAATGAGTAACTTTTCACCTTGGAAAAACCATGTTGCATTGAAGGGGGAAGGTAAATTTAAAATGAGATGACAGATTTATAGATGGGGTTGGGCATGTCCTAGATCAATTTTAAATTTCAGTGTACAAATAAAGCTATCAAGCATTTGAAAGGTGAAAAACAGCCATGATTTAACTTATGTGCAGAATAATATACTAATTTAGACCCCTTGCATTGTAACATGGTTTTGTCCAGGAGAAAACTAACTAATTTTTTGCCTTACTTTCCTTAATGAATAAGGCCCAACATGTTTATTACAGGGAAGTAGGTTTGTGATAGGGTAGGTGTATGGTAAAACATAAACACCATTCTAGTTTATAGATAATCTTGGTGAATAAAGGACTAGCATACCCATCTCTTGTGTAATAATCTCTCTCTAATAGTGCATATAACAGTGGAATGGCCAACCTTTCAGTAGTGCACATTCAGGACTCCATGTTAGTCATTATGAAATAGGACACTAGGGGGTACATTTATCAAGCTGCAGGTTTGAAAAAGTGGAGATGTTCCCTATAGCGACCAACCAGATTCTAGCTATCGTTTTGTAGAATGTACTAAATAAATGATAACTAGAACCTGATTGGTTGCTATAAGCAACAGCTCCACTTTTTAAAACCCGCAGCTTAATAAATTTACCCCTAGGACTCAGTCTTTATTCTGGGTGTTCCTGGGTAAAGTGCAAAATAAATCTCTCTTATAGAAAGTTCTGATTCTGATTGAAACTACATCCTATCATGGTTTAAATATTCCACTAACCTGATAGAACTTCAATCTCTAAATTGTCTCTAGGGAGTGCTTACCTATGTATCCTCATGAAACAATTATAGTGAGGGACATTAATACTCACAAGCCTTCTAGTTTAAGAATGTTAGGATGGCAATAGAGGCGCTTGTGCTTGCAGGGTAATATCAATTGATTACATAACACCTCCAAGTGACCTATCTTCTCTGCTGTGACTGTGGTGACTAACATTGAGCTAGTTTTTTAGCCTGATGATAGCAAGTCTTGGGGCTGCCCAAGGGGATTTCCAGCCCCTAACCTCTACACTGACTGGTAGTAGCAAGGCAGCAGAGGAGTAATAGATTTATATATTACAAGGAAGCAAGAAAGAATCTACAGCCCTAGGTTTTTATAAACTGAACTGTCTTCTATCTTGCTTGTGTGAGGTGAATCAGTGTTTAAATAAATCTCACAGAGAGGTGCTACTACTAAGCTGTTACACACATAAGGATAGTAATACAGAGCGGAGTTTATCTAGGGTAGTGCACTGACAGCCAATAGTATTAAAGGTCGATTACAATTTAATTTATTTATTGAAGTTAAAAGACAAAACTTTATTATCCATTCATTAAAATCCTTATAGAAATAAGGAGACAGCAAAATACTAAAATAACTCATAGGGGCATATTCAATTAGGATTCGCACCCACGATTACGCGCGGTAAAGTGTCATCCCTATGGGGTGCGCACGGAAATCCGTGATGTTGCAGTACCAGGATCCGTGCAGCCACGTGTAACTGCGGGCGCCAATCCTAATTGAATATGCCCCAAAGTGCTCAGTGTAAGGTGACAATACAAATAGTGAAGTTCAAATGTAGATCAAAACAATTATAGATAAATAAAATATTTATCAATCCTCCTATATTAAACATAAATATATATTATAAACACATACTTGCCCACTTTCCCGGAATATCCTGGACTTCAAGGAGAGCAGGCCACCCTTCCGCAAACTGGGATGGGAAACGTGAATTGCGCCATATTGGCCTTACCCCTTTAACACAATGACGCGTACGTGCCAGAATCTTCTGGGTGGGTGGGGAGGATGGGAGTCATAAAGTTGGCAAGTATGTATCAACAGTGCATGTAATAGGGATGTGATTGGATTACACATCTCTCTTGTTTTCGTGTTTATCATCTTGGTTATGACCTTTGTTACCAGGCCAAGCTTATCTATATTTCAGGAGCTATGGTAATCCACAAACTCAGAAGCTCCTTTAAAAAATATGCAGTCTTATCTAATAAATTGTACTGAAATATGTAACAAAATTATTTGCTTCTGAGGTCCTTTATTTAAATAATAAAGGTTTCTACCATTGATATTATGGTTTGCCTTTACCCCAGATTCAGCTTTCTTTGAAATTACCTCTTAGTGTAGTCACAGTATAAACATTTATACAAATCACAGACAGAGCGGGTTTGGCAGAAATATTTATCAATATCATACTGAAAGCTGAACACTTTTGAAAAGACTTAAAATGCTTAACGGGTGATAACACAACCATAGACCTTTTTGGTCTTAACCTTAACCCTTATGTGATATAATAAAAGACACCACATTGACTTGTTGGCAGATAAAACTTTTTTATTTAAATAACCGTTTGTTATTATGGTAGTGGGACAACACTGTACTCAGCCTTGTCTATCCATAAAAGCACCCTAGTATCTACATGTTAATGGGACAACCGTCTCCAGGCATTCCGTAACTTGCACCCTGTGCTAATCGTAACATACCGCAAGCCAGCCCAGAGGAGCTGTACTTACACCGAACCTAAGCCGACTCTTTGAAGGGAACAGGTTCCAAAAGCCTGACTACCATGAATGTGCGCTTCACCCACCTTGCTTATCCTGTACAGTGTTCTCCTGCCACGCCAAAGGCTGAACCAGCCTTAGGACTTCAATACGTGGATTGCTCACACTCACCAAGAGACTCCAAAATACTTCCAAAGCTAAACTAGCACCTGTACCATACCAGGGAACCTGCACCAATTGGCCTTCATACCTCCGGGGCTTAACCAGCACACCAGAACCATACCACGGCCTGCGTTCCTTGTTGGCCCAACATACCTCCGGGACTGAAGCAGCACACCCGTACCATACCACAAGCCCACGCACCAAGTGGCTCATCATTCCTCCGTGCCTGTACTGGCACCCGTATTTTAGAGAACTGGGCCCTCGCATCAATTGGCCACCAAGATTTGGTAATTGTCCCTCTCAGTACAGGGTACTCATATCAGCAGGAAAGGATACACCTCTACCAGGAAGCGATAATGGGAGAAAAGTGATGCTTTCCCTGGAACTAAGAGAGCTCACTAACTCCTCCCTGCTCTTTTAATCTATTCCCTTTGCTCCTGCCCCTTATGACACTTGTCCAGTCATCACCACACCTTCCTGCTTTGTTAACCCGCAGTGATTCAAATAGTTATGCACACAAACCTCAGCTTTTATCTTCCCTTGAGCTTAATCCATCCTTCAGTTGTATTTACCATTTGTGTTTTGCGGAACGTCTCATCAACAAAATTAACTTCTGCTGCAGAGTTGGGTACGATATGGCGACGGTGAATCTGTCGACACCAAAATGTAGACACCAAAATGACGTAAGTCAGGCTGTCGACAAATTCATTTTGTCTACATGTTTAAAAGGTTGACATTGTCAACAATCACAATGTCAGCATTTCAAAGGGCTTTCAGTTCTGACAGCGTGGCAGAGTCCCAGGTTATAAATAGACCTAGCGGCTGTCATTTTTTCATTATGCAATGGGAGCCTGTGTGCGTCGTTTGTAATGGCTTTTTATTTTGCCAAGCATGTTCCAGTGGAATATTATGCTTTATCAAGCTTGAAGAACAGAAGAATTTTCTTTTTCCAAGCTGGAATTAATTTTAACTAGGTATTTCTTGGGGGAAGGGAGGGGGGGGGGGGGGCGGTACCATGACCATAGTTGAAATTTTATTAGGTATTTTTTGGAGGGGACAACCACAGAATTATTACAGATGAAGATCCAGGAATAGGGTGACTATTACTGAGGTTTTTTATTTTTTTCCCAAAAAATTATTTAGGAAATGAGGTGTGTGGTTTATTTAAATTTTGTCTTGGTGCACTACAGGTCACAGTGGGCCCTGGGTTCCAAGGCATGCTGACACTTGTGGTTTCCCAAGTGCAAACATGCCCTGGCAGCCATGGGTATGCTAGTGGTTGTAGTGCTACAAGCACCTGCATGACCAAACTGTTAATGGCAGCCTAGGCTTGCTGGGACCTGCACGAAATGGTGTGTTTTACTATAAATATATATTTAATTGCCCCACACCCACCGCCGAGGGGTTGGGTACTCCTGGGGGGGGTCATCTTTTTTTTGCGGACCCCATCCCCTTAGGAAATCCAGCCCTTTGCTGACCAACATGGGGCTGGCTGTCATTATGGCTGCGGGTTTCCTTGCTATAGTGCCAGCAGTCCTGGCTGGCACAGCCTAGTTCTGGTTTTAGCAATATTGGGGGGGACCGTAGGCACTAGGGTTAATCTGTCTGAGGGCAGGGGAGCACGCTGTTTTTGTTGTTTTCGGGTATTTAACACAGGGGAAAAGTTTGATAAATAGGCCCATAAATTACAACCACAGTTCAAAGGTGCATATGGCATCCCATTAAAGTTGAGACTAAGGCCGGCCCAATCACTGCCAACTCTAAGGACATTTAAAAATTAAATCCTTTTTAGGGACAAAATAGGCTCTATACCCCCTTCTAAGCGACAAACACCCCATATGTGACTTCTTTCCCATCCTTGAAACTCATTTAAATATCTTTTCCCACAAAATGAGATCTCAGTTTTGCATGTGGTCATGAGGGTGCCTGATCCTAATATAAAAAGAGATGATCCAATCCACTCAGTTCCTCCCATCAAAAGGAGCTACATTTTAAAAATGCCACTGTTGTCTTGACCTGTTAATCCATACACTTACCCATATTATCAGGCGCAGTGCAGAACAATGGGTGCATTTATACTACAGGTCTGCAGGTTTACAACTTTGTAAATGATCTTTTATGTTTGTATCGAGATATAATAGAATTGTATTCTAATCAAGTCCATTGATAATGTCTACAGCATTATATACCTGCATAGTGTAATAGAATTACTTTGATCCAGTAACCTAATTAGTATTGTAGAAGCAGTGGCTTGGACTCTACTAACTAACAAATTATTTGCAATTTCAAATATCTTAAGGTCAGATGTACCAAGTTTTACACCATTGTTTATAAGTGTCACAAGATACATTATTATATAAGATCTGTTGGCAGATTTCCCAGTCTAGTAAATACCTGACAAGTAGTAATGAATGTCCAACATGTGTTCCGAATTGCCTGTCGAAGGGGGTAGGTCCCCGAAATGCGTAGCAGGAACACAGACGCTGGTTAACCTGGTTCACACTGTACAAATTGTGATTGGGATTATACTGTATGTTAACACCGTGGCTAGTGCTCACCAACCAAACACAGATGTGTGTCTGTCACAATTACTAGTCCTTGAAATGTAGACTATGTCTCTTCTTCTGCAGAGAGAAGTCATGTGTCAGTGAATCAAATCAAATCAAAGATGGGGTTCCTTATGTACAGTACAGCTGCACTTTACAAGTACCTTCTTCCCAGGCAAATAACTCGTTTTACATCCAGGTCAGACCCAAAGAGGAAGTGAAAACTTTCAAACCTTCTGAAAATAGTGAGTATTATGCTACATAATAAAATTCTCACTCCAGGCAGCTGGAGTAGGATTTCAAGAAGAGTGTTGTATGTAGTAGGGCTTTCGGTGCTAATAAGGTGCTTAGGCCGTTTTAGACCTAATTGCCCATAATCGCTGTGTAAGACATTTGACACTGTGTCCACCTGTGTAAGTGTGCGCCAATAAACTTATGCACAATCGCACATGCATAGTTGTCATGTACATTGTGCTCTTTCAGTTTGACCTTCAGAATGACTTGCAAGAAGTTCAGAAACTTTTATATCTGCTTATTATAGCCCTCCTCTGTTTTGTAGCCCCTTTTTGTTCAAACGTTTAGACGTGTAGACGTTAAGGGCCCTTCACATTAATTAATTTAATTTGCTTGCTGTACAGGATGATTACGGAATGCTGACCAATGGATGGATAGCATGCACAATGTCACTTCATGTGACAGCACGTCTTAAATTCTAACGCACCAAAAAGTATCCGTTTTTGGTGCACTGGCCTTTAAGATACATCCATTGAATATAAGGATCAATGTTTGAATACAGAAGAAATGATACTAAGATAACAAATGCCAGTGGAAAAAACCAAGACTTTTCTGGAAATAACAGGTCAAACCTTTACATTCAACGTGATCACATTAGTGTATTTTTCTTTGTCTCAGTTCAGACTAAGCCTCCCAAAGATCTACAAATAAAGGATCGGTTAAGCCATGGATACATGATGAGGTGGAGCCAACCGGTGGTTGAATTTTCCACTATCCAATTGACATACCAGTTGTGCTACTGGAAGCAGGTACTACAATATGACCATAAACATATGGAGCCTTTTCAGATATTACAGTGTTCTCCCCAGAAAATTTTGCCAAATGGGTGACGTTAAGGAATAGCTGGGTGGGACAGTGTAATACTTTGCAATAATAAACTGCATATGTCATATGTCTTAACCAGTGTACTTAAACCTTAATAACAGTAAAACTTATAACTTTAAATCAAGAAATAACCACACGACAACTAAGTTGGCAAAAGGTAAATTATTTATTTATTTAAACCCTGACCTAATTGGTGGCGAGAGCAGAGCAGTCAGCAGGCAAACGCAAAGCCAAACAGTGGTAGATCCCACTGGTCCCAGGAGTAAACTCCTTTACGATTGACCTGGTGTTAAATTTGGGCTAACGAGGCAGCTGCGCCAATCCTGGACTCGATATTGGCCCCGCTCAAAGCCTGCCAAGGGATCCTTCACTCAGGAGGACCATGAGTCATAATTCTTCGGAGGGTGCAATGGCCCCAGCCATACTGGTAACACCATCTGCTTATTTACGGCTGACTGCCCGCTCTCCTACTAACGATGGCAAACGATGAAGGAACCAAGAGACCGGCCACACCCACAGGGAAAGGATATATACTGAGCACTCTGTCCCTCCCTGTGCCCCTATTGGCCGGATTCTGCACTGTCATAATTAACCCCTTTCCAATGTTAAGTACCTGTCAGACCATATACCATCAGTTTAGGCTCGGTTAGCCTACTTCACTCCTCATAATGAAAACTTTTGGAGGTTATTGCCCACACCTGCCAGAACTGGTAGTCAGTGGTCTAACACACACTGCTGGCTGTAGTGCTCACATAGTGTATGTTCTAATAGAAGATTCAATGGTTATTTTATTATAATTGGACTCTGTTGGGCTCCAAGAACCGAGTGGCAGGTAAAAACAGACAGGTGGTGCACCCAGGAAATAGGTGCTGGGGAGAACACTGTATTAGTATCACTCCCTGCCTCTCTCTTTCTCACACTCTATCTGTCTTTTACCTCTTCTTATTACTCATTTCCATTCTTTGTTATAATTAGTCCTCCAGCTATTTATTAGCTAAACATTAACTATATATTCTGACTCTTTTAGCTTACACTTTAACATGTATATATTCCCTTAACCACTGTGTTTATGACTTTGTAGGGTGACTCAGAATGTCCTGATCAGTCACTGGTCAATGTTTCTGGCAACCTGCCTGAATATTGCATTCCAAGTTCTGAACTTCAAGGTTCCACTTACTATACAGCCAGGGTGCGTGCAAAGCCTGATGGGAAGTCTGGCTATAATGGTCCATGGAGTGACTGGAGTCAAAGTTACTCATGGAAGACCGACAAAGGTAGCGACAATTTTTTACTGTACTTTCACATTTCGCATCTCTATTTTGTCTTTCATTATTCACCTACAGCTCTGTTATTCATCCTTTCAAAGTTCATTCTGATGCTCATTGTCTTTTAAATTTTCCAATATTGTTCATCACATTTCCACAGATTTTATCCATTTTCTGCTGAGCCCTTTCATTTAGCACGCACTTCAGCCAATTGCCACTCTGAATTTTAGCCGATCCATCCAAAAAATCATTTCAGTCAGTGGCTGTCCTTTTTACATGCTCCTTGCTTGCATGCGCCAGGTGCTCTATCATTTGGCAAACATTTTAAAATAGTTTCTAGGGACACTGCTGCAGGTGAATCTAAACATCACGCTGGATACTGTCTCAGTGGACCTCAGCGCACTACAATCCCCATTATGTCATGTGTACTGAAGTTGATTCTAATGCAGTTTTTTTACATTTGAAATAGTTTTCAATAAATATAATTTTATAGAATAGACATTCAAAATAGATGGTAATAATTACATCTAAAAAAGGGTCCCAGTCAATGCCCAATACAAACCTTTAATTTAGAGAGGGAGAGTTAAAAGGTAAGCATAGGTGCCACTATTTTGAAGGGTTGAGGTGTAGTACAGGTGTCAGCATAGGGTATCAGTATTGTGCATGGTGGTAGTGTTTTGTAGCTTGCAGAACAGTGGAAGTCAGTACTGTATTTGGTGCAGTGTAGTGTAGATTTTTGCATAGTGTGGGTGTCAGTATGGTATGTGGTAGCAGTGCAGATTGCAGCTTAGTGTGGGTGTCAGTATGGTATGTGGTAGTAGTGCAGATTGCAGCTTAGTGTGGGTGTCAGTATGGTATGTGGTGGCAATGCAGATTACATCATACTTACCAACTTGCCGAAGTTGGCTTCCGGGAGCGGTGGGCGTGATGGGGCGGGGCCCCAAAATTTGCGTCATTTTTTGGCCCCGCCCCTGTGACGTAATGACACAAACGCGTCATTTGACAGTAGGGGGTGGGGCCAAATGCCGCAATTCTCGGTAAATCATGGCGTTTTGGACCTAATTCTGCCAACTTCACAAGGAAGTAGGCAGAATTCTGCCAGATGCGGGAGATTGCCACACTCTCCCGGGAGTCCGGGAGATTCTCGCGAAATGCGGGAGTCGGGAGAGTTGGCAAGTATGGATTACATTTTAGTGTGGGTGTCAGTATGGTATGTAGTAGCAGTGCAGATTACAGCTTAGTGTGGGTGTTAGTATGGTATGTGGTAGCAGTGCAGATTACATCTTAGTGTGGGTGTCAGTATGGTATGTTGTGTCAGTGCAGATTGCATCTTAGTGTGGGTGTCAGTATGGTATGTGGTAGCAGTGCAGATTACAGTTTAGTGTGGCTGTCAGTATGGTATTTGGTGGCAGTGCAGATTACAGTTTAGTGTTTGTGTCAATATGGTATTTGGTGGCAGTGCAGATTACAGTTTAGTGTGGGTATCAGTATTGTGCTATTTGTATTACAATGTGAATGCCCTTTGTTTTTGAAGTAGAGGTGCATTGTTGGATGTAGCATAATGTAAGTAGTTTAAGTCATAGGCAAACCGAGGGGGGGGGGTTCCTAATGCCTGGAAACCCCCTCCAAGCCTGGGGCAATGTATAATTGAGGTGGCTGGACCCTGCTCCCGCTTCACACAGCTCTGTTTGAAAAGGGAGAGCTGCGTGCACCTAACAGTAGTGCACGCAGCATTGCCCATGTATATTATGGGGATAGGAAGAGTTGGAGAGCAGCCAAGTACTGTCTAAAAGTATAGCCACGCCCCCAAGCATGCTGGTCACGCCCACTGGCAGCATGGTGTGGAAACCCCCCTTTACAAATCCTGCGTTTGCCCCTGTAAGTATTGTGTAGGGTGACAGCATAGTGTAGCTTGTAGTGTGGTGAGGGAGTACTGTGTGGCCGGGATGCAGTATAGTGTTGGTGGAAGCAAAGAGTTAGTATCTGTACTTTGTGAGTGTACTAGGCTAACTAAGGCTGTAGCACAATGTTTGTGTCTATTGTGCAGGGGGGAGGGGGGCAGTGTAAAGACATTGGATACACAGTGCAGGTGTCAATATTGTGTGATAGTAGCAAACCTCCCAATAAGAGGGTGAGAGGTAGGAGTGCCAAGCAACGAGGAATTGACTGCATATGCATATACATGGAAGTGCTACATAATGATGTCAAGTGATGTTTTCAGGAAGGACAGAGAAGGACAAAACTAATAAAACAATCATAAAGTGTGGTATGGTGGACCGTGACCTGTGGAGACTTATGGTAGTAGGAGGACAGTGTAGGGTGAGGATGTTACTGTAACAGGTTGCCAATTCCAGCAAGGGGTCATTTACAATTTGCATTGAGCAATGCTACACTTGTTACCTCAGAATTAATAGTACACATAAATATTAACATAATAATTACAGGAGTTTCACAACATTTTGGTAGGAGGTGTAGTTGTATCAATAAATCTATATTAAAGCAGCAGTCTCAAGAAAAAAAACATATTTTGTTTTTTTTTAGCATAATAAGAAGATTGTCGGTATTAACCATTTGCCTTGTAGGTTGTTCTTCAGGCTGCTATTAAAAATGTATGATGCTGGACTGCCATGGCAACACCACAGTCACATGGCACATATTGTAGTGAGCAGAGAGACTTTCGATTGCCCTTCAGAACTCTATTTGCACTGCGACATCCTCTTTTTTTCCCCACTCTGCCATCACATAATATGCAGTAAGCCTGTGTAATAAACTGACTGTGTCTGGCTATGGCAGTATATTTACATTGCCTCCTTGTTGACAAAGCCACAGCTGGCAGAAAATTAGGGTCACCGTAGTTGGCATAGCCCTCAACCCACCCTCAACATATAATGAGAAGTTTCCTGTTGTCTTGTTGTTTTGCAGTTGTGGATACAAAGACCATATGCATTTATGCATTTGTTATCTCCATAGTGCTCTCAGTTTGTGTATATCAGGGGTACAAGTACTGCAATAGGTGAGTAAACGCAGAAACAATATGATGGACGCTAAAATAATCACTTGTATTGACTATTCATTACTTATTATTTACAGGTACGTTTCCAATACTAGCTCACCTATACATAGTAACAGCAATTAATAGTGACAAGAAAATTAGAATTTTCCTTAATATGTAGGACATTATTCTGCTAAAGGGCTTGTACGTATGGGCTATGTAATCAGGTGGCCTTAAAGCCGGCTACAAACACAGTTTTGCTTTGAATGCTCTATAAAAAGTGAGAACAGAGTACAAAGTTGTGTCTCCGCTTTTAACAGGTATTGTTTTCCAATGCTCCTTGTATGGGACCTAATGGAGATGAGGTAGATTTTCACATAACAAGGCCTTTCTCTATCTCAGGTCTTCTCTCAAACTATCTCACTCCATAGTCTTGAGGCCAGTTTGCCCACTCTTAACAGTTGAGTGAATCTGTCTGTTTCAGAGAAGCTTGCTTTGACTCATTTTATAGTTCATGAGTGCAAATAAGCCATCCCATACAATGTGTCGCCATTAAAGACTTGGCACAGTCCTCCCAGTACAGGTCTGGTAAGAAAACTAGTGTACAGGAACACGGTGGGGTTGCCTATAACAATGAATCAGATGTTTGCATTTCTTTTTCTAAACTACTCTACAAAAATGACAACTGGAACCAGATCGGGCAGTGACACAGTTTTCCCGTGTACTAGTTTTTATAAATGTTCCCAAATGTCACTTCTGAAAACATGGCAAGTGCTGGTATTGAGAACCATAAAATTCTCATGAACCCCTAAACCCTAAATTACAATTGAAAATCACCACCCCCCCCCCCCCCCCAGAAAAAAAATTAATTAGTTCAATTAGTTATAAGTTAGTTAAATACGGCTCCGCCCTCTGGAATTATAATTAATTTCCTGCCAGCGTGGGTGAATGAAGGTGTGTTTATATCACAACTTACACAATCTGCAGTGTTCTATGTGTATGTCCTGCCCCACCTGACATCAGTGCGTTTGTATTCCACAGTGAATAGCTTGCCCTGTGGATTTCAATATGCAGAGCACATACATGCCCAGAAGAATGACACATGTTTACTTTGCAGGTCCTTTAATATAAGCTCTTTTAACCAAAAATATAGGAAATTTACAAACATGGGTCAATAACATACATTAGCATTAAATAATAAAAAAATGTCCACAAAAAAGGGACTAACCATTTAGTTATACTTCCACAACCTCCCACTAACAAAAGTAGAAACTATTGTCTGGAGTCATCTAGCTGACGACAGGGATCTAATAAAATGAGTTTCACACTGCTATATAGTGAGGAGTCTGTGTCTTCATCGGATGGCACTTCTACGATCAACTTAGTAAATGCAAGATGGTAAAATGATGACAGACAACATCTGGCCTGAACAACTCTCCAAACTGTCTAAACTTCTTTCTCACAAAACAGAGGGCGAGTAGGCCCAAGGGAAGACAAGTGCAGAGAGTGGGCCCTCCATCCTCATCTGCACAATGGGGGGATGGGTGGGGAAGAAGGGAGGTGGAGGGAGGGGTTAGGAATAGGGCCAATAGGAATTCAATAAGACAGAAAAGATGTGAGAGAAAAGTCAGACATTAGGGAAAAAATGGGATTTAAAAGAGGCTACAAGAATGCTGTGGGCAACCTGCCTTTATTTTTTCCACATATGTCACCATGATATTATTATATTAAGTATTAAATGGTTGATGTATTTTGTGGGCCACAACAGATACATACACCGTGGAAATATACTATTTTAGTCTAATAATATAAAAACATGCAAATAACATAATTTCTACATTAAAATGCAAATTAGTGCTGAGTAATCACAGCACCTGTATCAAATACTGCAAATCCATAAATACAATCTCAGTGGCATAAAAAAAATCACAATGGGATAAATTGGTCCTCTAATGCATATAGATTTCCTCCAGAGGAAAATAAGGGATATCCAAATGTCTGTCTTTTTCCAATTCCTCTGAGTTAAGAGAAAAACTCAGAGAGAAAAAAATACCATAGGCGTCATTGGCAATAGGGAGATCAAGGTTCCAAAACTAGATTTTATTATATCCGCAGAATAGTGACTCATGACAGTCACTTGAAGAGTTCAATTAAGCTTTTGATAGATATGAGCACAACATAGAACTGCGCATATCTCTAAAAGAATTTCCTTGGGCATATTCGCATCAGACCTACTTTCCTAGTGCTGTTTTATATATTGAGACACCTGTTTGGAGCGACTGAATCTTTTTGATGCTTTTGCACTATATCGCTGCACTTTTCAGTAGTACGTGTGGAGATTGCGGAGAAGGAATCTTTGTGGAACCTCTCGGTTCTTGGGGGAAGGAGGAACAGTATAACCACCGCATATATTGGGTTAGATTTACCCACTAATTAGGCTCCGATGCCCAACGGAGCAGCGTGAACATCCAGTCATCTGCTAAGGTGGTTGATTACTTTATACAGGCTCCTTTATGCTTGGAGAAGAGATATACCCCCTCGTACATATTGACTATATGCTCATGATATCAAGGAGATTCTAGTTCATTCCCTCTCACACTATCATCATTACCATCATCATTGGCAGGGGCAGGGGGGCATCTACCTCTGGGGCTGGTCCCATAATAGGCTACTTTGGGCTGGGTCACTGGGCCAACGACATTTTTTCTTTTAAAATAGGCTTCTGCGTCGAGTCTTTTGCCCCCCTGGCTAAAGTTAGCCAGCCCTCCCCTGATCATTGGGCAGAGTTATGTGCAGTTCTATGTTGTGCTCATATCTATCAAAAGCTTAGTCAAGCTCTTCTATTGACTGTCATTAGTCACGATTCTGTGGATATAATAAAATCTAGTTCTGGAACCTTGATGTCCCTATTGTCATTGGCACCTATGGTAATTTTTTTCTCCTTTATTCAACTCAGAGGAATGGATAAAGACAGATATTTGGATATCCCTTATTTTCATCTGGAGGAAATCTATATGCATTAGAGGACTTATCCAGTTTATCCCATTGCGATTTTTTCATGCCGCTGAGATTGTATTTATGGATTGCACTATATGATAGAGGTGTTGTGATTACTGAGCACTAATTTCCATTTTAATGTAGAAATTGTGTATGTTTGCATGTTTTCATATTATTAAGCTAAATTATTATGTTTCCGCAGTATATGTGTCTGTTGCGGCCCAGGTACATCATTGCATTTGCGTTTTTTCAGATACTTGTTTCTTTGGGGGACCAAAGACCACTTACAATTGGTGGCCTCGACCACAGCCTATCAAGCGCCCAAAGATTTACTGTGTTTGTTTGATGTATTTTGTGGCTGGTGGGGGTGGCGAGGGCACCAACTGGTATGTGACTTATTGTTTCTCTCTCTTTAGATTGAGACAGAGGTGGAATGACTCCCTACCCAACCCCAGCAAAAGTGAACTACTCAGCAAGCTCCCACTGGTGAGTACCTCCCAGCAGAATGATTAAAGGTCGGAGAGACAAACGACATTAAGATTTTAAAGCAGAGTGAACTAAAGATAAGAGGAATGCATTGCTTAAAGAATGTATGTTATTAACAAGATTATGGGGTATGTTTATTAGAGGTTAAAAACCCCTATTGCCTGCAGAAGCCCCTACCGACAATAAGATTTGCTGGGTATTGTGGTGGTGCAGGAGAAATTTAATGTAAGAAATGCTTTATTCTTTGAACAAATCATTTTTTTCAAATGACAAATTATTTTATTAAATATTATATTTTATTTTTTATTATTATTATTATTATTATTATTATTTTATTTTTATTACTGAAAAGTCGAAGTCTCCACTGAGCAATGTGTGAACCGCTAAACCATTTAAACATGTATTAAAGAGGTGTGATAGGCACACTAACCCTTAATCCATGCAATGTAAATAATAAATATAATAGACGATATTACTGTTACAACACTTCATCTAGTTTCTAAAAGGTTATTCCTAAAGCTTAAACTTGTTTACTTACAGAGCCATTATTTTGTCTATATCTCATAATACCGTTATCTCCTCCACAAATCATCTTGTTAGTCGTTTTCATGTGTCATAATTAGAGATGGGCGGGCTCGGTTCCCCGAGAACCGAACCCGCCCGAACTTTGCCTATCCGAGTACCGAGCCGAGCAGGCTCCGTACTCTCCCGCCCACTCGGATTCCAAATCGAGGCCCGAACGTCATCGTGACGTCGTCGGATCTCAGGGCTCGGTTCTCGCGATATTTGAAAATTATAAATACCTGCCTCCACAGCAATCCATAGCCATTTGACAGAGGGAGAGAGCAGGGTGTAGTCACAGGCTGATTAGAGTAGGGACAGAGAATACAATTCTGATTACAATTCTGATTACAATTCTGATTACAATTCTGATTACAATTCTGATAACAATTCTGATTACAATTCTGATTACAATTCTGATAACAATTGATAGAGAAGAGAGGAGGATAGAGGAGTCTTTTTTTTTCAATATTTGGCACTACAAGTGCTTTGGGGTGTCTCCCATTATTTTGCATTAATATTTCTGGCTGTCAAAAGTACTATTTTTCAGCAGACTAAAAATATAATATTTAGCACTCCCAAGTGCTTTTGGGGTGTCCCCCATTCTTTTGCATTAATATTTCTGGCTGTCAAAAGTCATATTTGTCAGCAGTATCTAAAACAATTTGTAGCACTACAAGTGCGTTTGGCTCATAATGGATTCAAAGCAGTCCACATATGAGCAGAATCAGCAACCAGGTTCTGTCACCAGTCCTGATGGTAGTGTTCCCCGTACGTCATCTGGGAAAGACGATGTCAAACTACACAGTCTTTTGAAATCAGTCAAAAAAACACACACCCACAAAAATTTTACTGTGTTGAAGTGCAAAAGAAGTGTAACTGAGGAAAAGTTAACTGCCGATAAAAAAAAAATTGTCAACATGCCATTCTACACCCGCAGTGGCAAAGAAAGAATGAGGCCTTCGCCTTTCTCTATTAGTGGCAGATCAAAAAATGTTACTGAGCCTTTTTCTTGTACGGACACTCATGACAAAGTAAAACCAAGTAATTTGGAGTCTAAAAGTGGTGCAGTGGTGCAAAAGTACTGTTACGTGTGAAAGCCGAGCTGCAAGAAAACAGTAAGGCATTAGAGGATAATGTATGCTCTGAATCAGAAATGACACCAATCCCTGGGGAGAGTCCATCCACCAGTGGTATGTCTAATCGTGAGCATTCTGTTAGTGACAGTGTACCCATAAAGAAGGTTCTTTCAGCAGTTCTGCTGATGTGTGCCTTAACAGCCCGAGTGTAGTCGGTGATACACCAATTGAGGATGCCGCTTTTGAATTAGAAGAGGATGAGGGGGAGATTTGTGTAGGCGATGAGGGCACTAATGATGATGTTGATGATTATGATGCAGACAGATACCAAATTGCCTTTCTCAATTACTATTTATATTCTAGACTCTATAACGGCTGAATAGTTTACTATTTTACTCCTAGTGGAGAGGGGGTCTGATGCAGACAGATACCAAACTACCTTGGTCCATTTATTTTTACTTAATAATTCCACAGTCTATGCAGGCTGTTTTTTTTCTATTCAACTACAAGTGTAGGGCGGGGGGGGAGGCATAGATAGCCACTAAACTACCGTGGTCCATTTATTTTTACTTTCTAATTCCACAGTCTATGCAGGCTGCTTTTTTTCTATTCAACTACAAGTGGAGGGTGTAATATACACGCAAAGACGATGGCTGCATTGCCAATAGGCAAAGATGAAGAGGAAGACAACCAGGTTTGTGTGGAGAATTAAGGATGGCCTGCCAGGGATTAAACTGTTTTCTTCCTAATTTATTAGCTTTAGAATTACCTTACTTATACAAGAAACAGGTGGAGCACTAAATTAGGTTATTTTATGCCCAAAAGCATTGAGTTTTAAACAAAATTGCAAAACAAAACCAAACAAAACCAAAACCAAAACACGCAAGGGCGGTTTGGCAAAACCAAACCCAAAACACGACGGTAATCCAGATCCAAAACCAAAACCAAAACACGGGGGTCAGTGAGCATCTCTAGTCATAATACAACATTCTGGCTGATGTAATTTATGGTGTGCTTTGATGTCACTGGTAGCATGGTGAGGCTGGAACATCTGAAATATTGAAATAAAGCAGATAACAGGAATATGTACACAACAGCTTCTTTCTATGAGTAACATCTGCATCCCACTTTATAAGGTATAATTAAGTGAAAACATATGTTTGAGGATATACTGCCTTATTGTAGCCCACTCATGTCAGGTAGACATGGTGTGTATTGTTTTTATGTGTGTACACATAAGGGGTCCTGCATCTGCCATAGTGAGTAAGAATTGATATTTGTGTTTGGGCTGGGACAGTCTGGGCTCTGATTTGAGGAACTGGATATGTCCTGATTGGTCATGTTATGATTGATAGACCATTTATCCAACCCAATGTTGTAATGCTTTAAGGGGTTGGCCCTTGAGGAAATTATTTAAGTAGTTTATGAATGAAACAGAGCATTACACCCCAGTGGTGAGGTATCCAGTCTACAGGATAAGGTGACTGGTGAGAAACTAGTGTGAGTTTTACTTGCCTCTATCCCAATCATCCTCAGCCTCCTGACAACAGTTGGTACCCGCTGCTGCTCCCCTGAGTGTAAGTTCCATTGATAGCTTTCTGCTGACTTAAGAAGCTGTTTGCTTCCCCTGAGTTATTCCAGAAAAGCATTTGAAAAGGCATTAGTGATTGGTGTCCATTACTTTCGCAATCAACCATATGCCAATAAGAATCATCAGAGCCATGAGGGCTGTGGTTCAATCCTTCCTACATTTTTAAAGCTTACCTTATCCCTGATGATACTATTCACACTAATGCACCCTCACAGTTGTTCCAATCTCCACTCTGTGCCACACTTGCTCCTTTTGTTTCAGCTGCGCCCTCTTCATCTTAGAATGTAAGCTAATGAGCAGGGTCCTCCATACCCTTTGTTTTCATGTCTGCTTTTATTTTGTCTACCTTTTCTGTCCCTGTTTTATGTATGTCCTTGTTTTATGTATGACTTGTTTTCCCTACTGTGCGGCGCTGCTGAGCACTGTCACGACTTGCAAATCTACGTTCTTAATAATAATAATAATAATAATAATAATAATAATAATAATAATAATGTAGCATAAGGATCCTTACTACAGCTGTAGCCCTCTGGCTGGAAGGATGGTTTGATTTAAATAGTACGTTTCATTGTTTTTCCCTTTGATTGGACTATGCCTCACCTCACATATGGTCATTTCCATTGTTTTTACCCATCACAATTAGAGATGGGCAGGCTCGGTTTCCTGAAAACCGAACCCACCCAAACTTCGGGGATCCGAGTACTGAGCCGAGATGGCTCGGTACTTTCGTGCTATTTCGGATTCAAAATGAGGCAAAACATCATCGTGATGTCGTCGGATCTCGGATCTCACGAGTTTTGGAATCTTTAAACACCGCCCTCCACGGCGATCTAGCGCCATTTGAGAGAGGGATACAGAAGGGGTAGGATAGAGTGGCAAAGACAAGAGCTCCATTGCTGAAATACCAATATACAAGTCCTTGCAGGGTTTTTTTCTGCATTCGCACCAATAAGTGTAGGGTGTGATATGCACCTAAAGAGAAGAGCTGCATTGATAATTTTGTCATTGCTGAAATACAAATATAATATACTAGTCCTTGCAGGCTTATTTTCTGAATTTGCACCAAAAAGTGTAGGGTGTTATATACACACAAAGACAAGAGCTCTATTGCTGAATTTGTCATTGCTAAAATACAAATATACTAGTCCTTGCAGGCTTTTCTTCTGAATTTGCACCAAAAACTGTATGGTGTTATATACACTTTTTGCTGGGAATTACAATGGCTCTCTTTAGTGCATTGCCTGGCACCCTGGATTGCTGTGTGTCTGAAGTCAGTGCGCCCTTAATGCCTTTAAATTTAAAGCGCCAATGTGAAGACCCCGCAGGGACACTGTTTAAACACTGCATTGGCGCTTTAAATTTAAAGGCATTAAGGGCGCACTGACGTCACACAGTGCTGCTGGAAACCTGCACAGTCGGAAGGAGGTGCTGTCAACCTTCTGCTGGCATCGGAGATCTGGAGAGTCGTTTTGCAGGTAAGTCTGTCATTGTACCTGGAGTTTTTTACTTAAATCGTTCTTATATTGTAGGTGTCCTCTGTGGTGGTGTTATGGTAATCGCTTCAGCTCTTATTCCGCTCTTATCACAATGATGTCACATTTTGTCACATCCACTTCCATAATGCTTTTTACTATGGATACATATGGGCTGAGAGATATAAGTTTAAAAGAAAATTACACATAAAATGGAGCAATCATTGAATAAGTGCGTATTATAAAGCCAATAATTATTATCATATATACAGTAAGATGAATGACAAAGGGACTCTAAAATGACAATTTTCAATAACACCTTTTTCTGCATTTTTAAGGGATATTGGAATCTGAATTTATCGCCATTCATTGACCAAGATTTCTATGCAGAAAAGGAAGGGCTCTCAGTCTGTTTACAAATCAGGTAAGAAATGGGGCGGCATTTGTTATCCTAAGGTTAAAGAGTTACAAAGGGTTGTAGCCGACAATGTCTACACAGTTTCAAAGTTGCTGTCAGTGGCTGTTCTCACCAGAGTTTGTGTATAAACAGTGCTCATAGTGAGTCAATATTATGCCGTCACAACACACCGGCACTTCTTACTACTTTCTTTGAAGCTGGTCTAAGCTGCCTGGGTTTATATATAGTTAATTCACAGTTTCTATATTTACATCAGTGCTGTGTTTATGGTCGGCCTGGGAGGGAATGCAAGGATAGTGCCACTAGGAATCACCCATTGGCGGAACTACCATTGATGCAGCAGGTGCGGTGCACCAGGCCCCATGGAGATAATGGGTCCCACTGCACTGGGAACTAGCGAGCTGTGCGCCCCGGTTTCCTCCTCCTCGTTTCCCTGCATCGGACCCAACAGCTCGGTAGTTGCACCTCTGTAATCGCCCACCTGTCAGTTCCAGAAGACGGAGTAATACATTGCGTGACCAGTGCAATGTGAAAGTGATCTATTTGCTGCATTTCATAGTAAAGCCGCAGCAGCTCTATAGTGGCTGTAATAGGGTTTTATTTCTATTGGCGCTATCCTGGCACTCCATCCCCATAAACCCAGTCACGTTCCTCGACAATTCATTGTTACATGAGAGGCTGTCTGCAGGTAGTAGGACCAGCTGGTTTTGGCCATTGTCTTTTAAAACAGTCTGTGAATCGATGATGGGAAATTTTATTAAAACATGTTGTGGAAGGGGACAGGGGGTTAACATCATGAAGCTTGGTGAACTTGTATTCCTTTTGTTTTTATAAATAAAATACAGTTACATTGATTTCCATGAAAACCTTTCGGGCCCGATTCATTAAGGAACTTAGGCAAGAATTTGAGTAAGTTTTCTTACTTAAGTTGTATGGACAAAATCATGTTACAATACAAGGGGTGCAAATTAGTTTATTATTTTGCACACAAATATCAACTTTAAATTTAGGTGTGTAAATAAGCTAGTATAAGTATTTGTGTGCTACATGAAAAAACAGCCAGTATTTAACTTATGTGCAAAATAATAAACTAATTTGCACCCCTTGCATTATAACATGGTTTTGTTCAGAAAACTTTATTAAGACAACTTACTCAATTCTTGCCTAAGTTCCTTATTGAATCAGTCCCTTCATTGTATTAAAATTGACCCCTTAGCAACACTATATTTACTATATACTGTATGCTTCCTTTTTTGGTCCTGCCCAAAATGTATGCTTCTGTACATTTACAGATCAGTCACGTTCATCAATTAAAGCATAGTATAGTATTTAAAACTCATACTAGTCAACTTGTAAGATGTTCCCTCTGGAATCTGCCAAAGGAGAGATGTGCGAGGGTGTGGCCAATGAGGTTCCAGTCATGATGGCCGCGCACCAACTGTGCAATGCCGCGATTTACAACATTGCACAGCGGGCCATGATGGGATTCAGTGCAAATCGTGGGAGGAAGTGAGAGAAGTGGAGGTATTGGACAGAAGGGGAAGAGGGGTTACCTGAATGATATTGGGGAAAATGGAGAGACAACGGAAACAGCTAAAGGAAAGGAGATGGGACACATGGGAAATATAAGGGAGAGGTGAATAAACAAATGGACACAGGAAAAGGGGGGAAAGGGCAGATAGCACTGCATTATTTAACTGTTATACAGATACAATATAGTGTTGTGCTATGGGGTACATACACAAGACAGATAGCCAGCCAGATGTGATGCAGTTAACACTACTGGCTGATGAACAGTGCGTCCATGTGTGTGATGACATTATTTCACACATGTGGTCACTAAGGACACTTGGAGGCAGATGGGCTTTGTAAGCATGGACACTGCCCTCCACAGGTCTCTATTTATCGGACATGGCAAAGACAACAAGAATTACCATTCCCCGCTACCCCCCACCTCCTCTTTCTTTCCCTTCTTCCCCACTATAGAGACATTATATGGGGTTACAGCCTATATGTGAATACAGGCTATAGGGTCAGCTACATGTCCAATGCTGGGAAAGCTAAACTGTGCTATGGAGACACTATAGGGGGATAGTATGAGGAGGATTTAGTTTGAGATTGATAGATATGAGGGCACTGTATGTGTGAATGATGCATATGGGACATGTGGAGTTTGTGTTTGATACATATGGGACGTGTGGAGTTTGTGATTGATACATATGGAAGATATGGAGTTTGTAATTGATGTTTATGGAACATATGAAATTTGTGATTGATACATATGGAACATATGGAGGTTGTGACTGATGTATATGGAACATATGGAGTTTGTGATTGACACATATGGAACAAATGGAGTTTGTAATTGATGTATATGGAACATATGAAATTTGTGATTGACACATATGGGACATATGGAGGTTGTGACTGATGTATATGGAACATATGGAGGTTGTGATTGATGCATATGGGGACAGAATAGTTTGTGATTGATGCATTAACAAGACCAGTGTACGTAAATAGTGTAAATTTAATACATGCCATAACTCCCACTAAGGACCCTGTTTCTTATGAGTGTCTTTGGGGTCAATCAGGCAGGGGAAAATTAAGTGGAATATGATTCCCAGGGCAACAACTCTGCCTGGCTGATGGTAGCCCTAATCCACTACTGATACGAACAGATCTCTCACTAACTAGATTACAGAAATATAACAATTTCTGTAGATTTGTTTAATTTCCCAGCAATGCTTCTAAGTTGGCATTAAATCTTGACTAAACAATTTGAATTATATATATGTACTTTACAGTCTATTCTATTTAATATGCCATTTACTGTTCTTCCCAATCTATAGAAAAACTTACTGTAGATGTAAGTGTGCTTGTCAATAACTATGTTTATGTGACAGCTTTAATATCACTTTATAGCTTGAATTGTATTCAGTTTTATCCTGCCTTGTGTATCATTAGAGTAAAGGAAACTGCTTGACTTGACAGAAACTAGGCTTTCGGTTTCTCTAGAGACTTGTTAAAGCTAAGATACATTTAAGACATTTATACAAATCTCCGTCTTTACCCCTATTTGTCTCATGCAACATTTTGTACATTTAACGTAATCGCAAGTGAGAACTCCTATTCATACTGCATGACCAGTTTCATTGGTCACTCAGAGTAATTTGGAAAAGGCTATGTTATATAATATGCTAGACTGACTTTGTCAAGTATCTACTGTCTATTTAAAAATCAGTGTGAAGTTTTAAAATGCAAAGCAGATGTACAGAACCATACTGATCCTTTGGTCATGAGGTGAGTGAGGTCAAAGGGTAGAGCCAACAGAGGTTACCTCTGATTTTTTTTTATTAAAATGACAGGATCTGATTGGTTGTTATATAGCAACCACCAGATTTTTTCCTTTGGATCAGTTTTTCTGAATGCTACCCAGTACATTGTGCAGCACAAACTGCATGGTTATGCTTCTATCATCTCATTCTAGTGCACCAATACATTTCCAATGACAGACTGAATCAGATATTGATTCATATATTTAATATTGAATGAGGTCCATGATTGGTAGGTGATGGTTTAAATGTGTATGAATAAATATGCAATGGATAAAAAGTTTAGCAAAGGGCACAAGTCCAGGCAAAGGAAAATAAGTGGACACACTGAGCTGCGAGCAGAAATCAGGGTTAAAATTATTAACAGTAATAGGTTTAGCGTGTCATTACTCTGGGGGGAATTGAATTCCCCCCATAGACTGTTCTGTTCAACAGATGTTCTCCTACTAGCCAATATCTCAGCTGAAGAATGGAGGCCACAAATGTCCTGTATAATGTACACAGTATACCAGATACACAGAAGTAGTTTCTACACATACCAATCAATAGCAGACAAGTTTTCATGAGTATGAACACACAGCAAATTACCATTGCATAGTACTCATCAGACAAACTTCAATTGCCAATATTATCCTTGTGAAAAAAAATAGTGATAATTTTATGTGAAGATTGTATTCCTCTCGATGGAATACATGTACATTAATAGAGTAGATAAGGCTCTATAATCTATAATATAAATGTCTAGTGGCGTGTGTTAGTCTGTCTGTGTGTGTGGAAAAAATAAAACCAAGCTGCAGCGCCACCTGCTGGGCGGAGTTATACACTGACCTACTAAATTCTTAGTGTGTGTGGGGAAAAAAATTCAGAAAGGGCTGAAATTTTGTATACTAAGATGTTTTTAATTTGTTAATTTAATTTGTTAATTGTTAAAAGTGTTTATAAAGATTTTAAAAAAAAATATATATATATATTTCTTGAAGGAGAAGTGACAGTTGGGAGTGGTTGGTGGTTGCCGGGGGTGACAGTGGGGAGTGGTTGAGGCCTGGGCTATGGCCCAAATGCATGACAAGAACCTTTTTAACACCTTAAGTAGCTTGATTTGACTAGAATGCATGAGTATCATGCACGGGTTAACTTGTGAGTTTATAAATAAGCATATTTCTATCTGAATCGTATGGAACGGTTCATTCAAAGACAAGTGAATTTTTCATTTGTATTAGACAGAAGACTAGCTATCACCAGAACCACCAGCATTTCATATGCATTTTATTTGAGAGCAAACTGACCAATAAAATTTCATGAATCATTATAATTTTCTTGGAGTGTAGGAGGGAACTGTGATCTGTCCTGTCATTAGTTTGAGAATAGTGTGGACATATTAGCAGTAAGACGTGACCTTTGTAGGCCCGTGATAATGCAAAAGGAAGTGTGGAACATTACATGATGAGTATTATCAGACATGTGATACTCCTCACACATTCATTTTCACATTCAGCATGTCACTTCTCACACTTGTCATTTCTCATACTCACTCATCATGTGACTTTTTATAGAATTTGATCTCATGCCACTTCTCAGTTTCATTCACTCACCAAATGTAATTTCTGATTTAATGTCTCGGATCTCACCTAAAAATTCAAATGAAACAAACACCGGCATCATCAAAATGTCCAAATATAGTTATTGCTGCATTGGATTTTCCTGATCATCTTGTTTCACCAATTAGCTTTAACCGTTTCATTTTTTCTTGTCCTAGATGTTTTCCAACAACTTCTATCCATACAGCCTTTCTCTTGTATGATATTTTCACAAAAAGTTGCTAAATTCTGGAGCAACTTGATAAAAGAAGCTGCAGGCACGCAACATTTTGGTGTTTCAGTTATCACCAAATTGAAGACATGGGCATAGCACCATATATGAACATGCTGATCAGCCACATCAGTAATTTTACTGTGTAAGCCATTATACTGGTCATGGTAGCTTGTAGCTCCATCTGTACTATCAGATAATCATTTTTTGGGATCAGTAATGTAAGTAAGTCAATAGATCAAAAAGTCCCTGTCCTGTACCACCATTACTTGGCACACCTGAAAGTAGTCACTCACAGATAACACCTGTAAGCACATAACGAATAATAATGCTAAACTGATTGATGGATGAATTATCTTGTGCTGAATCAACCTGAATAGATGAAGCACACTCAGACTGAGGTCGACGCAATGAAAAATAATTGCTGTCTTTGCAATGTATGCAATAGCTCGATACAAAGTTGACTCCGGCTTCACGTCACGATCCCAGGCTGGAATTCCCAGCTAAGCTTCATTGCGCTGTCGCAATAGTAAAGAGCCGAGCCTGTATAACGTATGCGTCGACCTCACATAACCCGAATCAGAATTATTTTTTCAGAGTTATTTATTATATTCTTAAACATAAAGTATCCTCGAAAATTGATTTTAATAAATTAGTAATACAACATAAATTGTAGTTGCATACAGTAATAATATTGAATCTTCTATTATATTTTCAAGCTACTAAACGGTCATTAACATTTTTAGCATATGGTCCAATGTTTAAGGGGGTCCACTGCATCAGGGGCCCATAGAGCCCACTTGCCGTAGGGCAAGCTGACACCCTAGCCTATCCACCACTGGACTTATAGAACTGCATATATTCTTTATGTGTATCAGTCCTATCTTAACGTTGTTTTGAGGTTAATGTGAATTGTATTTCATGATAAATACCTCTCCTGCTCTCCTTCTGTCATCACGTTCTCAACAAATGCATGCTATGATGTTTATATGTCATCTTGGATTGCTCATTCAACACTCAATCAGTAGATTAGTGTACACCTGAAAAATTAGAATGTTGCGCATAGCGGCTCATAAAGACAAAAAAAACAATGCGCAAGTGTGATCTGACTGATAATCAGAAGAGAATGCAAAGAGGATCATGAATAACCATGAGATATGTATGAGCAGGTAAAGGTTTCCCATTATTGGTACACCACAACAACCACTTCTTGCAGCCGGCAGTTATGAATTACAAGTTACCATATTCAAGTGTCCTTTTTTTATGTACTCAGAACATACATACGTGGGTCATAGGCGTTATAGTACTTGTCTACATTTTACTTTCACATTTATTATAATTAAAATATATTGTCTATGTTCACTACAATGTAATCTCACTGCAAAAATATAGTAAAACAGCCCATATTGTACTTATTTCTTACAGTCCAATGGATATGCCAGAATCAACAACTGAGGAGGTAGAAGAATCTGTGATAGAGGTACCTCCAAAGCCGGATGTTTGTCCACTTGGACCTTATTCAGTGCCTCCACCTATAGAGGAGAATGCTCAGCATCCTCAATCCACCTGCGAATTACAGGACACCCTTGGGACAAATGACATAACTATGGTGTCCATATTACAACCTGCAAATAATCCCTCTAAAATGTGTTATAATAGACTCTCTTCCACTAGTGCCCATTCAATGTCAGATTTGGAAGTAAGGCATTCAGAGTATTTTGCCATTCCCAAAAGCCAAGCAATCTTATTCAATCTCCCTAATGAGGTAACCACAGTTTGCCAAACCGAGCCCTCTGGAGGTCAGATGGGTTATGTGTTAAGTATGGAGAAACAATTTTCCCCACAGAAACCCCAAATGCCAGATGAGAAGAGACATGAGCCTGAGAAGAACAGCTACTTTGCCATTCCTTCATCCTCTGACTTTCAAGTCTCCCCAGAAGGACCATTGATGATAACTAACCCTGATGGGACTGGGCCACTTGTGTTGAAGCAGGTAGGAGATTACTGCTTCTTCCCCGAACTTCACACAAGCCAAGAAAATTTAGAAGGAAAGCTGGCACTACCCATTGGACACAAGCAGCAGCAGATACTTCAGGACCAACCTCTGCCCGTTGTACAAGCATTCAAAGTGATGCAAAGAGGTTACCTTTCTTTGGAACAGACTTAAGCACTTCACTCGTTTGATGTAGAAAATTGCATGCTGTGTTTGGGAACTGTCTGAGGCGCCCCAAGGTTTTAGGCACATATATATCAACCATATGTATAATTCAGTCAGTGTATTGCTATTGCAGGTTTCATATTTTAAAGCTCAGATATCAATAGCTAAATCCAGCAACCAGTTTTGCACATGTTCCTCTCGTGTTCAGGCACCATTTTCATACCTCCTGTTACTTCATCCAGTCGATAGCACTATAGTTTAAAGTCCAGGCACGAATAGTTTACGGTACTCTGACCTACAAATATAGTATCATCGATTGTATGATTTGGCAGGTCACAAGACAGAAAGTCTACACCTCTGCTGGGATTCCACCAGGATGGAGGAGTGTTGATTATCAGTCTCTTAGAAACTCGTTCCAAGGTGATGGATACCACTATCATACAAAGGTACCAGGGTATGTGGTGAGGGGCATGCAAGGGAGGCATCTTACATATAGAGATTAGTGAACTTTAAGTTCATGCAAATCAGATCTTTTTGCAGAGTTGAAAAGTTCTGAAAATACCATTTTCAAGTTTCGATTTTTCTTTGACATTCCACGGAATGCATTGCACACTGTTTTCCGAAATTCACATTTCACAGAAATATATGAATAGAGTTGGAGCAATAGTCAATTCATTCTGCAATGTTTGTGTGCTTTGGGTGGGACTTGGAACAATCAAGGTTAAATTCTACCAGCGAAACATGCACAATTTCATGGCCAACCATGAAGTGATGTGACTATTCAGTGGATTAAATTTGAAAATTTTACACATCTCTATTTAAAAGTTTATATCTCATCCAGCATTTCTGAAAGATCAGCCACATGCCAGACATTTTTATGAAATGTAATAATTTTCTTACCCATGCTGCAGTATATTAGAATTAACTTTGTAGAAGTTCTATCGAGGGGTGAAGGTCATACAAGATGACTCCTGCAATTGATTTTCAGGCAGATCTTTCTTCTTGACATATTTCAGAAACATTATCAACTGCTTCCATTAAATTCATTCCTATAAATACATACCCTGGACCTTGTACACACGTGCCAGGTTTTTTTTCTAGAAGCATGGGTGGTACTACTGTCTAGCAAGGACACATCTGCAAGTTACAGTTATGAGACCTTTTACACAGAGTTCTGATATCCATAATGTTGTGAAAGTCTTAAGTTATTTTTGCTAAGTGATGTCATAGATGTTTAGACATGATCACTGACTGCCTTCACCTATAGTTACTGTGGACAATTCTGTTACATATGGTTAATAGAGGGCAATCCTGGCACAAAATGGGAAAAATGTAGGGTAAAGATAAGATGTGTAAGTAGACTTTAGGTATGGTGCTCCAAACTATGGGAAAAGTCCCAAGCATTCTAGATAAAGGAACTCATACCACTATGGGCAATATTCTATATAAGAGGTTGCATGGGAATGTTGTCTTAACCAGTACTGTCCCTGTTTGCACTCGCTATTCTATAATGTTATACTGCCATTTTTTCAATAAAGGTCACTTTTATAGAATTCACATTCTGTAATCTTACTTATTTGTTCCCACTTAACCAGCACTCCACGTCAAACATAGTAATGGCAAATTGTCCTAGCTGGGTTCACCTGTGCTCTTGCTAATGTGAAGTGAGCACTACCTAAAACGATGGTCCTCCTCCTAGTAAGACTAGTAAAAGGTGTTATTTAGCTTGTGACTGCCTTGGGGCGCTGGGTAGAGTAGTAGTGGACTGATGTCAATCCAATACCACTCTACCCAGCGCTCAAGCTAATTAGGCAATGTGTCTGTCTGAAGAGAATAGAGAATGACTATAATATGTCTATGAAATGTCACAGAAAGAAGGTATGTTTTAAGACAATATGGTGTAAAATTGTAGTCATTCCATTTTAATTATTTTAAAGAACATGCTACACAATATGAGGCTTCCAGCCAATCTTTCTTCTCAACCTTATACATTTTTTTTTTACTTACGGTATAGTAATCTATATGTTTCGAATCGCTTCAGATTCCTTCTCTGTGTTCCGTTTCATTCTTTAGTGTGCCGTAGCTCACCCAGGGGCGAGTACTTGTAGTAGTAAACTGAGCAGCATGCGGGCAAAGTAGTTTGCACTTCTGCTTCACAGTGCTGGGGTCATGAGTTCAATTCCCGACCATGGCCTTACCTGTGTGGAGTTTGACTGTTCTCCCCCGTTTTTGCGTGGGTTTCCTCCGGGTGCTCCGTAGGTTAATTGGCTGCTATCAAAATTGACCCTAGTCTTTCTCTCACTGTCTGTCTGTGTGTATGTTAGGGAATTTATACTGTAAGCTCCATTGGAGCAGGGACTGATGTGAATGAGTTCTCTGTACAGCGCTGCAAAATCAGTGGCGCTATATAAATAAATGGTGATGATGATGATAGTAATAACCGTGAAACCCTGAGATATCCCCAGCAATACACCAACAAGCATACGTGAAAGCAACGAGCCAAACTTTATGAAACAGGAAATGGGCTGTTAGAGTAAAATTAATTAATGGCAACTGTTAAAGGATTTCTAGGGTAACTGGGGTTTTAATTTCCTTAATAGTCTGGCAAATGTATGGATCACCATTTAACAATGTTAATTATGCAACCAACTCCTCGAAAGGTAATTCTGATTTAACTTAAGAAATATAATTCTTATTTCCCTTAAATCCACAGGATCAATATTCATCAATACTCAACTTCTGCTTATCTCTTCAAGAAAAACTATGCAAAAAATATAGTTTAATTTAAAACGTGTTTGTATTATTAACATTCTAATTGTAAAACGTATGTATATATTATAAAACGGTATACAGTGTAACAAAATTTTACACATAGTATAGATTTTGGTGCAATACATTACATTCATTGTGTCAGGCACCGTCTCCGCACTGACACTTGGTGCAGGAGACGGACGCCTGCATCTTCCAAGCAACCATGTCCTGTTGCCTAGCAGCAGGACGCTATCTCTACTCACCTGTCTGCAGCCAGCATGTCTTGCCGCCAAAATCTCCCTAACCCTATCAGGAGGCACCTTAGGGTATATAAGGCACTATCTGACACATGTCTAGTGCCAGAGTATTTGGTCTTCAGCCTTGCTCCAGAGTTTGTTCCTGTGTTGCTGTTATTTGGATTCTGACCGCGGCTTGTTCCTGACTTCTCCTTTGGTTCCTGATTCTGGCTTAGAGTGATATTTGGTATTGACCCGGCTTCCTGACCATTCTCCTGCTTCTGATTTGGCTATATCCGTTCCTCTGGTTTTGACCCGGCTTGCTAACTACTCTTCCATCCTGCATCCTGGTGGGCTGTCACCGCTGCCTCAATTTGTTACCTCGCCAGCTGACTGATACTGAGGGACGCGACCTGCACATCCCTTGCAGCGAAGTCCATACCTCCTTGCGGGGGTTCCTGGTGAAAACCAGGGGCGTGTTAGACTCCGCGCTTCAGTACTCAGTAGCGCCAACTCCTGGCAGGTATCATCAATACCACCTAGTGATTCTGACACATTGCCTGTTATATAAATATACAAGTCATTATGTGTGTGTTTTGACTAACTACTGTCCAAAGGTGTGTGTGTATGTGTGTGTGTCAGAGCCGTAACTAGACATTTTAGTTCCCTGGACAAAACAGAACACTGGTGCCCCCCCTTCCCCACAACGTACCTTTTATGGGGGTAGATGCTGCCTCTCAGTGGTTAAGCATCACCGGTGTCTTCTGTCTGTTGGTGTCTTATGCTCTGTTGCTGTTTAGACGGATCCTGGAATATTGGGGTCCTGTTTGGAAAAGAGATTGTTATTACTCACCTCCTAGAAAGTTGAGCAGTGAGTGAAGAATCTAGGTCTCCCTCTCTACAACCAGACAGACATTAAATAAGTAGCTTTTTCTGACTAAAAACAAGCCTCCTTCCACCCAGTCAGCTCCAGAATTTAATTAATAGCAATTACAGTTAATGTCTATTTCCCTCCATATAGCCACGACATCAAATTAACAACATCCACGTTTCATAAATAAGCCTCCCCAGTCCCGACATTAAATTAATAACATTCCCATTTAATAAACAGACATACCCCACGCATCAGCCCATACATTATATTAGTAGCATTCCCATCTAATTAATAGACATACTTCACCCCTCACCAGCTCCAACCATTAAATTAACAGCATCCCCATTTAATAAACCAAATTATTCCTCACCATACCCAACATTAAATTGAAAGCCTCCATATTTAACAAACAGACTCTCACCAGTCCCGACATAAAATTATTAACATTTCCATTTAATGCAAATGCCTATTTCCCCCACCAGCTCCAAAATCAAATTATGGCTTACAATTTTCCCCATATTTAATAGTAATTATTATTATATAATTAATATTTTACTGATTTTTTACATTACTTATGTTATCATACTATGCATCATATATTTATGTACTCCAAACCCCTGCATCTCCATCTATTCTCTCCAGACCCCCCCCACCTCCGGACTCCCCTCTCATCAGACCTGTCACTCCTCCTCACTAGACCCCCCCCCATTCACTCCAGACACCCTCCTTACCAGATCCCTTACTCCTCTCCAGACATCCTCCTCATCAGACCCCTCACTCCTTCTCTTCAGACACCCTCTCACCAGACCCCTCACTCCTTCTCTCCAGACCACCCCATTCACTTCAGACCCCCCCCATTCACTCCACACACCCCCATTCACTTTAAACACCCTCCTCACCAGACCCATCACTCCTTCTCTCCAGACCCCCCCCATTCACTCCAGACCCCTCACTCCTTCTCTCCAGATACCGTCCTCACTAGACCCCTCACTCCTTCTCTCCAGATTAACTCCTCACGAGACCCCAGACTCCTTCTCTCCAGACCCCCCATTCACTCCAAACACCCACCTCACCAGACCCATCACTCCTTCTCTCCAGACCCCCCCATTCACTCCAGACCCTTCACTTCTTCTCTCCAGACACCCTCCTCACCAGACCCCTCACTCCTTCTCTCCAGACCCCCCCATTCACTCCAGACCCCTCACTCCTCTCCAGATACCCTCCTCACCAGACCCCTCACTCCTTCTCTCCAGATTCCCTACTCACCAGACCCCTCACTATTTCTCTCCAGACCCCCTATTCACTCCAAACACCCTCCTCACCAGTCCCCTCACTCCTTCTCTTCAGACCCCCCATTCACTCGACCCTTCACTCCTTCTCTTCAGACACCCTCCTCACCAGACCCCTCACTCCTTCTCTCCAGACACCCTCCTCACCAGACCCCTCGCTCCTTCTCACCAGACACCTTCCTCTCCAGCCCACTCTCCAGCTCTCTCACCAGCCCTCGCTCCTGTCCTCTCCTGCCCCCTCTTCTCACCAGCACAGCAGTATTTTACTTACCTTACTTCTTCTGTCATCTTCTTCCTTCTGTGCTGGCTCCTCGTCGCCTGTGTTCTGACAGTGTCCTGACGTCATTATTTGTACGTCAGGGTACTGCAGGAGCAGGAAGCCGGCACCCTCACTCTTGCGCTGCTGTCTACAATGGGTAAAGTAGTCCTGCGTTGCTGCCACCGCAGGACTAGATTGCAACTTCATTGGGGATGAATATGTAACGGGCCACCCTGCCCGTACCAACCTCGTTACGGCTCTGGTGTGTGTGTGTGTGTGTGTGTGTGTGTGTGTGTGTGTGTGTGTGTGTGTTTGGAGAGGGGGAGGAGGGGGAAGGGGTGGAGACCTGTGTGGGGGGGAGAGAACACACAGGCAAGATTCCATTATTCTCACATATATACGGTTACCATTTATTCTTCTATTATTTAATTTCACTTATCTCAGTCAAAGTCCAACAGCCATTATTCACATTACCTTCACATGAAATCTTTTAGATGGCAGCCATTTTACAAGCTTGCCAGCTTCTAGATCCATTTTCTCTATTGTCTGAATCAACCTGCTTTGAACACATGGTATTTCACCTTTATGCTGCCATATTAACTACATCAAAATAGAAATAAACAATATTATTTCATTTATTACATGAGATCAAAAATCTTTCTTGTGGGTGAAGTTTACCTTTCCATATGAAGTGCTCACAGCATGTGTCCTGCTTCAAAAGCTAAGACCTGATTTTCTCAGGTTTTCTTTGAGGGAAAGAGCTTTGTGCCTAGTCACCTTCTAATTAAATTGTGGCTGAATCTGTTCATATGTTATGTTATAAAATATAAAATAACAGATAATTTATATACTCTTCATCAGCAACAGAGACACTCATCACATTCCAGTAAAACCGTGAACGCATTTTAAAACCACAGTAATACCATACTTGCCGACTTTTAGTTTTTTAATTCCGGGAGGTCCCGGATGGGGGTGTAACAGGAGGGTCGGCGGTGGGGGGGGGCGGCAAAAATGACACAATTCCCTGTGAATCGCATCGTGGAGGCTTACATCCTGCCCACTTCCTAGTGCAGTGGCCAGGATTCAAGTTTGCTGTGACTCAGTGCTTGCAATATTCATCCTATACTGTAGTAAGAGTCAGTGGATATAATTTATGAAGTGCAAATCATCTACTGTGCAATGCAAAAGCAGTTGTAGGCCCTTGAGATTTGCCAAAGCGTGCTTTGATTTCCACTGAGGCATCTGGGATCACAGAGCAAGATGGCAACACTTGTGGAGGAGCAGCAGTGGACACATCCAGAAGGAAGGAGTTGAGCAGAGTGAATGCATGAAATGTGTATAGTAGAGAGTCAGTGCATCGGAGAGCCTAGTTTTGCTGAGTAGTGCTCATTTTGTGGAGCAGGATTATTGTAATTAGATAATAGGGTAAAAAGGGCACTTTTTATGGGTGTTCAATACCACGCAGAGGGCAGACAGCCAATCCTACTCCACAAAAGGATCTAAGTTTCATCTGACTCAGAGCTGGCCATCTTCATCCTATACTAATAGTGGAACTGGTTATGCACTCTTATGTTCCATTATCTTTTATTCTTGAGTCTGACATACAGGAGTGCATGGACATATACTGCATGCTGAATTTACTGCCAGTAATCCCTCTTGCTTCTGAGGTAGGTGATTGGCTACCAGTACAATGCTCACAGTAGCCATTATGGAGATGGGCAGCACAGTGGCTTAGTGGTAAGCACGACTTCCTCACAGCACTGGGGTCATGAGTTAGATTTCCGACCATAGCCTTATCTGTGTGGAGTTTGTATGTTCTCCCTGTGTTTGCGTGGGTTTCCTCCGGGTGCTCCGGTTTCCTCCCACACTCCAAAAACATATTGGTAGGTTAATTGGCTGCTTTCAAAATTGACCCTAGTCTCTCCCTCTCTGTGTGAGTGTGTGTCTACATTAGGGAATTTAGACTGTAAGCTCCAATGGGGCAGGGATTGATGTGAATGAGTTCTCTGTACAGCGCTGCGTAATTAATGGCACTATATAAATAAATGATGACGATAGGTACCCTGAATTAGACTATTTTATAAAATGACACAACTTCAGAAGGAAACAGTTCATCAACATTGTTTATTTGTGAGGTGCCAGAAAACTGCAGTGTTCTATAGTCAGATTAACAACAAAATACAAATCATACATAAAAAATGAACAAATACATACAAGATTAATAAAGTAGGTACAAAGGTAAGACAGTGGGGTACAGAAGGCCCTATTCATGAGAGTTTACAGTCTAGAATGAGAGAGCAAGGCTAAGACAATAGATGGGACTCTGGCTGGTAGAACGCCCTAAGGGGATAGGATCAGGTGGGTGTAGGATCGGCCATAGAGGTGGGTTGTGAGAGAGTGCTTGAAAGGTTGAAGGATGGGGGAGATTATGGCAGACAGGGGATGGGGCCCATAAGTGGAGAGCAGCATAAGAGATATGTCTTGAAGGTGGGAGTGAGAAGTGGTTATCAGAGAGTAGGTAAATAAAAGGTAAGACGCTCGCTACGTCCACTAGTAAAGATCAAAGGAAGAAATAAGTGTAAAGAGTTTGGCAGTGCCAGTAGTGTTGATGGGTATGTTGAATCTCTTAGAATGAGAAATAAATTAATCATGTCCCCAAAAGAAACAAATGCATCATGCCTCCAGTAAAAATAAATGAATTATGCCCACATAAGAAAAAATAAAATCATGTCCCCATAAGAAGTATATTAATCATGAAATATGTACATTTTGGGATACAATAATGAATGCAGTATATTTATATGCATGTAATGGACAAGAAAATGGAAACACCTGGATAAACTAGAAATTCGGAGCATATTGAAAGCCAAGGCTTATACACAGGAGTGGCTCATGCATTAAATAAACCAATAACATTGTACCATACTCAGGATCATATATACACATGAAGGACTGTCCTGGTTGCCTAGAATTATAGCTAACATCTCTGCTCTGCGAAAGAAGACCTCAGTAGCTTTGATATTGGAGGGAGTTAGGCAAGAGCTTCAGTGACCAATAGTAGCTCAACTTGCTAATTTTTCAGAGCAATTGTGTCAACGGGAAAATCAGCTTGGGACTCTGAGGGGAAAACACTATCAGCAAAGGGAAACAATAAATGGAAGGACATACTTCAGGATTGTGAAATCCTTTCATTGGATTTAAAGTGCAAGTCAAAAGAGGTGAGCAACTGCAGTCCAATTAATACAAGCAGACAGTTTCATAAAAAAACATTTTGATGACATCTCCACCAAGCAAAATATCATAGTCGGGTTGCAGTACATAAATCGCTCATCAAACCTGGCAACAGATATTTGAGAGTTCAGCGGTGTAAAGAGCAGAGTCAGCTGACTAACAAACACTGGATGTGATATGGACAGATGATTCATATTCCACATATGAATCATCTTCTTGACCAAGAGATGAGTGCACATGTAGCCCCAACATAAAGCACTCTACAGCCCTGTATGCTTGTCTCCAAAAATGAAGGGTTGTGATGGTTCAGTAATGCTCTGGGGTACATTTTCCTGCCATGGTTTGGGTGCAGTCATTCATAGAAAACAAAGTCAATGATTTACCCCAATGTTGCAGAATTTATTTCCTGATAGGATGGGAGACTTATAGAACGACTGTGCCCCCATCCATAGAGCACAAGTGGTTGCCCAAAGGTTTGATGAGCATGACATTGATGTTCTCCATAAGCCGTTACCTTTTCAGTCACCAGATCTGATCTTAATAAAGCTAATCAAACATTTATGGGATATTCTGAAACGATGCCTGAGACAGCGTTTTCCACCACCATCATCCAAGCATCAAAAGTAACTTTTTTGTGTAAGAGTGGTGCTGAATCTCTTCTGCACAATTCCAAACACTGACAACGCCTATGTCACGGAGCATAGAAGCCGTACTATACAGACATGATCACCCAACACCCTATTAAATGACTTCATATTGCTGTTTCCACTTTTTTTGTTCATTACATCCATTATTTTTTGAAGTGTATGTGTCTTATGATAGACTACAAAATGAATGAATAAAAAAATGATATGATATAAAGTTTGTAGCAGCTAGACTACTGAACCATTGTATCACTCTCTTCCAGCAGTATGCCATTTAACACTGATTTAGGGAAAAATGGCATTTTACAGTGGAAAGACATCATTGAATAGGTTTATCATAGAAGTCCCAGAAGTCATCCTCCTGTTTGGGCTGTGCAATGGGAGGAGGCTGTACCTCTGGCTTCTTAGTCTTAGTCTTGTGTATCCATTTTCTAGGCTTTTCGATTGGTGGTGGCAGCGGCGGAGGATCATCTCTGAGAAGATTTTTTCGAATGGGCAGAGGGAAGATGCAAAATGGTTTCGACTGGCTCTGGAGGATCTTGTCAATGACATTTCTCTTCATTAGCATTTGAGACCAAATGGCTTATACAATAAGAACAACAGCAGTGAGTGACACAGCGAATTGGGAGGTGATCAGTAAGAAAATCATCATCATCATCATCACTTATTTATATAGCGCCACTAATTCCGCAGCGCTGTACAGAGAACTCATTCACATCAGTCCCTGCCCCATTGGAGCTTACAGTCTAAATTCCCTAATATAGACACACACTCACACACAGACATAGACAGACAGACAGGCATAGGCTAGGGTCAATTCTGATAGCAGCCAATTAACATACCAGTATGTTTTTGGAGTACAGATCGATGTAGACGACAATCTTGCATGTAGGACCCTCTGACCTATTTATCTGTTTGTTAATACCCATATAGTTTAGGGGGTATATTTGCTAAACTGTGGGTTTGAAAAAGTGGAGATGTTGGCTATAGCAACCAATCAGATTCTAGTTGTCATTTGTAGCATGTACTAAATAAATGATAACTAGAATCTGATTGGTTGCTATAGGCAACATCTCCACTTTTTCAAACCCACAGTTTTGTAAATATACCTCTCTGGCTGCATTTCTATGTTTGCTATGTATGTGTAATGCTATTTTCAAATTATACTCAAACTATTTACATATCTGAAATTCGTGCACAATAGCAGCCCTGACATTCACCCTATATTATGTTTTCTTTATATTTTTACCAATCCAATTTTATCCCAATTTTATACAAATATTTAGAGGTAATAGTTGAGGATGTACTGTACAATAGGGGAAGCTACAGCATTTTTCGGTGAGTTGTGAACAGTGTTCAAACACAGGCAACATTCACATTTAAAGAAAAAGTCCAGTAAAATTTAGTTAGAGATCAACTCCACTTCCCCAACTGACAGAAGTGCATGTGTGTCCATGGAAACTGACCCCTACCATCGGAGGTGACAGGTACAACACCCGGGAGAACTCTGAATGATCGCTCAGGTAACATATTAATAAAGCTGAATCTGCCATTACCCAGACATGGAAACCTCAGCTGGACTTCTTCTTTAAGATAGAGTATTCTACCAATGTATATGAGGAAATAATGGGCAACTTGTGTAGAGGTGTTTATAAGGATTTATTTGTGGAAAAATAAAAATAAAGTCTAAAGATAAATTTGGGTCTCAGAGAAGTTTTATTATGACAATTATTGTTTCTCTTAAGCCTTCCTGTAGTTCTGCTCTAGATTCTTCTTTAGGTCCATGTAATTAAAGTTTCTTGCATGCCATCTACCTGGGGAAAGTAGAGGACACTGGTCAGCATCAGCCCATACTCTGTATTAGTTCTAATTCTAGAAAGCCACCCTCACTGTCCCTATACACATGCACTGGTGCCTATGAGGGTAATTCCCTAGCATTGCTCTAAGGTGTAGATCTGCACTAAAACCATATCAACCAATCAGATTAGCTTTCATCCATTTCGTCTAATGGCTAATTCTCCGTTTAGTTTTTTTATTTATTGTTTGAAAGGTTGACTAGAATTTTTTGTGGACTAAATAAATTACATTTTATTTCATATGAGTATACATTATAGTGTCTTTCATCCACAGAAAGCTTTTATGGAGGAGACTTACTAATATTCCAAACACAAAGGTCATTAAAGATGATGTGGGCTTTTGGGATTTTGCACATTACCTCTCTCTCCATGACTAGAAAAATATGGTCAACAAGAAACAGAATCCTGTATTCTACTGCCATGGCACCTGGAGAATTTGAGGGTGTAGGACCGTGTCAGCAAGACTCTGATTATATGCCAAAAACATCCAAGGACACCGGTGGCTGACATAATTCCAACATTGGAAATGTCGGCCCAATCACATTGCCGATATTAAAAGAGCAAAGGCGGCTATACCCTTGACCCGGCAGCTTGCTCTTTTAATGTCGGCAATGTGATTGGCAACACTGTGAATGTCGGCAATCACACTATCGACATTGTCAACCTGTCAGCACAATGTTCATGTTCATGTCGACAGGTTAAGTGCCGACATTTTCAATGTCGGAATTAGGTACCCTACTCAATGACTCACTGCCATCCCAGTTATACAGATCTGACACCCATGGAAGTTTTCTAGGCACTTTAGGTAATTACAATGTTTGGTTGCTTGTGTCATGGTATTGACAGGAACCCCATAATTCTGCTCCTTATGTGGAGCGGAAATTGATGTAAAAAAAATAACAGTCTCCAAAGGTGCGTATCCCCTTTAGGACAAAGATGAACTTAACTAGACTTATCTGACATACCAGAAATGTCCTTAAAGTTTTGATAAATATTAGATGTGATGTTTCTGAAACATCATCATGATCTTTTCCCACACTCCTGGTTTGGTTTTGATAAGAGACAAATCAAAATGACATGGAACTGCATTTACATGGTGCCATTATTGGTTGGAATAAAAGATTTGTAGCAAAGTTGTTGGGCATTATTTATCAAACATCGATTTTTCCAGTGAAATTTATAACAGCAATGTTATAAAAGACACAAACAGGCGTTCATTTTATGAAAAACACAAATGCAATGGTTGGAAAATAGATAATTTTCAACCCAATGCGCCAAGTTTTGCCTTTAATAAAATTGCTGTTTCAAATTATGCGGCAATAATAACAGAAAGTTAGCGATTTTAAAAAACCTATATTTGATAAAAAAAAATGTTTGTTATCTTCAACAAAGTAACCAGTGGATGTTGCAAAAGAAGTCATTGTATTTAGAAACAATGCCCTAGGAGTTAATCCTATATAAATCAAGAATTAAAAACAAAACGGCGGACAAAAAAACACAAAAAAGTGGAAAAACATGCATCCTGGTACAGGAAGTTACAGTACCAGTACTGCCAGGGAATAGCTCAAAAAGATTCAAAAGTACTCCAGCTTGTTTGATTAACCTCAAATAACAGTTTCATGTATTAGTAAAGAATAGAACTTATATAGAACAAATTAAATGTAGCATTATCTCTATATTTAAAGGCAAAAGGTTGCTTGGTGTGTATATAGATAGATGGATAGATAGATAGATAGATAGATAGATAGATAGATAGATAGATAGATAGATAGATAGAGATATTTATATGTATAAATATTAGGGGTATTTGGAATATATTAACATATTTTAAAGGGACGTTTAGGATAAACTGACACACAGTAAGGTGTACTTGTTTAATATTTACAGCTATAAGTGGAATCCATAATTGTACATTTTCGAGAAACTTCAATACAGTAGATTGTGAATGTACAAACATAACCTTTCAAACTTTGGGCAAACTGCTAATAAAACGGAACAAAATAAAAATAGGTGATAATTTGCTAATGAAATGTTTCTAAAAAAGACCATTTATTTCAAGTTTTCATAAGGGTTTTTTTTTTTATAGATTCCATAGGGGAACACAATCCAAAAAACACATAGAAGGCCATTTAAACAGCCAATGTATGCATAAGGATGGTAAGTACCTAAGTCATCGGTCTTCCTTCCATACCAGTGATGTTTGTTGTGTTTATCCAATATCCCTCGTTCATTCACAGCTGCAGTGTAGGAATCCTGCGTCAAGCTGCGCTGGTTTATGGGCACCCCTGCAGGAGAAGAGAACTGTAAGAGACATGATATAATATGTAGAATATGGATGAGACAACTGATGGATCAAGAGGAATACAATGTTGATAGAGAATATCAGAGGATATAGGTCAGGTGACAGATCTTTGCACACCGGCTTTATGGACAATAGATTACTGACCAATAGGAGCATAATTTGCATCCTTAAATGATCTCTCACCAGCTAAACACCTGTTATCATGGTTTAAAGGAGAATGTTAGCCTTATCATTAACCCGCTTCTCCTAAATAGTATTTATGGCAAGGTACTGACATACTACCTATCATTTAGAGCCACTCCTTTAATTTCCTTTATTTCATCTTATATACTCTTGATCTAGTCTCATTTATGGCTCAAATTAATCATGAGTGTGATAGGACATCGGGACTGATTTTGATCTGCTGCCAATAGGACTGTCAATTTGTAGATGATTAAACTGATCCCAGAATCTTCAGGTAACAAAAACCAAATAAAATGATAAAGGAAGAATAACACAGAGGAGAGATATGAAAAAATAATATGTGAAGTACAGTAGCATTCAGAATAGAACAAAGCTAAGACAGATTGGCTAAGGATAAAAGAACAAGACCTGGGAATATATTACTGCGTAGACACTGTCCTAGATCATCATACATGTTGCGTGGATATTCCTGTGTGAGCCAGGATGTCATGCTACGTCTGTGTATGCCATGCGCCCGGCTGTACTGTGTACTGTCCTGTAGTTCTCTCAGGCAGCTTCTCACCTATATAGGACAGACAGAAATGCTGCAGTGAATGAGCTGCGATAATGAACACATGAAGATTTCCCCAAATCCCCATCTCACCTGCTCTGGAGAGATAAGTTTGTCAACCACAGAGCTACCATACTTGTGCCGGATGTAGGCTGGTATAAGGTTCCCTAGTTCTTTTTGTTTGTTTTCCAAAGTTCTTTGAGATATGTCATTTCTGCCACTCATAGGGTCACCTCCTCTACTTTTACTGTCCCTGTGGCATTGATCTGCATTACTCCACATTGTAGGGTCCCTTCTTATCTTCTCATTATCGGGTTGGACTTTATGAGAGGATCTTTTGGAGGGTGCAGATATACAGTATCTGAGGACTGCAATCACAGAACATTTTTATTAAGAAAGGGATTCCAGGCATGCAAAATAATGATCAGATACGTGACCTGTAACCTAGTCAAATGTGGATATTACAAAAAGTAGATGCATCTTCAGAGCTGGACAGCAACTGAGTGACAGGAGGAAGGTTTGCCCTTCAGTTTGATGAGTGCAGCTCTTATGAACAAAATGCCATTCATTGCCACCCTAGAGCTAGTGTCACGTTGGCCTATTAGACCTCTGTAGTTCTCCAGGCAGTGTTCTCAGGCTCCTATAGTGACATGTAGGTCTGTACGACTTTTCCCATTCACTTATAGACGATACAGCTTTTCTTGACGAGGGAGAGTGACGCACATCAAAGTTTGTCTTGAAAAATAACCTTTAGTCCAAATATTAAAAAGTCTATACTATAAGTAATAATACATTTGCTGTTTAATACATATTCATTAATTAATAAATGTTTCTTTATGTTTAACACTGAAAGCAATATAGCATTTCAGAGTGGAACTAGTCATTCTGACTATTTTAACAATTGAAATGATGCACTTCTCATCCTTAAGATCCATAAGAATTTGTATACAAGTGTACACTATAAAGAAAATATTGCATAACTCCCAACTGTACTGATTTAGGTGTGATGGTGCTGGCTTGAAGGACTCTGTCCAGCCATACGGCCTTCACCATCTTTGTCTCAATGGTCATAATGTTGGGAAGTATGACCCACTCACCGCCACTCTGCACAGTGACCACACCCCCTTTTCTCCTGATTGTCCCAATGGCCGGAAAGTTGGGAAGTATGACCCACTCACCGCCACTCTGCACAGTGACCACACCCCCTTTTCACCTGATTGTCCCAATGGCCGGAAAGTTGGGAAGTATGACCCACTCACCGCCACTCTGCACAGTGACCACACCCCCTTTTCACCTGATTGTCCCAATGGCCGGAAAGTTGGGAAGTATGACCCACTCACCGCCACTCTGCACAGTGACCACACCCCCTTTTCTCCAAATTGTCCCAATTGAACATTTTCAAAGGTTGTGAGGTATGATATTGTTATTCTAATCATTATCAGATTATTAACTAAAGCAGGAACCACTGAAATAGACTTTAGCAGGAAAACAATGACCCTTATTATAGGTACAGCTCTGACAGAATTACTGAGTGTTATCACAAGGTAGCAATTCAATGTCACGTTTTTCCAGCTTGAAAAACTCTGAATTGCTCACACAGGGCATATTTGCCAACTGCCCTGAGGGAGTCTTCTGAAATAGTGAGTGATCTGGACCCTTGAGTCTGGAATCTCACTAAAACTGTGCCAAAAAGAGAAGAGGTGGGAGCAACCTAATGACATAATGCGATCCACTAAAGTGGATGTACACCAGTTTATGTGCATTATGGTCAGATAGGTATAATTGCTCATAAAGATTTCTTATGCATCAGCATTTTTAGGGTTCCTAAATGAGCCTCTCATCTGTGGAGAAGTCACAAACCTTCGATGACAAAACAATAAAACAATAAAAACTTTATTTAAAGAAGCAACCCCACATATTATTTTCTTTCATTTACAAGTTAAGCATCTTTTAAGCATGCTTATAATAGTCATTTTTCTTATCTGTCCTCCTAGCTATCCTCCTACATTATCTCCTTTTCAGTCTCTCAGGAGGGCATACAAGTATGACTGCCAGTCAAATTTCCCTTTGAATATGGATAAAGTAGACAAAATGGCATAGGCATTAATTTTAGTACTATTTCTGTACATGATTAAATAAAGTTTAACAATTTGTTATTCATGGATTCCCCAATGATGACTGTTAAGCCTCCAAAAAAAAATAATACATGTGGATTATAATTGTTACCTATTACTAAGACCACTACCGGACTGATCCTTGTGGTGTATGTACTAAGAGACAGCACCAATGAGATCTATCTTGTACTGCAGGCCTGTGAGGTTGTTTTTCCAGTGTTCTACTCTTTTGTTTTGTGTATGTTCATTTTTTCTGTTTTACTTATAACGTCAAACACATATGGCATTTGTCAACCATTCCAAAAAAATAAGTAACCTTTTTTGTCTAACAACCCAAATTTTGTAAGAAAATATACTGATCTGAACAATGATGACATCTCACATACAATAATAAACTATATAACATACAAACAACATACTTACAACATACAAATCACTGGTCACAAACAATCTTTAGCCAGGGCCGGATTTACCACTAGGCAACCTAGGCAATTGCCTAGGGCCCAGCAGTCCCCAGAGGGCCCTCCCTGGGCCGGCGGTGAGACCACCCTTTAAAAATGGACCGCTACTTCTGGGCAGGGCCGGATTAACCATAGGGCTAACTGAGCTACAGCCCAGGGGACTATGGCATCCAGGGGGCCTTTGAAAGTGCTCAGCAGCAGTATTGATCGGTCGGGGGCGGGGGTGCCGCCCGTGCGATCAGTGCTGCTGAGCACTTTCACTCCGGTCCTTCCCCGGCGAGTTGTAGTCTCCTTACTGAGGAGATCTTGTGAGTCTCACTCTCAAGAGATCTCCTCAGTAAAGAGCATACAGCGCGCCGGGTAAGGAGATAAGTGCCGGGGGGGGGGGGGGGGGGGCGGGCAGCTCGGATCACGGGGGGGGCAACTTGGATCGGGGGGGGGGGGGGCGCGGGCAACTCGGATCACGGGGGGGCCCTCACGGGGAAATGGAGGCCCCCTTAGCCCATTCCCTTAATCCGGCCCTGCTTCTGGGCCAGTGCTATATGCTTGCCCCCCCCTGGCTAAAGTCTGCCAGCCAACCCCTGAATAGGGGTATATGTTATGCTAAAAAAACTATAGTGCTATGGATTTTTTTCAGGGAGGGGGCCCCAAACCAGTATCTTGCCTAGGGCCCCATGAGGTCTAAACCGGGCTCTGCCTTTAGCAGACTGTATCTACCAACTGGCTTCAGGTAGATAATTCGTTATAACACTTATTCCATTAAATATAATGGGGATTATATATCTATTATCAAATATATGTATATATATATATATATATATATATATATATATATATATATATATATATAATAAATAATAAATAAGTAAACCTTCTTATTGGTAAATGTACATAACATTATTACATAATAAAAAAATGTATACCATAAGTTATTTATAAGTGATCCAGTCACAATATTTGTCTATTTTAGTTGCCCTTGGATATGACAATAGATGTTTCAGATTAACTACATTGCAGGTATGTTGTCATTTCCAAAGGCAACGAAAATAAACAAATGTGCATGGACAATAGAAATGTTAAAGCTACTAGTGTGATTCGAGAGTAATAACATTATTACAAAAAAAAATCTCAATTGATGGCAAAGCAGCCCAGCTGTTACATAATTATATAGTTGTTATGCATTCATTTATGAATATCATAGCATGCCTTTTCAAATTGCATCAACAATAGATGTTTGATATCAAAAGAACTAAAAAAAATCAACAAGCAAAAATCTTTCAATATGTTGGCCTTTAAAATGTATTCACAAATTCTTGAGAAAAAAACGTTCTTACTGCCTATTCTGCTTAATAAAATATGGGGTGAAATCTCAAGGCACAACCTGATTCTCCATGTCCAAGCAGCAGTTCAATTCCATTCATCGTTTCAACTTGTAATCATGGATAAGCTCTGTGGGGTCTGTGTCTCGATTTTTATCTCACCTGAGGTTTCAGACTCCATTGCAAATGTTTGTTAGCATCCAGAACAAACACAGTTCTTACTGACTCACCCCTGTCATCAGTTGCTAAGCTGCTTTATTAGCGTTGTTACAGCGCAGGGGGTAAAACAACGAAGTATCTATGAGAATCATTTTCACTATTACCTCTAGGTGGCAGTGTGACAAAGCAATAGAGAGCACTGGAGGTTATTGATTGGGGAAACATTACCTTAATATTGTTCAGGGACTTTAAATAACGTACTCTATGTGTATTAAACGTTCAATCACTTACTTCTTTTCTTTCAGTTATTTGACAGAATAGAAAATGTTGAAAGAAATAAATTTTTCCAACAACACCGACTTGCCCAATGATTTGTAAATATTTTAAGTTAGAATATGCATAGCTATTTTCATTTTCAAGAGTACTGTGCTTAGGCAGGTTCATGAGATCTTATACACAGATACATTTTTTCAGAAAAAAAATCAGATGTTAAAATTCTTACAAAAATGGTGTAATATTGTGTGTATTACTGCATGGTAAGATATGTGTGGCTCAGCACACTATTTTAAATACATTATTTTTGCGGGCCCAATCCCCTAAGGGGATTCAGTCCCATGCTGAACAGGCTAGGGCTGTGTAACATTAAGTTAGGGGGACTCCATCCAGGGCTGCCAAGAGGAATTTGAGGCATTGGTACAGCAACTTCTTGGGACGGCCCTCCATAGATGACTAGGACCATGCTGAGGCATGACCACGGCGGGGATGTAGTAACAGTGATGATAGTGTCATACCTGGAGTGACCAGTTTCTATATTGAACTACCTGCATACTTTAGTCCACTGCACTTAATTCTTGTAACTAACTGTGCCATTGTCACAATGCCAGCACACACAAGGGGGTGCACTGGTTGCCATTGATAATTGGGTAATAAGCTGCCAATACAGTTACTTGGATATTGGGATTTATAATGAAGATCAGTTCACTACAGTGCAGGGGACATTTACTTGGAAAGGTAAAACAGCTCAGACAATAATTGTTTGGTTAGTTTCTCATTAGATTTGTGCAATTCATAGCTGTTGTCTTAATTAACTGACTATCTCACATTTACAATTGTGAACTCAAAAGATGTGAACTCTTCTTAAGCTCTACCTGCCGAAGGGATTCTCCACTTGTTTGTTCCTAACCTCCCGGCACTTGTACCTGCTCCCTCCCTTTTGCCTAACCCCAAGCAGTTGATTCTACCAACCCAGGCTGGTGCTGATTTCACCTCTTGGTTTTTTTTAAAATCATTTAGTTAATTTCTACTTTTAACAATGGCAACAAAGTCTGTGCTAATGATGATGTTGATTAGCATGTATATTGCACCTGGAGTCAAGCACCCTCAACACATACATGTCCTGAAAGGCGTAACTGCTGCTGCTTCCCTCTCTGATTGTGCCACAGTTCCGCTAACATGCCGTTCCTGTACTTGTTCAACGCTCGTCCACCCTTCCCCTTCTCCGCTCCTTCTTCTAAACGTAAAGAGTAGTAAGGGTAAGATGCTGCTGAGTCTACATACGGACACAAGGCTATACATTTTTTGTGTGCATGCACAGTAAGGAAAATAAAAAAGCAAATTTACATACAACTCTAAATGAAGCCTATGATGTTCTGCAAACTCCAGATGGACAAGGGCAATACTCTTCACAGTAAAAAAGGGTTATAATACGGGTGTAGTATATTTAACCTAAACACAGATGATTCCAGCCTTCCACTGTCTGAGCAGAATTACGGAATACAGAATGTAAAAAACAATACAAACTCCCAAAGAAAGAATTGCATTGTTTAGTTAAACGTGTACTCCAGTCAGGTAGTCCCTGTTGCTGCAGCCTCCATCTCCCTGGTTTGGAGGCTAAATTTACCAGCTTGAGGCAGAATTTGATTTTGTGAGTGGGAGAAGGGGCCTGATTCCTTAAGGAAAGTTAAGTAAAAAAAATTGAGTACGTAGTCTCCTGGACAAAACCATGTTACAATGCAAGGGGTGCAAATTAGATTTCTATTTTGCACATAAGTTAAATATTGTCAGTTTTTTCATGTAGCACACAAATACTTATAGCTTATTTGTACACTGAAAGTTAAAGTTGAAATTTGTGCACTACATGAAAAAACAGAAAGTTTTTAACTCAGGTGTAAAATAGAAAACTAATTTGCACCCCTTGGATTGTAACATGGTTTTGTCCAGGAGACTACTTACTCAATTTTTTTACTTAACATTTCTTAATGAATCAGGCCCAAGGATGTTTAAATTAACTTCTAGTGGCGAAGAGCACACGTTTATGCTGGCATGTCCAAGATTGCTTCTGCCATAGAGCTTGTTTAGCCCTGCAAAAAGATTTGGTTTGACATGGTCCTTACACGAAGGTGGCAAAAATGGAGCGTTACTCAATGCGCTAAAGAAAAAACAATTGAAGATTGTCCATCTGTCCCCCCAGTCTGCATATTTGTCCTGACTGACTGTCAGTAACTTAGGAGGTATGCCCCTTGCTTGTGTGCACTCGGCAGTTGTGCATTGGAAACTCATGGGTGTTTTCAGAGGAGGGGAGGCATGGGGGTCAATTAAGTACTGCTGTGAGCACCTTAATTAAATGAGAAAGGTGGTTGAGATAGGTGATAGCCTGGTTCAAGAGGTTCATTTCAGATGTGTAGCCTCTCGAATCACACTAGTAGCTTTAACATTTCTATTGTCCATGCACATTTGTTTATTTTCGTTGCCTTTGGAAATGACAACATACCTGCAATGTAGTTAATCTGAAACATCTATTGTCATATCCAAGGGCAACTAAAATAGACAAATATTGTGACTGGATCACTTATAAATAACTTATGGTATACATTTATTTAAAGCAAGTAGCGCAGAGAGCTTATTTATATAATTGCCAATGCACTTGTTTTTTATATTGTGTATATTTTGATATAGGAAATCATTATTTCTAAGACCAGGGTAGAAAATTCTTTTTTCTGTTTTAAACTTTATAGAGGAAATGTATATATCTGATACAATAAGCTTTTGTGGATGGAAGTCTTTTGTGTGTTGTGATGTGGAGAAGTGGCTTGTTTAGGGTTTGTACCTTTCTTTGGGAATGTGTATTCTGGACTGTCTGAAGAGAGGCCCCATGCTAATTAGATCTTTTGTTGTGTGAAGGTCCAACATTGAAGGCGAGAACTTTTAATTAAGACTGGCTCCTATATTGTCTGCATCTGAAAACCAGATGCAGGACATCACAGCATCTCTAGAAGTTCATAGGTAAGTGGAACTGTAAAAGAAGCTAGATGCTTGAGGCCTCATTAGAGCCACTGCTGTGGAATCTCGTCCTAATAAGGAATTAGAAAAGGAGAAAAGAGTGATTCAGCCAAACAAGTGGCTCCAATTTAGAGAAACCTTACAGTGGTCATTTTTCACTGATATATCACTTGGATGATTTACCAATAGTCAATCAACTGAAATCTAAGAAAAGTCCAGGTATGGGGTGTAATATCTCTGCAAAGTCCAGGGCCACCAGCATATAATCATCATCCTGGATGCATATGAGAGTTTTGTATTCAACTGCTTCACAATAGAAGAGATTTTGAAAATATTTCTCATAGATCCTATATAAAGAGGCGATAGGAGAGAGAGTTACATCGTGATGTGCATATAAGAAACAGAGGAATTGACTGATTCAATACTGCTTTTGCAGGAATTTGACTTGGGAAAGGACTTTCGATATATGAATTAGATAAGTCCTTTTTTTCAGATCTTATTTATTGGTTCACATTTTTATATGAGTGAAAAGAAAGCGCTATATTGTCCCTCTACTTTTTTATATTATTAAGTGTAAATATGTTGACTTTGCAATGCATGTAAATCCATGTTTGTGTAAACACATTGCATCCTGATTCTAAAAATAGGCTGTGTCCTAATCAGTATAAAACGCACTGTCTTGTACACTGAATCATTCTTCTTGTTTCATCTGACCTGATCACTGGTACCTTCAACCACTGTGTGAGCAAATAAACATCACTTGCTTCAAAGACCTGCTTGAAAACATCTTCAATATTGCTGTATTCCTGTGACCTGCAGATTAGACCCTAAATCTAATCTGTTCTCTGGCTGTTTCTGAAGTTGCACCCAGCTTTCCGGTACCACTGCTCTGCCTGCTACCCTGCAGCGCTGGTCAGTGTGATAGGTCAGGGGGGATCCATCCATAGCACCCCTGATTCATAGTAAGAGGTCAGGAGTACCAGCCCAGGTACGCCAGTAACTGGGTACACTCGCAGCGTCGGTTACCCAGAAGAAACCCAGTACTGGTTGCCGGTAAGGATTCCAGTGGTGGCAGCATTTGTAAGCCCCTCCTACTGCAGCAAGAGGGCACATTTGGGATAACAGAGTACAAGTGCAGTGTCTAATTACATGTGGATAAGGGGACATTGCAGCTCATTGTAAATATGTATTGTCACGGGCACTAGGAGTCTTTACCCAGGGATCACCAGATGATGAGCTTACCAGAGCAGTCTAGATGGTAATATGGCACTCTGGTAGCGGGGTGATCACGGAACAGGAGACAGCAGATGATAGAGATGCTCGTGAAAGTCTATGACTAGCAGCACTGGTAATATATATGTAGAAGTACACGAGGAACTGAATGGACAAAGGAACGTGAGGGTAGTCAATGGTCTGCGGTAGCAAGTTGTACCACTGTCTGGGTGAAGGAATGGAATCCAAGTGGAGGTATCCGAGGAGTCAGTGGTCTGCGTTAGCAAGTTGTACCACTGCTATGTGAGAGGATACTGGAACAGGTGACACAGGAAACAGGGATCAGTGGTCTGCCTCTAGCAAGTTGTACCACTGAATATATATGTGAGGAGGAGCACGGGGAGAGACTGCAATACAGAGGATACACGGGCACCTTGAACTTGATCCACAATGACATGCACAATATAGTAATGACTGAACAGCACTGCAATAATACAAAGTCACAGAAACTATCCGGGCAAAAGATAACACAGTCAATGATGGCAATAGTCTCAGCGGATAGTAAACTCCAGAGGAGAACAACTCAGTCCAGCAAAATATGCAATACACCAGCACAGTCAATGAGAAGTATGCATACCGTGGTTCAGGAGCAGGCTGTCAGACAGGAGTGCAGAGATACCTGAACGGTTGGAGGCCGGCAGGATGCGAAGTCCCTGGAGGGTGAAGCGGTAATCAAGTAGGTGCAGCGCACAGGTAGGTAGACCAGCAGGGAAAGCAACAAATACTCAGGAAGCAGTAGTATGTAGAACTGGACTCCTGGAGGACCCTGAAGAGTAGCGATGGTCTAGCCGAGATGAAAGCAGCGAGGCGTAGATCCGATGCAGACTGGCGAGTAGACACCGGCAGGAACACTGAGAAGCACGGAGAGCGGATCAGCTGCTGCAGACAAGTAGAACTGAGGAATAGCAGCCAGCAGGACTCTGCAGGTACACGGAGGTAGCGGGTAGAAATCAGCAGGTGCAGTCACGATGAAACACGGGAGAGTAGAGCTGAGCTGGAACAGTTGAGCACGGAGAGCAGCGGATAGGAATCAGCTGTTGCAGTCTCGAGGAAACACGGGAGAGTTGAGGTGAGTTGAAGACTAGTGCACGGAGGCAGCGGATAGGAATCAGCTGTTGCAGTCTCGAGGAAACACGGGAGAGTTGAGGTGAGTTGAAGACTGTAGTGCACGGAGGCAGCGGATTGGAATCAGCTAAACAGTCACGATGAAACACAGGTGGGTTGAAGTGAGCTGAAGACTGTAGTGCACGGAGGCAGCGGATAGGAATCAGCTAAACAGTCACGATGAAACACAGGTGGGTTGAAGTGAGCTGAAGACTGTAGTGCACGGAGGCAGCGGATAGGAATCAGCTAAACAGTCACGATGAAACACAGGGTTGAAGTGGTCTGGAAACCACAGGAATCAACAGCGCTGAATACACGAGGAAACACGGGAACACCTTCAGAGGCTCATGGGGAATGAGACTCCAAGATCAGGCAACGAGGTATGGAACTCAGGTGCTTTAAATAGGGAGTGTTGCCTGATCAGCCAATTAACTAAAAGGAACAGGTACTGAAGGTTTGAAAGGGCTGCGCATGCGCAGACCCTCAGGATGGTGGACGGCCACGGTTCCTAAACACACGGGAAGAAGCACTCACAGTCTGGTGAGTGACATGTATATTGTTTATTGTATATTGTTGATATTGCAGTGAAGCTGTTATTCATTGTTCTTAAAGTGTAGCCCGGTGAGTTAGGGCTTTCAGGTTCCAGGATACAGGTGTGTGGGCTGTAGCAACATTCATTCCCCCCCTCCTTTCTCTACAGGAAGTATAGAACAGCTGGGGACTCTGTGACACCACAAAATAGTGTAAGGGTTAATTTCAGGGGGGTTAACTGTTATCTGAAATTTGGAGGTGGGGAAGGTCAATTAGTACTGTCCTCCAGAGGACTTCCTGAGACATTCTGTCTGCAAAACCACAGGGGAACGTCTACCTGCACAAAACTTCTATTACTGTAAGTCAATCGGTCTCTTAACAGCCTCACTAGCCGGGCGCATTTTTGGCCACCCTTTTAGGGCCTTCAAAATCAAAAACCCATTTGTCCAATCCGTCCAACCCTATAGGCGTGCTATGAACAATACGCCGGCCAATAAGGCCGCCATGGACATCATAGTAACGCCCTCCTGGTATCTATACCAAATAAGCGCTAGCATGTCATCACTGTCACCTAAGTTGTGCTGATTCCACAAACCCAAGAAACCGACCCATTGTTTCCAGGCCTATCGATATGCTTTCCTGGTGGACAGGGCCAAAGATGTTTCCGCAAGACCTTCTATGCCGGCTCGACAATCTGCCAAACAAAAGAAGGACACGGGGTCCCAATGAGATTGCGCGCAGTGCCAGGTCCCTATATTGCGACCATTGAAACCGTGATAGGGCATCTGCAGTATCATTGTCTACACTTGGTACATGCTTTGCTCGAAATGTGATACCATGTTCTAAGCAGCCACAACAATTCTAACACCAACATCGGCAAAACACTGTACTACCCCTTGGTTGTCATACCAGAAAACCACATTTGCCAGCGGAAGCATGTCGACCAAAGTTCGACTGCTGCCACTATAGGAAACAGTTCTAGTACCAGCTCCATGGCAGAAAGAGCAGGAGTGCTGCTATTTGCATGCAGCGCCCCGTGAACATGTACCGTTGTTGAAAGCACTTGTTCCTTGGAGGGAGGGGAGTGCTAAGCCTCTCCTGTATTGGAAACAATTGAGCCAGTGCGACGTTATTAGGCTGACCTGGTCAGGTAAACCATGTCCATCCATATTTTGACATCCTTGAAGCTGAAAGGGATGGCACAGTGTCCAATTGCTTTGCGTCTGAAACGCTCATCATACTGGCGCCATATAGATGGTCCAACATTGTCATACATGCCTGTTATCAAATGTAAATAACAATATATCAATATTCACTTCTGGCCTAGATTCCAGGTATGTAGCTGCAAACCCCATAAGCCAATTAGTGAAAGACCTACAGGTATCTTCGCCGATTCCCCTTTTGCCTCTGGCTTTTGACAACTCTTTTTTACCCATGTCCGTAATGCAAACATATCTCTTTTGCTTATCTTATCTTTGACGCTTTGCTGTATACCGCTCATTAGTGTCGTGTTTGAGCATCTCACTATATAGCTGCCAACCAATACAAACCCTGGCTGTGCCAGCGCTATGCTTTTATTACTCTTGGGCCGAGCTACCAACTGCAGGCGAAGGGAGGGGGCCACGATTGGAGAACCCTGTGCACTGGTGATGGGAGGCTGAATTGAAAATCGGGTGGGGGGTGGGTGCAGATCAATCGGAATGGGTGGGGTCGTGTTATAAGGGGAGGGAGCCTGGAAGAGACCCTGGTGCCCATTGATGCATGCCACAGGAGAGCCCACATCCTGTAGGAGGGTGGTAGGGAACGGGAGTGATGCCAAGGGTGAGGGGGCGGTGCCACCAGTGAAAATGGGGGTCCACCCTGATGTACCAAGGAAAGCCCTGGGGAATGCTTAGTGGGAGTGTCCCCTTGGGTCCTAGGATAAGCCCTAACACGTAGTTGGACCCCTTGATTGCTGTGTGAAAAGCTCATGGGTGGGGTATGCAGTGTAGGCACGTGGGTAGGGGCCGGGAATGTGTGTATCCGTGTGAAACCGTTGAATGACTGAATCACTGTTTCCTTCCTTAGCACCCACTCTAAGAAGGACCTAAAGGCCTCGAAGAAAGCACATCCCATAGGAAGGCACCTGTCCACATACATTTCTTCTACCCACTTGCAGCCCAACAGAGCAGACTAAATGTGGTCTCTCTCTCTCTCAATCGTATCAAACAAAGTCTGAACCAACTTCCTCAACCACCAACTGGCTCCATCAAATAAGGTGACACCTATCACACTTCCTCTGTAATTATTATTAACCATTATTTATAGGGCGCCACATGAAGTCTGCAGCTCCATACAGAAGTAAAACAACAGGACAGTACATGGTATAACAGTATAAAACAGTAAACAAATAACACTACAACTCTCAACACAGCTACTGGAGTGCAAGGGGTATATTCAGCAACCTGTGTCCATTAGCGTGGTTAGTAATCCCTTCATTCACTGGATCCCCTTTAGGATAAGACAGACAACCAAAGCTTCCCCAGTTCATTCTATTGAATCGACCTCTGTGGATACATCTGCACACCTTCCAATAAACTCAGGGCTCATTAAAGGTGTAATATTTTTTAAAATAAATGTTTTATCATCTTTACCTTCTGTCTCTGTCATTGTATGTAATTTATTTGTAAGATTATTCCCTGAATGTACAGCACTGAGTAATATGTTTATAAATAATGTATAATGATGTGTAAGACAACAAAAATGGTGCTAGAAGGCAGAAGAGGTTTACAAGGCAGCAAACGTAGCAGGGAAGATACCATACATTACCATATTTGCCGTGGGTCCTTGGAAATGCACCTATTTCTCCGTATTAAACCACTGCACTATAAAATTCCTATTTTTCTGCATATTATAAGCAATTCTCAGCATCCGCTGTTATTCTCTTGTTTTATGTATTAGTATTTACAGTAGAGGAGTATTTATACTGCAAAAAAGTACATTATAATCGAATTTAGTAAACATGACATGATGGTACAGTGTTTAGATGCTCTGGCTCACTAGCAGAGTGTCCCTGGAAGCTATTTTAACTATACATTGCATAGTAACAATTACACATGCCATAATTCATAGGATAACAAATGCACAAGCTATACATGACAGAATCCAAATAGGTGTCCATTCTCTGCACAATATAGGCAAAAGTTATTCTGAACCTTCTTTCTCGGTTCTTCCCCAACTGCTTAAGCTTTTCAGTGGACACAACTGGAGATTGACAGCAGGTTGCTAACTTGACCACAAGACAACATGAGGATTCCTTCTCTTTAATGCACTCACTATAGTGGAGGTTGTCCACTCTATTACAGAACGCAATAAGGTCATCCAGGGGATCAGGCCCGGCGCTCCCATTAGGCAACCTTAGGCAGTTGCCTAGGGCGCCGGGACCTGCAGGGCGCCGCTGACTAGATTTTCTAATCTAGTCAGCGGCTCAGGAGAGGGTTGCAGCGGCGGCGGGGTGCCGCCGCTGTTTTTCAGTGTCCGCGGCGCATCGGTGAAGTATCACACTGTCTGTCAGACAGACAGTGTGAATAAAGTTCTTTCCCGGCGCCCCCCCCTCCCCTTCCAGAATGCATCACTCCGCCTCCTGTGTGAAGAAGGCGCGGATCAGCTAGAGAAAATGTAAGTAAAATCTACCTTTTTTTTTTTAGTGTGTTCACGGCGGGGGGGGGGGGGGGGGGGGAGGGGGCGGCGAAATTTTGCCTGGGGCGCCGTGAACCCTAGCACCGGCGCTGCAGGGGATACTAGCTCGTCTTTGACAGGGTTGGACACCTCTTGCCAGAATGTTGCCTCTAGATCTTTATTATTCCACTGGAGTTCATAAGCCAAAGTCCAGAACTGAACCGCATACTGGCCCATTATGCCAGAACCTTGGTATCCTCAAAGCAGCAGAGGAGACACGACTATCATCAAAGATTCTTCTAACAGATTTCAAAAATGAGACGTAACTGTGCAGAAACTGATCATTATGATTCCGTAGCAGGGAGGACCGGGCAAGCACTTCACCAATAAGTAATAAGAGACAGTGAGACTGTATGCCATTGCATATGAAAGTACTAAAGAGGTCTGTGCTCACTAAAGAATTAGTTCTACTTATACATATAAACGTTTAAATGTTGTACACATCTAATGTGCAAAAAATCATTCAATGAAATAGGAAAGATAATGACTTCTAATGTGTAGTCAATAATAGAATAAAATAGATTGCATGCAACTGGAGAGTGCAGACAAAAAATAATTGAGCTGGTTTATAAACAACTGTTTATTAATAGAAAAGTGAAGCATGCAGATAGAGCGTTTAATTAATCTAGTTTATAATCATTTGTTTGAAGCTAATGTGTTTGATCTGTTTAAAACAAGTATATTTGTATGATATGATAGCATTTGATTAAACAGTGTTCGAAAGCGGTAAAAAATAGAAATAAATTAATGTAAGAGCTTGGTTTGAAATGATTAATGTCAAAGAATTATTCCTTACGGGTACAAGACAGTGATACAATCGAAAGGTGGGGAGGAGGAGGGTGTCCTCACTTGTTACTGCATGTTGAGTAAATGAGATTTACAAAAATGGTCTTACCCTGTTATTTTTTCCTATGTCTGTTACCTAAAAGAAAAGGCAGGAGGTTCGTTTTTTCTGGGGATTTCTTAGAACAGGAAGCTGCCACTAAGAAGAAGTGTAGTGTGTTTGAAATGCGGTGGAACACACCTAAAGTACGGGCACCACTTTCTTGAATGGTAGCCTGTAATGCTGGAACTCGACTATCTTTCAGCTGGGGCTGGTGCCAACGAGTCCAGCAATCCAGCCTCACCCTCCCACACTCCGGAGAAAAAAAAATAGCAATAATGTTTTACAAATTGTGAAAAATAATCAAAAACAATGCACAAAATGCATTAAGCGGCCTCCAGGTGGCCCCATGAGGCCGCTGGTATCAATGGTCAACCTGCCCCTTGTAGCAGGACCTATATTCAGGTGACTAATGTTTAGCAGTGTATAGCAGCACTTCCCATTTGGTGGCTAGCTTATAGTTGAATCTCCCACCTGTCTATTGTGTAGCAAGACTTCCATTCTGGTATCTAGTGTGCAGCAAGATCTTCCAATATGGTGGTTGGTGTGTAGCAGGAATTTTTCCCATTTGGTGGCTAGTGTTTAGCAGGGCTTCTCATTTTAAAACTAGTATATAGTAGGACTTGCAACCTGGTGTATTGTATGTCTAGTGTACAACAGGTCTCAACACCTAATGGCTACTGTGAAGTAGAACTTCCCTCATTCGATAATGATGTCTTCACAGTATACCATCTGCCTCGGTCCCCACTTTCTTTCCCATTGATGCTCATAATGCTGTTAGGAAAAAATGGGTAAGAGTAGTAGAAGCTAGAAAAATGAAAGCCCAGTATGGCCTAGCCCTGAGCAATGAGATAGTGGCAGGGCTGGGGTCATCTTCAGATGATTCTATGGTCCAGGTAGATTTGTTTATTTTAGTTGTTCTTGGAAATGATAATAGATAAGTACAGGTTTGTACATCAGACTAATTTTAGACAGCTGATTTTTGTGTTGTGTGTTGTGTTATGTGTTGGCCATCTTTGGAGACATGCATTTGAACAACTTTTATTTGTCTTTCTCTGGGTTTGAAACATGGGGGTAAGTTTATCAAGCTGCGGGTTTGAAAACGTGGAGATGTTGCCTATAGCACCAATCAGATTCTAGTTATCATTTATTTAGTACATTCTACAAAATGACAGCTAGTCATGGTTGTCAAGGCTGGACTATGGATCTCTAGACTCTGCTGGACATGGCAAGGCCCACTCACGGGCGCGAAGTCTAACAGGTAGGTGGTATTCACCAGTATGGACTTAGTGGCACCGAACCTGCAGGTCGCGGTCCCGCGAGTGAGTGGACAGCAGAGTGGTGTGGAGGAGCCAGGAGATGCTAGGAGGCAGACACTGACGTCAAAGGGTAAATGGTAGAGACACTGGAACAGTGGTAATACAATGCCGGCCACGGAGATGAGAGCAAGCTGATGCAGCGGTGGTAACTTGGGACAACAGCTGAGGAGTCACAGGAAAAGTGGTAGCTCTGAGAGGCAGTAGAGAGAGAACCAAGCTGACACGATATAGTACTCAGGAGATGGTAACAGAGGTACTTAATGGTTCCTCTGGAGGTCTTAGAATCCAGAATCTGTATGATCTCAAACTTCTCTTGATGAGAAAACTTGGGTACCGTGGAGGCAGGTACTGAAGCAGAGAACCTTTTGATAGTTAAGGGTTTGAGAAGGGAAATGTGGAAGGAGTTGGTAATATGAAGGGAAGCAGTGAGTTGCAGTTTGTAGGAGGCCGGATTAATAATTCATAGGATCTTATAGGGTCCGATGAAGCGGGGAGCGAACTTCATAGATGGGACCTGAGATGGATATTACGGGTCAATAACCAAACCTTGTCTCCCACCCTGAGTGCTGGTACTGCTCAACGCCTTCTGTCTGCAAAGGTTTTGTAAAGAGAGAAAGTCTTTTTGAGATAGGCAACCAGTTTAGTCCAAATATTGGAAAAGTCACGTATGGTCTCCTCGACAGCACTTGGGGAGTAAAGGATGAAACCCATTGAAAATAAAGAGTGGAGTAGCAGCGGTGGACTCATGAAAGAGGTTGTTATGCGCAAACTCGGCCCATGGCAGAAGGTCAGCCCAATTGTCCTGGGAGGCAGAGGAAAATACTCTATACCAATAAGCTTGCCAACTTTCCAGTATATTATTTCTGGAGATTTATTCAGAACTTTCAAATTCTCTTTTTTAAAACATTTAGTCGCTTCAGTATCAGCTGCTATGTGTACATGTGATCTTGCTGTTGTGAATACATGTCTTCACCTTGACAAAAACAACTTACACATACTCAGGAGGATATTGGCCATAGGCCTCACCGGGATATATCCTGGCAGGCTGGAGAGTCATGGGCTGCTAAAGACGCGGGTTTTGTTAATTTATTTTCCTCTTCTATATATATATTTGCAGAAGAGAGCCGGCATGACAGTCTGTGTGGGCCAACCCTAGCCCATTAGTGGCCGACCCCAACATTGATTCACTTCTTGATGGCTGGCTCCTCCCCAGAAACCACTTAAAGCATGTGCTGTGCGGCTCTGCCCAGTGCTGCTCCATTACCCCTTCCTGATCCTTACCTCCTCGCCTCCTTCTAACATTTCTCCCTGGCTCACGGGGGGTGTGCACATCTTGGAAGACTGTCTGTCTCTAGAATGAAAGGATCAATGATAGCTGCGGCTCCCTCCTCCCCCGATGCACCCAGTAGGACACCAGAACAGAGGTTACTAGGTATGTTTAATATATTTTCTCGCATGCAGTGTATGTTTAATTACTTTTTAACCATCCTTTCTTGTACTGGGTGCACTACTGTATAGCATAATATAATTTGGGGGCACTAGCGTGGCATAATATGAACTGGAGGCACTACTGCATGGCATAATATGTATTGGAGTTAATACTATGTGGCATAATATGAATTGTGGGCACTACTGTGTTTCATAATATTCACTGGGGGCACTATTGTAGCATAATATGATTTGGGGGCAGCATTGTGGCATAATATGAACTTGGGCACTTCTGTGTGGCATAATTTGAACCAGTGTTCATGTGCATGACGGTGACCAACTGGAAAAAATAAGCTTTGCAGCACAATGGGTCAGCAGCATTTCAAATGGGATTCACTCATGTGTATGGAAAATAACATCCTGAAGACTATTGACTTCAAGACAATTATGAAGCAATTTTCTGCAAAGAAATTTTGCTAATGTTTGTGTTGAACAGTTGATTAATAATAAATAATTCATAGTATTTTTGGAATGTGCTATCTCCGTCTATATGATTTACCAACTGAGTACCATTTTTACGTTGAATTTCTTGTTTTTTTAACTTCAAGGTTTATTTTATATTGTCCAAACGTTTATGTGGATTAATCTCTGCTGTACAGCATGTTTTTTAATGCTTATACACTGATTTTTTTGGCGTTACCAATAAATATAAGCTTAATTTTATCGATCATTTACATTTTTATTACTGTGAGTGGTTGCACAGGTAGGGTTTCATTGCACTGCTTGGACCAGGGGGCCTATAATGCTTGGTGGGTGACATAGGAGAAGAAGTTTGGTGGATAGACAGACACAAAATAGGGTAAAGAAAAGGACAGACCCCACAATACAGGGACATACATACACAAAAGGGGGAACAGCAGAGAGAGAAAGGTGGGGGGAAAGAGATGCAGATAAAAAAATAAAGTCAGGCTCCCAAACAGGAGACACCGGACAGAAGACCGGAAGAAAGAAGACACCTGGAGACAGTGGAAAGCATTGGCAGGGAGCCCTCGTAAGGGCTAGGAGCTACCCTGCCAAGAAGATGTTGGGATCAAGAGGAGAACCCGGACGGGAAAAGAATGAAGAATTCTGATCCAGCAGCTGATCCAGAGGACGGTGACAACATGGGGAGCAGCGTAGAAGATCACAGCAGAAACCCAGAAACTAGTAGCACCGTTGTAGACACCCCCACGACCGGGCGCCCGTCGTATTTACTGTCTTTTCTTCTCCACATCACAGCGGGCATTAGGCCCAAGCCGCACACCGTGCACAAGGCTCGCACAGCAGTTAGGATGACAGACTGGGGTGAAAGGGCACTAGGCCTGAGCCAAACAGTGCACTAGGCCACAGTCAAACAGGGCAAGGGAATATAGTAAGTTGGTCGCAAGGTCTTATAGTTAGTTGGGCACAAGGCCCTTGATGGTAAGCAGAGCACTAGGCCCGATTGCATAGGAGGGCACTAGGCCCTGGAGCTATTGAGACAGTAGGCCTCTTGGAAAAGGCTTCAGCACAAGGCTTTTGAGGGTGCAGTATGAGGCCCCTCAAAAAGGTCCGGAAGGGCACCGAAAGTTCTAAGTCCCCCAAAGTGACAGCCTAGAGGCCAGGGTCCCAGGTAGCAGGTGGAGGCCTGCAGTATAACTAGGTGCTGGCAGAACCGGGTACCCAGGGCAGGTAAGAACAAGTTGGATCGAGGGGATCACCAGCTGGGATCAGACTGTCCTCCAGGTTAGTAAAAGGATCCTGGGTCTGGATTTCTGTGCAAGATTGCGTTGAGGTGGACGTTGTGTACAAGGGGTGGTGCCTCCCCTAGCTGTACCTTGGAATTGGGTGAGCACCTGGGGTGCTGGGATGGGAAGTGTGGTTTGTGTGGCCTTCTCCTTTAGACCCTATTACATAGGGGGAGACAGAAACAGGGGGGGTAAAATAAATATTCACTCAGGAGGAGACAGAAACAGGGGGTAATAGAGATATACACACAGAGGGAGACAGAAACAGGGGGTGCAATAGAGATACACCCAATAGGAGAAAGAAATAGGGGGTAATAGAGTTATACACACAGGAAGATACAGAAACAGGGATTAATAGAGATTTGCACATAGAGGGAGACAGAAACAGGGGGTGTAATAAAGATATACACACCGGAGGAGACAGAAACAGGGGATAATAGAGATATACACACAGGAGGAGACAGAAACAGGAGGTAACAGAGATATACACATAAGAGGAGACAGAAACGGGATAATAGAGATATACACACAGGAAAAGACAGAAACAGGGGGTAATAGAGTTATACACACAGGAAGATACAGAAACTGGGATTAATAGAGATTTGCACATAGAGGGAGACAGAAACAGGGGGTGTAATAAAGATATACACACCGGAGGAGACAGAAACAGGGGATAATAGAGATATACACACAGGAGGAGACAGAAACAGGGGATAATAGAGATATACACATAAGAGGAGACAGAAACGGGATAATAGAGATATACACACAGGAAAAGACAGAAACAGGGGGTAATAGAGATATACACACAGAGAGAGACAAAAACAGGGGGTAATAGAGATATACACACAGGAGGAGACAGAAACAGGGGGCAACAGAGATGTACAAACAGAGCGAGACAGAAACAAGGGGGTGTAATAGAGATATACACAGGAGGAGACAGAAAGAGAGCATAATAGAGACATACACACAGAAGGAGACAGAAATAGTGGGTAATAGAGATATACACACAGGAAGGGACAGAAATCTTTAACACTGGGCACGCTGGGCAACTGGCCAGGGGCCCCACGTGCATAGGGACCCCATAGCCAGGGCTCTGATGTAATTAAGAAAACAAACAAAAAACATACTTTTTGGTGGTCACGTGGTAGTGATCCTGCTTTCTCCCTCTTCCCTGCTGCGCTCACACTGAATGTTGGGCGTGACGTCATCACGGCCGAAATTTTCACCCAGTCCCCACAAGTTTGATGGTAACCCTAAATCTTGCAGCGGGTTCTTAAACCAATGTGCGATCCAGTGCGGACAATTTTCCCACTGAGAAGACTAAGGTAGCCTTTATTATTTCCCTATTGTCTGGGCAAGCCCTGGCATGGGCCTCTCCATTGTGGGAGCGCAATGATCCCCTCCTTCAGAACTATATTTTTTTTTCTGGAAACTTTCAAAAAAATATTTGACGAGCCTGGTAAAATCTCTAGTGCAGCCTCTGGGCCTCTTCGCATAAGCCAAGGATCCAATTCTGCACCTTAGCTTCGGAGCTCCAGTGTTATGAGGAGACTCTAACAGCTACCTTCTGGCAGGGATTAACCGACCGAATAAAAGATGAACTAGCTGGGAGGGAACTCCCCACAACCTTGGATGCACTCATCAACCTCTGTAATCAAATTGATATCTGCTTCAGAGAGAGAAATCTAGAGAGGAAGATCTCCCGAAGTTCCATTCCTTGCTTGGCACCCTGGTTTCAAGTTCCAATTACACCCATAGAGGAACCTATGCAGCTGGGTCGAACACGGCTTACACCAGAAGAATGGGAGAAACGTTTTAAAAATAACTTATGTCTCTACTGTGGTGAACCTGGACATGTCCTCAATCTCTGTCCTAAGTGCCCGCGAAACGAGAAAGCCTAACCGGTTCTGGAGAAGCCAGGTTTGGTAGATCTGAAATCTCTCCGCATGATACAAATTTTTCTATTGAAGTTACCCTCTGTCTTTCTGATCGCTACGTTTCTCTCTTGCCACTTATTGACTCTGGAGCCGCTGTGAATTTCATGTCTCTGGATACTGCTAGTAAGCTCTTCGTGCCTACTGTCCCTCTTCTTCAAGCCATTGCTATCACCGCCATCGATGGCAGCAAGATTATGGGGGTTCTATTAAGAATCGCACTGCGCCCCTGATTCTGCAAGTTGGGGCTCTAGATAGTGAATCCATCTCCTTCCTGGTAATTCCTAAGGTTGTCAATCCTCTGGTGTTAGGTCTCCCCTGGCTTAAAGCCCACTCTCCTCTCCTGTGCTTTCCTGTGGTCCCACCTGTCACTCCAGATGTCTTCAGAAGATCCTTCATCTTAGCCTCTTCCATTGTCTTAATACTTTCATTCGGGATATTCCTCCTCAATATGCCATCTTTGCATATGTATTTTGTGAACGAGAAGCTTCCAAGCTACCCCCTCACCGTCTATGGAATTGTGCTATAGAATTGTTACCTGAGAAGTGTCCCCCACGGGGTCATATATATCCTCTTTCTCTGCCTGAATCACAGGCTATGTCAACCTATATTGATGACAATCTGAAGAGAGGTTTCATTTGAAAATCAACTTTCCCTGCAGGTGCCGGCTTCTTTTTCGTTAAGAAGAAAGATGGGGGTCTTCGCCCCTGCATTGATTATCGGGGTTTTAATGCAATCACCGTAAAAAACAGGTACCCCTTGCCTCTCATTTCCGAACTCTTTCATAGAATTAAAGGAGCTTCCATGTTCATGAAACTAGACCTTCGAGGCTAATTTAATTTGAATCAAGAAAGGGGACGAATGGAAGACGGCCTTTAATATGTATGATGGTTACTTCAAATACAATGTAATGCCCTTCGGGTTGTGTAATGCCCCAGCAATGTTTCAACACTTCATGAACGAGATCTTTCGAGATCTACTTTATCATTCCATAGTAATCTGTTTGGATGACATCCTTATCTTTTCTGCTGACCTACGAACTCACCGTGAACATGTTTCTACTGTCTACTGACGACTTCAACAGAATCAATTATTCTGCAAATTAGAAAAATGTATTTTTGAATCCAGTCAACTTCCTTTCCTGAGCTATATTGTTTCCGGATCCGGACTCCAAATGGATCCCTAGAAGCTCAAGGCTATCCTGATGAAACGGCTATCAATTGAGCCAAGAAACGCATCAGGATTTTGAATTCTCTGTGTTTTTTTGATTCAACAAACCAACAAACAGACCATCGATTCAGCCTATTACAGACTGCCACGAAGGATTAGATCACGATATTCACCATTAACAACGGTACCGTTACTCATTATTAATCCTTGACTGCCTCTACGATTGATTATTCATAGCATACAGAGCTGTGACCATCGCTAGCTCCGCATTGGGAGTTCATACTATTGCTTTACATGACAGCATAGTTGTTGTACACTGAGCTGTACCTACACTGTCTTATACTATTATATTTATATACATCGTAGCGGGATTTCCTCCACCCTAGAAGCTTATAAGACCGTGGCATATCTGTTACACTACACGTATGCACACGCAGCTGTGCTGATACAGGAATAAACTGAATGCTTCACTCTACTAACTGATTATTTCGGCACCATCAACTTTGAACTGGATTATTCCATTTTTTATTCATATTTAGTGTGGAGTTTATTCGGCTATAGATGGATTAATATCAGAGTTTTTGACCGCATTTTCAATACTAACAGCTGCTTAACTAAGGGTTATTACTCTGCACAGTACTTCACATCTTCTTTCCTTAGACAAACAACTCAGGTTGTGTGACATTATTTTGTTAGCTGAATTTGTGGTAAACTACTTTTTAACATGCTTATAGGTTTCCTTTTATTTTAATAAATTTATATGTATACAAGCTTAGCGCTTTCCTTCTTCCTTATATTTTACTATCCTGGACTGGCCTCAGCCCCATGGTCTAAAGGCAACTCAAAGATTTTTAGGTTTTACCAATTATTATAGACAGTTCATCCAGGGATTCTCTTCTCTAGTGGCCCCTATCACAGCTTTGACCAAGCAGTCTGCTAACTCCAAGGTTTGACCATGTGAAGCAGTGGAAGCCTTCCTTCAGCTTAAAAGTCCTTCATTTCTGCCCCTGTTCTACGACAACCAGATACTTCTCGGCCTTTCATTCTGGAGGTAGATGTCTCTTCTGTTGGTGTCGAAACTGTCTTGTCCCAAAGATCTTCTACTGGAAGACTCTTCCCCTGTGGATTCTTCTCCCGGAAACTATCCTCTTACGGAATGGGTGACCGCGAGTTGCTTGCTATGAAACTGGTCTTAGAGGAGTGGAGACATCTACTGGAAGGAGCATCCTTTCTCATAACTATTTTCACCGACCACAAGAATTTGTAATACCTCCAATCTGCTACTTGTTTAAACCCACGACAAGCAAGATGATCTCTGTTTTTCTCTCGCATTGATATTCAGATCATGTATAGATCTGGAGCTAAGAATACCAAGGCAGACACTCTTTTGCGTTCCTTCGATGCCAATGATCAGGAAGATACATCAAAACACATTCTTGATCCTAAATGTATTCTGGCAACTACACCCACCAGCCAAGCTATTCCCAGGGGGAAAAACCTTTGTGCCCCTTCATCCTCGGAACAACCTTCTTAAATGGGCTCATGCCTCACACTTCGCTGGTCATGCTGGCATCAAGAAGACCCAAGAACTCATCCACCACAACTATTGGTGGCCGACCCTACTCTCGTATGTTCGAATATTTGTCTCCTGCTGCACTATTTGTGCACAGAATTAAACTCCTAGACAAAGTCTGTACGAGTTCCTTCATCCCCTTCCTGTTCCTGATCATCCTTGGAGTAATTTGTCTATGGATTTTATTACTGACCTTCCATTATCTAAAGGCTATTCGGTGGTTTGGGAAGTCACTGACCGTCTCTCCCGGGCAGCCCACTTTGTACCTCAAAAAGCTCTTCCAGCTGCATCTTCCCTAGCTCAGCTCTTCAAAGAGGTCTTTCAGTTGCATGGATGTCCTGATGAGATTGTTTCAAACCGTGGTACTCAATTTGTGGCCAAATACTGCACAGCCTTCTGTCATCTTTGTGGAATTAAGCTAAACTTCTAACAAATCAAGAATTGGAGAAATTCCTAAGATGTTATGTATCACCGGCACACGATAATTGGGTCGACTTATTACCTTGGGCCGAATTCGCCCACAACAACCTATCTCACGAATCTACTTCAGTGTCACCCTTTCTTACTCTCCAGGGCATCCATCCACATCTTCCTCCATTCGATGATCTCCTACCTCCTTCCGAAGTTCCTGCAGCAGATACCTTACTTTAAGACTGCTCCATGAGTTAAACAAAATCTATTTAAAGCCTCCCTTTCCAGTAAAGAAATTTTTGACAGTAGGAGACTGCCTGCACCTCTTCTTAAAACGGGAGATATGGTATGGTTGTCCACACGAAATCTGCGACTACGAACAACCTCTAGGACGTTCTCTCCTAGATTCATCAGTCCATTCAAGATCTCGGAGGTTATCAACCCTGTAGCATTCAGACTTGAAGTTCCACCTCCTTTAAATATTCTGAATGTATTCCATATCTCCTTAATCATGTCTGTGGTCATCAATAAATTTACCTTTTTTAGGAAAAGACCTGCTCCCCCCTCTGTACAAAATCAGCAATTCGACGTCAAAGAGATGATCAATTCTCGCATTTACAAAGGGGCTCTGCAATTCTTAATTGATTGGAAGGGCTACGGCAACATGTTACGTTCCTGATTTCTGGCTCCCTGTCTTCAAGCTCCTTGTGTCCCTCTCTGCGTTTCTCCTGCATTTCCTGAGTTTTCCCTGTGTACCAGACCCAGCTTGACCTGACTACTCCATTTGGATTCTCCTTTGGTGTGACGGACATCTGCTATCATGTACCAGACCCGGCTTGGACCACATTACTCTGTTTGGATTTCCCTTTGGCATGACAGACATCTACTACTGTGTCTCACTAACCTCTGGAAGGATCCCTGCTGCACATCGGACCTTGCCTCAGGTACCGCTTTCGTATTACCTTGCTGCTAGTCTATCCATTCCTCATGTATGTAAGCTCAGTAGGGGCTGCAACCTGCAGTTTCTCAGCAGCCAAGCCCATCCTGCCTTGCGGAAGTTCTTGGTGAAGACCTGAGAGGCTGTTAGACTCCGCGTCCTGCTGAGCTGGTGCCAATACTGACCGAGGGACTCCCCTGAGCATAACGAGGGGGAGACCAGAACCAGGATGAAGGAGGAAAAACAAGAGCATAATTGAGGGCACAGTATCTGATACAGGGGAGACCAGAACCAGAATGAAGGGGGGCAAACAGAAAAAAAACATTTATGTGGAATAATCTCTGTAGTACAGCATGGTTTTTTAATGTTTAAACACTGACTTTTTAAGCAGGTAACAATAAATATAAATTTAATCTTAACGATAATTTACATTTTTATTCCTGTGAGTGGTTGTGCTGGTAGGAGCCCCAGTGCACGGCTTTTCCTGGGGGCACATAATGTTGTTAAAATGGCCCTGACAGAAACAGGGGGTGTAATAGAACCATACACACAGAAAGAGACAGAAACAGGGTGGCGGGAGTAATACAGGCATATACACAGGAGGAGATAGAAACGAGGGTAATAGAGACATACACACAGGAGGAAGAAACAGTGGGAGTAATAGAGATATATACACAGGAAGAGACGGAAACGGGGGGTAATAGAGATGTACACACAGGAGAGGGAAGAAACAGTGGGGGTAATAGAGATATATACACGGGGCAGGGAGGAGAGATAAACAGTGAGGGAAGCAGGGGGAGGAGCAGAGGTCCTCATGAAGATGTTGGAGGAGGAACAAGGCCAGGGGGCAAGCATGTGCACAGGAAGAGACTCCAGTTATTTACATTAATGGGTGCTCCGCCCCTGGGTGTAGCATTGTATAATAACCTAGTGGAGATGATAACAATGATTGAGTGGAAATATTTGCAGATAATTTAGTAGATACATGCTCTTAAAGATCCTTGGGATAGTAGGGGTATGGTAAAGGGTCACATTACAATAGGTTACTGCTATTTTTGATCGAATTCAAGATCTAATATGCTGCACAGTTAACGGTAGCTTTTAAGGCTAGGCTAAAATATATAAAAAGATGAGACTTGTCCAGACGGCAGGTACGATACAAGGTAGCGTGGAGAGGTCTGCGGCTGACAGGTATAGTGTCAGCCGCAGAATCTCTCCAGTGCGGATGCACTGGAGAGATTCTACAACAGGCAGGTAACACGATCCAGGAGCAGAGAACTCCTTGGTTACCTCAGCAGAATGAGGACCAAGAACAGGCAAAGGAAGTAGGGTAGGGGTGCCTTAAATAGTGAGAGGCAATTAGTCAACCAATGAGAAGAGGGAGAAGGTTTTAACAGTCCTCAGGTCTGTACATGCGCAGAACCATAGCTAAGATGGTGGACGGCCACCGCGCTGCACGGCGCCGGCAGAGCAGTGAGGGACTTAGCTCTTGCCCTAGAGGGACCAGCTATCCGGTGAGTGACAGCATTGTACAAGGTTTATACCCAATATTGCCACAATTGGTGTTCCTTTAACTGGCCTTCGTTGAAATGAATGTCTGAGAAAAAAGAGACCAATTAAAGAATAATAAGATGGTTCTTGGCTTTGCAAAGTTTTTAATTTTCGATAGAGCATACGCCAGGAAGCCAGCTGGCCAATGCAGATGCGTTGTCCCATGGTTTTTGTTTAAGGACTACAAGTGTTTTGCCTCAAATGTTGAAACAATAGGGGGCGATATGTGACAGAAGCACCGGAGAAGGTGTTAATGGGAGGAATATATGTCTCAGGTTTATGTCCTATGTGTTTCACACCACTATAAAGCAGCTCATCACAAGTGTACTTTAATCCATATCAACCAATCAGGTTGCAATAGTCATTTCTCCAGCGCCAATTAGAAAATTAAGTGAAAGAAAAGGACTGATTGCTCGTCGATCACATTGCATTGGTTAGTTCAGATGACGCCACATTGCGTTCACCAAACAAATAAATATAGAATTTAAACCTGTATTAGAGCTCTAGAGGTTCATGGTTTTAATTAATTGCCTGGTGTTGTGGACCATAGTGTTCTCTAGTACACTCCCATGCTGGTGGAGTGTCCTGTGAGTGCAGGTCGTTATATTTTGTTTTAATAGAGTAGTTCTGCAGCAACTGTGTTATCAAGGTTGCCTATAACTGTCTGTGCCATAAATTGTTGCACATTGGTGCATTGAATTAGTATATGGAGATTGAAAATATGCATGTGATAAATGTGGAGGTATATCCTCAATAAAGAGCCAAACTACTGTTCTTAACCTAAAATATATATTTATTATGAATCTATGTAAATATATATTTGTGTGCTGCCAGTGAATATGGGAATATGCTTTCTGACAAACAATGTACCAGTGACATCATTTTTATTCAACTTTTCTCGCTCTTTCAAAGAGAGATTTTGTTCTCTGGTTTGGCCCGATGGTACCATTCAAACCACGACCCATCATAGATGGCAGTATCTTCTTTACCCAAGATGAAGGAAGCCAGGGCCAGCTGACAGGCAGTAACACCACGCCGACATGTAATAGTCAGGGGCTTTGACAGGTCAATTCCTTTCACTTTAAACAGATGCTGAATTTCATCGGGGCTCTTCTCAAAACCTTCTTCTGTGAGAAAGCTGGTGAATGGGAGATTTAAGGAGCCAGGGATATGACCTGGGTTAATCACTGTAAATGAGACAATAGATTATTGGTGTTGATCATATATTAGTCAATTACATGAGCATATTCTTTTCTACAAAGACAAATAAATAAATATTGTAGTGAACAGAGAGGAATTACAGTCCTAAGGCTTAACCAATAACATAATTGTGGGGAAGAAGGCCTAATCATAACTGAAGTGTAAATATGTTATATCAAATTAATCCATATATGAGCTAAAAAGGTGTAAAATGTGAAGTCAAAGGGTCTGGTGTGTGTTTACCTATGGCTGCTGTCCATCTCTATAAAAGAAAACAGTGTCACCTAAGTCAGCTTCAAAGGCCCCTGGGGTGAACTGCATCCTGACCTAGGAGAGTTTTTTTGACACTGAGAAACACTCTAAGGAGCCATTCACAACTTGAGATGTTATTTAGACAAAGGGAACGCCTGAAGGCTTTCTAGGCAAGTATATAGAAACATGAACTTAAAGGAAAATGTGTTCAAATTGCATAGTTTGGGAAATCCGTGTGCCACTACATACTGAGGGGCAGAAACTACAGCAGGGTTGTGAATTACAGGTACTAGCGGTACCAGGTAAAAGCTGTAGTCACATGTCTTGGGGAAAAGTATGTCATAATTCCATCATTTTGGTATTTAAATACGTGGGAGATTATGACCGGTTTATTGACGGGAGAGTTATGTTTCTGGGATATATCTGAGAAAAGTTAAGACAGGTCAAAACTTAGAAATAGTTTTAAACAAGCCTTAGGTGACACCCAAGGGACATTTCCACCCCCACATTAGCATCCACACTGCCCCTGTGATTGCCGTCCCATTTGATTTTGCTTAAAAACCTGTGTTGTGAAGGGACAAACTGTCAGTCTTTTGGGAAATCAATCATTGATAAGTTGTCCATCTTCTCGCCAATTTTCCTTGGCGCAGAATATACCACTTATCCTTAAGTTATACTCTGAATTTTACCCCTTTATTTGACCTGTTTTGCACATTCTTATTTGTATGTCAATTAATTTTTTTTATATAACCAGTAAGCATTGTACTTTTTGTATATTAAATCAGAACCTTAATAAGTGATGCCCTTATTGCTCTAAACAAATTATCTGCCTGTCTAGAAGAGATAGATTGCTTGACCATGCTAAACCTTTCATTGCTAAGGTGTGAATTGTTAATACATCTGTATACCAAGCTGAGTGTGTGCCTGCATATACATTTGTGTCATAGAGCCTTGAGGGGTTAAGTGATTGCTGGTGTGTGCCTTTCTAAACTGTGTGTAACAAGGAGTGTTCATTGTGTGCTAGTGGGAGGCAGAATATTGGGGTACTATTGCCCTCATTCAATAGGTGGTGGAAAATCGGAGTGTGGTTGTGTGAACGCTGTTTGGGGGCGATTCAGCAAATCTGTAACCTGTGCGATAGGAAGATTGAGTGCGGGAATTGTGTGTGACCCCATACAGTACACACTTCCAAGTCACAAGTGGGCAAAGTGCAGGTTGTGACTGGTAAAGGCAGTTAGGAGAGGTTTCCTGCCAAATTAGGGGTGATATATAGTTTGACAGTATGAATATATGATAAGATATAAAATCAGGGAGTAGACAGAGGGGGCTAATTATATAATTATATATAGATAGAGAGATAGATATATTGTAGTATAATCAGGCGAACAGGTATTATCTCCTGAGTGAACAGCAGCAGTAAGACACACGAGTCCAGGAGTTTCTGAATAACAGCCACAGACAGTTTATTCACCAGCTTGAAAACAGGAACAAAACACAAATAAAATCCTAGCCGTCTGGCTTCTAGCTAATACATTTATGGAGGCTCTCTCTCATGTGTAGGACCTTATGTCCCACACATTCACCAAATCACATGTAACTGTTGCTTCCTGCAACAGAGTGTCTTGGGAGGCACTCACCTCTCCCAGGTCTGAGACCCTGGCTGCATATCCCAGCTGCCTTATTACAAGCACCTCACAGGTGCATCCCTTGATTAGTCTGATAGAGACTGATAGAACAGAAGACCCGGACTGGGCCTTATGTATACAATGCTGGAAGCCTGGGACACATACCTCTGTATCTAGTCTCCTTCCAGTGACTCTGTCACAATATATATATATATATATATTAGAGATGAGCGCACTCGGATTTCTGAAATCCGAGCCCACCCGAACGTTGCCGATCCGAGTCGGATCCGAGACAGATCCGGGTATTGGCGCCAAATTCAAATCTGAAACTGAGGCTCTGACTCATAATCCCGTTGTCGGATCTCGCGATACTCGGATCCTATAAATTCCCCGCTAGTCGCCGCCATCTTCACTCGGGCATTGATCAGGGTAGATGGAAGGTGTGTTAGGTGGTCCTCTGTTCTGCTATATCTCGTGCTGTTCAGTTCTGTTCAGTTCTGTGCTGTGCTCAGTCCAGTGGTGCTGTGTCCTGTGCTCTGTCCTTCTGAGGTCAGTGGTGCTGCTGGGTCCTGTGCTGTGTCCTGTTCAGTCCAGTGGTGCTGTGTCCTGTGCTCTGTGCTTCTAAGTGCATAGTTATATTTCCCCAATATTCCCAAGTGTTTAAAAAAAAAAAAAAAACCTAATTTAATTTTTTTTTAATTACAAAAAAATTTGCACAACCAATCCTGCAGTATAAGCCCATTGGTACTGCAATATTACCAAGTTCACACATTCAGCAGTAAAAGTCCAGTGGTACTGCAATATTACAAAGTTCACACATTCTGCAGTATCAGTCCAGTGGTGCTGTGTCCTGTGCTCTGTCCTGCTGAGTTCAGTAGGGCTGCTGGGTCCTGTGCTGTGTCCTGTTCAGTCCAGTGGTGCTGTGTCCTGTGCTCTGTGCTTCTAAGGGCATAGTTATTTCCCCATTATTCCCAAGTGTTTAAAAAAATTAAAAAAAGTTATTTTAAAAAATACAAAAAACTGATTTAATTTTTTTTTAATTACAACAAAATTTGCACAACCAATCCTGCAGTATAAGCCCATTGGTACTGCAATATTACCAAGTTCACACATTCAGCAGTAAAAGTCCAGTGGTACTGCAATATTACAAAGTTCACACATTCTGCAGTATCAGTCCAGTGGTGCTGTGTCCTGTGATCTGTCCTGCTGAGTTCAGTAGGGCTGCTGGGTCCTGTGCTGTGTCCTGTTCAGTCCAGTGGTGCTGTGTCAAGTGTCCTCAGTGCTCTAAAAAATGCGGTTATACCCACTGTCCACTTAACCACGGACATGTGGACAAGTGGTTCTGGGCAAACGAAGGACTATATGACTGTGACAGCCCACTGGGTAGATGCATCCCCTTCCGCAGCAACAGCAACAGCTGCATCAGTAGCAGCATCTACAAAATGGCTGCTCGTGCAAAGGAAGGCAACATTGTGTATTACAGGCTTTAATAAGAGGCACAACGCTGACAACATATTAGAGAAACTAAGGGAAATTATCTCCCAGTGGCTTACCCCACTTAGACTCTCATGGGGATTTGTGGTGTCAGACAATGCCAGTAACATTGTGCGGGCATTAAATATGGGCAATTTCCAGCACGTCCCATGTTTTGCCCACACCATTAATTTGGTGGTGCAGCATTACCTCAAGAGTGACAGGGGTGTGCAGGAGATGCTTGCTTGCAAAATTGCGGGACACTTTCAGCATTCAGCCAGTGCCTACCGCAGACTAGAGGCACATCAAAAAAGCATGAACCTGCCCTGCCATCACCTCAAACAAGAGGTTGTGACGCGCTGGAACTCCACCCTCTATATGCTGCAGAGGATGGAGGAGCAGCAAAAGGCCATTCAGGCCTACACAGCCACCTACGACATAGGCAAAGGAGTGGGGATGCGCCTAAGTCAAGCGCAGTGGAGACTGATTTCCGTGTTGTGCAAGGTTCTGCAGCCATTTGAACTTGCCACACGAGAAGTCAGTTCCGACACTGCCAGCTTGAGTCAGGTGATTCCCCTGATCAGGCTGTTGCAGAAGCAGCTGGAGAAAGTGAGGGAGGAGCTGGTAAGCCATTGCTATTACACCAAGCATGTAGCTCTTGTGGATGTAGCCCTTCGTACGCTTTGCCAGGATCCGAGGGTGGTCACTCTTTTAAAGTCAGAGGAATACATTCTGGCCACCGTGCTCGATCCTTGGTTTAAAGCGTAAGTTGTTTCTCTGTTTCCGGTGGACACAAGTCTACAGCGGTGCAAAGACCTGCTGGTCAGGAGATTGTCCTCTGAAGAGGACCGTGACATGCCAACAGCTCCACCCTCATTTTCTTCCACATCTATGGCTGCGAGGAAAAAGCTCAGTTTTCCTAAAAGAGGCGCTGGCGGGAATGCTGATAACATCTGGTCCGTACTGAAGGACCTGCCAACCATTGCAGACATGTCTACTCTCGCTGCATTGGATGCTGTCACAATTGAAAAAATTGTGGAGGATTACTTTGCTGACACCATCCAAGTAGACATGTCAGACAGTCCATATTGTTACTGGCAGGAAAAAAAGGCAGTTTGGAAGCCCCTGTACAAACTTGCTCTATTTTACCTGAGTTGTCCCCCCTCCAGTGTGTACTCGGAAAGAGTTTTTAGTGCAGCGGGGAACCTGGTCAGTGAGCGGCGAAGGAGGTTGCTTCCTCATAACGTTGAAAAAATGATGTTTATAAAAATGAATAATCAATTCCTCAATGAAGTACAGCACTGCCCTCCAGATAGTACAGAGGGACCTGTGGTTGTGGAGTCCAGCGGGGACAAATTGATAATGTGTGATGAGGAGGAAGTACACACTGTAGGGGGAGAGGAATCAGAGGTTGAGGATGAGGATGACATCTTGCCTCAGTAGAGCCTGTTTGGTCTGTACAGGGAGAGATGAATAGCTTTTTTGGTGTGGGGGCCCAAACAAACCAATCATTTCAGCCAAAGTTGTTTGGTAGGCCCTGTCGCTGAAATGATTGGTTTGTTAAAGTGGGCATGTCCTATTTCAACAACATAAGGGTGGGTGTGAGGGCCCAAGGACAATTCCATCTTGGAACTTTTTTTTTTTCATTATATGACCAATCAACAGTCGTTTGCCATGTTCAAAAAGTAAAACCAAATTTAAACAAATTCAAGAAATTAAACCAAAAGTAAAATGCCCTGTCATAATTTAAAACAAGAGGTAATGACGTGCTCTAAAACTACTGTATTGTTGTTTATATTTTATAAACACTACACTTGAAAGCTTGAGTCTTTCAATGAAAAAGTAACTCTCCATTGCACGAATATTTGCAACAGGGACAATTTTAGGGTTAAGAAAGTCAACAAATAACATTTCGACGCTGTCTGTCTTTATAAACACTACACTTGGAAGTTGGAGGAGGTATTGTGGCCCCGGCACCAAATTTACTATTGGGGCCACTCCACTGTGCAGTCCATATTTAGGTGTATCAGATATTAAACAACGGTGACAGTTGATGCCCAATTTTTTAATTATATTGTTGGCGCTGTAAAAAATTGTGTTCCGGGCACACCACACTACGCAGTCCATACTCTTTTTTGGTGGAATTCTGACCCGTGGGGGGTTTTTTAATTATATTGTGGCCACGGTACCAAATTGTGTACCGGGGCCACCACACTACGCAGTCAAGAAAGATAGATGCGTATCATAGATAAAGTACATTCAGTGTTGTGGGGCAAATTGAAAAATATTTAAAATGCACTGACATTATCAAAAACAAGAGGTTTTCACACGCTGAAACTTCAACATGTATATGATGGAGAGGATGGAGGAGCAGCCGTATGTGCAGTGTAATTCAGACCTGTTGAAGGTTTTCTATATATTTTTTATTGTGGTGCCCAGTGCCCACTACTCTACGCAGTCCAGATACTATTTTTGGGTGTAATGCAGACCTGTTGAAGGTTTTCTATATATTTTTTATTGTGGTGCCCAGTGCCCACTACTCTACGCAGTCCAGATACTATTTTTGGGTGTAATGCAGACCTGTTGAAGGTTTTCTATATATTATATTGTGGTGGCCAGTGGCCAGTCCTCTACGCAGTCCAGATACTATTTTTGGGTGTAATGCAGACCTGTTGAAGGTTTTCTATATATTATATTGTGGTGGCCAGTGGCCAGTCCTCTACGCAGTCCAGATACTATTTTTGGGTGTAATTCAGACCTGTTGAAGGTTTTCTATATATTTTTTATTGTGGTGCCCAGTGCCCACTACTCTACGCAGTCCAGATACTATTTTTGGGTGTAATGCAGACCTGTTGAAGGTTTTCTATATATTTTTTATTGTGGTGCCCAGTGCCCACTACTCTACACAGTCCAGATACTATTTTTGGGTGTAATGCAGACCTGTTGAAGGTTTTCTATATATTTTATTGTGGTGCCCAGTGCCCACTACTCTACGCAGTCCAGATACTATTTTTGGGTGTAATTCAGACCTGTTGAAGGTTTTCTATATATTTTTTATTGTGGTGGCCAGTGGCCAGTCCTCTACGCAGTCCAGATACTATTTTTGGGTGTAATTCAGACCAGTTGATGGGTTTTTAATTATATTGTGGGGAACACTCCTCTACGCAGTCCAGAAAGATACCTCGTTGCAATGTTTTGTACAAAAAAAAAAAAAATATTGTGAGATGTTAGGTGTTCAGAATAGCCTTTAAATTAGTGGAAATGATTGTTATTGAATGTTATTGAGGTTAATAATAGCGTAGGAGTGAAAATAAGCCCAAAACTTGATTTTTACACTTTTTAGTTTTTTTTCAAAAAAAATCCGAATCCAAAACCTTAAATCCGAACCAAAACCTTTCGGCAGGTGTTTTGCGAAACAAATCCGAACCCAAAACATCGCGAAAATCCGGATCCAAAACACAAAACACGAGACCTCAAAAGTCGCCGGTGCACATCCCTAATATATATATATATATATTTATAGTTTTTCCCAATCAGTATGAAGTCAGAGACATGAGCCACAGCATTCTAATTGTTCTTTCTTTATTACGTGCATGCTAGGGTGCAGCACTCTAGCAAGAGTATGAACAAGAAATAATGCATTTGAACAACCTTTGTTGATGCTAGGCAGATTTTGGGTGTGTTTTAGTACTACCTCCTATACAGAATTTGTCTTTGGAGGGGCTCACTACACATCTAGTTTAATCTAGTCTTCTTGTACCTTGGTACAGACAGAACACAAACAATGTCTGTTATCCAGGGCCCTCTTAACAACATTTGGGGCCCCCGGGCAACGCAGTGCACCGGGGCCCCTATATATATAAAAAAAAAAAAAAAAAAAGGTTATATATATGGGCCCTGCAGCCCAGGGGGTCCCGTCAGAGGCAGCGAGAGAAAAAAGTTCCTGAAAAAAAGAAGAAGAAAATACTTACCTTGCTCTCAGCTGGCGATCCGGCTCACTCCCTGGTCTCCTCCTCCGTGCTGCGCTCCGCAATGGATGTCGGGCAGGCGTGATGACGTCACGCCCGACATGCATTGTAGCTGCTGGTGAATATTGGTTCAACCTACAAAATGGCTTTATCCACTCTCTCTTTAATTTGTTTACTTCTTCTCCTCCCAAATATAAAAGAGAATGATTATATTTGTGGAATTATGATTCAAGGACTGTCATAATCGACATAAGTCATAGGGTTTACAAGGTCACATTTTATTCAAAAGTGCTTAGAGAAGCTTATTCCTTACAGTGGAACTACATCCCAAAAATATTTTGTTATGTTATGTAAACATCGGAACTGTTGCGATTTATAATCCCTTGTTACATTGGCATGTCTACCTTAAAATAAGACTATAATCAAATATACATTTTGTTTGCTGTTCATATTTAAAACAGAATTTAAAACAGAATACAATAAGTAGTGCTTCTGGAATAGTGAAGTGTATGTAGCATATACTGACATGCCTAATTGAACTAAACATGCATTGGAACCTCTATCTACTTCATTTACTGTCCCTACCCTACTGAATACTAAAGAGCAGATGCAGATAGTGCGGTTATAAACATGGTATAATGATATATCAGTCCGTGTGTTAAGGTATATACTTTACTGTTCTGTCTAATGCTAGTGGAAATGGTAGAGAAATTTAATTTTGTATTCTGCAGCAGAGTGATTACATTTTATTAAATAGTTTTCAATAGGATGACAGCATGGTACACAGAAAAATAAAATATTAAGGTAATAAAATAAAATATTTCAGCAGTGGGGGGAGGGGGTACAGAGCTTTATGTGGAAACAAATAGGTCTGCATTTAGGGTATATAATGCCTGAAGTCATTGTGCCATCCCCTTATATTACACATGCTCTTAGTTTTGGTTGGAGAAATGAAATAGTTGATTATCACAAACCAACCAACCAAAAATGAATATAAAGAAGGAAATGGAAACGATAGCCATTTACTTACTACTGCTGCTGCAGTTTCGCCCATGATCTCGGACACCCTGAGGCTATTTGAGCATTTAATACTGAATAATGTATTTTTTATAATTATATTTGTGAAATATCAACAGCTCCTTTTTGTGTTTGCTTCTGTGTGACCTAAAATAACCTCACTCATAGCTGCCAACAATCCAGCTTTCCAAATAGGTCAGAGTTCTATAACAATAGATGGAGGGACGGGGTGGACGACCTGGTGATGTGTCCAGTGTCCCGATTTTTCATTCGGGAATGTTGGCAGCTATGTGCTTGCTTGTACCCGAGTCTATTTATATTTCCTGGTTAATTGCACACATACTCCGATCATTCAAATATTTAGTCTTACTCCATTTTACCTCCTCCAGTCTCTGGCTCTGTCCCCTCGAACCGCCCCTCGGGACGTGAATCCACCAGCTGGAACGTTTTCGTTTTCAGGTTCTTCTCTATATCCTCAAAATTCTTCACCATAGAAGGGTTCAGCACAGCTTGAAAAGTCTCTGGTTGCGGCTTCACCACCTCAGATGTGACTGGAAGACCCTGCTTTACCCAGTTCCTGAAGCCCCCGTCCAGCACAGATACCTTTTTATGCCCAAAAACCCTAAACATCCACCACACTCTTGCGGCATAGTAAATCCCTACGTGATCGGCGTCGTACACCACAACGTGACTCTCATTGTTTATGCCAAGGTTGCCCACATATTTGGCAAAGTTGGACTCGCTGGGAAGCATCACTTCATAGGGAGATGATTGGTCCTTACATTCATCTATGTCAAAGTATAATGCACCTGGTATGTGCTTCTCTTCATACTCCTTTCGTCCATCTCTAATTGGGGGGTAGTAGAATGAAGCATCCAGGACGCGCACAGCTGGACCCAGCGGACTTGTTTTCAGGGCTCCTGATAGCCAGTTTATTGAGACCAGAGCCTGGGAGAGAAGTTGGTGAGACATGTTCCCTCCTGTGTACAAAGACCTGAACTGACCTGATTGAGAATTTCTTATAGCAAGCAGTATATGAGACTCAGAACAGGGTAGCGGTTAAATTGCCTGCAGCGTAGGTACCTGGTACATACACTGCATCGGAAATTGCACACTCACCGTGAGCCAGCTAAATCCCCTTCACTGAAGTTACCTTTTGGCCCCCTGCTGGCCAGGTCATGAATTGGAAGGGGATTTAGCCAGCTCACATTTTTGTGTCTAAATCCCCTTCAGTGTAGGTACCTGGTACATTCACTGCAGGGGAAATAGGATTTAACCAGCTCTTAGCCACGTTGTACTGTCTTATATTACTGAGGTTGTTTTTGGTGATGGCAGTATCAGAACTCAATAACATGAAAATGGATAGTATAATATGTGCATTTTGTCTTGAATTTGTCTCCAAGTCACCCGAAAAAATAATATCTATTTAGCCATTTATTTTTTATTGATAAAATATACATATTGTACCTTTTAAGTGTTAATTTCTCTTGTGGTTACTCATTAATGATTGATATGGATGTGTAGAAATCTAAAACAAGATAATCTTAGAGTGAGAAATAGAGAAACTGAAGATACAGGGTCATAAAATTGGAAGTAACAACAAGAAATGCAAACTGAAAGGTAAACTCAAAGTAAAGGATAAAATGTATATATCAACCCAGTTGAAAAGTTATTTACAATTATTATTCTATGCTAGAACCTTAATGCACAGTAGCATGATGCATTAGACATATATGAAGAGCCCCCTCCCCCTCTCTATTCACAGAACTTGTTTCCACTAGCAGACAATTATAGTTGCCAGCTTATTTGTTTGGTGTTACTTCGTATTCTCTATGTCTGGTGCATGTAGATTTGCTTACAGGAGTTGACTATTATACTTGTATTCTTTGTAATGGATGCTTTAGGTTATGTTTTAATCATACTTGCCCACTCTCCCGGATTGTCCAGGAGACTCCCCAATTCTGCATAGATCTCCCGCACTCCCGGGAGAGCAGTTGGTTTTCCTGCATCCTGCCACTTCCTAGTGAAGTGGACAGGATGGGGTCCTCCATGATGTCATGGCAAACCACGTAATGTGGCTGCGTAAATGTATGGTTGGGGGCGGTACCAAAATGACACGATTCCTTGTCCCCCCTCCGTCCTCACACTTAACCACCCCTCCAGGATATGTACAGATTTTAGGGTAAACAGGGCAGAGAGGAGGCAGATGAGATTGGGAGGGAGGAACAACTCTGACAGCACCAACTACTGACATCATCAAACATCACCTGCACTCAGTAACATATCCTGCATCACTATTTCTTGTGTGATGTGTGCAGGCAAGACCTCATATTAATAGTTAATTAAAAAAAATTACATTTTTGTTTTGTATTTCTACCATTAGACATGTTTTAATTCACGCATCAATACTATTTTTGTATTTACATGATTGGTGTTTTAATACATTTTCCAAGGTCAAAAAACTTGCTGTAGTTAGTTTTTCTCTTTTTTTTTTAGATTGTTATTGGTTCTCCATATCTATAGTGATTAATGCATACTTGCCTACTTTCAGGCAGTGCAGTCTGGGAGAGGGGCGTGACTAGAGGGCGGAAGGGGGCGGGGCATGGTCAATCATGTCATTTTGGCCCTGCACCCCACGACGACAATGACGTTTTGTTGCGGGGAGCGGGGCCAAAATGACGTGATTCACCGCGAATTGCATTATTTTGGCCAGGGAATTGCGGGATGCGGGAGACTTGCCTGCTCTCCCGTTAGTCCGGGAGACCGAGATGGATTTTGGGTGAGTTGGCAAGTATGGATTTTGGGTGAGTTGGCAAGTATGGATTAATGCTACATGCAGAATGCAAAAGTAGATATTTTCCTTTTCAGGGCAGTTGTAAGCTGGTATTGAATATATTGGAATAATCCTCTAACTTTCTCATATATATTATTTGCTACCTTACATAGCACTAATTTAGTTTAATTATAAGTAGTATCTCAATATACATGCACAAACTCGGGGTGTGGTGATCGCGGACACCGGACTTTTTCTTCCAGTGGCTGTCGGCTCTGCAAAGGCCCATGGGAGGAGTGGCTGTGTGTGCCATTTTTCGAAGCCAGTGGGCGCTAGTCCTGACAGTAAATTTGAAAAGAAAAGTTGGTCAGTGACAGCAGGGCCAGGTGAGAGTGAGGCAGTACCAGCCCTGTGTCCACCGGTATTTGCCAGAAGTGCCAGATGGCCAGTCCGGGCTTCAGTATATTTTCAGTATTAAGTGGTGCGGTATGTGACAGTATCATGTGGGTATGGTGGAGTGCATGGCATTAGCGTGTGGTGGTGTATGATTGTAGAATGTGATCGAATTGGGTCATGGTTTGCAGCATGTGCTGGTAGTATATTTAGCAGTATCAAGTCACTGTTGTTAGTATGTGGCAGTGGCATGTGGTGGTGGTAGTATAAATATGTGTAGAAGTAGTATAGTATTGTAATGGTATTTTTAGTGTAGTTGGTTGAAGCATGAGGTAGAAGTGTTAGCGGGTGTGATGCGCAAGCATTGGTGTTCGTCAGAGCCGTAACTAGGCAGGTGCGAGCGATGCCGTCGCCCAGGGCGCAAGCCCAAGGTGGCGCAGCGGCCGCCCGCTACCTGCCTTTTTACTGACAGCTAACAGACCTCAGAATCAAACTGCCGGCCGCCCGGCGTATCCAAAATGGCGGCTGGCACTCGGCTTCTCCCCCTTCTGAACTCTGCCCCTCAGCGTCGATTTTCAGGACGTTGTTAGGCAGCAGAGGAGCAGAGAAGCAGAGAAGAGCCAGGCAGTGACGGCTGGACAGGAAGAAGAAAAAGGTAGGACTTCAAGCAAAAGCTTCAAAGGGGGGGTACTATTTTATTTGTGGGTGGCTGGTGGTTCCATTTAATTTACTGATGGGGCTTTTTAATTTAACAGTGGGATCTATTAATTTAAGGTGAGGTGATGGCACCTTTAATTTAACGCTGGGGTGGTTTGGAGCTATTAATTAACTGTGGGGCTGGGTTTGGTGAGGAGGTCTATTTATTAAATGTGGGGCTGTTTGGAGGGAGGGAAATAGGTTTATTTATTAAATAGGAATACTATTATTTTAATGTTGGTGGTAATTATTAGTTTTCTAAATTTCATGCACCAATATTTTTTTCAAAATAGGGCCCCCAACATTCCAGGATCCAGACACTTCCTATGCACTGAAGTTATGCTATGTTGTTCCTGAACATCTTATGGCAAGTAATTTTTCAGAAACTACACACTGAGCACGCACACACAGGTAGAGATACTGGTCATACATGCACTGGTACATACACTGGACACACACATACAGGGACAGACACTCTGGGCAATTCAATTTGTTTCAGTGAGTTTTATTTCAATAACCAATTCATTTTTTATACAGCTAGCATGTGATAGCTGCATTTAAAGTACTTTGATTATATGGAGGCTCATTACATAAAGAGCCTTACAAAGCCAGAACGTGAAGAATGGGGAGGGAGATGGTTTCAGTGCGGTCTAGAACTTGTAAATCGCTAGCCACCGCACCCCCACAGTACGCTGACCACGCCCACTTGACAAATGTCACTCCCACTGTCTCAACCAGGACACTAAAATGTCTAGTTACGGCACTGGGTAGAAATGCCAGCTGGGACCATCCAATCGGTAACCAGTTGACATTTCCGTCTCTGCCTCGGATCTCTTTATCCTGTGGCTCTCACACATTGTCACCACAGGGGTCCAACAGAGGTCTCCAAGCACAGTAAATATTATGTCTCTACTATAAAGAGCAGGTGCAGTAGTTGTGTGACCCCGTAACATCTCAGATGTTAAGTTGCTCCACCAGAATGATGTCACAGAACTCATCATTGTGATGTCATCAGTGTCTTAATGTTCTAACATCTTTTATAGCCTGCCTGTGTTATTGCTGTAAATATAGATGAAGGCTATCCTGGAGTTTAAACTATCTGTTAACAATAAAAATATGACCCTCTTAGTTTGTTATGTACAAAAATGAGTATTAAAATATATTAAAATCATAAGTTTATGATCAATTTCTATTAATTGTACACATCTATGATTTACAGAATTATATCTACTCACACCTTTTAAGTCAGATATAGAAGAACTAAGGATGCAGCACAAATTTCCAGACATATCTGAACTATTACTCTGCATAAAATTAGAACTAAAAAAGTCTCCTGAACCATCCAGGAATATAGTCCAGGCAGCAAAGGGAGAAGATTCTAACATCTTAGTTTCCAAAAACAGTGGACTCCTGGACCCTACACCAGCCTAGAGCTCTGCAGGCATTGCCTAGAGAAAGAACCATCATCTTAGTTAAGATTGGAGAAAGGAACAAGGAACCTGAGATTATAAGATCTCGTTGGCCAAAAATTGATTTACCAACAAAAGAAAATTCTCCACTAATTATCAGAAGCATTTGAAATCAAGAAAGAGAAAAATCATGTCACAAAACATGTAACCTTTAAATTATAAATGATAAAGAAATAACTATAAAAGTCTTTTAAAAGTAACAATAAAAAAATAACAAGCTAACCACCAGCTCTATTTAAAAACGAGACTGTTGCTTTGATAAATAAAAAGTAAAACAGACAAGTGTTTCTTTTTTTTCTTTTTTCTTTTTTAAGGGTGAACAAGACGCAATTCTGATAACCGTAATAACATGCAACATCTTATTTTGGTGAGAAATATAGAACAAGATCATTACAATAACCATTATACAAAGCAAAGCCCAGAGTGGTGATCAATACACAATGACAAGACCCATTGTGTGATAAGTATACAATTACATGATTTATCCTGGAGACCAGTACATAATGCAGCATTCTATTCTGGTGATGAGTCTATCATGCAAACCCCATTTTGGTGACAGGTTTACTCAGCAGAATCCTATTGAATAGTTTGCAATGGTGATCGCCACTTAGATGATGAGCACATTACATCGTACTTCCCCATACAAACATGTGAAAAAAAAATGCTTCTCATGCTTTAGCAAGTTTGAACAACTTTATAGAGCAATTGCATTTCTAATTCATGCCAATGTCCAAAGTACTCTTTGCATATGTCTTTTTATACATGTAAATGTTGCTATATCTAGCCCTATATATATATATATATATATATATATATATATATATATATATAAATTATTTGGTGTATGTAAGACCACAGACAGTATTGGCCCTTTACATTAATGGCCCAACAGGCAAAACAATGGTAGGGGCCGTTTAATAGCATTCATGGAGCATGGCCAGCCTGCAGAGAGTGAAACTAGCAGATAGATCCAAGAATAAAAATTGTAAAGGGGTCACATTGGTTTTTTCAGCTAGACAGAGACACTCCAGTCACATCTTAGGAGTAAAGTGCAAACACAGCCTAAAATAGTCATATAATGATGTGGATGAAATATGTTACCACATGGGGTCCTGAGGAGACATTATCCTGCTGCTTCATATGGCAGTAACATTCACTCCTCTACAAAAGCATGCAGAGCCATTGCTTTATCTTTTTTATGGCACCACAGACATCATGTGATCTAATGAATGATGCTGCGATGCTTTAAAGAAAAAAATAAAGCCACCAATGTCATGTGATCTAATGATGCTGCAACTTCATAAACATCGTGCCCAGTTCACAGTCTGGAATCCGGTGAGAACTTGTTAATTGAGTGAAATTGATTCTAGAGAAGGATGTTGCAGGTTGCTGTCAGCCAAAGTTCTTAAATTGAAGGGTCTTTGGAACATGTGTGAGGGTTCCAATAAGGCTACATTGAAGCAAGTTCAATCACTTTTGGGTTTACGATTGAACAAGTGGTCAGGATATTCTGTAGAAAACTCAAAAGGGTTACTGCGGGGGCGCATCGTTCAGTCAAGTTATCTCGGAAAATAAAGGAGGATTGTCACGAGCCGCGGCGGTACGCCGCATCCTGGAGTGAATTAGCAGCCGGCGCGTGCTTTAGTTTCTATGCTCTGTTATTATCCTTGTGGTATAGATGTAGGAGGGTGTAGGGACATCCTCCAACACCGGGGGAGCTCTCATATGATTTTAACTGGTTCATTTATATTTTTATACATGCTTCCTGGTTTATGTTATTACCTATGCTAGTTCTAGCTAGCAATTAATTAGCTGCCTCCTGAGGCTGATTGTCAGCCCTGTCCTCCTCTGTCCTGATTGGCTCTTAGTACTATTTAAGGCAGTGAGATCTGAGCCTCACTGCCGGTTATAGCGTCCTGTTAGTCTTGCTGACCTGCTTCTGCTTCCTAGTCCCTGTCCTGTGGATACTCCATTTGATTCCCTGTGTATGACCCCCTGCTTGGATTATTGGACTCTGCCTGTTTTGCTTGTGACCCCTGACCTCGGCTTGTTTGTTGGATACGCTGTCTGCTGCCGGCCCTCGACCCTTGCCTGGACTTCACTCTGCAGGGTTTAACAATAGCGGAGTTGAACTGATTTATATTCATTAACACCAACCTTATGGCAAACAATCTGCCTGGACCTAATCTATGGGCATGCTCAATGTACACCTGGTGGACAACATACCTAGTGTAGCCAGTAAAGTAGAGCTTAGGTATTCTGACAAGTGAGAGCTTCTTCAAACTAACAGAGAACAGGCTTGTTTTGTGGGGCACTCGAAAGGATCAGAAAAAATAAAATAAAACTCAATTTTATTATTATACATTAAAAATATATATTAATATCATCACACATAATAGTATTTAGAGTAGTGAAATATTAAAATATGTAAGTAAACAAGTGACCGAAAAATGTATTGCACTGTTAAAACCGGCAGCAGAGCTGTCGGAGCGTGCCATCCTCTAATATATTCCAAAATATATGCAGTTATAAATAATACTGGAAATTAGACTATATTTTGTTTATGGAACAAGGGTTAATACCCTACATCCATTCAGAAATGTGAGGATTGATATCCTCAATAACCACCAGAAACTCAGTGGTCAATAACCAATAACAGTGGATACTATGAGGGAAAGATATATATTAGCAAGTGCTGAACAAAGTATCACTGAAGGGGAAAAACAAATTTAATTGGAACTTTCCGTTAATAGTTCAGCAGGACTAAATCATATAAGTGTCCTACTCGATAAGTGTGTCATCTTCCTCACTAAAGAGAGTACTACAGTGGGTTAAATACCACAGTCTATTGTCTCATATAATAATGGGACAGGTCTAAGGTATGACTTTATCTGCAGTGCATACCGAGTAGTGCATTAGAACTGTTAAACTTCAATAAGTATAACATTTTCACCTCCTGAGAGAATGAGTCTAGAGGTAAAAAGCACTGCCTGCCCCTTCCTAGATTAGTGAGAAAGGTATCAAGTGTAGTAACTGTGTTAATTGGACACAGCTGTTGATAGATATTAACACCGTGTCTACCACTCTTGCACGGGAAATGGCACCGTGTCTGCCACTATTTCACAGCAAATATTGTACAAATGTCCATAAAACTGTGTTATGCAGCTCAGAGCGAACTAAGCGCTCAGTCAGTGAAATGTTGTATATTATAGACAAACGGATTGTACCCCTTCACTAATATGAATCCCCAAAAGAACCACTATCTGAGTAATCGGAATGATCTGATAATCTAATAGAGGGACGGCGCGTGCTGAAGCCAACGCGCGTTTCACTAGACTAAGCTTTACTAGACTAAGCTTTTTCAAGGCAACCTTTTGCCTTGAAAAAGCTTAGTCTAGTGAAACGCGCATTGGCTTCAGTATGCGCCGTCCCTCTATTAGATTATCAGATCATTCAGATTACTATTTAAATATATATGTTCAAACTCCCTGAGAACACAGGATCATCCTGGTGCGAATTAGTTCTCTTTGTGGTTCTAAAGTAAGAGCTTCTATCTGACTAAGGGCCTGCGATTGAGAATCAATTAATGCTTGATTAGTGTCCTCCATGCCACTTGTGCGCTGTTCTAGGCCTGAGATCCTAGAGGTGTTGGACTCTATCTGTGCACGTGTGGAAGCAAGCGCTGACTGGAGGGTCTCAAATTTCCTGTCTGCTTGGGGCATGATTAATGTAGAAATAGCCTTGGCTATGTAAGCAATAGAATTGGGGGCAAAAACTAATACCTGATCTTCCCGATCTGCCACCTGGGTACCCTGATCAGGATCTAGTGGAGGCTGTGAAGAAGAGTGGGACTTATTTGTGGTCTGCCGGAACCTGCTCATTTTTTGACGAAGTAGAGTGTGATGCAATTTTTGAAAAGGTAGGTTTGTCCTAAAACTTGTCCATCACACAAATTAACCTAGACAATTGGAAAACATGGTCACCTTGATAAAGGAAGTTTTAGGAAATCTTTTTACATATTAACTATAGCAATGGAAAGAAGTTCATAATCACTAGGTTCCTACCCCCCTTACCAGGACCTTACACACAAATGACCAGAAAGTATCCAAGAACAAATAAATGGTAATGCATACAATGTTCAAAGACACCACTTAATGGTAGAGGAAATGTGCCACTAAATATTAACGACCATCGATTCTAGCTGAATTAGATAGACAATGGTGTGAGTATTAACCAACAGATGGCAGTAGAGAGATATTGGACATGACTTACAGGTAATACACTTAAATCGGAATTCAATACAGAAGAGAAAAAAAAATATGCTAAACAAAACCCCAACAAATAGGAATTGTTCACATTTGTAACATAGAGAAAATGCATGTAGCAAATTTGTACATTTCCCAAATATGAATTAAATAGCATCGCTTATTTGGTTATTTGCACAGCTAAACAAACTAAGGAGCTGACTGTAAATACAAACAGATGTCACAATATTTGAATAATACAGAGGGCTGTGTACTCAGGTCAATTGTGAAATTATACTCCTCTGGCCTCTATGGCAATAACTGGAATAATATTTAGAGCCACCACTAAAGGGTATTTAGTGGTTACAGAAGAAAGAAAACACTGTACCATTACTCCTCAGCTGCATAGCACAATACAATATCAAACAGAAGCACTAGCAGATATTCTAAAGCAGTGGTCAAGGAACAGGGTTAAATTTCCCCCAAACGAGGTAAAAATTAAATTCCTGGGGGTAATGCTGCCGATTCACATGCTGTTAGTTGGATTGTAGACCCCTTTAAATGTGAAATTGCTGTTTTACCAGAAGAGCCTCAAGGGTTGGCAGAGGCACTTCTTGAGCTTCGATGCAATAATGAAGCACGTATTGCATTTGAAAACAAAGAAGATCTGTCATATTTTTGGATGTCAGCAGCTGCAAAGGCATTCAAAATTGCACATGAGGAGGTAGTCAAAAAGTTGCTGCCTTTTGCAACAACCTACTTTTGCGAACAAGGATTTTCCACTCTAACGAACATAAAAACAAGCAGAGAAATCGACTGGACGCTGAACACTGTATCCAAATTGCTCTGACATCAAAATGCCCCAATATTGATGCTCTCTTATCAAAAATGAAGCAACATAATTTCTCCAAAACCAGTCGCGGTATATGTTTCCCTGCAAAGCACACAGACTAGAATCAAATCCAGCACTGAGAGTAAAATTCTGTATTAGTGTCTGCAGATCAAGAGGCGCATAAGGGGAGTCTGCTGGTTGCGATGCAAAGAGTCACTTCTCGCACCTGATACCAATACAAAGAAGATAATAGTAGGGAATTAAGACCCAACAGGAATATGCCAGAACGGTACCTCTCTGTAGCAGTGGCGGATCCAGGGGGAGGGGGGGGGGCGATCGGGGCGATCGACCCCCCTAGCAGGGGCTTGCTGCCGACAGCTGCACACTGTGCAGGTTCGTTCAGCAGTGACAGTGTGCTGCCCGGCTGCTCTGATTGTGTTTTAAACACAATCAGAGCAGCGGGGCAGCACACTGTCACTGCCGAGCGGACCTGCACATACTGTGCAGCCGCCGGCAGCCTTAGAAGTCGGAAAGGGGGTGGGGCCTAAATCCCCCCCCCCCTACATCGCCCCGGGTATAGCAATTTCCTAGATCCGCCCCTGCTCTGTAGATGACTGCTCACTGCTTGGATATGCTATCCCCTCTACTGCGAGAGCAGCCGCGGAGCCAAAGGCAGGTAAATCTCGTTGTCAGTCACCAAGAGTATCTCCCTTGCCAGGTTCAAACAAGTGGGATGTTTCCAAAGATTTAGAAAATGATAATCCAAATATTAGTGGTTTAGTCAGGTAGATGATCACTGGTAAAATAATCTGCACAGCCCACTTGGAGGCAGTGCAGATGGTATGGCGGGAAAATGTCTGTATAGGCCACTATAGTGTGGCTGGGCTCCATTGAAATAAGTATTACTCCTTAAGTACAAATCAGTATCAATATTTTAACCTCTGCTTCTCAGAATACCAATAAAGGTAAAAATGATTGAGATTGGCCACAAGAAGGAACAATACAATGCTAATGAGTATGGAACTTAGTTAAAAAGCGGCCATGCTTGACGCCCCACCCAATAAAAGTCCGACCTACAGATACTTACTGATTCGGCTGGGTCCGTAGGTTTTGGGCTAAACTTGGCAGGGTATGTCATTCCCTGCTTTTGTTTGGCAAATTGTTCAGCTGACATAGAAGGTCTCGTCAGGGAGGCCTGGAATGAATGGAAGGAGTTCAGGGAATATCCGGGGAAGCTGAAACATCTTATCACAATGACCAAGAGTGATAATGTGGAAGCCTATTTAGTGACTTTTGAAAGAACCACGGAGAGGGAAAGTTGGACTATTGGCTCCCTTTCCTGTCCGGGGAATCACAAAACATATTTTGATTTAAGCCTTGCTAATGCCAAGCACCATGATAAACTAAAAGCCAAAATTCTGACTCATTTTGGTGTCACAATGTCTGTTCGAGCACAACAGGTTCATCGCTGAGGATACCTGGTGGATGAAACTCCCCGCTCTCAAATGTATGACCTTATCCATCTCACCAAGAACTGGCTACAACCAGAGACTTTGACAGGGCCCCTGATTGTGGAAATGGTCATTAGTGACTGATTTTCTATGGTCCATGTCTGCTGTCCTGCGCAAGCAGGTAGGCCACAGGGACCCTTAAAGAGCAGACCAGCAGCTTGTGGAAATTGTGGAGAGGTATGTGGCAGCCGAGGAACTGATGAGTTTACCCCACCAGCACTTAGTTCCACAACTGCGATCTTTTGTTCCAGGGGAAAAGGATGCTGGGCTATGGCATGAACTGAAACATCCCGAGACTCTAGGTTTGGAATCTGGAAATTGGCCAGCTGTGCAATAAAATGTGAACAGATGTTTTAGATGTGATGGCTTAGGTCATGTTCTTGCTAATTTTCCCCTTACCTCTGAACCTATGCAATGTGACACTGCTTATTTACATTGCAAAGTATCTTTCTTTGCCCAGTTAGCTTGCACTGCAGACCAACAGGCCAGATAAACAAATGTGAGTAATTACTGTACAAGGCAATCAGGTAAAAGCTCTTCTAGATTCTGGTAGTCTGGGTATTCTTGTACAAGCTGAGTTGGTCTGCCCCTTAAAGTATCAGAGGAAAAGAATTGGGGTAACCTGTATACATGGGGATACTTGACATTATGTTACTACTGTAGTGTACTCAGAAACACAATGTGGTCCATTGGTAGTCACTGTGGGATTAGTTCCTTATTTGGTGTTTGAAGCTATATTGGGAAGAGATTTTTTTTTCCACGTCTAGAAGTTGTGGGTAATCCATTTTATTACAAAAATAAGTACCCCAGACCCGTTTGATAATCTTACTGATACAGTAACAATGGGAGTGTTCCCCGTGTCTGAAGTGTTCCCTTTTCCAATCATGATTGGAATAAGGAAATGACAAGGGAAGCAGTGGAGTATAGGATAGTGTATCTCCTACTGAATTAGGAAATGTTGTTGAACCAGTTGACTGCATGCCTGATCTTGAAGTGAGAAAATATATTTTGCCCCAGAACAGTTAAAAGACCCTGCTCTGGTAAAGGATATAGAGAATATAAAAGTGGTTGTTGGAAACCTAGTAGAGCCTGATAGTAGGTCATACCCTCACATGGCAATGAGTCAAGGTTTGTTGTACCAAATGTCCAAAAAAGGAGAAGACATTGTGGAACAATTGATGGTTCCTAAGGCATATAGAAGAACGGTGTTGGACCTGGCTAATAGTCAAATAACTGCAGAGCATCTAGGGGTAGGAAAAAACCCCAGAGAGAATTTTCCAGCAGTCTTTCTGGCCAGGGGTCCATAAAGATGTATCTGACTACTATACATCCTGTCCTGAGAGTCCGTACCATGCTCCCAGGCCACATTATAAAAGTCTGCTTGTCCCATTACCCATTATTGAGGTCCAGTTTGAGAGAATAGCTATGAATTTGGTGGGACCTCTAATAGAGTTTGCCTGGGGTCATCAGTATATTTTAGTGATAATGGATTACGTTACCTGATACCCGGAAGCGATACCATTGCACAACACATCAACAAAGACAATTGCTAGGAAACTAGTACATATCTTTAGCAGAGTGGGGATACCTAAGGAAATCCTAACTAATCAGGGTACTCCATTTACGAGGTAACACAAACCATGACCCCTACACAAGAAATATGTGAGAGCATTCCCGGGGATCACAGGCTATTATACAAGGTTTATACCCAATTTTGCCACTATTGCTGTTCCTTTAACTGGCCTCCATTGAAATGAATGGCTAAAGAAAAAAAGAGTCCAATGAAAGAAAAACATGATGTTTTTTAACTTAAAGTTTATAATTTTCGATAGAGCATAGGCCAGGAAGCCAACTGGCCAATGCAGATGCATTGTCCCATGTTTTTTGTTTAAGGACAACAAGTGTTCCGCCCCACAGGTCGAAACAATAGGGGGTGATATGTGACAGAAGCACTGGGGAAGGGGTTAATGGGAGGAATATATGTCTCAGGTTTCTGTCCTATGTGTTTTAAAACCCCAGGGAGATTGATTGTGCTTTGGGAAAGAGCTACCCAAATATCTGTCCAGCTTCTGTAGTCGGTGTAAGGGGTTATTAATGGAGAGAGAAGGGTGGGCGCCATTCATTAGGCCCATTCCAGGTCTTCCAGCCAGCTGGCCAGGTGCTGGCTAAATTAAGAGTTGCATCTGGGAGATGTAGTTAGAATGCTTTGAGGCTGATTCTTCAGTCTCTCACTGTATGAGGAACAGGTCAGAGGCTTGCTGAAAGACACTGCCATTGTTACCATGAAATTCTGTTGTTTAGGGTGTGTGGGACATTAGGTCCTTCCACTTTAGAGAGGGAATTCCTTATTGTATTAGTTAGATCTGGACAGGCTAGGATTTATGTTTATGTATTGTTTATTGTTACACAGCTAAATAAAACTAGCTGTGGCTACTTGGACCCAGGCACTGGACTGTGTGCTATTACTTGGCTGATGCATCCAGGATACAATCTTCGAATTCCACCTTTGCTTCACCATTCTGCACTATTTGTATTTAAATTAATTTATAGTATATTATTGTTAGTAGTCACGGCGGCCACGGGCACCGCCGCGACTCTCTGAGGCCTCTTCCGGGCGTTCCGGTCGTCGCCATGACGACCGGGACGTCCCTTCCTGTATCTTCGTCCCTGTTGCCTGGGCAACAACCGGGACGCTGTGGAGCTCCTGTTGCCGCGCTCGGCCAGTTGTCAAACAGCCGGGCGCGTGCGCACAGGGGATTACACAGTCAGCCAATCAAGGCTGATTAAGGAATCTTGGCACTCTGCCTATTTCCATTGGCTGCAGGCTCTGCATATTCATTATACTGCAGCTGAGGACACATTCTGGACTGTGTCCTGATTGGCCATCTGCACTATTTAGGGCAGTGAGGACTGAGCCTCACTGCCGGTTATAGCGTCATGTCCCAGTACTGCTGCCTGCTATTTGTTCCTGTATTTGGTGTTCAACCTAAGATTGCTTACCCGTGTATGACCTTTGCCTGTTTCTGGACCTTGAACCTCTGCCTGTTTCTGGACCTTGAACCTCTGCTTCTGACCCCGACCTATTGCTTGAACCTGGATTTTTAATCTCTGCTTGTGACCCCGATCTTACGCCTGTCCCTGGACTCAGAACCTGTGCCTGTGACCCATGACCTTGGTTTGTTCCTTGGATACGTTGTCTGCTGCCGGCTGACCCTTACCTGGACCCTACGCTGCTGTCTGCCATAGCACTCTCTTCCTGGGTTCTCCTTGGCCGGTATACATCTCACGACCCTCTGTTTGTTTGCAGCCAAGTCTGTCCCCACCACTAGGGGCAACAGTGAACACCAGACTTCAGAGCAGACTCCGGGTTTTGCTGTACTGGCTGGAGGGGTTCCTAACAATTATATATAATAGAGCTGTGACAATAGTCAATGCATACAACTGTGTGGTTGTGGTAGGACTGGGAACAATTAAGGTCAAATTTCTACCAGTGAAATGTGCAAAATTTTGTTCAGTTTAGTGCTCATTTCTCCTATCATCAGAATTGCACTGTCTGCTTCTACATGACCACAACAAAAGGTCCATGCATTGTAGGCCACTGAGGTTTTCCTGCATAACTATTCAGCACCTTGGCACACCTTGTTAGTGGATATAAGGTCACAGTCCACTCACAACCAGTTTAGTATACCATTCTAACTTATATGTAAAAGCTGATTGTAAAAGTAACAAAGGCTTTATAAACCAGGCAGGTTTATCTGGTTGGATTATAAATGGGTAGGAGAAATTAACTGTGACCTAACCTGCAACTATGAACACAAACCAAATATAAAAGTAAGTAATTTTTCAGGTCATATTTGCCAACTTTTTCATTCTCCTTGTACCAGTGGGCATGAAAAGTACAATAGGGAATAGAACAACGCAAATTGCATCATATTTGGTCCGATCGCATTATTTCGCCATTTGTGTTGAATTGGATCATGGAGACCCCCATTTCATCTAGAAAGCAGACGCTCCGGGACAGTGGGGGCAGATATGATTTAGATACAAACATTTATAAATGCAGAATACTTTTTATGAATACAGACATAGGACCCTCAGCTGCTACCAGTTGCATTACCACAGCCAACGCTGTCTACAGGTTTTTACCCCCCCCCCCCCCCCCCAAATGATGTCTATTTATTTTTCACTTGAATTTGGTTGGTTGCATGGTCACATTGAAGGTGGGAAAAGATCTGACATGACTTAGGTTGATTTCAGGTTTTACAGGGCAAATACTTGTAATTTCATTAAGGGTATGTAGAATTTTTATACGCACTATAAGCTCGAAGAAATGCAGAAATGTTAGACTAAACAATTCTTTGTAAAAAAAAAATTGGGTTCATAGCAAAATGTAGAAAATTGTTCTTTGAAATATCAGCTTTATTCCTCATTTAACTGCAAAATTAGGTCCTGATGTACAGTTGGATGTAAATTACACTGATATCATAACTGTAAATTGCATCCCGTAATTTGCACAGGATTCCAAGTCACACGGATCTTTAGATCCGTGAGACTTAGAAAACTATGTAAATTGTACAAAAACACCTCTTTATCAGCCTCATGAGCTGGTGTGTATGATTCATTTAAGTGCATCAGTCGCAGCGGCCCTGTAAAGCAGATAAATGTGAAAAAAATAATGTGCTTCTCCCCCCACTGCCAGACAGCACTAGGGATTCTTAAGCTGTTTGGGAAAGGGGTGCACACCTTTTTTCTTTTTTTACATTTTTTTAATACAGTAAGGTTTGTTGCACCAGGAGAGAGCACCCGCAAAAGATACGTCTCCTAGAGACCTATCTGTGGCTGCTTTCAACACAGCATAGCATGTAAGGAGCATGAACATGCCTTTACATTGTTAGGCTCGCCCATTACCTTTCCACCTCTCTAGAGGGGTGCAAGGGGGAGACCCGTCTCAGTCCGAGTACAAACTGAGACTGATCCTTGGCTGATCAGTTGGACTTACATCAAACTCTACATCAGGCCCTTAGCCAGCAGAATATGACCTTAAGGGGGAATTGAATTCCCCCGAAGTAGCGCAGCTTTAAATCTATTACTGGTAATATCACCGATTTCTGCTCCGCAAGCAAAATGCCATACTAATTATGCGCGATATTACCGCAGTAACAGTAAGTGCGCAGGCCACGTTACTTTGCCCATAAGTGTTGCCAATTTTACTCCAATCACACTGAATTAATTGACTGTTGCCATAGTAGCTCTAGTCATAAATTATAAATTCCGCAAAAATGCATCTTTATGAAAACCATGTGGAATTGCATTTCGTGGAATTGCTGGACCTTTTTCACCACTGTAAAGCAGCTCATCACAAATGTACTTTAATCCATAGTAACCAATCAGATTGCAATAGTCATTTTTCCAGTGCCGATTAGAAAATTAAATGAAAGAAAAGGGCTGATTACTCGTTGATCACATTGCATTGGTTACTTCAGATGACGCCACATTGCGTTCACCAAACAAATAAATATAGAATTTAAAGCTTAAGTTAATGTATTAGAGCTCTAGAGGTTCATGGTTTTAATTAATTGGCTGGTGCTGTGGACCATAGCCTTCTTTAGTACACTCCCATGCTGGGTGAGTGTCCTGTGATTGCAGGTCGTTATATTTTGTTTTAATAGAGTAGTTTAGTTTTGCAGCAACTGTGTTCTCAAGGTTGCCTATAACTGTCTGTACCATAAATTGTTGCACATTGGTGCACTGAATTAGGATATGGAGATTGACAATATGTATTTGATAAATGTGGAGGTATAACCTCAATAAAGAGCCAAACTACTGTACTTAACCTAAAATATATATTTATTATGAATCTATGCAAATATATATTTGTGTGCTCCCAGTGATTATGGGAATATGCTTTCTGTCAAATAAGGTACCAGTGACATCATTTTTATTCAACTTTTCTTGCTCTTCCAAAGAGAGATTTTGTTCTCTGGTTTGGCCCGATGGTACCATTCAAACCACGATCCATCATAGATGGCAGTATCTTCTTTACCCAAGATGAAGGAAGCCAGGGCCAGCTGACAGGCAGTAACACCACGCCGACATGTAATAGTCAGGGGCTTTGACAGGTCAATTCCTTTCGCTTTAAACAGATGCTGGATTTCATCGGGGCTCTTCTCAAAACCTTCTTCTGTGAGAAAGCTGGTGAATGGGAGATTTAAGGAGCCAGTGATATGACCTGGGGTAATCACTGTAAATGAGACAATAGATTATTGGCGTTGATCATATATTAGTCAATTACATGAGCATATTCTTTTCTACAAAGATAAATAAATAAATATTGTAGTGAACAGAGAGCAATTACAGTCCTAAGGCTTAACCAATAACATAATTGTGGGGAATAAGGCCTAATCATAACTGCAGTGTAAATATGTTATATCAAATTAATCCATATATGAGCTACAAAGGTGTAAAATGTGAAGTCAGAGGGTCTGGTGTGTGTTTTTCTGTCCAACTCTATATTGAAAGAAAACAGTGTCACCTGAGTCAGCTTAAAAGGCCCCTGGGGTGAACTGCATCCTGACCTAGGAGAGTTTTTTTGACACTGAAGGAGCCATTCACAACTTGAGATGTTATTTAGACAAAGGAAACACATGAAGACAGGTATATATAAACTTGAACTTCAAGGAAAATGCCTTCATATTACATATTTTGGGAAATCCGTGTGCCACCCCATACTGAGGGACAGAAACCACAGCATGGTTGTGAATTACAGGTAATAGCGGTACCAGGTAAAAGTTGTAGTCACATGTCTTTGGGAAAAGTATGTCATATTGTTATAATTCCATCATATTTGGTATTTAAATATGTGGGAGATTATGACAGGTTTATTGACGGGAGAGTTATGTTTCTGGGATATATCTGAGAAAAGTTAAGACAGGTCAAAACTTAGGAATAGTTTTAAACAAGCCTTAGGTGACACCCAAAGGTCATTTCCGCCCCTACATTAGCATCCACACTGCCCCTGTGAATGCCGTCCCATTTGATTTTGCTTAAAAACCTGTGTTGTGAAGGGACAAACTGTCAGTCTTTTGGGAAATCAATCATCATTGATAAGTTGTCCATCTTCAAGCCAATTTCCCTTGGCGCAGAATATACCACTTATCTGTAAGTTATACTCTGAATTTTACCCCTTTAATTCACCTATTTTGCACATTTTTATTTGTATGTCAATTGTTTAATTATTTTTTTTTATATAACCTATAAGCATTGTACTTTTTGCATATTAAATCAAAACCTTAATAAGTGATGCCCTTATAGCTCTAAACGAATTCTCTGCCTGTCTAGAAGAGATAGATTGCTTGACTATGCTATACCTTTCATTCCTAAGGTGTGAATTGTTAATACATCTGTATACCAAGCTGAGTGTGTGCCTGCATCTACATTTGTGTCATCGAGCCTTGAGGGGTTAAGGGTTAACCCTTTGATTGCTGGTGTGTGCCTTGCTAAACTGTGTGTAACAAGGAGTGTTCATTGTGTGCCAGTGTGAGGGAGAATATTGGGGTACTATTGACTTTATTCAGTAAGTGGTGGAAAATCGAAGTGAGTGTGGTTGTGTGAGCGCTGTTTGGGGGCGATTCAGCAAATCTGTAACCTGTGCGATAGGGAGATTGAGTGCGGGAATTGTGTGTAACCCCATACAGTAAACACTTCCGAGTCACAAGTGCGGGTTGTGAGCGGTAAAGGCAGTTAGGGGAGGTTTCCTGCCAAATTAGAGGAGATATATTTTTGACAGTGTGAATATATGATAAGATATTAAATCAGGGAGTAGCCACAACATTCAAATTGTTCTTTCTTTATTACATGCATGCTAGGGTGCAGCACTCTAACAAGAGTATGAACAAGAAATAATGCATTTTGCATAATGCATCTTATATACCTTTGCTGATGCTAGGCAGATTTTGAGTATCACAGGGTGTGTTTTAGTACTACCCCCTACACAGAATTTGTCTTTGGAGGGGCCCACTGCACATCTAGTTTAATCTAGTCTTCTTGTACCTTGGTACAAATAAAATACAAAGAATGTATGTTATCTTGTAAAACCACAGTCTTTTCTTCCTTGTAGAATATTAACTTGAATTAACCATTTAAAGCATAAGCAATATATATATATATATATATATATATATATCTATCTATCTATATATCTTGAATTCATCCAAATTCAATTAAATTTAAAACAATATACACACACCTTCACTCAATGAAGGGACAATAGCGGTAAATTCTACTACTATCATCATCATTTATTTATATAGCACCACTGATTCCGCAGCGCTGTACAGAGAACTCATTCACATCCGCCCCTGCACCTTTGGCGCTTACAGTCTAAATTCCCTAACACACACACACACACACACACACATACACACAGACAGAGAGAGAGAGAGAATAGGGTAAATTTTTGGTAGCAGCCAATTAACCTACCAGTATGTTTTTGCAAATTGTTACAAGTTATGGACAACACCATAATAACAAAATCTGTACACAAATGAAAACAAAATGACAATAAAGTATGAAGGAAAAATGTACTGTTCAGAATGAATACATTTGATCGAGTGGGGAAGGGGAATACTGTGCTCCAATTAATTACAAACAGCAGTACTTATCCTACTTTTTTTTTTTTTTGCTAGACCAGTGGTTCCCAAACTTTTGCAGTTCGCGGCACCCTTAGAGTCTCCATAATTTTTTCAAGGCACCCCTCCAAAATAATTACTGAGTCCTATTTTAGAAGTAGTTGGGTCAAAATTTTTTAAGAAGTATTTAGCTCAGGACAGAAATACTTATTTAGTTGTATGCAAAAATGTCCCCTCTGCATCCAGACACTCTGCCCTCTCTCACGCTGTCCCCCTCCTCTGCCCTCTCTCACGCTGTCCCCCTTCCTCTGCCCCCTCTCACGCTGTTCCCCCCCTCCTCTGCCCCCTCTCACGCTGTTCCCCCCCTCCTCTGCCCTCTCTCACGCTGTCCCCTCCACTGCCCCCTCTCACGCTGCCCCCCTCCTCTGCCCTCTCTGATGCTGTCCCCCTCCTCTGCCCTCTCTCACGCTGTTCCCCCCCTCCTCATCTGTCCTCTGCCACTCTGTCCCCCTCCTCTACCACGCTGTCCCCCTACTCTGCCATGCTGTTCCCCTCCTCTGCCCTCTGCCACTCTGTCCCCCTCCTCTGCCACGCTGTCCCCCTACTCTGCCATGCTGTCCCCCTCCTCTGCCCTCTGCCACTCTGTCCCCCTCCTCTGCCACGCTGTCCCCCTCCTCTACCCTCTGCCACTCTGTCCCCCTCCTCTGCCACGCTGTCACGATCTCTCTCACTCTGCCCCCTCTGCTGCGAGCCAGCCATAGAAAAAACAAAGAATACAAAAACTTTCCAATCCGTGCGGAGCTGGGACCCAGCATCCTCCTCTCTCACGCAGCTTGTCACTCAGTCCATGTGGTAAGGTATACTTCACTGTTCTGTCTAATGCTAGTGGAAATGTTAGATAAATGTTATTTTGTATTCTGCAGCAGAGTGATTACATTTTATTGAATAGTGTTCAAAAGGATGACAGCATGGTACACAGAAAAATAATATTAAGATTAATAAAATAAAATCTTTCAGAAGTGGGGGTGGGGGGGGGGGGGTACAGAGCTTTAATTGGAAACAAAAATGTCTGCATTTAGAGTATATAATGCCTGAAGTCATTGTGCCACCCCCTTATATTGCACTTCCAGTACACATGCTCTTAGTTTTGGTTGGAGCAATAGTTGATGATCACAAAACAACCATCCAAAAATGAATATAAAGAAGGAAATTGAAACGATAAACCATTTATTTACTACTGCTGCAGTTTTGCCCATGATCTCGGACACCCTGGGGCTATTTGAGCATTTAATACTGAATAATGTATTTTTTATAATTATATTTGCGAAATATCAACAGCTCCTTCTCGTGTTTGTTATTGCTGAGCTAAGAGTCTGTGTGACCTAAAATAACCTCACTCATAGCTGCCAACAATCCAGCTTCTCAAATGGGTCAGAGTTCTATACCAATAGATGGGGGGAGGGATGGACTGGATGACCTGGTGATGTGTCCAGTGTCCCGATTTTTCATTCGGGAATGTTGGCAGCTATGCGCTTCCTTGTACCCGAGTCTCTTAATATTTCCCTGTTAATTGCACACATACTCCGATCATTCATATATTCCTATAGTCCTACTCCATTTTACCTTCCCCGGGCTCTGGCTCTGTCCCCTCGAACCGCCCCTCGGGACGTGAATCCACCAGCTGGAACGTTTTAGTTTTCAGGTTCTTCTCTATATCCTCAAAATTCTTCACCATAGAAGGGTTCAGCACAGCTTTAAAAGTCTCTGGTTGCGGCTTCACCACCTCAGATGTGACTGGAAGACCCTGCTTTACCCAGTTCCTGAAGCCCCCGTCCAGCACAGATACCTTTTTATGCCCAAAAACCCTAAACATCCACCACACTCTTGCGGCATAGTAAATGCCTAGTTGATCGGCGTCGTACACCACAACGTGACTCTCATTGTTTATGCCAAGGTTGCCCACATATTTGGCAAAGTTGGACTCGCTGGGAAGCATCACTTCATAGGGAGATGATTGGTCCTTACATTCATCTATGTCAAAGTATAATGCACCTGGTATGTGCTTCTCTTCATACTCCTTTCGTCCATCTCTAATTGGGGGGTAGTAGAATGAAGCATCCAGGACGCGCACAGCTGGACCCAGCGGACTTGTTTTCAGGGCTCCTGATAGCCAGTTTATTGAGACCAGAGCCCGGGAGAGAAGTTGGTGAGACATGTTCCCTCCTGTGTATAGCAAGCAGTATATGAGACTCAGAACAGGCGGCACTTGGACCTCTTCCGAGAATTTGAATCGCAGATCTTTATTTGTCTTTTTTTTTCTTTAATTGCTCAATTCCATTGCAAATATCCTTTTAGGTCTCTATTGAGAAATCCTGTCAACTGACGTTTTCCTTAGAACGTATGACTTACTTAACGTTAAATAGCTATTTGTGTCACATGTTAAAGGGAGAATGTCATGTATTTTAAAATAAATATAAATAGCATGGTTAAACATTGTCTTAGAGGTAGTTTTTATGAATTCTATGAAAAACAATGAAATACAGTACCATCTGGTGAGCCTTAAAGGAACTGGACAAACTCCAATATTTATAGTGGCTTAGAAAGTTTTTATTTTAATCCTTAAATCTCCAGTAGTTGGCTAAGTTTTAAATTAACCCTATATGCCACTAAATAAATGTGCCAAATTAATGTCCAAAAGTTAAAAAGCCATTAGAACAAAATACTTTATTTAGCGTCCTACGCATTGCTTAGGCTTAAGTACCTACCTTTCATCCTTCCAGAAGATGCTATGGGGAGGTAAGAAAATAATTGGTGTATGCGATTTAATGGCACAATTTGTGTCATCAAATGGACAAGGCAAGTAGTATGATGATACTGATTTCATCATCATGTACCTGTGTTCACTGAGGTGGGTGGACGTGGAAATAGTTGTCATAAAATATAAAGCCAAAACGTCTCTGTGGCTGGATCACGTAGAAATAATTTATTGTAGAAATGTATTTCCGTTAGTGGTGCAGGCGCCAATTTATATAATTGCAAATGTACTTATCTTTTTATATTGGTATGTGTTTTCTATGGAAATGTATTGATTTCTCAGACAGAATATCATGTTTGGGTTTTGTAACTATTTTTGGAGGAATTCCCAAGTAGGCATATGTGTGGAGGGGATGTGTTTTTGAAACTGTCTGGAGACAGGTAATCTCATGTTAATTAGACCTTTTCATCACTGAGTGACCAACACGTCTGTGGAGCCTGAAAGCATAGAAGGGGTAATTATACTTACGGGTAGACTCTCTATGCAAGGACCATAGATTAATGTGAATTTTGAACATTTTAAATTGCGTTAAAAGCAAGATTAGAGAAAATGTTATACCCTGATGGTAAACATTCAATAAAAAACCTTAGATGTTGTGATGCCCTTAGCAGCAAGGTAAATCCCTCCAGGCGGATTTATGTGCAAGCTGCATAAAGCAGCCTGCATTGGTTAGAAGGGCAGAAGGCTGGATTACATCCTGCCAGGCTATCTGTGTAAATCTGTATAAAAAGCGTACTGTTTGGCCATGTAATGTAGAAGTAGTATTATACCATCTATACCTTCTGGAGATCACTAGTACCACAAACTAGTGTAACTGTCCTTATTAGGACACTTGAGCTAATAAACATCACTACTTCAAGATCTTGCTTTGAGGCCTACTTTCCTGCGGCAATTGATGTGACCTACAGATTAGACCAATCTAATCCATTATCCGGCTGTTCTGATGTTGGGACCCAGCATTCCAGTACCAACGCTCTGCCCGCTACCTTGCAGCTCTAGCCAGTGTGATAGGCCAGGGGGAATCATCCACAGCTACCCTGATCTAAAGGAAGAGATCAGGGGTACCAGCCCAGCTGCCCAGTGAGGAAGTACACCAGCAGCAGAAGTTATCCAGAATGAAGCAGTTCTAGATGCTGGCAAAGGAGCCTAGTGGTGGCAGCAGGAAGCCCTTCCTACTGCGTTTAGAGGGGTGCAATTTGGGATAAAGAAAGGGGATGGTGGCAAGGCAAGCCCAGCCAGTCCTCAGTAGCACAGACAGGGTGGCAAAGGATGTCCATCCTGTCACAGTCCCCTGCTCTGTCAGGGAAGATACAAATGATGCTGCCGCCCCTAAGTAAGCTACTTGAGCAGAATTACAGCAATTAATGCCAGGTTTTGAAGCATCTGCCTTCTAGTCCCAAAGAAGTGGGTGGATAGGCTTCTGGTGCAAGATGGGCTAATTTGTGGAGGAGCAGCATATTTTACCAGTAGAGAGGAGTTGGGTCCCACTCATTCTTAGCATTCAAGAGGTTAAAGTAAAACACTAATGAGAAAATAGGCAGCAAGGCCACATATTTAACCAGCCCCAGCTCGAGACAGTCTTATGGAACCCTGTACATTATGCTAGGACCACGGACATGCTAGAGTTGCCACTTCAAGGTTCTCAATCTTGTTCATTATCCTGGCCCTCAAAGCTCTAAGGGATTGGGAAGAGCCACAGCACTTTTCAGCGCAGGGTTGGCTGGTAGCCTCTTGGAGATGGTTTGCTCTGTTGGGAGGGGCTTTGTACTGTTAGGAAAAGGCTGGCTGTCTTTTTTTAAATTTAATTTATTTTTTTTTTTCTTTATTTTGAACAGCTGGGGTCAGAGGTGGGTAATTTTATGGGAACTGGCTGAATCCAGCTGAATCAAGTCACTCATTATATTCAATATGAGGCTAAATCAAACAGTATTTTAGGGAAAAAATTAATTAGATTTAAGCTGATCTAGGGGACAAATTGCTCGTTCTTCTAAAATAAACATAGTAGACAAATACAGTCCAAGTAACTATTAGTTTTGTCTGGGAATGCTGTTTATTTCAGCAGAAGTAGTAGTTATATAGTGCAATAAAGGTAGGAGCTACTGATCCACAAGTGCCCATCAGTGTACCGTACACAAAAATAAACCAAATCTAATTACTTCTCTTCACTGTGTTTACATTGCTGTAAATAATCTACAATTTGATGATATTCACTGCCAGTAGTGGATTATAGTAAGGGCGGTTGGACAAACCTGTCTGTCACCTACATTCCGTCTCTGCACATCTCTATTGTTGACCGCACAATGGATGGAGGAGGAACTTCATGTACCAACAGCAGAGAGCTTGTGACTTCCTTTTGGTCCACACAGTCACAACTCCCTAGGCTGCGGCTTCAACAGTTCTAGGGGGGAAACGGGTCACCTCTAGGCACATGACGGTGGGATGTTTGAATGGAGGATGGTGTCCAATCTTCTAAGAGTATAGATCCATAACATTACTACACAGGAGGAGAGACATTAAGTAAGTACTGAAGCACTGAATCATTAGACCTGTTCAAAAATAATATTTATAGCTAGTAGGAGCCCTGAGCTGCTCTCCCCATTTTTTGGAACTAAAAGACCTGGGAGGTTGCAGCTTATAATTTTCCAATATTTGAGGAGCCTCATGTTCCATACCAACTATTTGTACACCTAAAGGAGTATACAAGTTACTATTAACATTTGTGTCATTACAAGACACAGCATGATCTAGCAGCTGACAGAGCTGGCAGGGAATGCTACAACACTGGTAATTCCAAACCAGTCCTCATGAAAACAGTCTGCCTACTCCCAGCTGTCTAAGCTAACAAGAGAGGGTGCAACATTGTTCCTCAAATGTTATTAACATACTGTATACATAATTAACAGGTAGTTTTATTAGCAAGAGGCTTTTTTAGCTGTTGTGAAGTCAGCCCAAGTCAGAGGCTCATGGCTTAAGAACTGCCAAAAAACCCATATTGTCTTAATCCACCACTACCTGCAATTATAGAGGCAATATAGATAATTATAGTATAAAAAGTGAGGCGCTATCTATCAATTGAGCTGCATATACAGTAGGTATCGTGTACCACTGGCTAGAGCCGGATTTAGACCTCATGGGGCCCTAGGCAAGATATTGGTTTGGGCCCCCTCCCTCCCTCCCTGAAACAATCCATAGCACTGTATTATTTTTAGCATAGCATATACTCCTATATTTAAGTAAAAGGGTAAACTATGTGCCGCCGCACATCACGCTGCTCCTCCTGCTTCACCATGCGGCCCCTCATTATTGTCCCTCTCATCACACTGTGCCCTCCTTTATCATTACACTGCATCACCATCTGGCCCCTAATTACTGTCCTTCTCATCACACTGTGCCCTCCTTTATCATTACACTGCATCACACTGTGGTCCCAGCAGTTAAAGAATAATGTCAATGGATCCCATATTCTGTCAAAGGATCTAGCAGAATTTTGAATTATACTGGTCATATACTCCATACGATGAATATTAAGCTCAGTGGTCGAAGTGGAAGTTTAGAAGTGGTGATGTGAAAAATGTAATGAGAATGTAAACAAGTGAATGGAATTTTATTATTTTACAATGAAGGCAGTATGAGAAGTAGCGGTATGGCCTACTACCATATACACCCCACTTCCACCACAGCTTACCTTTCAATTCACACAAATTGTACTTTATCTTTAACTAAACTTAGGTATTAATCATAATTAACATGTCAAGAAACTGCAGTTCATGGTTAGCAAGCCCAGTAATAAAAAAACAGCAGCCTCCTATCACTACCACGTCACAGACCGTCCGCCACTACAGTTACTGACTGCAGCCCTCTACCTACAGAAACATGAAAAAGTGCTGGAATGCAATAATCATGTTAATATGTCAGTCTTCTGCATGAGTCCCATAGTGCAACAGTTAAACAAGTCAGACCTCCTCACAATATAAATCCCACCAGATTCAGGATAGTTGGCAGACTGCCATGCTCTCTCCTACCTGTTCTCGTCACTTTTACGGCTTGTGGCTGCTGGTGTCTTTAGATCAGCTGCTGCTTGTCTGGATCCTGGAATGTTGGAGGCCCTATTTGGAAAAAAAATGGCTACACGAAATTTAGTAAACTCCAACCAGCCCCAGTGTTAAATCAATATAGCACCCACATTTTATAAGTAGACCTCCCTCCAACCAAAACATTAAATTGATAGCATACACATTTAATAAATAGATCTATTTCCCTCCAACCAGCTCCAACATTAAATTAATAGTGTTACCATTTAAAAAATAAACCTATTTCCCTCCCACAAACAGCCCTTCATACACACACATAATATAAATACACTGGCCCCTGACACACACATAATATACATATGCTGGCCCCTCACACACACATATTATATTAATATAAAGGGTGACTCTTTTCATTTTGAGGTAAGAGGTGTCAGGATTGAGGCAGTGGGTCATGTGAGGGAATAGATAATGAGCACGTGTCATGGGGAATATCAAAGAAAAGCTGGTGAGTGTTGTAAGGGTATTGTTGGCTGAGGAGGGGCCATGTGGGGAACAGACTTCTAACTCACATGCCCCCCCCTCTGTCCAGCACCTTCACACATGCCCCCTCTCTGCCCAGCACCTTTAGCCACACATGCACCCCATATGCCCTGCAGCTTCCATCACACATGCCCCCACATGCCCTGCAGCTTCCATCACACATGCCCCTCCTGTGTCCTGCAGCTTCCATCACACATGCCCCCCCTGCAGCTTCCATCACACATGCCCCCCTGTGCCCTGCAGCTTCCATCACACATGCTCCCCCTATGCCCTGCAGCTTCTATCACACATGCCCCCCCTGCAGCTTCCATCACACATGCCTCCCCTGTGCCCTGCAGCTTCCATCACACATGCCCTGCAGCTTCTAAAACACATACCCCCTGTAGCTTCCATCGCACATGCCCCCACCTGTGCCCTGCAGCTTCCATCACACATGCCCCCTATGCCCTGCAGCTTCTATCACACATGCCCCCCCCTGCAGCTTCCATCACACATGCTCCCCCTGTGCCCTGCAGCTTCCATCACACATGACCCCCTATGCCCTGCAGCTTCTATCACACATGCACCCCCTGTAGCTTCCATCACGCATGCTCCCCCTGTGCCCTGCAGCTTCCATCACACATGCCCCCCCTATGACCTGTAGCTTCTATCACACATGCCCCCCCTGCAGCTTTCATCACACATGCCCCCCTTGTGCCCTGCAGCTTCTATCACATATGCCCCCCATGCCCTGCAGTTTCAATCACACATGCCCCCCCCCCAACCCCCCCGCAGCTTCCAAGTACCCTTCTTCTTACCTTTTCCACACAAACGATAGGAAAAGAAGAAATTATGGAGCTCCTGCATCGACTACTTTAGAATTCCAGTAGCCCGCCTTCACTGTGTACCATGTGACCGCTGCGATCACATGACCCTGATGCCATATCGAGTGCCACTACAGCCTCTACCCCTAGCTCTAACACCAGCCGCTCACCCGATTCGCGTGTCCCCTCCCTTGTCCCCCCCATATGGGCCCCCTGAGAGCCGCTAGGCCCTAGGCAGGGGCCTAGGTTGCCTAGTGGTAAATCCCGCCCTGCCTCTGGCTAGTCTAATGTTCAATTGTAAAGTGCTATGGAGTTTGCTGGTGCTGTATAAATAAATGGTGTTGATGAAGATATTCCAGTGTATACACTAGTATACAGTGGGAGCATCATGTGGAGTTGGATGTATGTTTTTTTCTGCATAAAATACACATTTCCTTGCTACACAAATGCACAAAATGTGCAGGCATTCTTCAGCATGCACACTCAGCTGTATCTTAAACTTACTACTGTTTAGAGAGTAGGAACAGCTGAGAGAAAGGACGGGCAAGCGTAGTGCAAGTACAGTAAGGGCATGTTAATGCAATTGCAGCACCGCAACCTTGCCAGTGTCTTTTCTGTTAGATACATCCCTTGTTGAATAGGGACGTGAGTATGTACATTTTTTAAAATTTTTATTATGTGTCCTGCCAACTGTTTGAGGAAGACCCTTTCCCGTTTCAGCATGACATTGCTCCTGTGCACAAAGCTAGGTCTATCAAAAAATGGTTTCCCCAGCTTGGTGTAGAAGAACTTGACTGGCCTGTACACAGCACTACTTGCGCAGATGGAAACTAATGTATGACCAGCTCCCCTCTGTGTAAATTCAGGGGAGCGTGTATTATATTGTGGGGGTGAGAGGGTTAATAGAGAATGATGGTGAGTGGGGAGGTTAATGAAAAAATTATAATGATCATTATTAATTTGTAAGGTTCCATGGTGCACATCAGTGCAGCATTGTAGGAAAAACAATATAAGTGCAGATGTGAAAACAAAGTGTAGGGTTGGCCCTGCTCATAAGCACTTACAATCTAGTGGGGAAAGGACACATTTGAGACAGACAGAAAAGGAATGAGAGTGGCCCAGATTGGAGATTGGGAGAACAGTGAGTGTGTACCAGTGGGAGTATTATAGGTGGGTGTAGGATTAGCTGTAGTTTTCAGAGGGAAATTAAAAATTTAAATGCTGGGGGAGAGTCTGATCAGGTGTGGCAGGAAATTCCATTTGTAGGTAGTGACACAGGAGAAGTCTTGTAGTCGGGAGTGAGGGACAGTTATCAGAGACAGGGCAGGATTAACAGGGCAGAGGTCTAACTGGGCTGCGGAAAGTGTTCAGCAGCACGCCCCTGTCCCGATCAATGCTGCTGAGCCTGTCACTGTAGTCCTTCCCCGGCGCTCAGTAATCTCCTTACTAAGGAGATCTCGTGAGAGTGAGACTATGAGTCTCACTCTCATGAGATCTCCTCAGTAAGGAGCTTACAGCGCGCCGCGGAAGTACTACAGTGACAGGAGAACAGAGAGATAGGCGCTTGGGGGGTGGCGGGAGGCTCACAATGGAGGGCCTCAGGGGGGGGCTAACAGGGGGGTCTCACGGGGGGGAGAATGGAGGCCCTCTTAGCTCAGGGGTCTCCATTCCCTTAATCCGGCCCTGATCAGAGAAGAGGAGAGGTGCAGGTGTAAGGGGTGCGAGGGAGAGTGTTTCTAGTTGAGGTTTGAGATGTATTAAGTGGTGGTGTTATTGAGGGCTTTTAGGGAAGGATGAGTAATTTGAATTGTATTCTGGATAATATAGGGAGCCACAGTAGGGATTTGTAGAGTGGTGCAGTGGATGTGGACCAACGAAGACATGTCTTGAAGCACCATTTAGGACAGGTTGAAATGGGGGCAGATTGGTGGGGGAATGCCAGATAGGAGGAGGTTTTAGTAGTTGAGGCTGGAGAAATTGGCAGAATGTGTTTTGGTTGCATCTTAAAAATGTGGAATTCTAGAACTTTTTCGAAGCTGGAGACAACATGACTGCAAGGCTTGGGAGACTGTGAAAATTGTGGTACTGTTGAGGGTGAGATGATGTGCTCTTTTTTGGAGAGCTTGAGCTTTAGGTAGCATTCAGACAATCAAGGGGAAATTAGAAAATTTCCCATATCTGAACTTATTTTTCTTGCATCAGCAAAGAAAACATGAAGTTTGGGAAACAGAATAGTCAAATGATTTGAATTTATCTGTAGGGCTGGTACCTCTATTTTATGCACTGTAAAAGAACCAAAGTCTCTGTGCCTGAAAGCTTCAATTACGTAAATCTGCTCTTGCTCAAGTCAACAAAAAAATGTGCAAAAAATACAAATACTGATAGACACAGGACACCAATACATTCAGTCCACAAATTCCAGAGTGAGACCAGAGGAATATATAAATTTAAATAAATTAAACATAATTAACAAAAAGTACTGAATTACAAGTCGCCAGTTTGAGTTTAAGTCTGCGCCACAGTAAATATGTCATCTTAGGCCTTTTCAAAAACCTCATTAGACATCTCAGAGCTCTAATCCCACAATCACAAAACATCACAAAGCAAGGGTAAGTACCATAGGATTTAAAATTCAAGCAGCATCTGATGTGTGGCAGTTTGCAAACACCTAAACAGCAGCATTAGGCCAAAGCGCATGGTAAAACCGGATAAAAACATCTGTAAGAGCCGTAATAGAACTAAGGGGGGTATTCAATTGACGGCGGGATCGCCGAAAATCCCGCGCTCAAAGAATATTACCTTTAATACGGTAATCCTGCGCGCAAATACGGTTAATACGGTAATTTACTTAATTAATTACCATATTAACGGTAATATTTTTTGAGCGCAGGATTTTCGGCGATCCCGCCGTCAATTGAATACCCCCCTATATGTAAGAGCTGAGTGCTACTCAGCATCGGACCCCAGGGACACACTTAGGTTTCCTGTTGCCCAGAAGCCCTAGCTACAGACGCCTCACCAGATTCTTGTAAAGGCCAATTTATTTCACTGACCTGGTATTGAATAGCTAGGGCTATTCAACTAAGTACAGTCAGTCTGGAGCTTTCAGTCTTCTCCCTGACTGCTGTTAGAAAAAGAACATGATTATAAATCATTTGTTGGTGTAGCTACAGGAAAGTGACTTTTCTGCTGTATGTTTCAGCCAGGAATAAAACAAGAAGTGTGCAGGCTGGTTGTCTAATCATTTGGGGCCTGATTCATTAAGGATCTTAACTTGAGAAACTTCTTATTTCAGTCTCCTGGACAAAACCATGTTACAATGGAAGGGGTGCAAATTAGTATTCTGTTTTGCACATAAGTTAAATACTGACTGTTTTTTCATGTAGCCTGTTTTTTCATTGGGGCCCGCTGCCATGGGCTCCGGTGCATTACACCTGCTGCACCACTGGTAGTTCCACCACAGGTTGATTTGTGCTATGATTACATTAAGAATTACATTGTGTACTTGTATTTTATAAGATATAATAGCATCAGATATTTCTTCATCTTGAGCAGATTCGCTGTCCACAGTTTTCTTCTTTTATAAAAAAAATTTTGAGGCAGGGTAACCTGTACTCCAAGTTCACAATCTTCAAGTACTTTCAGTTTGTCATTTGCCCACTTTATAAACTTATCTGCGTTTTTTTTAATAACACATTAGTGTAACTTTCTCCAAATATTAACTCAATTATTAAGTTAATCTGATAATTAAAAGGGTAAATAGCAGCTGTTTGTATTTCATTTCGTTGAGATCTTCATATGTCCTGGAGACCATGCAATAGGCTTTTAGTATCTCCAATCCACTTTTTGTAGATATTTTTCAAACAGAGATGTCAATTCAAAAATATGCAGAAATATATGAGCTGTGAGAATGGTCTGCAGGTTTAGAACAATGTGACAACAATGTCATTGTACAATGTGGAATCAGGTTTTGAAAATGATCCAAATGCTTTTGTAAGTGCTGCATCTTTAGACAATCTTTAGTTTCAATCATAGAGAATAAGTATAAACCTCTTTGAGCAAATGACAGTAAGGCTTGGGAGGGAAAAGCAGTAAAGGGCTCACTGTGTATGTTCCCATAAACCTCACATCAACCTTAAAATTCTAAACATTTTGCATGCAAGTAAAAACACGGAGACATGTATAAGTTATTAAAAAATGCCAGATCTTTTATTAGTGATTTTAACTTTAACTAAACCTATGGTGGTGGAGAAAGGGCACTGCGAAACTGCTCTCAAGCTGGTAACACTAAATCACAAGTGGACTGGCGCAAACCGCCATACGTCCACAACCATGGGGAACAAATCCCATCATAACTTGCGCTGAGTTGGCATCAGAATGACTGCCCCTTTAAAACTCACTCTGCCCTCCCTCACCGAGCCGGACATGGACCCTCCTCACCGAAGGACCAAAAAGGGAGTTACCTCCTAGGGGACAGTGATCTACGACCAACTACCTGTGCGCCCACAAATCAGCCACTGAACGCAGTGCCTTCCTACCGCAACATTATCCTAGAAAAACTCACAACGAGGAGTGGGTGGGTGGGATCTCTTGCTGTGGCATGAGGCAGAACAGGAAGTACAGCTTACTATATCAATCAAGGTCCCTCCCACTGGAGCTCGCATTGGTCGGGCCCCACCCTATGTTAACCCCTTCAGGTAAGTGTTCAGCTTATTACAAACCCTGTCGCCCTTTAAGTGCGCTCGTCCCATGAAGCCTCACTTGTCAATAAAACAGGGCAGAGAGCAGGCAGAGGAGCTTGGGAGGGAGGAACAAGCACCTCCTACTGACATAATCAAACATCATCTTCCACTCAGTAACATCTCCTGCATCACTGTTTCTCATATTAATAGCTAATTAAAAAAATTACATTTTTGTTTTGTGTTTCTACCATTAGGCATGTTTTAATTAACGCATCAATACTATTTTTGTATTTACATGATTTTTGTTTTAATACATTTTCCAAGGTCCAAAAACTTGCTTTAGTTAGTTTTTCTCTTGTTTTTTTTTTTTAGATTGTTATTGGTTCTCCATATCTATAGTGATTCATGCGAGAGACATGCCTGCTCTCCCATGAGTTTGGGAGACTGACCCGGATTTCAGAAGTCTCCCGGACATTCCGGGAGAGTTGGCAAGTATGGATTAATGCTACATGCAGAATGCAAAAGTAGATATTTTCCTTTACAGGGCAGCTGTAAGCTGGTATTGACTATATTGGAATTATCCTCTAAATTTCTCATATATATATAATTTGCTACCTTACATGGTACTAATTTAGTTTAATTATAACTATTATCTCAAAATACATTCACAAACTCGGGGTGTGGTGATCGCGGACACCAGACTTCTCCCAGCAGCTGTCTGCTCTGCAAAAGGCCCATGGGAGGAGTGGCTGTGTGTGCCATTTTTTAAAAGCCAGTAGGCGCTAGTCCTGACGTTGATGAATTTGAAACAAAAGTTGGTCAGTGACAGTAGGGCCAGGTGAGAGTGAGGCAGCACCAGCCCTGTGTCCACCGGCATTTGACAGAAGTGCCAGATGGCCAGTCCGGGCTTGAGTGTATTTTTAGTATTAAGTGGTACGGTATGTGACAGTATCATGTGGGTATGGTGGAGTGCATGGCATTAGCATGTGGTGGTGTATGATTGCAGAATGTGATTGAATTGGGTCATGGTTTGCAGCATGTGCTGGTAGTATATTTAGCAGTAGCAAGTCACTGTCACTGTTGTTAGTATGTGGAAGTAGCATGTGGTGGTAGTGTAAATATGTGTAGAAGTAGTATAGTATTGTAATGGTATTTTTAGTGTAGTTGGTTGTAGCATGAGGTAGAAGTGTTAGTGGGTGTGCTGTGCAAGCATTGGTGTTCGTGTCTGGCAATTGTGTGTTAAGAGCAAAATACAAAATGCTCAACCATTCAGAAAAATTCAAGCCAACCCTGAGCAAATTTCAAAACCCCTGCTCAGCCGTCATAGGCTCTTGAGACTTCAACAAATCACTACTTTTTATGGACTACGGGAATACCATTATGAAACAGTCTGACGGCATGTCGCACGTTATACCGCTCCCCTCCCTCACTTTCCTGAATTGGAACATATATATGATCAGTGATATGGAGGCTTCCATTGGAAATGCAGGGGGAAGGGATTGTAATGTGAAGTGCAGGACAAACAACATCACAAACTCCCTCCAAGTTATAAAATAGAGCTAGTCAACAAGTACTTGTAAATGGTTGCGGTATCCATTATCTTTCCCATTGATGAAGTCTTTAGGTACACTGGATTTTGCACATGCCTTCTGCAGTCGATCTGTGCAGTGTGAGGGCATGGAGACATTCCCACCACTTGTATTACAATGTTAAAAGTAAAGATATGTTGATTGGAAATATATATGGATGTATTTGAACACATGGTTGTGGCCTCATTCATATTCAGATGCAACCTGCACGCAACTTGCGTTTTAAAAAAAAAAAGCACAGAACTTCAAGATACGTTTCAATCTGAATCTGAGTGTAAGTACACTCTGCCTAAATGTTACTTGCCATATGTGCAGGCAGGGGAGGGCTGGCAAATTTTAGCCTGGGGGGCAAGACTCGAGTCAGCAGTCTATTAGCAACATTTTAAGGGAAAAAAAATGCAAGTGGCCCAGTGACCCAGCCCAAGGTAGCCCACTATGGGACAGGCCCAGGGAGCAAATGCCCCCAGCCCAGCCTGCCCCTGTGTGCAGGATAGGCACGTGTGTATGGGCAAGGAGGGAGAAGGGGAGAAGTGGTAACAGTACAGGTGTCCCTCTCTAGAAACTTTGGGACTCCGGTAGTCCATAAAAAGTAGTGATTAGGTTCAAAATGTTGCTAATTGGCCCACAAAATTCTACTTATGCCCCGTCCCGCCTATATCATGGTTTCACTACAGATAATGAAGGAGGCTAATCTGGCGGCAGCACAATCTCCTCGGGTGCCAGTTTGAGGCGACATCATGCACTGTCAATGTGATCAGCAGGAGAAAGCTGCTTATGCTAAAGATGCAATATTTCTGGTATAATTATGGAATCCTCATTATCATGTCTAACATGAATATTCCTTTACAACTGACTGTGATGATCACCCTATTTATATGTAGCTCCTTGCATTCTAGGGCTCATGGAGAGTTGGATATATTTGCGCCCTGGACGTCAGCTTGTGGCTTGACAGTGTTAGCAGTAAATGCAAGAGTCGTATCGTTTTATTTGTACATAATAATGTATTGAAGTGGGGCAGCATGAGTTCAATTCCCGACCATGATCTTATCTGTGTGGAGTTTGTATGTTCTCCCTGTTTTTGCGTGGATTTCCTCCGGGTGCTCCGGTTCCCTCCCACACTCCAAAAACATACTAGTAGGCTAATTGGCTGCTATCAAAAATGACCCTAGTCTCTCTCTCCCTCTCCCTCTCTCTCTCTCTCTCTGTGTTATTAAAGTAATTTTATCGTTTTCCAATAAGCATTGTCTAAGCGATTTCTTGTGGGTCCAAAGCACAATCAATTTATTTAGCAAAAGCAAAAGGTTTAGCAGTTCAATACATAATTATAATACAGTACAGCCAATACCAAATACATACATACGCTGCACTCGCTGCGCCCTCTGCTGGATCCAGCTAGAACAGTCCTTCAGCCTAGAAGACTGTGGTCAGTGATGACTGCTTAGCTGGTCCCAGGGAGCTTGTATATATACACTCAGTGTTACAGAGAAAACAATACAGATGATGTGGCTTGCTTCTATAGGTCCAGGCTTCAGGAGGGTGCAGTGTAATGCAGGTAATAGGCCAGTTCAAACAACCCCCTCCAAAGGTGGGGGTTAACATTCCAAGGGTGGGGGTCTGCTCTCCAGATGATGACTCTGATTTTCCCGCTCTGAATCCAGTTAAAACTAGTCTATTTACATTTCACAGACAATATTGTTTTAAACATTTATTCCCTATCATCGCTAACTAGAGTATGCAATGTGCTATCCCTTTGGCGAATGAACCGGACAACTGCGGATAAATAGGGGATTAAAATGATACTAAACATGTCATATTTCCTGTAACCTGAATCTTAAATATCACTAAAGTATGCGTGCGTGTTTTATCGTGCGATCGCTCCAAGCCACGTGTTATGTGGCGTACTGATCGCAATCGCACGGTAAAACAATATTAACCAATATACTTTTGTTCATCCAATTATACTGCCTCTCACTCCTTCTCCACGCTACATACCCTGAACTTATCACCTCACTTCCCCCTCATAGGCCTATAATGTGTTCCTGATGTGGCAATGAAGATGTGCAGACCGCTACTCCTGTTTCTTTTTCCAAGTAATTGTGATGTTCTGATTTATTCATTTTTATTTTATTTATTTTTGTGAACTGTCTGTTTCCTTGCTCTTTTTGTTTTTTTTCTTTTGTTGTTGTTGTTTGTCTGTTTGTTTGTCTCCCTGCAGCCTTTACACCTGGCCACTACCTGATGCTGACATCATGATCTGGATACGGCTGTTGATTAGTTTTGTGTTCCACATAATTTGTTTAATTTTGGTGATTTTTTACCCTTTTTCTTCTCTACTCCAGGGTTTGGTACTCTCCTCACACCTCTTCCCCTTCTCTCCTCCTCCATAGGTCATACACTCTGGGGCCTGATGGCTTCACGGCTCTCTACTATAAGAAGTTTGCTGGGCTCCTGGTTCCTCGTTTGCACACTCTCTTTAATTCAATCCTGGCTGGAGGTTCTTGGTCCAGGGTTTCCTTGGAGGCTCGGATCTCAGTTATTTATAAAGAGGGTAAAGATGTTTATGACTGTGCTAGTTACCTCCCTATCTCCCTGCTTAATACAGACGTTAAATTCTATGCTAAAATTTTGGCTAATAGATTAAATTCGGTGCTTACCTCCCTTGTCCATTATGATCAGGTTGGCTTCATTCCGGCATTTCCGCCAGGCCAGAGATAATACCAGGGGGACTGTTGATCTGATTCATGTCATTAATACCAGGAAGACTCCAGCCATTGTTCTCTCTCTTGACACTGAGAAGGCTTTTGACAGGATCTCTTGGAGCTTTAAGTCCCGAGCCTTGTCGGCAATTGATATCTCTGCCAACCTCCTTATTGGTATCCAAACCCTGTATTCTCAACCCGCTGCAAGAGTCATGATCAATGGTTCTCCTTCTGACCTTATTACCATCTCCAATAGTACCCGTCAAGGTTGTCCCCTCGCCCCTCTTATCTTTGCCCTCGTTATAGAGCCTCTTGCTGCTTCCATTGGAGCTTGTCCTGACATACTGGACATGACTTACTTGGAAAGTAAGCTTTCTCTCTTTGCGGATGATGTCCTCTTGACTCTCCAACAGCCGGGAATGTCGCTCCCAGGGCTCTTCAACATCCTACACCATTACAGGTGCATTTCTGGCTATAAGAATAACATTGCTAAATCGGAAGTCGTTCTACTTAATATCCCCAGCCGAGAAGGGTTAGCCCTCACCTCCCGCTTTAACTTCTGATGGCAAAGAAAGAAAATTAAATATCTAGGAATTTTTATCACCGACTCCTATGACTCCCTGTACCAGGAGAATTATCTTATCTTTTTGCAAAAATCAAGTCGTAACTCTTCTCCTGGCGTTTACTGATTATCTCGTGGCTGGATAGGATCATTATTGTCAAGATGAATCTCCTTCCTAAGCTTCTTTACTACTTTCAGACCCTTCTTGTTAGAGCTCCCCTTTTGGAACTTTCTTCTATCCAACAATGCCTTTCTATGTTTGTCTGGAACTGTCCGATCTCCCAGGGTCAAGATGGCTCTCCTAAAGAGGCCCACTAAGTGTGGTGGTAGGGGCTTCCCGGATTTGAAGATTTACTATTGGGCTTCTCACTTGAGCCAGATTGTAGCCTCCTTTACTCCCCCAGCGGCACTGTTGTGGGTTTACATTGAATGTGCCTACCTGAAATTTCTGTTCCTTTCCTGCATATTGGGAGTTCCAAAACAATCTAGATTGCCCTTTGTGGGCCGCTGCCTCACCCTGTCCTTCTCAGCTATGATCTGGGAGACCAGCCAGCCGCACCTCAATATCCCGCCTTCCTCCCCTCCTATCCTGCCTCTCTGGGGAAATCCTGCCTTCTCTCCTGGGTTCTCCTCAGCTTTCTCTGGTGCCTGGTCTACTTCTAGTGTCCGGTCTGTTGAAGATCTCCTATATCAAGGTGTTTTTACCTGCTGGGATGATCTGCGATCTAAGTTTCCCAACCTCCACCCTAAATTCTACGAGTATTTCCAACTGCGACACTTTGTGGGCTCTCTCTCCTCAGGGATGCTCCTCCTCCCACCCCTACATCCCCCTTTGAAACCTTATGTCTCTCTTCACCCTTGAGTAGGTGTATGATTTCTTATATCTACAGCTTAACCCTTGACGCACATTTGCCTCCCAGCGGGAGATACGAGAGGGAGTGGGAGAGGGATCTGCCTCCCCCCACCCCTGAGGAGGATTATTGGGAGATTATAAGAGAACAGGTTGCCACCAGCTCCATCACCACCTTGATCATGGAGAACGCGTATAAAGTATACTATCGATGGTACTTCACCCCCAACAAGCTTGCTAAAATGTTTTCCTCTAGCTCTCCATTATGCTGGCGGGGTCGTGGCTAGATGGGCTCTTTTCTACATATTGTCACAGATAACTAAGAATCTCGGACCCTGATCCTGCCAATAGCTGTTACTTACCAGAGGCACGGAGTCTAACACAGCGGCTGGTCTTCTCCAGGGATCCCCGCAAGAGGGTATGGTTTTAGCGGCTTCCGCTACGCAGGTCGCGGCCTTCGGGAGAGTATGGTGGAATCAGCGGAAGTTCAGCTACACAGGAAAGATGGACTGCGGTCTGCAGGACAGCGAGCTGGGAGGTGAAGCAAAGGTCTGCGGACTGCAGGCTATTACCACTGTAATGGTGGAAATATTCTGCAGACAGCAGTAGAGAGAACTAGGAGGTGCGACGATGGTCTGCGGGCTGCACGCTATTACCACTGGAATGGTGGAGATGTTCTGCGGACAGCAGGAGAGAGAACTAGGAGGTGTTGTGCCACAGCTTGTTCTTAGAAGAGTGAGGTCCAAGAACAGGCACTGAGGGTAAGGAGAGGGTGCCTTACATAGGGAAAGACAGTTTGCGGACCAATGAGGAGAGAGGAGAGGTTTTAAGAAGCATTCGGGTCTGGGCATGCGCAGACCTGCACCTAAGATGGTGACTGGCCGCCGTGCTGCAAGGACACCGGCAGGGAGGTAAGCGAGCTGGGTCTCGGTTTAGAGGAACCGAAGACCCGGCGAGTAAAACATATATGGTGGACCTGCTCTAAAATTATCTCGTTTTGGGACCGAGTTAGGGCGCTCCTCTCCTCCCTCCTTCCGTGTTGTCCGGAAAGACCCATGGTCTTTTCTCCTCTGCTATCCATAGTAATATAGCAGCATAGTTGATGAGGTTGAAAAAAGACACCAGTCCATTAAGTTCAACCTATTTTGGATCTCCTGCAATTCCTCACTTATATTTGAAATTGATCCAGAGTAAGCAACCGCCAATCAGTTTCAATTGTGAAAATCCCCCCAGACCCAATATTGCAGTCCTATTTTTACCCTATATCCACTACTATCCTACACTTTAATTAATGGTAGTATCCCTGGATACACTTTTCCGCAAAAAAATTGTCTAACCCTATCTTAAACATATCTATTGAATCTGCCATCACAACCTTCCCTGGCAGTGAATTCCATATCTTGACTGCTCTTACTGTAAAGAATCCCTTCCTTTGCTGGTTGTGAAATTTTCTCTCCTCTAAGCTTAGGGGGTGACCGCGTGTCCTGTGTATAGTCATTGGGGTAAAAAGTTCCCATGAAAGTTCTCTGTATTGACCCTTAATGTATTTGTACATATCTCCTCTTAGATGCCTCTTTTCTAAAGTAAACATGCCTAAACTGGCTAACCTTTCCTCATGACTCCATACCCTTTATTAATTTTGTCGCCCTTCTCTGAACCCTTTCTAGTTCCAAATTATCTTTCTTATAGAGTGGTGCCCAGAACTGTACTGCATATTCAAGATGAGGTCTTACCAACGATTTATACAGTGACAAAATTACACTGTCTTCCCTTGCATCTATACCCCTTTTTATGCATGTCAGTACTTTATTTGCCCTTGCAGCTGCTGCTTGACATTGAGCACTATTGCTAAGTCTACTGTCTATGAGCACTACCAAATCCTTTTCCATTATAGATTCTCCTAAATTAATTCCATTTAATTTATAGATTGCGTTCTTGTTTTTGACCTCTAAATGCATAACCTTACATTTATCTATGTTAAACCTCATATTCCATTTGGCCGCCCAATCCTCCAGTCTTCTTAAGTCCCTCTGTAGAGAAGCTACATATTGCTCTGATTTTATTACCTTACAGAGTTTAGTGTCATCTGCAAAAATAGAAACTTTACTCTCTAAACCATCACCAAGGTCATTAATAAATATATTAAAAAGGAGTGGCCCCAGCACCGAACCTTGAGGTACTCTGCTAAAAACTTTTGACCAATTAAAAAATGTTCCATTTATCACAACTCTCTGTTCCCTATTCTCCAACCAGTTTTTGATCCAAGTACAAATATTGTTTCCTAAACCCAGCTCACTTATTTTGTAAACCAACCTCTTGTGTGGCACTGAATCAAAGGCCTTTGCAAAACCTAAGTAGACCACATCTACTGTGCTGCCCTGGTCTAAGTTTCCACTAACTTCCTCGTAGAAACTAATTAGATTAGTTTGACATGACCTATCCCTCACAAATCCATGCTGATTCCCACTAATAATCTTATTGCGCATCAAGTAATCCTGAATACTATCCCTTGTCACACACCGCTCTCATAACTAGGTGCTGCTGTGTGACTTGCCCTTTAAGGAACTATGTTGGTTGTTGTCTCCTGTTTCAGAGTCTCTACCTTTTCATCGCTGTTTTCTGTTATCCTAATTGGAAACCTCCTTCTGAAGCTTATTGGTTACTGAAGACTATATCAACCTCTTGTGATCAGGGATTCATTGCCTGATCTTCGTGTTACTCACACTACCGTGGGTCCTGGCTGCATTTCTTACTCCCTGAGTGTCTCCTGGATGTTATTCGGTTGCCGAGATTGCCTGTCATCGCTGATCTACATTTGGCCCTGCTGAATACCATCTCATGGTTCATCTCTAAGCTGCAACTATTCATTGAACTTTCATCTGCACATTGAACTGTCGTGAGTTGCTTGTTACAAACTGTGCTCATATTGATTGGCTCTATTACTGCCCTGCTCGGCTGTTTATAATTCTGGTGAACTACAATCAAGTTCTGGTCATCTGTGGTTCTAGGTCTGGCACGGCTATTATTACCATTCTGCTGTTTGTGATTTGCTAGACTATTTCTAAGAACTATTGCCGAGCTAGGAGCCAGTTCCTATAATCAAGTTCTGTGCGATATCTGCTGCTTTCTGTCAAAGTGATGAACTTACGTTTCTCTGTGATTTGGATTTCTATTGTCACGCTGTACTTCTAGTAACATTCTATTGCATGTTTCTAGTTCTCCAAGCTCTTGGACTATATATATACACATCTGTTGTTCCACTGACAAGAACCGTTACATTACCTATAATCATTCGCTAAAGTGAATCACATTCCATCTGGATCAGCCAAGTCTATTTACTATCCTCATCGGACTTCTAAGCTGTGTCAGTGATTCTCCTTTATTTGCTGTCTGTACTACAAGGTTACAAGTGTTCTGGATCATCATCTCAGGGTTGAACTGTATTGCTTGTTTTCATGCTGTTGCTCATGGTTACCATTTGAAGTACTGATGTGACTGTTTTTATATTTCAACTACCGTGTACTCAGCACAGCTGAGTTGTACATGTTTTTCATCACTGCTGTTGCACCATTGAACAATATACTAAAGTTGCAACACTACTTTATCGTCTGTGTATTTCTTCATTGTGATTCTCCATCTGAATTTATCCCAGCATGTTCTGTCTCCACCACCCTCTGCTTTACCACCTAAGTAGAGGTTGGGGATCCATAAATATCCCTAGCCGTGACATCCCTTAATATACCTTCCAGTAGTTTCACCACTACTGATGTCAGGCTTACAGGTCTATAATTCCCTGGTTGTGATCTCGTCCCCTTTTAAACAACAGCACCACATCTGCTATTCGCCAATCCCTTGGTACTGAGCCTGATGAGATTGAATCTCTGAAAATTAAGAATGGTGGTTTAGTTCATTCTGAGTTTAGCTCCATAAGAACCCTTGGGTGTATGCCATCTGGACCTGGATCTTTATTTATCTTAATATTCTTCAGTCGCCTTTGGACTTCTTCCTCTGTCAACCAAGTATTAATTAATGGCACGGTTTCATTTCCATTTTTATGTATTATTCCTATCATTTGTTCCTCTCTAGTAAATACTGAAGAAAGGAAAGTGTTTAATACCTCTGCTTTTTCCTTAATATGATTTATCAATTCACCCATCTCACTTCTTAGGGGTCCTATATTATCTTTTTTAATCCTTTTGCCATTTATATACTTAAAAAAAACTTTTTGCGGTTTGTCTTACTTTCTTTTGCAACTTGTTTTTCATTTTCTAGTTTAGCCAATCTACTTTCCTTTTTGCATGTTTTATTACATTCCTTGTACCTATGGAAGGACTCATCAGACCCTTCAGACTTAAACAATTTAAATGCACGCTTCTTACTTTGCGTTTCTTCCCTTACCTTTTTATTTAGCCACATTGGTTTAGACTTAATTATTTTACATTTACTTCCCATAGGAATGAACTTATAAGTGTTTGTTTCCAACAACATTTTAAAGACAGCCCACTTTTTTTCCATATTTTTTCCTTCAAAAACTTTGTCCCAGTCTATGCTCTTTATAGACTCCTTTAGCATATTAAAATTTGCCTTTCTGTTGCTTCTGGAAACTAATTTCAAATGAGATCATATTATGATCACTATTTCCCAAGTGTTCCCTTACTTGAATATTTGATATTACATCTACATTATTTGTTATTACTAGGTCCAGTATAGTCTGGTTCCTATTTGGTTCCTCTACTAATTGGGACATGTAATGGTCTTTTAGCGTGCTCAGAAACCTATTTCCCCTAGCTGTACCGCAAGTACTCCAATCACTGTCCGGATAATTAAAATCCCCCATAATTAAAACTTGACCTAGTTGTGTAGCCTTTTCAATTTGCTGTAGAAGTTGGTCTTCTTCACTCATAGTAAAATCTGGCGGTTTATAGCATTTCCCTATCAGCAACTTCTCTGAACTTTTTCCTCCGCTGGATATTTCCACCCACAATGCCTCTATATTATCACCAATATTCTCGTAAATAACTTCCTGAATACTTGGTTTTAACTCTGGCTTAATATAAAGACATACTCCTCCTCCCCTTTTCTTACCCTATCCCTCCTGAGTATAGCCTTCCAAGTTGACTGCCCAGTCATGTGTATCATCCCACCAGGTCTCTGTAATACCTATAATATCATACTGCTCATTCATTGCTACTAGTTCTAAATCCCCCATTTTACTTGTCAGGCTTCTTGCATTTGCAAGCATACACTTAAGTCTATTGCCTAACTTAGGTATTTCTTTTTGCTTTAAAAAGGGCCTCTGATTATCGGCTATGCTTCCCTTTCCCCCCTCTCCACCCCCTTGACTCTTGTTAAATTCCTCCTTACTACTCTCAATGACTATCCCATAAATGCTTGCTTGCCCCTCCCCCCCCCGGAGCCTAGTTTAAAATCTCCTCCAACCTTCTAACCATCCTCTGCCATAGCACAGCTGCCCCCTCCTCATTCAGGTGCAATCCATCTCGACAATAAAGATGGTAACTGACTGAGAAATCATCCCAGTGCTCTAAGAATCCAAAACCCTCCTTCCGACCAGGGGCGGATCCAGAAGTTAATTGTATTGGGGACGATTTAGCCCCGCCCCCTTTTTGACACCTAAGGCTGCTGACGGCTGCACACTATGTGCAGATCCGTTCAGCAGAGAGAGTTAGAGAGAGAGTCCTGCCCGGCTGCTTTGATTGTGTCAATCAGAGCAGTTGGGCAGGACTCTCTCCCTAACTCTCTCTGCTGAACGGATCTGCACATAGTGTGCAGCCGCCGGCAGCAAGCCCCTGCTAGGGGGGGCGATCGCCCCGATCGCCCCCCCCTGGATCCGCCACTGCTTCCGACACCAATCTTTTAGCCACGCATTAACCTCCCTAACCTCCCGCTGCCTTCTTTTCTGCCACTGCTGTGTGGCAATGTTTCCCAGATGTGATATAAACTGACGTGTGCTTTTGTCGTTGCTCTGTCGCTTGGCATCCAGCCAACTCGTTGCAGTCTTTGGCTGGAACTGCTTGAAAATAATATTGTGACCTGTGAGATGGTCAAAATTGACTGGAAATGACTGGAAATTAGTGCTATTGAGGTTAAATAATATTATAGGAACAAGAAAAAGAAAAAAATTATGTAATTTTAGCATTTGTTAAAAAACAATACAGATCCAAAATAAAACAAGGTGGTCAGTGAACATTTCTAATTGTTACCCACTCTACTAGAATATTTTCTTGTTTCCTGTTACACACTTTGTAAATTCATACACAAAGAAGGGAAAGACATGGCCGAAAAGGGGCACTCAGAGTGCCCCTTTTCTGCCATGTTTTTCCCTTCTTTGTGTATGAGTATTCTTACAGTGTTAGGATGCACCACTCAGCAGTACCTCTATAATTAAGTACTCTGGGATATGAGGTGGTATATTCATCCACTCATATAGGGATCTATAATTGACGATATACCTTGTGCGGTATGATCTCTCTTCCTTTCACACGTAAATTGTAATCGTCTTTATTCTCCTTTTGCTAATGGTCTGACTTACTTCATGTGCTCCCTTGTATTATCAGGGAAATGTCTATTCTAGTCCTCAGTCCAGATTGACAGAATTGTTACTGTACAAGCTGGCATTACATGCAGAGTAAGAACAAGTAGTGAGAGAGAATTACATGCGGCACTGGGCAGTTGTCCATAAATACACATATGAAGACATCCTAATAATTACATTAATTTTAAAATCATATATAATACAAACATGCTTAGATAGTTAAGTTGTCTTTATATAATAATAGGATCAGATACTCTGGCTAATTTTCCCAGCATATATAGCAGATCTATTGTGCCCATTACAGCATCGTTGCCAGCTGTTTCTGATTTCATCTAAATATTTCAAAGAAAGAAGGTAACATATTGAATATCAAACATAACCAAGAAACATTTTTTACCTTTAAAATATTCCTAATATGTTGCTGAGCCGGGTCTCTCCCCCTGGACTAAAATTTTCCAGCCAGCCCCTAATTACAATAACCTGTTTGTACTGCTCATTTTACTAAAACTACTCTTACTACTGTAACACCGTTCCAATATCTGTACTCTATTCTTACTGTTCCTGATCTTTCTTCAGTTTTCATGCACGTCTTTCCGCTAGTGCTTCTTTACCTGTATAACTATTGGTTGGTGCTCCCCAAGCTCATGCTTTCAGTAGACATGGCTGAATTTGCAAAGAAACTTTGCGCAAATTTTGTGCCAGAACAGTGTTACGGTCGTCTGAATTTCTTGATCCGATTCGGGACCCTTGGGCCTAGCTGAGCAGGACTGAAACAAAAACTAGCAGGTTGGATGGTCTTCCTGCTCATGTTCTTGCTGAATGTAAATATAGCAGGGGAATGAGCAGTCTGGAAATGCTGACAGGAACACTGCACTTGTAATGCAGACTGGAACACTGCACTTTGTAATGCAGACTGGAACACTGCACTTTGTAATGCAGACTGGAACACTGCACTTTGTAATGCAGACTGGAACACTGCACTTTGTAATGCAGACTGGAACACTGGAACCTGGAGCCAAGAACTATCCTCTGGAGAGAAGTGTGTTCTGGCAATGAACAGATCACAGCAGCAGGTTTAAATAGGATGTCCCAAACAACTATTGGCTGATCAGTTCATGTGATCACAGCTTCTGAATCTGGTTGGTCTGGAATGATCACCTGACTGCATCCAAGATGGCCGCGCCCATGCAGCAGAACAAACAGTATGTGTTTGTTTACAAACGGAGGTGTGGGGAAGGGAATGCTGCAGACGACCAGAAGGGACCCAGGTAGCCGTGATATGACAGCGGCGGATGAGGTAAGTGCGGCTAAGATCCCGATTTGTGACAAACAGACTGTTTTGCAGAGTTGCAAAGTTCTGGTGATACAATCTTTAAGTTCCACTTTTTCTTCACCATTCTGCATCTAATATTCTGTGGAACAACTTTGAAAGTTATACCACTTTCAGATTGCCACCCCGGCAATATGAACCCGGGATATTGCAGGGGGACAGTGCAGGACACCCAGGTAAATAGCCGGGAAGATTGTGTTCACACTGAACACGAGTCTGTCCGGGTCTCCATGCCAACATCACAACAGGAGCTCCGATTGACTCCTCTTGTGATAATCAATTTTTTTTTTTTTTTAAGTTTACAATGTTCGGTGAGACCGGTGTTTTTTGAACCTGGGATTGACCCTCCAAAAGACCCTTTTAGGCAGTGTGAATGAGATGTAAATGCAGTGAACGATTCCCCCCCCCCCCCCCCCCCAAAAAAAGTTATATTTTTCTTTTGGTTAGGGCTACAATATAAGACTGTTCAATGTGTCCTACAACCCTGATGATGATGATGACATGACAAGGCAAATAAGGAGTGATTACAAAATGACGCATGTGCAGTGGGCCAAACGAGAGAGAGGCTTGGATCCTACCAGGAAGTGTGCTGCAGCCGTGAGATCCCATAATGTTACCTGACATAACCTAGACTGAACAGACAATTGGAAACTGATGTAGAAGTTATTGATACACTTGCCTATATATTTTTATATGTACGTATTTTTAGTGCTTTATTAAAGTTTAAATATTAAAATTACAACACTAGTCTGCACCCCCTTTTCTTCTTCTTTTTATGCCATTTATATGTATCCATGGACTACCAACATAGGACATTATTTTATTCTATCGTATTTTATCTATATACGTGTGCATAATCATTCTGCCCATTTGAATTATTGAATACAATAAAGATAAATAGATAGTGTTAAATTAATACCGTTTAGCCAATACAGCAATATTTATTTACAACAAAAAATCACACATTAATAGTAAAAGAATCTCAATAATACAATATTCTCAAATTGGGACAACTGTTATTCTGGTGATCTTGTGTGTTTATCTATTATAAATAAATATATTCTGATAGATCTGGAGTAGAATACAACTAAATCAATAAGAAATCAGTAAAAGTCCATAGGAGAAACGACATAAAAAGTCTTATCTGGGAAAAGAGAGGATATTGAAATTTGATTACCCTATTATAAAGTGCACTTAACAAGACTTTAGATGCTTTTTCAAATCCTTCTCAAAATTTTAGTTGGCGGCCCGTTTAAGAAATAAAAAACAAAGGGTGCTCAGATATATTTTAATCAGTTTTCATCTCTTGGTAAAGACAAGTATCCACAAGGAGAATCTTACCCGCTCAATTGCAGCACCGCAATAAACCTATAAATCTATTAACCTTAGAGCTCTTAGCAGCACTGCAGCCAAAAGGGATCACTGAATGATCTCTTCATCTATGAAGTTTTTTTTAAAACCTTTGATTAACTACCCAAGTGTTATCTTATGAGGTTAAGAACTGATAGTGATAATAAATTTGAAACCTAGGCACATATCTTAATAAATAATCCTATATGTAGGCATTACAATCCAAGAAATGAAGGAAAAAACTATAAATTAATTAGACATATGAGCATTTATTAGGATGCATTAAAAAAATCAGGAATTAGAACAAATTCCTTGTGTACTTACCCATTATACAAAAAGTGAATTAATTAGAATAATTATTCACCATATGCGGAATATATCATACCTACCAACTGTCTCGGGACATCCCTATTCAAGACCCACAAAAGAGGTGGGGTTTAACAGAAAAGTGGGTGGGGTTTTGTCCCCCTCTCCTCCCCCCCCCACTCCCCTCCAAAAAACACATTTGTGGGAGGAAGTTGGGTGGATCGAGGGCTGAACTTATTTTGTCCTGCTTATGGTATTCTAAATGATGGGAGGTAGGATATATTACAAAGAGACGCTGCTTTTGGTAAAGTTGCAAATTAACCACAGATTGCATATAGAAAGGCAAAAAATACAAGGGACTAGGATTAAATCTATGTTTGCAACAATGAGAGTGGATAACTAACTATAGCTTTCCTGTTTCCTGTTCATCCTGTAAATATTAGGGATGTGCACCGGCCACTTTTGGTGTCTCGTGTTTTGTGTTTTGGATTTTGGGTTCGGATTTGTTTCGCAAAACACCTGACGAAAGGTTTTGGTTTGGATTTAAGGTTTTGGATTCGGATTTATTTTGAAAAAAACATAAAAAGTGTTAAAAACAAGTTTTTGGGTTTATTTTCACTCCTACGCTATTATTAACCTCAATAACATTCAATAACAATCATTTCCACTAATTCCCAGTCTATTCTGAACACCTCACACCTCACAATATTGTTTTTAGTCCAAAACGTTTCACCGAGGTAGCTTTCTGGACTGCATAGTGCAGTGGTCCCGGTACACAATTTGGTATCGGGGCCACAATACCTCCGCCTTCAAATGGTCTGAATTCCACTGCACAGCTGCCTGCTCCTACATCCTCTGCAGCATATACAGGGTGTAGTTCGAGCGTGTCAATACCTCTTGTTTTTGACGATGACAGGTCATTTTCATTAATTTATGATTTGGCAGCAACAGTCAACGTTGTTTAATATCTGATACGCCTCTATCTGGACTGCATAGTGGAGTGGCCCCGGTACCCAATTTGGTAGCGGGGCCACAATACCTCCTCCAACTTTCAAGTGTAGTGTATATAATTTATAAACACTACAGTAGTTCAAGCACGTCAATACCTCTTGTTTTAGACGACCATGGTACAGAGCATTCATCATTGAGATCACATCAAGTATGTGAAAGCCAGACAGGGTCGAAGTATTATTTGTTGACTTTGTTAACCCAAAAACTGTCCCTGTTGCAAATATTCGTGCAATGAAGAGTGACTTTTTCTATTAAAGGCTCAAGCTTTCAAGTGTAGTGTTTATAACTTATAAACACTACAGTAGTTCAAGCACGTCAATACCTCTTGTTTTAGACGACCATAGTACAGAGCATTCATCATTGAGATCACATCAAGTATGTGAAAGCCAGACAGGGTCGAAGTATTATTTGTTGACTTTGTTAACCCAAAAACTGTCCCTGTTGCAAATATTCGTGCAATGAAGAGTGACTTTTTCTATTAAAGGCTCAAGCTTTCAAGTGTAGTGTTTATAACTTATAAACACTACAGTAGTTCAAGCACGTCAATACCTCTTGTTTTTGATTATGACAGGGCATTTTACTTTTGGTTTAATTTGTTTTAATTTTTTTTTACTTTGTGCTCATGGCAAACGACTGTTGAATGGTCACATAATGGCAAAAGAAGAGTTGCAAGATGGAATTGTCCTTGGGCCCTCCCACCCACCGTTATGTTGTTGAAATAGGACATGCACACTTTAACAAACCAATCATTTTAGCGACAGGGTCTACCAAACAACTGTGGCTGAAATGATTGGTTTGTTTGGGCCCCCACACCAAAAAAGCTATTCATCTCTTCCTGTACAAACTAAACAGGCTCTACTGAGGCAAGATGTCGTCCTCATCCTCAACCTCTGATTCCTCTCCCCCTACAGTGTGTACTTCCTCCTCCTCACACATTATAAATTCGTCCCCGCTGGACTCCACAACCACAGGTCCCTCTGTACTATCTGGAGGGCAGTGCTGTACTTAATTGAGGAATTGATAATTCATTTTTATGAACATCATTTTTTCAACGTTCTGAGGAAGCAACCTCCTTCGCCGCTCACTGACCAGGTTCCCCGCTGCACTAAAAACTCTTTCCGAGTACACACTGGAGGGGGGACAACTCAGATAAAATAGAGCCAGTTTGTACAGGGGCTTCCAAACTGCCTTTTTTTCCTGCCAGTAACAATATGGACTGTCTGACATGTCTATTTGGATGGTGTCAGCAAAATAATCCTCCACCATTTTTTCTATTGTGACAGCATCCAATGCAGCAACAGTAGACATGTCTGCAATGGTTGGCAGGTCCTTCAGTCCGGACCAGATGTTATCAGCATCCCCGCCAGCGGCTCTTTTAGGAAAACTGAGCTTTTTCCTCGCAGCCACAGATGTGGAAGAAAATGAGGGTGGAGCTGTTGGCATGTCACGGTCCTCTTCAGAGGACAATCTCCTGACCAGCAGGTCTTTGCACTGCTGCAGACTTGTGTCCGCCGGAAACAGAGACAAAACATACGCTTTAAAGCGAGGATCGAGAACGGTGGCCAGAATGTATTCCTCTGACTTTAAAATAGTGACCACCCTCAGATCCTGGCAAAGCGTACAAAGGGCTTCATCCACAAGAGCTACATGCTTGGTGGAATCGCAATGGTTTACCAGCTCCTCCCTCACTTTTTCCAGCTGCTTCTGCAACAGCCTGATCAGGGGAATCACCTGACTCAAGCTGGCAGTGTCGGAACTGACTTCTCGTGTGGCAAGTTCAAACGGCTGGAGAACCTTGCACAACACGGAAATCAGTCTCCACTGTGCTTGACTCAGGCGCATCCCCACTCCTTTGCCTATGTCGTAGGTGGCTGTGTAGGCCTGAATGGCCTTTTGCTGCTCCTCCATCCTCTGCAGCATATAGAGGGTGGAGTTCCAGCGCGTCACAACCTCTTGTTTGAGGTGATGGCAGGGCAGGTTCAGGCTTTTTTGATGTGCCTCGAGCCTGCGGTAGGCACTGGCAGAATGCCGAAAGTGTCCAGCAATTTTGCGGGCCACCGCAAGCATCTCCTGCACACCCCTGTCACTCTTGAGGTAATGCTGCACCACCAAATTAACGGTGTGGGCAAAACATGGGACGTGCTGGAAATTGCCCATATGCAATGTTAGTGGCGTTGTCTGACACCACAAATCCTCAGGACAGTCTAAGTGGGGTAAGCCACTGCGAAATAATTTCCCTCATTTTCTCTAATAGGTTGTCAGCGTTGTGCCTCTTATTAAAGCCTGTAATACACAATGTTGCCTGCCTTGCCACGAGCAGCCGTTGTGTAGATGCTGCTACTGATGCAGCTGCTGCTGTTGCTGCGGAAGGGGATGCATCTACCCAGTGGGCTGTCACAGTCATATAGTCCTTAGTTTGCCCTGAACCACTTGTCCACATGTCCGTGGTTAAGTGGACAGTGGGTACAACCGCATTTTTAAGAGCACTGAGGACACTTGCTCGTACTTCTCTGTACATCTTTGGTAGCGCCTGCCTAGTGAAGTGGAATCTCGACGGGATTTGGTACCGGGGACACAATACCTCCATCAACCCTCTAAATCCCACTCCACTGATGGCGGACACCGGGCGCACGTCTAACACCAACATAGCAGTTACAGCCGCAGTTATACGCTTTGCAATAGGGTAACTACTACCGTATTTTGTGGTCATGGCAAATGACTGTTGGACGGTCAATTGTTTTTTGAAAGACGTAGCCGTCTTACGACTTCCCCTCTGGGAAGATGACCGACTAACAGCAGCAACAGCAGCAGTGGCAGTAGTAGGCGTACCGCTGCAGGATTCCTCGGATGAATTCCGTATAGAAGAGGACTCAGTCTGGCTGGTGACATGGCCTGCAGTACTAAATCTGATGGAGATCGTGGAGGAAGTTGACGAGGAGGGTGTTGGTGGTGTGTATCCAACAGGTCCAAGGGATTTAGGTGTCCCTGTACTGACGACGGTCCTAGGCCCAGTTCCTGAACTAACCACTGAACTATGAAGGTTATTCAGGTGACGTATAAGGGAGGATGTCCCTAAGTGAGCAAGATCCTTACCCCTGCTTATTTGAGCTTTACATAAGCTACATATGGCCATACATTGGTTGTCCGGATTTGAATAAAAATAACTCCAGACCGAAGAGGTGCATTTTTTGGTCTTCTGACCAGGCATGACAATGGGCTTTTTCATCCCATGGACATCAGCTGTTTCCCCCCCTGGTGCCTCATATACAATAACCACATCACCAACCTCATCATCAAGTTCCTCCACAGCGCCAGCTACATCAATAGCCTCCTCCCGCTGTACAACATTGACACCTTGATTATCCAAATCTGGATCTACACTGTGGGTGATCCTTCCAACATATGGAGAGGGTGTGCTGCAAATGCTGGATGGAGTCACCTCTTCCCGTACAGTGATGGGAAGGTCAGGCTTCACAACCACCAACACCCTTGGACTCGCCTTGGGGATTTGTGATGTCATCTGTTTAGAAGGCAGAGTTCTTTGCTGTGTTGTTGTTGTTGCTGACAGCATAACTCTCTTAAATTTTTTGTAGGGGGGGGAGGAGGAGGGCTTAGATCCTTGGGTGAAGCTGGACCACTAGTCATGAACACGGGCCAAGGCCTAAGCCGTTCTTTTCCACTACGTGTCGTAAATGGCATATTGCCAACTTTACGTTTCTCCTCAGATGATTTTAAGTTTCTCTTTTTGCTACTTTTTCAGAACTTGGGCTTTTTGGATTTTACATGCCCTGTACTAGGAGATTGGGCAACGGGCTTGCCAGACGACGTTGATGGCATTTCATCGTCTATGTCATGACTAGTGGCAGCAGCTTCAGCATTAGGAGGAAGTGGGTTTTGATCTTTCCCTACTTTATCCTCCAAATTTTTGTTTTCCATTTTTATGTAGCACAAGAGAGCATACCCCTAAGCCACACACACTCGGCAAAGCCTTTAAAAATTATATGCGGCACAGGAGAGTAGCACTGGACTTATACTGCTGAATCAGTGAACTTTGTAATATTGCAGTACCACTGGACTTATACTGCTGAATCAGTGAACTTTGTAATATAGCAGTACCAATGGACTTATACTGCAGAATCAGTGAACTTTGTAATATTGCAGTACCACTGGACTTATACTGCTGAATCAGTGAACTTTGTAATATAGCAGTACCACTGGACTTATACTGCTGAATCAGTGAGCTTTGTAATATTGCAGTACCACTGGAATTATACTGCTGAATCAGTGAACTTTGTAATTTAGCAGTACCAATGGACTTATACTGCTGAATCAGTGAACTTTGTAATATAGCAGTACCAATGGACTTATACTGCAGAATCAGTGAACTTTGTAATATTGCAGTACCACTGGACTTATACTGCTGAATCAGTGAACTTTGTAATATTGCAGTACCACTGGACTTATACTGCTGAATCAGTGAACTTTGTAATATAGCAGTACCACTGGACTTATACTGCTGAATCAGTGAACTTTGTAATATAGCAGTACCACTGGACTTATACTGCTGAATCAGTGAACTTTGTAATATAGCAGTACCACTGGACTTATACTGCTGAATCAGTGAACTTTGTAATATAGCAGTACCACTGGACTTATACTGCTGAATCAGTGAACTTTGTAATATAGCAGTACCACTGGACTTATACTGCTGAATCAGTGAACTTTGTAATATAGCAGTACCACTGGAATTATACTGCTGAATCAGTGAACTTTGTAATATAGCAGTACCAATGGACTTATACTGCTGAATCAGTGAACTTTGTAATATAGCAGTACCACTGGACTTATACTGCTGAATCAGTGAACTTTGTAATATAGCAGTACCACTGGACTTATACTGCAGGATTGTTTTTGGATATTTTTATTTATTTATTTTTTTATAACTTTTTTTAATTTTTTTTATCACTTGGGAATAATGGGGAAATAACAATGCCCTTATAAGGACAGAGCACAGGACACAGCACTACTGGACTGAACAGGACACAGCAAAGGACCCAGCAGCACCACTGAACTCAGAAGGACAGAGCACAGGACACAGCACCACTGGACTGAACAGGACACAGCACAGGACCCAGCAGCACCACTGAACTCAGAAGGACAGAGCACAGGACACGGCACCACTGGACTGAGCAGAACACAGCACAGCACAGCACGCACGAGATATAGCAGGACAGAGGACCACCTAACACAACCTCCCTCTACCCTGATCAATGCCCGAGTGAAGATGGCGGCGGCTAGCGGGGAATTTATAGAATACGAGTATCGCGAGATCCGACAGTGGGATTATGACTCAAAACCTTGGTTTCAGTTTTGCAATTGGCGGGAATACCCGGATCTGTCTCAGATCCGGCTCGGATCGGCAACGTTCGGGTGGGCTCGGATTTCAGATATCCGAGCCCGCTCATCTCTAGTAAATATATAATTCAAGTAATTATTACTATTCAATGCAGTATTTCCTTGGATTTTATACAGCAATGGTGTAAGTGCACCTGTGAATTTGGTTATATAAGACAAACTGGTCAAAAAACTAAAACCAGACTGTCTAAACATAAAAGTGAAATGAGAAATTTTACTCCAGAAACTACTGAAGTAAACTCGAAATTAGCAATATACTTAGCCAAACATTTTTTTGATTAGCAATACAATTTATCCCATTTATGGTGGAAGGTGCTACACCTAGAGGGGGTCATCTAACCAAAGTATAGTAATTTTAATTCAGCAGAACAAAACCAAGAAGACTGGAAAACCGGGAACCATGTTTCTTAAAGGATTGAATAAAAATAATAATAGCCTTCACCAGTATGTATATAATAAATTACTGTATAAGGGTACCATATATAATTGATAATTGTTTATAAATAGAAAGTAATTTGTTTATACCATTTATAATTATAAGTGTATAAGAAGTTATGCTGAAGAGCTAAATTAGAGACTAATTATGGATAATATCAGTTGTCGAAGTGAAAGTTTAGAAGTGCTGGTATGGAACTCCCACTTTGAAATGAATGGCTGGGTCATTTTAGGTGCAATTTAACACTATATAGTAAAATATGTAGCAAAATAATTTTATTTTTTTTATTGCAGTACAGTGTCAGCCAGAAAAATCTATGAGATATTGAATACTTTTGTGTCAAAAAAGACAAAAGTATTATAGGAGTGATACCTTTATTGGCTAACCAAAAGAAATTTTTATATTTGCTAGCTTTCAGAGCACAGAGACCCCTTCATCAGGCAAGTTTACAAAAGAATGACTGAGAAAAGGGCAATCAGCGCTCCCCACCCGGCCAGGCAAACAGGGGCGTCGCCGCGAGCCAATCCGGGCGGAGCGCTGATGTCATCAGGCTTCGACGCACTGGCGGCTATTTAAGACGCCCGCGTCGGCACCCGCGAGGTCAATCGACGACGGAGACTAAGGAGAGCAGACCTCGTGGGACCGTGGCAGAAGAAGAAGACAGAAGACCGGCCGGCAGCAGAGACAGAGAGCCCTTTACAGGGCTGAGAGCGACTCTGTCTATTGAAGACCCGGGGGGTGCAGAGAGCCAGAGAGGAGTCCCGTCCGCCTTCCCTGGAAGGCCAGAAGAGGACATACGCAGAGGTAGCCAGAAGTACACAGGTAAGGCCCCTGGGGCACCACCTCTCACGGGCCTGCACTCTAGACCCTCCCTGTAAACTTTTCCCGGGCACAAGGCCCGAGCTGTATACCAGGCATTAGGCCTGAGCCGCAGTTAGGGGTGGCCACCGTAGGCTATTAATAGGCTTTAGGCCACGGTGTAGGTAGGGGGCTCAGCCCCACCACAGGGCACAAGGCCCTTAGTCAGTCTAGGCATTAGGCCTAGAGCTAGGTATGGGGCACAGCCCTACATCATCATCATCACCATTTATTCATACAGCGCCACAAATTCTGCAGCGCTGTACAGAGAACTCATTCATATCAGTCCCTGTCCCATTGGAGCTTACAGTCTAAATTCCCTAACATAAGTACACCTACTAGTATGTTTTTGGAGTGTGGGAGGAAACCGGAGCACCCAGAGGAAATCCACGCAAACACAGGGAGAACATACAAAGTCCACGCAGATAAGCCCATGGTCGGGAATTGAACTCATCACTCCAGTGCTGTGAGGCAGAAGTGCCCAACCACTTAACCATCGTGTTGCCCACAATCAAGGCACAAGGCCCTTAGTTAGGTTTGGGCGTTAGGCCACCACCAGGCACGGGGCTCGACCCCACAGGCAGGGCAAAAGGCCCTCAGCCAGGTAGGCCCCTAGGTAGGGCAGGGCACTAGGCTCATCTTTGCTCTAGGGTACGCAGCAGGCTCCGAACAGAGTAGGAAGGTATAGTGTGCATTGGTACTGTATTGTTGTGGGCATTGTGTACTGTATTGTTGTGGGCATTGTGTACTGTATTATTGTGGGCATTGCGTACTGTATTGTTGTGGGCACTGTGTACTGTATTGGTGTGTGTATACGCAGGTTGCGGGGTTGGGTTGTATTTCCTCTCCAGGATCCAGAAGTCAGTCTCCCGTTGGAGAGAGGCTCTGATGTTTGGTCCGTTCTCTGGCCGCACGCTATTATTATTATTGTTTATTTATTAGGCGCCACAAGGTTTCCGCAGCGCCGTACATGGTACAAACAGTAGACTATACAGGGTAAAACAGTACAGAACAATAAACACAAAGTACCAATACTTCAGAATCTCCGGGCAGCAAATACAGTAGAGACGGAGGGGAAGAACAGGTATGGAGACAGGAGGGAAGAGGGGCACTGCTCATACGAGCTTACATCCTAAGGGATGTAAGCTAGGCCTGGAAGGGGCAAGGAGAATGGGCAAAGCACCACGCCAGAGAAAGAAGCCACACGGTAGTTCTCCCGCCCGGTAAGTCCCCGTCATACCCGTAGGTGTCAGCGGTAGTGGTTGTGGTTCCTCGCTGCATTGAGTTCCGGGGGAGCTTCCCGCGGTTCCATTTGGGTGCCTGTTCTGAGTTCCGGCAGGTTAGCCTGACGGTTCCATGGCAGGCCGTGTCTCGTGGGGTAGGGGGCGTGGTTCACTTGAGTTCCAGCAGTGCACTGACGGATCCAGGTGGGAACTGCCAGACCCAGCGACGCTTTGCTGGCAAACGTAGCCCTGCCACTCGAACCGCTGGGTGGCCCTCACTGATCGTGAGTAGAGAGTTCGGGTGAGAACGTTCTCTGTCCCGAACACTCGTAGCCCCCATGTCCAGGCCAGAGTAACACGGGGTGACGACAGGCGGAATCAAGCAAGTGTCTTCGTTCCTGGTCGTAGCCCCGGATAGCCACTTCCTTTCCCCCCTCAGGGGTACATCTCTCTCTTTTGTCTTGTCTGCAGGAGGAGTGTAGCGAACGCCACGAAGGACAGTGGTGCAGTCAGAGAGAGTACCACCTTCCATAGCAGTCCCTCGGGATCAGGTGATTACCTTCAGTGGGTAAGAGGGCAAGTGTCCTGGTTGGTAACCCGGGGTAGTGCCCCCTACACCATCTTCATATATCACCCTGTGCCCCCTCCATAGATCTCCATGTGCCCTCCCATAGATCACCGTGACTTTCTTCTGTCTTCTTGTCTTCCTCTTCTTTTTCGTCTGAGCTCTTGGCTCCTCTCTGCAGTGGGTGTCCAACGGCAGCTCACAATACTCATGTTCCTGGCGGCTGCCAGGCAGGCAGAGAATCCTGTCCAGCTGCTCTGATTGTGTTTTAACCACCTAAACCTGGTTACAAACCACCTAAAAAGATCATCGAAACCCAGCGATTTTCATAAAATGCGGCTTGAAACATTCCCCATACCTAAATAGTGTTATGTTCTCATATCTGATCTAATAGGTCCCTACATTCCAGCTGTCAAGGCAACTCTATTCCATACTTGCCAACTCTCCCAGAATATCCGGGAGACTCCCGCATTTTCGAGAGTCTCCCGGACTCCCGGGCAAGTGTGGCAATCTCCCGAATTCTGCCCACTTCACTAGAAAGTGCCCCACTTCCTAGTGCAGTGGGCAGATTTAGATCCCAAACACCGCGATTCCCGGTGAATCGCGTCATTTGGCCCCGCGTTTGCGTCATGACGTCACAGGGGGCGGGCCAAAATGACGCGTTTTGGCCGCCCCGCCCCCCTCCACTGGCTGGCTCCCGGAAGGGAGCTGAAGAAAGTGGGCAAGTATGCTCTATTCACTCTCCATTCTCATACAGACTATTATATGTTATTACATGAATACCATTCCCTCTGTTATCCTATACCAGTGATGGACAAACTACGGCCCGCAGGCCAAATACAGCCCACTTAGAGGTTCTATCTGGCCCGCCAATATTTTAAAAAATTTCATTAAAATATGCATAAAATTATTAGGGCCGACCCTGTGTGTCAGAACCTTCATTATTATGCCTTCCCAGCTATTTCCTCCATTACACTTCATCCTCCTTTCTCAAAGGCGCACGGAGGATTGTCGGGGGGGGGGTTTCTCCCCGCCGACCCAAAAAAAGAAAAAAAACAGAGAAAAAGCCAGCGCTGTCCTATACAGCAGCCGCGGCGCTGTCTAAGAAGCGTCTGCGGTGGTGCTGTATACAATTCTTTGACAGCGCCGCGGCTGCTGTATAGGACAGTGGCCACTTAGTTAGCGCAGGGGGGGTATCTAGAGACTCAGAAACCCCCCCTGCGTGCGCCACTGTTCCTAAAAGGACACTTCGTATGTCAATCACTCAAACACCTGCCCGCCCCCTAATGGCTGAAAGTCATGTGAGAAGAGATGGGCTGGGCCATATACTAAGGCGGATTTTGATTGGCTGCTGTGTTGTCAGTTAGTGGCTCACCAGGAAGACGGATCTGCAACAAGCTGCTGAAATAATTGCTGTGTCTGTACGATCGCTGCACTTATAGATGTAACACTGCTATATAACACCCTCACGTCCCATTTAAAAAATTTGTATTATATATTTCGATATTTGAGTTTTTTAATAAATTATATTGGCCCGCCTAAAGTTTTTCTTTTTTATTTGGCCCGCTCCTGAAAAAGTTTGCCCATCACTGTCCTATACTCATTCCTCCATCTATTATCCTAGGTTACAAGTTATTACATCATCCGGATCATACCACTATCATTGCAGGGTGATATTATTGTGTTCTCATTGAGTTTTCTTCAGATGAAGTCTATAAAATGCTCTGTGAAGCACACATTACCCTCTGTGAGTACTCAGCTCTTCCTCACATATGGTGGTGCTTTATCCTCATGTCACTCCCCCTCCCCCCTGTCAGGTGGTTGTGTCCGACATCTGCGGACGTGCTGGAGTGCAGAGTGTCACCCGCTGTATGTAGTGCCGGCGGCAGAGGTAAGAGGGAGGGACCGGGATGTGTGACAGGAAGGACAGGGGGAGCTGACAGTTACACGCTGCGGAGGGAGCGCAGACCTCTGACAGTAACCAGCAGGCATCTCTTCCATAGAGCTGTAGTGACGGCCGGAGCTACAGGAGCACACGGTACTTACAGCTGGATCATGTCCGCTCTACATAGCGGTTTGTGGTTGTCATTCTCTGACAGTTTGGGTAGGAGGGTTTAGTAGTGTTAGGTAGAGGCGGGACTACAAGTCTCATGCCCTGCCAGGCAGAGTTACTGAGATTTGTAGTACATGATGCATGCACATCCATTAAAGACTACATGGGTCTCCTTGTCTATATATATATATATATATTATTGCTGCTTAAACTGTGTGTATTTTGATAGAAACCGATTTTATTTTTTTATTTGTCCAGCATTGTGCCAAAACATTGTAGTAGCTTACTCAACCATGCGTTTTGGAGTAGATGTGCTACGGGATATATAATATGAGTAAATGCTGAATTCTGTAACGCTTTGTAAAATTTACATTGCACTCTGGCACCTCTATTTGGTGCAGATCAGATGCCAATGGAAACAGACTAAGGTAAAGTCCAGAGAGCATGTATTGTTTGTCTGCACGTTTAGACCCTACTGGTTTGAACTAGGAAGTTACTGCAAAAGTATAGTTTTATTGCCAGGATATTATTCCTAGGTGTCACTGTATTGTTGAAACCTGCACTATGCTTCCAGTCCAGTCATTTTTATCAACATTCATGCATGTAGATATTATACTTGTGTATGTATACATGCACAGACTCAGTAAAGTTTATAACAATGAACAGTGCATTATTGCAAAGGAATATGATGTGTGGAGAACATGTTACATCATGTGACAGATCCCTCATTAGTTTAGCTGTGAATATTTGTTTTAACTGCAGCACCCACCTTCCCCTAAAAAGTATTTGCCTTTGTCATGGCAAATAAACTTAACTCCATAAATATCTTAACCTACACAGTGATTATGGGTTCCTTTAGGTTATCATACCTACTATACTGTTCCACAAAATTGGTCAGTGCACTCTGTGGCACATTGTTTAGATTTCCCATCTAATTGTAATTTTAATGCTAACTATCTGTATATTTTGGTTTGTATTTTGTACCTTTGCTGATCTTGCAATAACATTGTGTTTATACTTGTCCTTTACCTCCTCATAGAACTTTCATGATGACCCACCAACTCCTGCCTCGTGCCTTGGTTTCCCCTCGCTGGCTATGGGAAACTTTACGATCTGGTTCAGCTCTCAAAGGAAACCTTCGTGTCCTCGATGCCTCATGGCATCTTCCCAAATCTGGACGGGACTCATGGCGTGAGTACAAGGAACGTCATATTCCTGGGGCCTACTTTTTCGACATAGATGCTTGCAGTGATCGCACCTCCCCATATGACCATATGCTCCCGAGTGAAGACCAGTTTGCTGAATATGCAGGACGACTTGGGGTGTCCAACAGCAGCAATGTGGTAGTATATGACGCAAGTGATTTTGGCTCGTTTAGTGCTCCCCGGCTATGGTGGATGTTTAGAGTATTTGGACATCCCCATGTGTCAGTGTTGGATGGTGGCCTTAAAGCCTGGCTAAAGGAAGGCCTTCCAGTAAACTCTGGGAAGGAGCCTCGTCCTCAGCTGTCAGAGTTCAAGGCAAACTTAAACACATCTCAGGTTGTTGGGCACGAGGAAATCGCAGAAAATGTGGAAAAAAACAAATTTCAAATGGTGGATGCCAGGGTGGAGGGAAGATTTCGGGGGCTTGAACCTGAGCCCAGGGAAGGTAAGGTTGGATTGTCTTTCTTAAAATGTTTTCTTGTTTATTAATGTCTGCACAATGGGACTCTCTTCCCCCCCCCCGCCTGCCATATATATAGTAAAATCATGGGGGTCCCACACATGAGACCGCAACAGTATGGGAGATGTTCACTCCTAGCAATATCTCCCATTACTATTTGACATGTGAGTCTTCACTCCAGAGAAAGCGCTTCCACTGCTTCAGAGTCTAATTGAGGGGTGCTTTACACCACTTCAGTCGACGTTTGGCATTGAGCATTGTAATCTGAGGCTTGTGTGTGCGGCTGCTCAGACATGGACACCCATTCCATGAAACTCCCGGCAGACAGTTCTGCTATCCACCATCTCGCAGTCTGACGGACGAATCTGGGTTTGCCAGGAGAATGCTTCCTACTCGAATGCATATTGCCGGAGGAGATATAATTATTTGGTTCTGTTATTAATGGTTTGCCCTGGACCCCTTAGTTCCATTGAAGGGAAATCTTAATGCTACCGCTTACAATGACCTTAAGAGTAGTGTGCTTCCAACTTTGTGGCAACAGTTTGGGAAGGGCCCTTTCCTCTTTTAGCATAACAATGACCCTGTGCACAAAGCGAGGTCCATCAGAAAATGGTTTCCTGAGTTTGTTGTGGAAGAACTTGACTGCCTAGCACAAAGCCCTCACCTCTAGCCCATCGAACACCTTTGAGTTGAATTGTAAAGCAGACTGCGAACCAGGCCTTATCACTCAACCTAACTAATGCTCTTGTGGCTAAATGGATGTGAATCTGTGCAGCCATGTTTCAAAATCCAGTAGAAAGCCTTCTCAGAAGCACGGAGGTTGTTGTAGCAACAAAAGGGGGACCTACTCCATATTAATATCCATGGTCTTGAAATCGGATGTTCAACAAGCGTATATGGATGTTAAGTTTGGGCGTCCGCATACTTATGCCATGTAGTGTGTGTGTGTATAATATTTATATACCACACCTCGATATATTACAAACTCTTGTATGAAACTTTTTTTTTTTTTAATTGTCAATTTTTTTTTTATAGTGGAAGCAGTTGATTTGCCAGCTAAGCAGGTGGTTGCGCACCAGGTTGGACAAACCTGTATCAATGGACCACTATCCATGGGCATATGAAAAAGTGCCACTTCATTATGCTATAGTTTGACAATATTGCAAATGCAGAATGTTTCTAATGTAATGTGAGACTATAACCAGGATGTAGAAAAAGTAAGACTTATACAAAGGATCAAAAATACCCCCATAACAGGAAGAACTATGGCATTTTGACTTGGAGTTTTTTGTGTTTTATTTAAATGTTGTAGATTGTTACCTCTTGAATCCTATGATTAGGGCTATGTACATACCAGCATTGAAATACAACACTGGTAGTACCAGTAAATTGACCTTGCTTCACAGGAGCTTTAAGACACATTCATTAATATATATGAAAGCTGCTTGCAGCATAGTGTTTTATATCAGCAATTCCCATAGAACTTAATTATGTTTTACCAATAATTGACAAATTATTGCTGCAGGCAATGCCAAAATCACTGTGAAACGAACGCTTGTCAAAGAGCATGTTTCCGCTGATCCATATGCCTACGATATTTTCACAACATCAGAGAATGTTTAGTGTTTTGTAGATTTGGATTAGATATGCTTTAAATGCTTTATTTTAATGCCTTTGTGTACAAGCCCAAAAGGATCATTCAGTTTTAATAAACTCTGAGGGCTTACTCACACACATGCAATGTTGAAATGGATATAAATGTATGAAAATATGCACCTTGTGACACATTTTGAACACATGTTTGATTAGTTGATTTAGCAATAATTGTGCTAGTACCGTGCAGTAATACATGAGAAAGAAAGGACTGAAGCCTTCTAAAATGTAAAAATAACAGTTGAGAGCAGCACCATTAACTCGTATTTGTCCTTTGTTTTAATTAGGATTTTTTTTCTGTGCTATTAACATGTGAAAAGCACAAAAATAAAAAGTTGCTTGGAGGAAAAGGGAACAATGTCCCCTAACAAGTACAGCCAAAAATCTATAGGTCTCCTGTTTGAATGTAACCTGGGGCTCTGTGTCATTGATTGGCTGCTTTCTTGTTTATGGTCATGTACAAATGTTCTGTTAACTCTATGGTGAATGCAAACAGATTTCTATGGATGGTCTGTACACATAACCTTCACAGAAAACATAACAAAGCAGTTTCTTTACTCCCATCATGTACTCTCTGAATGTTTGTGTAAGGACCATTTGCATAGGGATCGATTATTTGTTCGTGATTAATTTGTTTTCTTTTTTTATAATTGATTCTTTCTATTGATGCCTCTTGTGATTCTATCTTTCAGGAATTGAACCTGGACACATCTCTGGTGCTATAAACCTTCCTTTCCCAAGTTTCCTCACCGAAGAAGGCTATGAGAAGTCCCCAGAAGAGCTGCAACGTCTATTCCAGGAGAAGGGCATTGATCTGTCGCGTCCACTGGTTGCGTCGTGTGGCTCTGGGGTCACTGCCTGCCACATAGCTCTGGCTGCTTTCCTCTGTGGTAAAGAAGACACTGCCATATATGATGGGTCCTGGGTTGAGTGGTACATGCGTGCAAAGCCAGAAGAGGTTGTGTCGGAGGGTAGAGGAAAGACATTATAAGTGATCCATTAATCACTTTGAAGACCTGTGAACATTTGTTTGTTTCCTTCAGAAACTTATTTCTACTTGTGCCATTGTTTCTTGATCAGCTTGTTCACATCTGAAAGCCCTCGCCATGTTATGGCAACATTTCATTTAGTGCCTTATTTCCCTTGCTTATAGGAGGTCTATGCTTCTAATCAAGGAGGTAAACTAATATTCTGACCGTTTTAAAGAGCACAGGAGCCCTGATCTTAAGGTCAAGTGAGTTGTATTGTTTAACAAAACAATATATGGGAATATCTGTGTAATAATTATCCATTAAAGCTTGAGACCAGCAGAATGAGTATCATGTAAACAATCCATATTGTGATACGTGAGAGGTTTGTGTGACTGGACCTTTTGATAATAATGTTATCTGTCACAATTCTCATTGGGATGCTAGTTTGCATGTACTTTAATGTAATCCGCAACAGTGACGCACAAATCGGTGATGGGTGTTTTATTACTTTCAATGGGACAAACAAAAATTTGCATCACTAATGTAAAATTCTATAGCAGGCAGGGATTATCTTAATGTTTGCTACTGAACTTGCAAAACCAAATGATACATTAGTATTGTAAAAGTTGGTGGGAATCAATAGGTATTAATCAAGGGTGGGAATTACAAGTATATGTTCTGCATAATATACGGATATCCTATATTGCAAAGAGTGGTCAAATGTTCACTATAGTTTGTTCAAACTTGTATTTTTAATTACAGAGCACGTTTTAGGTGCATGGTGTTCACCCCAAGGATTGTTTTTAGTGCACCTAATTCAATGATCATTTATATGTTGCATGCCCACTGACAAACTTAGATCCTAGGTCCTCTCCTTCCAATCCACTATAATCATTTCAGTACCAAGACACTGCCTGTGAGATCTATAGCCTGTAGACTCTGCAGGCTGTAAGACATGGTTGGGCAAAATTACACTTTATGGTTCCATAGGGGGGCGCATATTACATTTTAAGAGAAGGATCATATTCTAGTATGGGGGATCACAACATCAGTATGAAGTGCTCAGGCAGACCAAGCCGTATATTAACCTATTGCTAAATAGAAAAGCTGGTCAGAAGTTATCACTATACAGTTATGGACTCCTTTTCAACAAATACTGGGCCTGTTGCCCAAAACCGGTACTTATAGAGAGAATAGTGACAGTAATGCTACTTGGTAGGAGTACAAAATGCAACTCGCCTGTAAGTGCATTTAGCTGCCAGCTTCACCATGTTGCCAAAGGCTTTCTTAACACTAGGTCCTGATCCCCCTGTCTCTGCCTAAAGACTTGGGTTGTGTATAGTAGGCAGACACAATTATTTTAATTCAATGAATTAAGTTCAGGAAGACCTAACTGGAAGTGAGCTGTCAGCACCCTCGAGGCTGCATCTATATTCCTTTTAGTCTGGGAATTTTTGTCTCGTTTCTAGGCTTCATGCTGTCAGTTTACTGGGTGTACAAAGTTTCCATTACACTTTTCCATATATCCAAGTAAATGATGTCCTATGCTACTATAGCAGTGTTGGCTAACCTGTGACACTCAAGGTGTTGTCAAACTACAAGTCCCAGCATGCTTTGCCAATATAATAGCAGCTTATTACTGGAAGGGTATGCTGGGACTTGTAGTTTCACAACACCTTGAGTGTCACAGGTTAGCCAACACTGCACTATAGCAACAAACGTGTGTTTTTTGCACAAATGTGACGGATGCTCCTATTGATCTGCATTAAGAGCTCCCTAAAGTGTGTAATCGTGTATTTGTTCATATTGAGCATAGATAACGGTTCTGTAGTGACGTAGCTGAGTTATTAGCTTTCTACTTATGTAAAGTATAGTCACGTCATTTCTGCGTGGTCATGCATTTTGAGTATTTACATGTACATTGTAGCTCATTTTTAATAATGCATATATCTACCAAAAAGTCAATAGTTTCCTATCTGTTTGTAATTGCTGGCATTGTTGGTTAGTAAGTAGAGGCAAAATTAGTTATTCCTGAATTCATATACACATAAGAGGACAGTTTTACATTCTAATCAAAGCAGGTGTCTTGTATCCTTTTAAAGGTCGTCCTCCACTTTGAAATGGGTAGGTATGGATAATAAGCACATCTTCACTGCAGCAGGATGGGAGTTTGGGAGACTGAGTGTGGGAGACTGTGACTTGTCCACAAGTGTCTTTATGTAAGTGAGAACTGGGCTACATGAGTGTCATTAGTAAGTACATCACAGGCTTGAGAGATAGAAATGAGAATGGAGACGGGAAGAGTAGTACATATTGTTGCGGGCCCTGTCAAACTGAGCGAAGTCAATTATTGTGTCAAACGCACCAATATGTGACAGGACCTTCATATATCCTAACTGATTTTTTTTTTTTGTCTGTTTCAATTATTATATTGACCACAAGATCAATTTTATCTCTGGATGATCAATGAAAATAGTTACACATTTCCAACCTACATTCCGTGTAGGTATGCAAGTAAGCCGCTCCAATAGTAGAATAGGCTTCTCTGTAATGCTGTTTACATGGTAGGTGTCGAGTTGACACACATTGGGGCCGATTCAATTCTGCCGCGAATAGCGCGGCGTTAACAGTATTACCGTTAATACTGTAATTTTAGCCTGGATTTCATCTCGCAGCTCAGGGAGCCGCGAGTAAAAATCCACCGTTGAAATTACCGTATTAAGGGTAATTATGCGCAGTTTTACCGTATTAACGGTAAAACTGCCAACGGCGCGTTATTCTCGGCAGAATTGAATTGGCCCCATTGACTGAAATGACTGCCTTGTAAACAATCCTTTTTGCAAAAATCCTTTCATTGGATTTTTTGAGTGTGGTACGGATATGTGCTGACACAGTGCACTCATATATAGACAGTCTGTATTGGATTTCTCTGTGCAGGACAGCATAAGAAGACCTATAGCCTCACTAAAACAATGATCAGAATTAGATTTCAAAACTACACTCCTTAGGGACAGTATGTAATAAGCCTATCCAGTTGTTTCCCCTGTTGGAGTGTCTTATTTACATCCTTGGATTATATAAGCATTACTTTTTTACCATACAAACAACACTCCACTAAAAGCAGATTGAAGCTCATTACAGGATCCTGATAAATTTTTTTCTTTGCATGGTGAAGCTATTCAGCTGTTTAACCTTCAATATTCATTACTGATGCAATCCTGTGTTATATAATCCTGTACAATACTTTTCACTAAGCAGAAATTTAATTTTGCATGAAAATATTAAAATTACCTTGACAAACCCTAGTGTGTGTTGGCATTTGTCTGAATTTTGATATATATTTTATTGCCTATGGTTCTTTCTTGCTGTGCATTAGATTACAAATGAATCCACTCTTTTTTTTTTTTTTCCTAGGCTGCAGAGGTAACAAGAAAGACTTTTGATTTTCTTAACATATTAACACAGGCTTCTGAAGAAACAATGCAGTCTCTTGTCTGTTTACTGCCTCCCGGGAACAGCGATGAGGACTGGTGTTCTAGAGAGGATAGGGAGATATTACACCATTAATGGTGGTTTTGTTTGTTTTATAATAGTGCATGCTACAGTTTTGTATTGATGTCCATTCACTATTATATAACAATGAAAGCAGCATATGGATGACTGAAAAAAGATGCAGTCGAAAGCAAACTGAAAGTGCTCTGCAATTTATGGAGAGGCAGAAAAATCTGATCGCCTATTTCTTTAAAGCCATCCTTTTCAGTTTAATTACATTTTTAGTTTTAAGTATTGCTTCGTTTAGGCTCGCTTATGTGACATCGGAACTCTGTTGAATGCATGTAGTTCTTTTGTGTGTGTGACGCTTTGTATTACATTGTTCAGATTGTAATAGAACTGCTTCTGTCCCTATACTTTTAATGAAATCCATTTGGCAGAGCAGTGTGTTTGGAATCACGCTTGCAACAAGTAAAACATGTATAAAACAGTTCCCATACACAGTGCATTGTTTAAAATAAATCATTGAAATAAAGGACAGTCTTGCCCTGTTCCCATCCAACCAGCAATAGCACTTGATTTTTATTTTATATATAAGGTGGTTTAAAAAAGAAATATACAGTGTTTTATTCAACTACATTTTATTTAAAATTTGTCTTTTTTTGTTTTGTTTTTATTCTACTTATTTTGGTATGATGTATAGGGTTCTTAGGGAACCTTGTCCATTAAACTAGAAGCACTGGCGTGGCAAAGTAGCTACTCCAGGGGTCCCATTCTTGTTAATTACCATTGTTTCAAAGGCTTAAGTAATATCTGTGGATCTTTTGAGAGTGAGCCTGGTCTTCTCATTGCTTTTATTTTTGTGTGGCCTTCCCTTTATAGAGGCCCCAGCCCTGCACTAACCAAGCTTGGGCTGTCTTTCATTATAGATGGGGGACACTAGGCTCATGGACAGGGGGAGATTTTTTTTTTTTTTTACTGTGCTTTTTAATTTTTATTCTTACACTGTACATGTTTTATTACAGGTGGTAAGTGTGCTGGCAAATGCACTTTCTCCAGACAGGTCCCAAAGTGTAGGTCTTTGTCAGAGAAGTGTATTTCTAGGTCCACTCTGAGCAATGTTATACATAGCTGCACTCATACACACAAGTTCCACATATAATAAAAACCATCACATTCATGATTTATTTGAGCTATAAATAAAGCTAAACTGAGCAATATTTTAGGAGCTTAAATGGGTGGTAAAAAAGGGATAGGCAATAAGACCCCAATCTGTCATTTATAGGACACCTCCTATTACCATCAGCTATTTATATAGCGCCACTAATTCCGCAATGGTGTACAGAGAATTCACTTCTCTGTACAGCATTGCCCCATTGGAGCTTACAAACTAAATTCTCTAACATACACATCCAGACAGAGAGAGACCAGGGTCAATTTAATAGCGGTAAATTAACCTGCTAGTACAGGGTTTCCCAAACCCAGTCCTCAGGGCTCCCCAACAGTGCAGGTTTTCTGGATCACATGAGACATAATTAGGAGCACCTGTGGATCTGTTACAATGTGTCAGTCAGTAATGAATACACCTGTGCTCCAGCAAGGAGATATGGAAAACCTGCACTGTTGGGGAGCCCTGAGGACTGGGTTTGGGAAACCCTGTGCTAGTATGTTTTTGGAGTGGAAATCTTTCCACTCCAAAAACATACTTTCAGTTTCCAGAGGCTACTCCCATGGGATGCATGTCATCAAGCATCGCCCATCCTAGTGAACCCTGAGCAGCTCATGCTGAATTGGGTGTACGTCTGTTTGCTCAGCGTACAATATGAAAAATTGGACTTCACAGGCCCTGAAAAAAAAGCGTACACCTTCATCTGTATGTAGTTCTGGCACAGAACAGGGGAGGTAACAGGCATGCAGATGCAGTCCGAGTGCAGGAAGATTGTGATCATGTAATTGTGAAATGAGGAAAGACACTCACGGATATGCCTGTAAATAGTCCTATCACTTGCAGCACTAGCTAGCTGCTTATGATTGGCTGAGTGCAGACTGACCTCTGCTTTCTTCATTGTGCCTTTATTATATTATTTTAGAATTGTTTGATACTTTCAATAGTACACAAGAAAGAAGATGCATGCTGTATTATAGATAGTAGGTTTTTTTTTCCCACCTAAATCAAATCTAATACCAAATGCGATTTTTGTTATCGCAACAAATGTTTTAAAAAAAAACTGTTCTTGTGCTTATGGCCTGAGCAAGGGGGCATCGGGCCCCCTGGGCCGCTCAGTCTGACAGCTATTTGGGCCGGCCCCTCTCCCCCCATTCAATACAATATTTAATGAATATTTCAAGCTGCCACATCACAAGACATGCGATGCGGCTGCGTCAGCGCACAGGTGCCCACATCACGTGACACGTGATGCAGCTGCGTCATCATGACGCGGCCGCACCGCGTGTCATGTGATGTGGGCACCTGTGCGCCTCCTGGGCGGAACTTTGCCAGCCTGGGCCTGGTTGGTAGGTATATCTAAGTGTAAACTTGACCCACATGCTACTGGTGCAGAGCTGAACGTATCTTATATATGCTATTCATACTTGCATTTCCTTTAGTAATTTTTCTTTTGGCTCATATGCGTCCGACTAAACATCAGCTCCTGAGCGTGATGATGCAAATACTGTCATCAAGCCACATTCACGTTTTCTTTTTATATCTCACTTCTGCATCTCCTGGAGGCAAGGTATGAAAAATAGGCAAGTATGCAGCTGCATGCCATTGTTAAAGGAACCATGCCATTTAATTTAAAGAAACTATTTTGAAACTGTGCCTTGTCATTGGGAATTGTTTGGAAGTTGTTGTGATATACTTTTATATTTGTTAAGTGATGCACTTAGGGTTTCACATATTTACTACTGTAGTAAAATTCCACATTGCATTGAAGTATTAGCCATCTCCTGCTCAGCAGACACATTTTAAGTAGTATCTAGACAAGTAAGAGTAAGTTAGTGACTGGTTCGATCACAACTTAATAAGTAGTCTGAAGTTCAGAAGCTCTGTCCCACTGTCGGAGGACCTAGTGAAATGATAGGCTTTTTATTTCTAACCTGCCAGAAAGAACAACACCTGGGGCTAGAGTTAAGACTGCCAGTTAGCTTGTGGTTCACCCCCAAACTCTTACTGAATTAATCACAACAAAACCATCTGACTTGCCAAAAAATTATTAATATTCCCAAAATGCTATTTCACACTCCCTGTGTGCAAAAACTGCCACCACCACCAGTTATTTTCAAGCCTAGCACTTTGCTCTTAGGTTCTCCAAAAACTTCTTTCAGTTATGTAGCATTTATAAATGACCAAACTTACCTAGCACGTGAATTGTTTAAGAACACACACAGACTGTTATTAAATGAATTTGAATATGACAAAATAGTCACAATGCTTAAGGTATAAAAAAAAATATTAATAATTTGACATGCAAACAAGTTTCTTAAAATAAAAAGGAATACAAACAGAAACCAAAAACTCAATGATATTTGTGTAGCTGCATCTGGGAGTGGTTGGAAAATTGGACAAATATTTATCATGAAATTGACTCTAAAAGAAATTATAATGGTTACAATAAAAGTTTCCCACGGTTTTTAAACTCACTGATTTACCAGTTTCCATCCTGTGAGGTCTTCACACCAGGTTTGTAAATATGCTAATAACATCTTTTATGAATTTTCACCACACCATCCCACTCAGAATTTCTTAAAATGTGTTTTTTTTTCTCCTTTAGAATTATAATTTTACATTCAATAAACCTGTCGCAAATTTACTCATAGATGTATATGAAACATGACAATATTAGGTATAATATTTAGGTAGATACTTGATTACTATAGCTTCCTAATGAGCTTAGCATTTGATATATGTCTCATTACCTATAACTTTTTTTTCTAGACTAGCAGTAGCTGTGTTGTGACTTGTAGTGTTATTTGTTTTCTGTGTTGTACTGTTGTGCCGTGTGCTGTCTTTTTGTTTTCCCTCTCTACGGCGCTGGGGAACTCGTGTGGCGCCCTATAAATAAAGATTAATAATAATGTCAAGGGCCTATTTGTACTTATTAGAAATTCATACAAAGACCATTTCTGATATGAATTATGGAGAATATTTTTTGATGTAAGCATTTCCTATGTGATTCATAAGGACTTGACTTGGAATGATCACAGCTATTACCCTCAGCTATTGCTGGGTTTTTCTTGTACAAGAGACATCAAGTTTGGCCGAACATGACAGCCCATGCTGGCTAGCAGGCCTAGTAGAGAGAAAATGGTCATCCTAGTTAAATTTATTTATTTTATTCTTACAATGAGTTCATATGCTATACCATTTTATCTGGGTGAGTAATCCTATATTTATTTTATTTTTTTATTCTTTCCTAACTATGTCATAATTCACAACAACAATGTATGGGAATTATCTATAAAATGGTTGAACAAATCCCAGAAGTCACATAGAGAATATGCCTAAGAAATTACTTCTGACAACTAACTTTTGTGAGTTACTTCTATTGGTAACAATACACATAGTCACTTAAAAGTTTCTTCTGGCTTCTAGAGCCTAATGAGTAACTTAGAAATTCAAGATTATTTTGCGTCCCTATATGGAACAGAATATTTTTATACTAAATGTTTCCTATATATTTTTAAATTTTCTATTATTTTCCTTCTACAGAACTGATAGTGTCATAAATCCAACAGATTTTGACTGAGTAAGGGCCCAAAAAACTGGCAAATTTGGTTGTCTACCAATGCTTTGTAACAGATAAAAAAAAAGCAAAAACAAAAGTATTGATGGGCATTTACCAGCATTGCATTTCCATGCAAACTTGCATTGAAGATCTTTTAAACATGGCCAATGGTAATGTATCTGTGGCACATTTAGCTGAGGATGCTTTTAAATTGGGGTTCATTGAACACTTTCGCAAACAATCACTGTGACCATATGGACACTTGTGACCACAAGACAATCTTAGGCAGCCTTACTGGCACCTGTCTGTCCAAACATACCATAGCAAACCATTGTGTATCTATTTTCATTAACTAATTTGCACTAGACAGATGAAACCTAATTGCTGACGTTTAGTACCTAAATGCAATGTTAGTTAATTACCTGTTTCTTTTTATTTCAATTGGAACTATCTGTGCATCTGGATTTCCAGTATGTCACTCTTTGTGAAAAAGCCATATAAATGAGCACAAAATCATGGGTATATGGAAGGTACTGTAAGTCATTAGTAAGAACTTTTCACATGCCCCAAAACATACTCATAGGTTAATTGGCTTTTAAACAAATGGACCATAGTGTGCTCTGTCAGCTCTGTTTAAACTCAGCTCCAATGGGGCAGGGATTGATGTGAATAATGACATAGGACAGCAACTGGGGGCCTGATTAACAAATGCAAACATCCATATTCAATAAGGAGCATATCTGAAGAAACGTCTGTTAAAGAATACAGGTCTAGTTCCACTCTGCTCTGACAGACAATACACTGCAGGATATATCCAATACATATGTGGAATATAAAGTCACAAAAGAACACTCAGAAGAAAAAAAATGATTCAATTAATGCCACCGGCAAACAATAACCATTAATGACAAAACATTAAAAAAAAGAAAAAATTCACTTACTCCCCCATAAAATAAATGTATTAGGATGTTATGAATGTCTACTGTACATAAGATACATTTTTACAGCTGCTCCTGATTGCAAACACATGTTCTAGCATACATACACAGCCTTCATCCCTAGTAATGGGCACTTACATCAGACCTGTAGCTGGTACAAGTGATAGAAGTGAAAACCCTTACTATAAATTGACTATGTGCATATGCCCAGTACCCACCCCATTCTGCACCTGTAATCATAGACTGTCGTAAGGGTCCTTTACACTTGACAATATATATCGGGCGTTGCTGCGTTCTCTGGTGTGTGGTTCATTTCTGGGCATGCTCAGTGCAATTCTATGCCGAATACGCCACTTAGGCGCCTTAATGACTTGGGCCCTGAGTCTGCCCTTGTCTTCTGCAAAATATGTAAAAAGCTTTATGTCCTATTAGGGAAAAAAACAATATATTAAAAAATATAATTATTCTTTTTTTACGAATTTTTGTTTTTCTATTTTATAAATGTTCTGCAGCTTCACAACACGACTTAAAGGGAAACCGCACCTGTGTTATTTCTTTTAGATTTATGTGCAAAATAGACCCAAAGTATACAATGGTGATTGTTACATGAAGATGAAGCACAGACAGACCAGGACATCATACACATCCATTCGGCATTGAAGTGGTTTAATGTTCAGACAGAAATCCAATGCCCAATTCATAGACGGACCAGGGTAGAGTTGTTGCTGCCGGCTTGTTGTGGATGCGAGAAACATGATCCAATGACAGATGCGACTCAGAGAAGCGATGAGATAGGTATCTGAGCACATCACACCTGTGGTGGCAACCTATCCCACGAGAGAGGGTGTGGTGAAGAAAAACAGACTAAAAGGAACAAAAGAGGCGACAGAAATTGAAGAGAGGGGAATTATTAAAAAGTAATTGGTGGCAGACAGAGACAAGAGTGGAACGAATCGTGCACAGTAACGATAACGGCGCTGGATCTATATAGGGGCCCAGAGTTCTGTAGGATTTAGAATTAGAGTTTTGATCTTAATATAACTTGACTTTATTTTACTGCGTTAGGATCTGAAAAACTTCAGTAGCGTCTCAGAGATACACAGGTATCAGATACTGTGATCGGGAAACAGAAGATGATGCAGGGACCACAGCCTGCGTTTGACAGTGAGGTTGCCATACAGCGAGCTGCGTTTGAGGAGGGGAAGTGGGTGCGTTTGAATGTTGGTGGCACAGTATTCCTCACTACCAAACAGACCCTGTGCCAGGAACCCAACTCCTTTCTTTGCCGGCTCTGTCAGGAGTCCCAGTTGCTGTCTGAGACGGTGAGACACACAGACTGTATCTCTCCTTTGTTTGTACCTGTCTGATGATATACCAACCTTGTCATTTCACCTCATGCTGTCAGTCAGTTCTGCTTCATCATGCATCCATGTGTTTTATTTAATATCCATCCTTCTTATCTCGTCTACATCTTTTTCTGACTCAGCAATTTTCTTTTATACTCTGTTTAGGACGAGACAGGGGCATTTCTTATTGACAGGGACCCGTCTTATTTTGATGCAATCTTAAGGTACTTGCGGTATGGCAAACTGATAATAGACAAGAATATTTCCATTGAAGGTAAACCCTGCAGTCTCTTTAATTAACCACTTGTGCTTTAAATGTGTGTGTGACTGAGAGTTACCTAACTTTCTGTCTGCATGTTTGTCTCTACAAATATTTAGTACAAATTGATTGACACTGTTGTGGGAGTGCTGTTTAGATAATGTTCTGCTTTGTTATACAGAAAACTTGTTTTTCATAATATGTGCTGGAAATAGTGTAGTCTCCAACTGTACACTCACAACAGGTCATATAGTCATATAATACAATGGAGCTTATAGGGGTATTATACAATCTGGGGGGGGGGGGGGGGGGGGGGGGGGACAAATGCATACCAGTGAGGTTGCTGTCTTTTCTATTAGGTGTCATGTTAAAACTTTAAAACTTGGACAAAGTAAGTGGAAATAACTCAGTTAAGCATTCATAAAAAAATAAACCATTCCCAAATAATATACATATATCATTACTTACCTCTGGTACATTACATTTATTTTCAACAGTCTGCAAGAGGAATCTTTCATTAAAGGGAAATTTCATCTTTTTATACTGGGGTTTATCACTCTTATCACAGATCAGTACATTGGTATGTGTCATTATCTCCAACCCTCTTCACTTGTACAATACAGCTGATACCATACCAATTTATATTCAGAGTCAAGGAGAGGACCATTGCTAGACAGTTGCATATAAATGAGGAGTTAGTACACTGACTCTCAACACTTGTCAAATCAGGGGTCATCAGTCAGGGAGGATTTGTATCCTTACTCTCATGCAGCTCTCCTGTAGTGACTTTTGTATAATGGAGTACATGAGACAGCTGGTAGTGGTCCTACAGGCAAACCCCACATTAGCCTGTGGAAGTGGGGTTTATGTCCCTCCAAATGTGAAAGATCCATTAAGAATTCAGCTGTGTTAGAATTGCCATATAAGTTCCTGCTTGAAAGTAGGAGATCTCTCTGGAAGTCTTCAATATTGTTCATAATTAGCTGACTATGGCCAGTGTAGTCTGTAAAGCATTTAGACATCAACTTAGAATAACTGCATGTATGTACATACTACAATGTGAATAAACAGATTAAAGCTCTCTTAGTAAATTAAGATGCACTGCTGGCCACCTATGTATGATATACATGCTATTGGTAGCCATAATTTGGAGTCTCATTGTAGTGGCGCACTAACACTTATAGGAACAGCTAAAGCAAGTTTTAAATATCTGTTACTTTTCATTGGTTTACGCTGAAGTTTCTTGAGAATGCTCAATTCCATTGAGTTGCCTTAGTGCATTTGTTGATATAGCTTTATTCAGAGGTGATCTTCGTGGACGTTATGCCGGGATGACAAGCCCCCACGAAATTACAAAAATTTCCAAAAACACCATTGAAAGTCAGGTTTATTGGTGTTGCTTGTGATGAGACCAGGTACCTTTCATAACAGAAATTCACCCCATAGGGTAAATGTATCAAACCTTCTAAACAGGAAAAGTGGAGGTATTGGCTATAGTAACCAATCAGATTTTAACTATCATTTATCTACTACATTCTAGAACATGGTAGGTAGAGTCTGTTTGATTGCTATGGGCAACATTTCCACTTTTACCCTCATGTCTCATTTATTATTTTGTATTTCACCAAAATCATCTGCTGTCGTTCAATATGTCTGCCTGGTCTTTCTTCTACCAACTAGCTGATTAAAAGTCACAGAGTTGCTAACCATGGGTTTGATGCACCCTTTATGAAATATAAAATTGACACTATGGGTTAGATTTACTAAGCTGCGAGTTTGAAAAACTGGGGATGTTGCCTACAGCAACCAATCAGATTCTAGCTGTCATTTTGTAGAAAGTACTAAATAAATGAAAGCTAGAATCTGATTGGTTGCTATAGGCAACATCCCCACTTTTTCAAACCCGCAGCTTAGTAAATCTAGCCCTGTATTTCTCTTTTCCTAAATACATTACCCCCATTTTCTCAAATTCTAGTAGTAGGAATTTATACAGTAAAGTGTCTTGAACAAGTCTATTATTTTTTTTGTTTCCTCCCTTCATTTATAATATTCTTTGGATAAATCTTCCATTGGATCTGCCTGTTCTTGTCGATAACTCCCTGTTCCACTTCTGTCTGCTAGGGGTATTAGAAGAGGCCGAGTTTTACAACATTGCTACTTTGGTCAAAATCATCCATGATAGGATGGAACAGGCCGAAGTCAATAAGGTAAAAATACTCAATACATTACAATATCTATCTCTTTTTTATAAATAGTATGTATTTTGAAACTCCAACTTCCATTAATCTATTCTTGTCGTTCATGGTTGTTAGGCCAGCTAGACATTCTCCCATCAGTTCTATCATGTAATATTTTGTTGATTGGGAGTCACCAAGATGCTCTGCCTCAAAGTGGGCAGTAATATACTATATATATTGTGAACAAAATACTTTAGTCAAATGTTCGACATTAGTCTGCAATATTCAAAACATTTTATTACAGCCAATGTGAAATGTAAACATTAAATAAGTCAGTCCTGTCATATAATAAATGGGTGTTTTCATGCAGAACAGTTTATGACTTGATTAGAATGATGTTCCCTGGAACTATCATAGAATCTAACGATGCAGAAGGTAAAAGTAGACATCATTGCCTAGGCAAATCAAGATATTATAAAAGTAGATGACATGTCCACTTCGTTTTTCAGACAGTGTCTAATTTCCATTTGATAATAAAAATAGATTTGTAAGCACTTTTATTTATTTTTCTGATACCTGGGTGTAAAACAGAATTTCCTCTACGTTACTAAACGGTAACAGTTTTGCATAGTGCTACAAAACAGTTATTATATAAACCATAAGTTGCAAGTCACGTTCTCTTTATGGAAAGGAGCTGTTCATCCCGTACTATATACAAATTCTTTATCTTACGTTACACCTTATTGTGAATGTGTAAATGGAGTCTTCACACCCTAGTTGCTGTTATGTAATCTTACATAAAATTCAGGTAAGCTGTGGATGCTTGTGACTGACAGAGTACAGCTTCGTTGCATCGTTTCTGTGAGCTATTGGCCTCGCCCAAGTAATAAACTTTGTCTGCCAAAATGCAATAAAGGTCATTTTTACTTAATTTGTTTTTGTTATATCACCTTAGTTGTGATTGGGCCAGTATTATGAGTAGATCAGAAGTATGAGCTGCTAGAATTATAAAGTTGTGAAAAATTCTCTAACCTATAGTGTTCTGTGCTTGACATTTAGCTGGGATCATTACTTATGTGCCCATCAGTATTGAGGAAGAGCTAGAAAGGAAAAAGCAAGTAACAGTACCCTGTAAAAATTGCAAAAGGTCATAAAACATTTTTTTTCTGTCTGAATGCATCCAATTTACCAAAGTCCACCAAAATATATTTGTCAGCTAAGCAACGGTTATTGCCAAAGAACTTTTGTACTTTAATGTGTGGTTATAAGTTATTGTTTAAAAAGAGAACTGAGTGAATTTATATATTTAATGTGATTGTTTTTTTCTATTTAATTAGCAAAATTACCGGCCTTTCTGGTATAAATACATGAATTTGATAGACATTTGCAAACTAAGGGGGAATAAAGTGTGGTTAAAGGAACAGAGAGCCAGAAATATGGCTCAGGGCTGGTGTTGGGGTGTGGGAAGAGACTATGCAGTTGCCCTGGACTTTACATATTAGATTTGGCACCAGATATTGCATTGATTATTAGACTTGACTGCATATTAGACATGGTACCTGGTATTGCACTGCTTATTAGACTTGGCACCAAATATGGCACTGTATAGTAGGCTTTCATAAAATATATGGCTCTGCATATTATATTTGGCACTAGATAAGGCTCTGCATATTAGACTTAGAAGGAGATAAGGCTCTGCATATTAGACTTAGAAGGAGATAAGGCTCTGCATATTAGACTTAGAAGGAGACAAGGCTCTGCATATTAGCTTTAGAACTAGATAAGGCTCTGCATATTAGCCTTAGAACCAGATAAGGCTCTGCATTTTAGTCTTAGAGCCAGACAAGGTTCTGCATATTAGACTTAGAAGGAGACAAGGTTCTGCATATTAGCCTTAGAACTAGATAAGGCTCTGCATATTAGCCTTAGAACCAGATAAGGCTCTACATTTTAGTCTTAGAACCAGATAAAGCTCTGCATTTTAGTCTTAGAGCCAGATAAGACTCTGCACATTAGACCTAGAACCAGATAAGACTCTGCACATTAGACCTAGAACCAGATAAGGCTCTGCACATTAAACTTGGAACCAGATAAGGCTCTGCATATTAGACTTAAAACCAGATAAGGCTCTGCATATTAGACATGGAACCAGATATGGCTCAACTTTATATACTTGGCAGCAGATATAGCAGATCATAATCTTTGGAGCTGACTCCTAGAATTTAGACATGTTTGTGAGACCTTCTTATACTGCAAGAGCCTCTGGAGCCTCCCCTGCTGTTGTTTTACTGAACGGAGCTGAACCGGGAAGCTGCTGTACAGCAGGCATTTGAGGCTCTTGGGGAAATTTGCAGGTGTGATTAGCTGCTGATATTTTTTCTTTTAAATCAGAAATGCACGTGCTATGCAGCTGCATTGGAGAAAGGGGCATAGTTAATAATAACTTTTGGGAAAAGAAAAGACTGGGGATCTGTGCAATTGGTGATATCTGTAGTGGGGTCTGTATATTGTAACTGACAAGAGGTATGTGCAGTAATTGCACTTAATCGCTGGTTCAGCATTTACAGTGTAGGGTGCTTCACCATGATTTCTATGCGTTGCAACATTTAATCTACAATTGTCTATAGTATGTCTGCCACATTTGTCAGACTAGTCAAATAAAGCTAGTTGGCAAACATAGAACCAGAAAACAGTATTTCAACACTTGCCCGTTCAAATAATGATGAAGAATTTTTTTAGGTTACAGTGCTATTAAATGAACTAATGTGATTACTTTCTATGAAAAATTGCCAACTATCGATCATGGTTTTTAACTGGATAGTGACATGGATGTCCAGTTTCTAGAAAGGTTGTTGAGACATCTAGGCAAAGAATATGAAATAACAAAAAAAATCCCCCAACCAAATCCCCCAACCAAAGAGCATCTTTCATAATTGAATAGAAGAACATTTGTCTCAGGAATATAAATTAGTGAAGGTATCCAATTTGAACCTGTGCAAAGTGCTCACATGAAGAACTAATCAACAGAGAACTGCACAGCCAGATCTGGGTATTTATATGAAAAATGCTTTAAAGAAAAAGGTGTTGGTGCTCATAGTAACCAATCAGATGTTAGCTTTGATTTTCTAAAGTGTACTAGATATATACACCGATCAGCCACAACATTAAAACCACTGACAAGTGAAGTGAATATTACAGGAAGCAAGTGAACAGTCAGTTCTTGAAGTTGATGTGTTGGAAGCAGGAAAAATGGGCAATCGTAAGGATATGAGAGACTTTGAGACAGACCAAATTGTCATGGTAGGTCGTGTGGGGTGTTCCTGGAACTTCTCAAAAGTGGTCCATGAAAGGACAACCATTGACCCGCCGACTGGGTCATGGGTGCCCAAGGCTCATTGATGTGCAAGCGGGACGAAGGCTAGCCTGGTTCAATCCCACAGAAGAGCTACTGTAGCACAAATTGCTGAAAAAGTTAATGCTGGCTATGAGAAGCCAGCGGAGGCAGTGTGATGCTCTGGGCAATGTTCTGCTGGGAAACCGTGCGTCCTGCATTCATGTGGATGTTACTTTGACACGTACCACCTTCCTAAACATATTTGCAGACCAAGTACACCCCTTCATGGCAACGGTATTCCATGATGGCAGTGGCTTCTTTCAGCAGGATAATTCGATCTGCCACACTGCAAACATTGTTCAGGAATTGGTTGAGGAACTTGACAAAGAGTTCAAGGTGTCGACTTGGCCTCTAAACTCTCCAGAGCTCAGTCCGATCGAGCATCTGTGAGATGTGCTGGAAAAATATGTCCGAGCCAGGGGAGGCCCCATCTCACAACTTCCAGGACTTAAAGGATCTGCTGCTAACATTGTGATGCCAGATAACACAGGACATCTTCAGGGGTCTTGTGGAGTCCATGCCTTGACGGGTCACAGCTGTTTTGACGGCACATCGGGGACCTATACAATATGAGGTAATGCTGTGGCTAATTGGTGTGTGTGTGTATTTATCTATCTATCTATCTATATATATGCTCATGTAAAGTTGGATCTAAACTGCACTTTCAACGTATAGTAGGCTTTAATTACTTCTGCACATGATCGCAAAGCACTAGTTACGCTTGCAGCTATATGTAGCCTGAGTTGCATAATGCACTTACGGCTGCTTGCGGATGTGAACTGATGTCCATCACCTTAGAAGCGTCTGTCTCATCACAGCCGTGTAAGCAGTGTCTTTTTTGGGATGCAATTTCTGTCTGCATTTTGGACAGAAACTGCGTCCACCTTAACACTAGGCCCATAATATGTAAAATGACTGTTACAATCTTGTTGCTACAGCCAACCTCACGTTTTTCTTAGCAACCTAAGGAACAGTCCTCTTAGCATCACCATCTTTTTTTTAATAGTGTCAGATTGCAAAACGTATTAAAAGTTCTAGTGAAAATGCTGACGAGGAGTCCTGGGTACATGGAAAATGCAGGATTATTGGAAATTCACCTGACAACTCCAGCATGGTGTCCAGATATCATACCATTCTATCAATAGGTCATCGACGGAGCTTTTTACATTCATTTCAGTAGAGTTATTAACACATCTGGTGAAACAACAGGTAATTAAATGGGCCCATTCTTTTCAATGTTTTTACATACATAAAAGTTTGGGGTATTATTTCATCTCACTGGTTGTGAACTAATCTCTAGTGGCTTAAACCTTTGAAAACATTTTAATGATTTCCAAGCTCAGTTTACTACAACAGTCTTTCATTCTTTTATTGGTGATTTCAAAGATTTTGTGAGGTGCAAAGATTTTTTGGGGTGAAGCTTTTGAAAACTGGTGATTCAAAGGTCGGGTTGCCTTTAATAGATATGGTGCTTAGGAACTGGACAGGTAGGTCAATAAATATTCATGCAAAGGTTCATAAAGGTTACGTGAAGGACCACAAGTAATAATGTAATATTCCTGACTGTGTAAAGTGCTCAAAAGTCTATAATGTGTGTTATGCAATTTTCTGCATATAGGCATATAGAGGTCTATTTTGGAGCTTGATATTTAGGGCAAAATCGCAGTCCACATAGACATCTATGGGGACTGGATTGGCGATTTAAAAGGCTGAGACCACAGCAGATATCATAGATGCGACCATCCATTAATAAATAGCCTCATTATTATTTCTATATTTTAGAACTGCAGTTTTTGGGGATTATAGGTTGATAAATTGGCTCCAAAGTCATTTATTCAAACCTCCAACCTTTTCATTGTTTCACTATTTATAATCTGATGTTATAAACTCCCTATTTCTTATCCTTACAGCCTCATTATCAAAACACATTTTTCTCTCAGCCCCAACAGAAACACGTTTATCGGGTCCTGCAGTGTCAAGAGGCAGAGTTGGCTCAGATGGTCTCCACCATGTCTGACAGCTGGAAATTTGAGCAGGTAAAGATCACTCTGTGTAAAGACAGCTACATGGGAATATATCAGCTTCAATTCTTATATATGTAATATATGTAATACATCCTATATCTTGACACTGATATAATAATGTACATCTCATAATAACATATTTTATCGTGGCTCAGTATATAGTGCTCTAGAACATTACAAAGCAAAATAACGCCAATCATTATCATCCCAACACAGTACAGCTTTCAATAAAACATGAATGGCTATAAGTCACTACCCAGTTGTAGTGTAACGTCAAGTTCAACCTTTGCCAGGAAAGTTCATTTGTAGCCATGGTTGACAAAAGCCATCCTATAGTTATCCTGATAAGAGAAGCGGATTTTCACTTGATTAAAAACTGAATATTGGGAATGTTGTCTTACCGTCTTCTAGGCTGTCTGTCCAGCAGTTAGAATTATATAATTCCTCTATGCTCCTTTAAACATTACATTAGAACCTACAGATTTGTGAGTAACATGCTCCCTCATAGTATGTCAGAGCACCAGAATAAATGCTCCCTATAGCAGTACACCCCTTGAGTTCCCTTGTCTCATCTTTTACATAATCACGATAGCAGTAAGAGATTAAATTTTTTGCCCCAATGTCATCTTTTGTTGCTGACCTATATCAACACATCCACTATTGCAGTAGCCCTCCATTGTTTAATGGACTTACTGTCAAGGTTGACAGTTGTCCTTTGCAACTGACACCATCGTATTTGACATAGTATAAAAGCTTGAACAAAACATCAGTCTTTAACCAATGCCTTCCTCCACATCCAAGTTACACTCCTCCCTGTTACAATACTTGCACAACTTAGCTAGTTTATCAATGTTTATTCTCCTTAAGACAGTGGGTTGGTCAAAATAAATATCTTGTCTTAATTGTATGGTCTGTACACATTGGGCCTGATTCATTAAGGAAAGTTAAACAAAAGTAAGTAAGTAAGGCAAAACCATGTTGCATTGGAGGGGGAGGTAAATTTAAAATGTGATGCCAGATTGATATTTTGGGTAGATCATGTCCTAGATCAACTTTAAATTTCAGGGTACAAATTAGCTATCAAGTATTTGTGTGCTACATGAAAAAACAGACAGTGTTTTCCTTATGTGCAAAATAATAAACTAATTTGCATCCCTTGCATTGCAACATGGTTTTGTCCAGAAAACTTGAGTAAGTAAACTTGCTGAATTTTTTGCTTAACTTTTCTTAATGAATCAGTCCCATCATTGCTAACTAAACACAGTAGACTTTGTGTCCTGGATGGGTTATTCACCTGAAGCATTGTGTGCACCTGTTGAAACAAAACAAATATATTTTTTTTAAGCTTTGAAATATCTGTTCTCTGCGCTTCTGGCTGGTGTTATTTACAAAATATTTAGTTGCCTGCAGGTAACTTTACGTAAGCCAACATTAGCAATCTTTGAAAATGATACACGTTTGGTATTTAATTCCATGAGATTTATCAAGAATGTATAGTCAGATGACTTCAATAGTTATCAGGTGACTGGTAATATGCGGCATATTTTCTACAGTCTGTAAAATTGATGATCACTTTCCTGTTCACACCTTCCCCAATTCTTTTGTTTCCAGGCTTAGGTGTCTGAGTTATGTCACTTCATCATCATCATCATCATTTATTTATATAGTGCCACTAATTCCGCAGCGCTGTACAGAGAACTCATTCACATCAGTCATTCACTTCCAAAACTATGTCATAATTTGCATTTCTGCAGCATTTTATACATTCCTATGAAATGGAAATCTGGTTCACTGTGTTGCCTCCATTTATCCAATGTGTGAATAAGCTAGGTTTCATGGAATTTCAGGCTTTTACACCATCTAAATACTTGCTGCACAGTTTTTGTGAGCACACTGGGAAGAGAGGCAAAAGAAGATTTACTGTAGTTCAGGGGGATTGCAAGTGAATCTTAGGCCCATAACTGACCTATAAAGTCTTAATTACTAATAAACCATATCTTGAAACACAACCAGAGAAGAAATAAGCCAGCTCTCGGTTAATCTCATATTATATATGGTACCAGATGCATGGCAATATAAATGCTTCTATGTATACAAAACACAAAGACAGTTGCTGTCAGTGGTTATCCTTAACACTGCACATCTGTGTATGTATAGCAAAATGAAAATATAAGGTATTGGTTCATAATTTTTATCAAAACATTTAAGCCTGCATCCCAGCATCAAGATTACCTCATTGTATGCAAGTCCTACACTGACCTGTATGCATCAAACACCATTAAGATGATGATGATGATTAAGATGCAGTTAAAATTAGATGCACTCACTTCCCAGGTATAGGACTTACCTTAGGAAGGGCTGGCTTGTGAGCCAACCCAAAAGAGCCTTAAATAGGTCTCATAGACAGCTGCCATCATGTCTCATTTCTATTCCTGGGGAAAAACACTCACGTTACAGCTACCTTCAGGTTAAATTGTGACACTGCTTCTAAGACTATTGCTAATCTGGTCACTAGATTATTGTAGCATCCACTACCCCAGGCAGTGAAGATAAGCGGTGGTAGTCAGCATATCGATGATGACTACCACGACAATACTTACCCCGATGTGGTGACCCTGAACGGCTCCTTCCCAACCTGGCTCCAGGACGACTGCTGTGACCGGCGACTGCAAGAGATCGTGACCGATGAAGAATCCGACGCTCTTTTCCTTGCTGTTAAGGTGGAAATGTAAGTGTGACAATATACTTTGCTTAGCGTTGTAGATTGTGGATGGCCGCATAGAAACATTTACACCTTATCAGCAAGGAAAGGAGCGTTGCGGTTGGCAGTGACGTCATCAAAACTGTTCGGATTCTTCAGAGGTTGCGATCCCTTGCTGTCGCCGGTCACAGCAGTCGTCCTGGAGCCAGGTTGGTAAGGAGCCGTTCAGGGGTCACCACGTTGGGGTAAGTATTGTCGGAATAATGGCAACGATTATTCCATACCCCACCCAAGATAAGGCTAATTGGAAAGCAGATACAGGCATGTTTGGTGTTATTGTGTTTGGTCTTTACAGCTGTTGAATGTGGGGTCGCCGTACAATTACAGTAGTGAGGGACAGCCTGAATTTCTATGTGTGGTGTCCAAGGAACTTCCGAACAAGTTGAAGACATGTGTACCTGAGGCTTGCAGCACAGCACAGGTAAACTCAAAACTCATTTAAGCATAGAAAGGACATTGTAACCCTTGTTACCTGTTAATTTGAGATTTAATAATAAATGGGAAAAACACATGCTCGTGGCCCACCTTAATAGGAATTATAGGTCCTTCCCAGCATAGTAATAATAGGTCCTTGGAAATACTGACTGAGGAAGTTTGATTAAGAAAGTCATACTCTGCCGTAAGCTTAAGTAAGAAACAAAAACCAATGTTAACCTCAGCCTTAACCTAATTCTATTGCTTGTCCTAGTTCTAAAATAGCTATCTCACAATCTAACCCTAAGCCAAGCCTTACCCTGTGCTGCTATAGTAAACCTAGCCCAAGTGCTACACGTATACCTCTCACTAAAATAACTGGATTCACCTTCAAAATTATAAAAATGCAAAAAAACTGTAATATGGAATAATTTGTACAAGTGGAATCTAAAACAATGATTCTGATTCATGTTCGGACAAAAGCCTGTTTGCATTGCTAATCTTGCATGAAATAGCTTTGCAAGAGCTCGCATGCTCAGAAACGGACCTTACACCAATGAACGCAGTTAATATTCAAATGCAAATGACACTTGTTTCTGCCTACGACTTGTAGGGAGTAACGGGGGTGGCAAGGGGTGGATGGTCCTAGGCACTGTACAATAAAGGCGTGCCAATGCAGATATGATAGATTCAAGGCCCAGGCTTCTCTTGCGCTTAGTACCAGCCGTATCATTTGCACCAGCTGCAGGGCAGGTGTAAGTGTCGACTGATAGTACTAACTGGCACGGCATAGTCTTTGTTTGAAAAAGAACACATATGCGTACCACTAGCTGGCACAGAACATGTGTGTGCAAGTAAGGTAGAAATTAAAAACGTATTGTATTTACAGTACATATTAAGAACATCTTGATATGTATTTAATGTAAAAAACATAAAAATTTTTAACATTTAACCGAAAAGCATCTTGAGATTTGCTTGGATTTGAATACAGCCGGAACTATGCTTGCGTTCCATGCTTTTCTTTACTCAGGCCCAATGTGTATAATGCTAATTGACATTGTAAAGTATCGCATTCAGTTCCAGGTTGCCCCATGTGTACTGCAGCCAGGAGAGAGCTCAGTTATCCCTGATCCTGGTTATCCTGTTGTGATATCAGCAACATGTAGACATGTTCTGCGGACATGTGGTGCTCTGAGAATGAAAGAGCAGTGATGCATCCACACGCGTTTTACTCTGCTCTATAAAGAGATTGTGTACCTAATTTCATGCATCACCTGTAATCATATGTTACCTGTGACTGGATGGGCTTACTTCACCACCCGGTCTGTTGGGGGAAGAAGGGTGACGGGATGTTCTTCCTGCAGAGTTTATCTGGGTTTCTTTCTCACCGTCAGTAACTGACTGTTACTGACCACTCTTACAGGTGTCATCTTGCCACCAGACCATTGCCAACTGTGAATACCAACTGCACAATAGTTGTAGGAGATTTAGCTGCCACCACTATGCTCCTTTGTGGAACTGCTTACTTCTGGGGTAGCTGGTATAGCTGCTTCGGCGTCTCTTTGCTGTGGGTTGGCTGGTACCTCCTGTCCGCTTACTATGGATCAGGACTGCTTGGTAGCAGGAAGAGCTTTGACACAGAAATGCTGGGTTCAGCACAGGACAGCCGGGAAATGAATTGGAGTGTAAGCTCTTATCTGTTGGTCACAGGATACAGGAGGCAATAAGCTTCAGGGAGAATCTTCAAGCAGTGATGTTTATTTGCTCAAGGGCTCATTACAAAGACCTTTACACACTATTTGGAGGTACTTGTGATTATCCAGAAGTACAGATGGTATAATACAGTTAAACTACAAATTACAGCTCTTTTATACTGTTTCTGACACATGGTGGCAGGGGTTAACCCATCCCCCTGATCCTAGCTGGCACCACAACGTCTGAGATATTACATTCAATGATTAGCATCAGGGTGTAATATGTTCTCTAAACTTGAATTTAAATGCAATTTAAACTTAACAAAACTTACATCAATCTTGGATTTCCTAAATTACTTGCTGTTAGGATTCCTATCTCTCTAAAACACAGGGTGAAAGTCTAGCGACCTTCTTCTGTGCATTCAGGCTAAAAAAAGGTCTTGGCCACCCACAAATGAAAAGGCCTAATTAGCATGGGACTTTTCCGCCAACACAAGCCTACTGCATCAGAAATCAATACATTTGTAATACAAGAATCAGTACATTTGCAATGATATACATCAGCACACTTGGTCCACTAATTGAAATAAATATATACAATAAATTATTTATAAGTGATCCAGCCACATTATGCAGGATTGTGAATTGTAAAGGCTATTAATATTATCTGATCATTAATAATGTTATGAAGTAGAAGATTGTAGAAATAACGTGGAATACATCCCTTCAGCAAAATATTGTTATCCTCTAGTCATGTTATTGTAGAATATGGTGTGTATTTAATGAAATGATACTGATATAACAATTAGACTATATGAAATTGCACTAAGGAAAAATGATAATGGTTTTGTATATATCCCCCACTATTATGTAAATGGAGATGTTCAGGCTATAATGTGCTGTTCTCTCTATACTTGGTATCCAGTACAAATTTCAACTCTTCCTGAAAACACAGCAACCTGGGTTAACCCATCATTCACACATAGCATCCTGCTTTAGCCCCAGATTGTCCTCTGCGGTACACAGCATCCTGTGCCAAGATCTGCACCATTCTCTACACTTCCTGTAACCAAGCAGAATAATTAACAAACCTCTTCACTCACTGCATAGCACACACAGAGGGCCTGATTCATTAAGGAGAGTTAAGCCATTTTAAATTTACCTACCCTCCAATGCAACATGGTTTTGCCTTCCTTGCTTACTTTTGCTTCACTTTACATTAATCCAGAATGATTTACTTACTGTGCCTCTGATCTCATTGTCCGGCAGAGCTGCGATATTGAACAGGATGAGGAGAATGTATTAAGCACAGTCTGTATTGTCCTCCAGGAGAGGGAAGGAGACAGCAGACAATAAACTCGTGTGAGTGTCCCCTTATGTCCACTGTCTTATCTGCACATATTACCCAATACGTTTTGTCTGTTTCGCTCTATCTCTTCCTGTTTCCACTCATAGAGCTCCTATCTAGTCTTGTATCTGTGATTCATACTTCAATCTCCTAATCCTGGTTAGAATGTACATATCTTCAGTCTTTTCCTGGCAGTGCTATGACCCGTCTCTCTTTCTGTATTTACACCTTTACACCTTCTTACCCCCATTTTTCATCTTTCTCCCTCTCTCTCTTACAGACATTATCCTCAGTGGCCATTGCCCTACAATCTCTTCCTTTGTCAATGAATATCTCTAATAAAGCACACATGTTCACACCATACTTGCCAACTGAGAGGGGGCGTGACTGGAGGGCGGGAGGGGGTGAGACTAGGCCATTTGCGCCATTTTGGCCCCCCCCCCCCCGCAAAACCGTAATTTACGACGCAGGGCCAAAATGATGCGATTGGCCTCGCCCCGCCCTCCAAAATGGCGTCAATCACCGAGAATCGCATCAAATGAAATCCAGGATGCGGGAGAAATGCCAACTCGCCCGGGAGACTGACCCGAATTTCGGGAGTCTCCCGGACATTCCGGGAGAGTTGGCAAGTATGGTTCCCACCAGTCAGTCTTATTGTTTATTTCTATGGACCTGGGAAAAACTTGTAATAAAATAACAACTTAATCAACAGTAGCTTGGTTAAATATCCATCTTTGTAAATATTGTTTACTGACAACTGTCTAAAAATGTACCGACGGGGCGTGGCCTGGACGCCATATCAAAGGGTCGATGTATTGCAGAGCGGCATTTAATATCATTTGGAGACACTTAATTTAACTGCCATCTTGCCGTAATAGAGGATAAACCCTCCAAGCATATTTAGAGCCTATCCGAGCCAAGTCACATGCTACACAGACCTGTCTGTCCCTCCCAAGCTACAGGGCCTGGTTGCCGGCAGGAACTACTACTTTCCGTGGCATGACCGCCCAGCAGACACCCTGCGTCGCCAAGTACACCTGACCCAGAAGGGCCTTATCGTCTTACCTGGAGCTGGACACAACTGGCGCCTTAACCGCTGATCAAGCGGTGCGCGGCCTACTACCAGCTCACAGCCGCGGCTCCAAGTGGCACAGACATACGATACGGTGAACTTCCGGTTCGGGCAACCCAACTTCCGGTCAGCGAGTCTGTGTGGGACACCCGTGGCGATCTCTGTGGAGATTTTGGGCTGTAACCCAGGGGCTGCCACACTTCTCACTAGCTCTACTTTCCCCACTGCTGAGCCACAGCTTAAATTTTCTGATTTGCTAGCCGGACGTCAGGGTTGCATAGACTCCCCGGGCACGGAACCCTGCAGTGACACACAGCCGCTCTAGTAGTGTAAAGGTCATAAGGGCCCCTTGCAGAGCATGTCACACTGTTGACTGGGCAGCCCAGCTCTTAGTGAAATTTGTTGAAAGTTTTGTGTCCTGAGCTACTTTTCAACGGGAACATATTGTGCTGAAAAATACCTGTATTCTGTAGCCGAGGCTGTGCCATCACCTGGTAATCATAACACGTTTTTACATTTGCTATACTCCTGCATCTACAAGTAAAGTACCTAACTGATACATAGCTGCACTAAGCAGGCATATGGAGTGAGCATGTCGGGCCCCTCTGCCCATGTCGCCCCGACTTCCTATTCAACCTACTAAAATGTCAGTCATAAGCATTTGACCTATTCTAGCAATATATAGCATTATACCTCTATTCTGGATAATCTGGTTTGTTTCATCTCTTGATATTGTCCCGCTCAGTCTTGACATGGCTCCTAAAAAAATAAAGGCTACTACATCTGCGTCACCAGTCCAATTTTTTAAGCCACAGAACACCACACCTCGCACTGGTGTGCCTAAGAAGTCGGAAGTATCTAAAGACAGGCCCTCCACCAGTGCTCCAACTACTCAGTGAGTAAACATAAAGACACCACCAATAAAGAATTCACTGATAATTTAGACCCAGATGGCCTTCTCATGATTAAATCGATGCAGAATATGCTCTCTGTCTTTAAATCTGAAATACTGTCAGAACTGAGATCATCTATAAAGGAAATCCATCGTGAAGTTACTGAATTGGGCGGGCACACTAGCCACATTGAGAAAAAAATGGAAGAGTTGGTGGCCTCACACAACGATCTCATAACAGAGCATGAAAAGTTACAAGAAGAAGTACGCACATATCATGATAAATTTGCAGATACGGAAGACAGATCTAGACGTTACAATATCAGGATTAGAGGTATCCCAGACTCAGTCACTCCTCCTGAACTGCTCAATTATGTTACTGAGTTCTTCGCAAATTATTACCTGAAGCGACTGAAGAAGACCTGATGAAAGATCTCATCCACAGGCTCCCTAAGCCTAGATCGGCACCTGACAGCGTGCCTAAAGATACTCTTATGAGGATCCACTTATTTCAGGTTAAGGAGCTTATACTGAGAGCAGCCAGATTAGAGATCAATGCTGAACTCCTACAGAAACTGCAGATATATCAAGACTTTTCCTACGCCACGATAACTAAATGTAGATCTTTCAATGCCATAACTAAAGCTCTGAGAGATCAGGACATTGTGTATAGATGGGGATTCCCTGTTAAGCTACTTTTCAGGTGGAACAATGTCACACATGTCATTTCTTCAGTAACAGATGGGGAGACTTTATTGAAATCCTGGGATGTCCCGGTAGCTGAAACGACTTCATCCTGTAGACTACGTCTGGGTCAAGATTGGTCAAAATAAGCAGAGACAGGAGATTCGGTACCTCCTGGCATCAGGACAGTATACCTACATTTATACTGTTGCAGGTTACGGGACATTAGTTCTACAGGCACCAGCATAGACTTTAGACTGCTGTTTTGCAGGGAGTTATCTGGACTAGGCCAGTTTTTAGCGGAAGTAATGGTTATTTTCCTTTTGTTGGTCTCTTTTTCCTGGCTCTCATTTTTCTGTAGGTGCCGTGGAGAATGCGGAAAGACAAAGGTCTTCACGTTTGAATGAAAGATAGTCCACTGGATAGAAATTCTTGTTGTTCATTGTCGTTTGATGGTTAGGGTACAATCTATATAATGTGCCAAATCTTCACTGTTAGAATGGTTTATGCAAACATAATTGAAAAAACACTATGTATACTTAATATGGCTGAGCTTTCTGAATAGCTCATGTTTGTTCTTATATGGGTTGGTGGATGGGTGTGGGCCGGGGGATCCTGTAGAGGCCCAGACCACCCCTAGTTACTCATTTTGCTGTTTTTTTCCCCTTCCCTACCAGAAAATACTCTAACCCAATGTTTTGGATTATTTCAGTTTCTTTCTTCTTACTGTTCTTTCCCTTTCCCATCTCTCCTCCTATCTCTCTGATTTCCTGTCCATGGAACACCTTAATACACACAAACAATCCTCTATATTTTCACTCTCCCAGTTCCTACTTTAGTTGGCCGCTTTTCGAGATGACCCATGGGTTAACAAGTAACAGCCAGGTGTGTGTTCCTATAACTAGAGTTATTATTATAGATTAAAAAAGATTATAGATTAATTTTCTTACTCAAAACGCTAGGGGTTTAAACTCCCCAAATAAACGGAGACTAGCCCTAACATCACTCCATAAACTTAAAGCTGATGTAGTAGCACTAAAGAAAACACACTTTATGGCTGCAGCTCCCCCCCTACCCTACGAGATAAACAATATCCGACTTGCTTTACTGCCAATGGTCCTCTTAAACGCAATGGTGTGGCTATACTATTTAGTAATAGAGTTGCCTTTACACATAAAACTACTATAGCAGACATGGCGAGTAGATATTTGATTTTGATTGGGTTACTAGAATATAAACCAGTCGCCCTAATCTCATTGTACGCTCCAAACTCCAGGCAGATCCCCTTTCTGAAAGGTGCTTTTCAGGAAATTGAGAAACATAGAGAGGGTGGGCTCATTGTGATGGGGGACTTTAATATAGTTGCAGACCCGAAACTACATAGGTCATGCCCTTCTTTGGCTTCCTCTATTCCTGTGAATATTTCGTGCCCCTCTTTAGCTTTTACTAAACTAATGGCAGAATATGATCTCTATGATGTGTGGCACACCTCAGATCCCAATGGTAGGGACTACACATATTTTTCTCCCATCCATAATTCATATTCCTCCATAGATCTCATTATTACCGACAAGTGGACACTTCAGGCTACTAAATCGATTAAAACCTCCCCAATGACATGGTCTGACCATGCCCCAGTACTCTGGTCGTGGCAGAGCGATAAAACTTATGTACCCCCTAGGCCATGGCGCATGCCGGCAAAGCTTCTGACCCTGTTAGAAGCTAAATTGGATTTGAAAAATGCCACAGAGCAATACTGTCAATCTAATTCCCCAGATGACACAGATATTTTTAATTTTTGGTGCTCATTGAAAGCAGTTCTAAGGGGTATAGCGATCCAGACCGGGTCTAGGTTGAAAAGAGACAACGCTCATTTTCAAAACAAGTTAGAAGCAAAGCTGCAAACGTTACAATCTCAAAATAATGATCGTCCTTCTACGGAATTGAGAAAAGAGCTTATGCAGGTTAAAGGTCAGCTCCAGAAATTGCTAATGTCCAAAACTCAACTAGAATTGACAAGACTTTGTCAAAAAATTTATGTTGCAGGAAAGAGACGGGGAAGCTTTTGGCTCAAAAAATTTAGGGCCCAACGCGCTCAACTTAGAATCAAACATTTCATAGATGACACAACAAGGGAAGTTTCTAACCCTAGGGACATAGCCAACATGTTTGCACAATACTATGCCAAACTTTATAATTTGAAGGACGATTGTACTTTACACCAACCAAGTCTGTGGACATAGATGGTTTTTTAAGTAGCTTGCACCTTCCCACAATTGATCCAGAGATTGTAGACAACCTCTCTGCCCCTTGGTCCCGAGCTGAGATTCTAGCAGTCATTAAAAGTCGAACCTCACCCCGACCCGACTCCGTAAAATGTGGCCTGCTCAGTTGAAATTCTGTTGGAGACAGTGTGGTATTCCAGGGGACGTAATGCATGTCTTCTGGAATTGTACTCTCATACAGTCGTTTTGGGAACAAGTCTTTAAGCTAGCTAATATAGTTACTGCCCAGACTCTTATTCCTGCCCCTGAAGTCGTATTACAGCATATTTTTCCTCCGCAATTTGTACTTCATGCAAAATATGTGTTTTGTCATATTTTGATTTTCCGCAAGGGCTTCTATAGCACAAAGATGGAAATCCCCAATCCTACCTTCGATATAGAAGGTAGTGGCCAAAGTACAATATAGCTTTGAAATGGAGACTGTAGGTATGCTGTACACTACTTCTCCTTCATCCCCATTAATGAGATGGTTTAGCTGGCACAAGTATATTACAGAAGGTGAAGGAGTGCCCTCGGCTCAACCTAACTCTTTTCCGCCTCTCCATTCATCCTCGCTTAATGAATCTCCTCAGGGGTCTCCATAGCTCCCTTCAAGTGGTGGAATCATGGGTACTCCCTTCTTCCCTGTTCTGTTTGTGAATAAGTGACTTATAAGGTTTTTGACTATTCATATGGAGTGTATTACAGATAAGGTATTTTTTAGTTGTTGTGTTTCTCCCCACTATGTACCCCCCCTTTCTTTTTTTTGTACTTCCCTTCCACCCCCTTCTTTACTTTCTGTACCCCTTAAATTTTTCAAACTAATAAAAATACTATTGAAGTTAAAAATGTACCGACAACCAGCCTTTTTTTGACTGACGCATTTCTACATTATACCCGCATTTCATAAAACTGACAGCAGTAGCATTATCAAGAGCCATTACAAAGGTGCCTATGAGTAATTTAGAAGTGCCAGGAGGATGTCAGATTTTAACTAATATTTACATTATTTTCTTACTTATGGGAAATATTGTAAAATTTTCTGACAGTTTGGTTAGTGGTTGGTAACCTGGGTTATTATTAAAACATTGTTATAGTTGCAATTTTCATGGGGACCTAATTACAAGACATTTACAAATGTGCAATTCCAAAGTGCAAGTTCTCTTTTGTGATGTCACATGCAAATGCACCCATGTATTTAAGGGCAATGATGGCAGAGATGCAAACATTTGCACTATCCAATGGGAGGAGTTCAGCAGATCTGGGCGTTCCTTTCTGAGTACAGATTAGGCACATGAGCACCAACATAAAAAAACAAGATGTTGTATTGTAGAATAAGATCATTTTATTGAAATAATGGGTTTGTTTTCCATGAGGAAGTTCCTTATTTTGCAGTTTTTTTCTCCACACAGAAATACCTAACTTTTCCACCAACTTGGAGGAGCCCAGGGGCTGACTGGGCAGGGGGACAGGGGGCATCTGTCCCCCGGGCCGCATCCATAGTGGGTTACCTTGGGCTGGGTCACTGGGTTACCTGCGTTTTTTTATTTAAAATGTTCCTAATAGGCTGCTGAATCGAGTCTCATTACTCCAGGGCTAAAACTTGCCAGCCAGCTGGAAATTAAGGACTGTTTATGAACTTCTAGTGGGATGTATTTTGTACCTTGCAGTTTCACTTGTGCAGGAAAGCACATGCGACTTAATACCAAATGAAACTATATTGAGCAGTATATTAGAAGAAAAGGTGAAATGTTTAAATGAATAAAGGGGTGGTCCTAAAGTTTTTAGTAGGTTGGATTCGGAAGTAACGTTTCACTCTGTTGACACCATGTGCATTGTCTGGATCAGCAAACTCACAAAGTCAGCCCCAGATGGATAATCAGGTGTGTATCTTGAAATATGCCAAGTCTGACATGCTCAAACTCAGTACTCAAGAGCTACCAACAGTTCATGTTTTCCGACTTTGGTTAATCATGCACTGGTGAGTTAACCTATTTTTACAGGACAGTAAGTATCCCACCTACAGATTGTAAATCCTGTAAACATGACCTGTTGTAGCTCTTGAGGACTTGATTTGAGAACCTAAGCGCTAAGTGATCAAGCAGGCGGGCGCATACAGACATGTGCGGGTCAGAACTTGTTTAAGTTTGTAAAGGGCCCTTTATATGATAACAGGGGCAAATTAATGATGTTCAGTATGACACATGATCATAAGTTATTCTCCAGAGAATCCTATCTGTATATGTATGTGAATCTGTTTATCTAAGTGGGGACTTCCAACTTATTTACCTTTTCCTTTGGGAAACTAAAATTATCAACAGGTAGCAGTAGAACAGCATAGAATTTGGTAGGTGTGTCAAGCAAATAACTTTATAAAGCATCTATTTCCACCAAGCTACTCAATTCAAGGTGTACCCCTTTTATAGTAATTTAGAAGAAGACACACTGTCCATCTTAACACATTTGTCAAATATTTAGTTGTCTTGAACTATTCAAGGTGCACCTGTCATCTGGATGCTGGCAGACAATTTGGGAAACCCCTTTGTATATCTATGATGTCACTTGCTCTTAGTGACATCATGAACTACATTTTCATAAAAATTGGTTCAGCTCACAAAATGACTGCCTCTATTTTAACAAAAAAACTACAGCAGTTACATTATATCTTAATATATGTTACTGTATTATTACATTGAAAACATTTACACTTTTTTGCAATGATAGGACATTTTACTAGCACATTCTTAAATAAAAAATGTTGATACATATATCTGCATATGAGCGCAATCAATTGTGACACATGTTTTGTGTTTTAATTATCTAATTTTTGCATTTCCTGCAGTGCTAGAGAAACTTAATATTATTTTACGTTTAGACAACCTTATTCTAAAACTTGGGTGGAAGTTTTCTACTACTAATGTAAATTTTTATTCCTTTATAATTCTGTTTTTTTTTTATTTCTCAACTTTGATGGTCTTCATTGTAAGGTGGTTTTTGTAATGGTCTCCCTCCTTTTTGATTGGGTGTTTGTAGTACCAAATTAATGTTGATTGTATCGGTGTATTATTTGTTTTCTTGGGCTGTGACATTGTGGATCCAACCAACAAGTCTTGTAATACGACTGTATACTCCGTAATATTTGGGAATGGCACATCCAGCTCCCCAACTCACCAGTCCTGCTTGGAACCAGTGCCCTCCTGGTTCTTTGCATACAAGAGGACTACCAGAGTCTCCCTGAAATAAAATAAATCAGTATTGGTATCATAGCATTTTGTTGTAATCACAATAATATTTATTAAGTTCTTAATTACTGATAAACATATGTTTGTACAGCTAAAGAATGTAAGGAACCCCTCCAGCCAGTACATCAAAACCCGGAGTCTGCTCTGAAAGTCTGGTGTTCACTGGAGCCCCTAGTGGTGGGGACAGACTTGACTGCAGACAAACAGAGGGTCGTGAGATGTGCACTGACTGGGGAGAACCCAGGAATAGAGTGTAAAAGCAAACAGAAGAGTGAAATCCAGGCAGGGGTCGAGGGCCGGCATCAGACAACGTATCCAGAGAACAAGCCGAGGTCAGAGGTCACAGGCAATACAACAGGGTCCAGAAACAAGCCAGGGGTCATACACGGGAAATCAGAACTAGAATACAGCACAGGTGCAGAAAACAGGGAACAGGGAGCCTAGCTACACTGGGAGCTATAACTGGCAGTGAGGCTCTGTCCTCATTGCCTTAAGTAGTGAGAGGAACCAATAGGAGCAGAGTGCCAGCGAGACCCCTCCCTGCTGCACTAATCACCAGTAATAGTAATGTAGACTGTGGACCACATAAACTGATAATCATACCCTGTTCCTATATATCTAAACACATTCCAAGTGTAGACTGACTGGCTACACTAACGACACTAGTCAAAATGTTATATTTTTCTGCGCGCATGCGCCCGGCTGTAGGACCGCTGGCTGGGCGCTGCGGCAGGGGAGGCTGAGCGTCACGGTTGTTGCCCAGGCAACCGGGACGTAGATGGCGGAAGTGACGTCCTGGTCGTCATGGAGACGGCCGGGACGCCCGCAAGTGAGCCGCGGCGGCCCATCGGGGAGTCGCGACTCATAACAAAGAGCACATCTTGTTCTATATATACTTCCCTTGTTTCCTGTTGGGTGCAAAGTGCTGTAAAACATTTATAAGTGTCTTTTCTCCCTAATCCTACTAATTTACATGTGTAATAAGGCTGAATTGTAGCAAATCAATCTTTTGAGTTAAAGATTTCCAGCTGCAAAACTTCTGGGAAACCCAAGCGGTAGTGTGGATGGCATGACTACTATGGATACATATTCAAGGACTAGGTGCTATGTTGAAATATAATAGAAATTTGGGGGGCTTGGGAACAGGGAATAGCAATAAAGGATTACTGTAAAAAGCCTTAAATAAGGCGTATGCCCATGTTAAATAATACTAACCTGGCATGCATCTTTAGATCCATCGGGATAACCCGCGCAGAACATTCTTGGAGAAATTTGATAGTGGTAAAGTTCAGAGCAGGTTTCATCAGCAATTAACTTAACATCAATCTTCTGGAGAATGTCACTGGTGGGTCCTAAAAGTCACAATTCAGATTATTATAAAAGTGCAGATAGTTGCTGTAATGATTTGAAAACTGTACACATTGTTTCCCCAAAATAACTATCAAAATACAAATCTCTGCTAAGATCTGAGAGCCTGGTTACCATAAAATACACGTAAGTCATAGGCCATCACACAAAACAGGTTTACCATCAACATTAATTTGAATGGTATTTTGGGTATATAGGTGATCTCTATGTAGACTGATGTAGACTTACCAGGTACAGTGGTCTCCAACTCTGTGTTCTATTATTGCTAAGAGCACAAGGTAAGTATATTTTGTCTGGCACAATTGCAAGACAGGTTACTTTGGTTTTATTTGCCATCGTAGGGACAGCTTGGGGGCACTTACCATCCTCTCTCACTGCCCCCCAGCCTGTCACCCAACACATGGAACCAGTGGGGAAATGGTGGGTGCTGGCAGGTAGACAGATAGGTTGCACATGTTGAGAAGTGAGCGGGACAGGATGGTCCACTTGAACAAGTGCTACATCATAGTCATGGGAATCCTCATCATGGTATGGGTGGAGAATTAACTGTGTGACTTTAAAGGCCATCTCCTTCTGACTACTTCGACTTAGCTGTACCTTCCCAAGGATCACTGTCCAGACCTCAGGAGTAGAGAGGCTGCAATGTGGAGACAATGGAAACAGGTGGAGAGTATTAAAATAAAGGCATTCTGTAGTGCTGTGCAGAGATTATTTGTCATTTACATCAGTCCCTTCCCCATTAAAGCTTACAGTCTAAATTCCCTAACACACACACACACACACACACACACACACGCACACACTAGTGTTAATTTTTGTTAGCAGCCTATTAACCTACAAGTATGTATTTGGAGTGTAGGAGCAAACCGGAGCACCTAGAGGAAAGACACGCAAACATGGAGAGAACATACAAACTCCACACAGATAAGGCCATGTTCAGGAATAGAACTCATGACCCCAGTGATGTGAGGCAATGGTGCTAACCACTTAGTAGTCATGTTGCCCCATAGTAGAGGATCTTTACAAATATCTGTAATCTATGACATGAACAGCTCGCAATCAAACAATCAAGGAAGTCTTTTGTTCCATCCTAAATTTGCCTGTCTTGGTCTTTGAGCTTGCGCTGGAGCATAGCGTCCTGCAAACCCTCCAAAAAGATAGCAACCCCTGAGGGATGGGGTTGTACATGTCCACCATTATGCATTTCCACCACCAAGGTAAAGAAACACTCTTACTAGCTCTTCACCCAACCAGATCAAGTTAGGTAGAAGCTGTCAATTCTATCTGGATCTTGCTCCTTCCACCATAGCATAACTGTAGGCATTGTAACCGCTTATCAACCACCAACGTAAACAGTGTCCAGGATCACTGGGTGTTTCCTTTCTGGCTGACTCAGAGTAATGGGCTGAAGTACTTCTACTGTACCTTCTGACACCAGTAGTCCTCAAACTCCTGCTTCATTGTGGTGGACCGTTAGAACACCTTTGCCTGAAGTCTACCAGCCCTAACTAACTCTACCTAATCCTGGGGATGATTCCTACATCAAACCAGTCTTTATTTAAGCATCACAACTTAATGACTCCTTTTCCTGGAAAGACAATAGCACTCACTACAGACTTATGTTCTAACATGTTTGTGTGTTTTTGTTCAGGGCATAACCTGGACTACCTCTATTTCTACAGCTTTGTTTTTGTTGTTAGTGATACATTCTGCATCTTTGTCTGTCATATATGTATTCAAAAGATGCAGCTCTCATTACATTCTCTAATTATCTCCCCACCTGCTCCTGTTTCTCTTCCCCTTTCCACTTTCCTCTTTCTCATCAGAAATTTAACATATGTAAACTGTAAAAGACGTACAGTCAAGTCCATAAATATTGGGACATCGACACAATTCTCATATTATGGGCTCTATACACCACCACAATGGATTTGAAATGAAACTAACAAGATGTGCTTTAACTGCAGACTTTCAGCTTTAATTTGAGGGTATTTACATCCAAATCAGGTGAACAGTGTAGGAATTACAATAGTTTCTATATGTGCCTCCCACTTTTTAAGGGACCAAAAGTAATGGGACAAACTAAACAATCCTACATCAAACTTTCACTTTTTAATACTTTGTTGCAAATCCTTTGCAGTCAATTACAGCCTGAAGTCTGGAAAGCATAGACATCACCAGACGCTGGGTTTCATCCTGGTGATGCTCTGCCAGGCCTCTACTGCAAATGTCTTCAGTTCCTGCTTGCTCTTGGGGCATTTTCCCTTCAGTTTTGTCTTCATCAAGTGAAATGCATGCATGCTAAACAGTGATGATGATGATCATGCACTCATCTGTTAGGTGACCATTTTTTATTTGTATAGAGTGTATTGAAATGTACACCAGATATTTGTTCATTTATCTTGATCTCAGATCTACCCATTGCTTCTTTTCCCCCTTCTACTTGCTCTCTTGTCATTTCTCCCTGTACATGTCCCTGTTCTTCCCCCTTCCTTCCCTTGCTGCTTTTCTTCCTCCTCTTTCTCCCTCTTATTACTATTGTCGTTGTCTCCTTTCACTGTCTCACTATTCCTAAAACTTCCCCTCCTTTATATAAATTAAGGATGCATCATACAATTTAGTCCTCAAACTATTCTGGCCTATTCTGGCCTTCTGTGCCATCCAGTGCCCCTTTACTATTTACCTACCCAGTACATGTTAAATGTATGGTAAATATTTATTTCACGAGTCTTAATAGCCTAGCCAAATGAAAGTTTGCTTGCCAAGAATAAGCAAAACTCAAGCCAATATAGTGTTTTTATAGGAGACTCACTACACCCAAGAAAATGAGCATAAATATTGGCATGCCCAAGAGTCTCAACAGTAACTAGCTACAAATTCCACCAAACACAGAGAAGTGGCTATGTGCACAGAGGATGAAATTTGATTTGCTTCCATCCCAGAAAGACTAGCATTAGTTTATACATGAATTACTAGAATCTCTAAATTTTACAAAGATTTTTTTATTTGGATACATACAGACAAGATTATTTGCTTGTACCTGGTGACTTTCATACTTAAGAAGATGCTGCTGTGGACATATCCCACTCTACTAAATCTCCTACCCTCAATGGTCCCAAAGCTGTATGCAAGCTTGCCAAAGCTGACACTCTACTTAACTCTTGGGGGACCTCCACCAACTACCAAATACACCTCTACATTACTGCAAGATCTCCCACCAGATCATAAAGCTTCGGCTAGCTGAGCCTTGGCTATATTAGCTTATAACAGCTCTTTTTTAGTCTCTGGCAGCAGAGATTAGTTGCAGGACAGTGAACTAGTTTCTAGCAGCCTGTCTTATTGGCTGATAGTGTTATGTTCTCTACCCTCCACTGAACTCCAATTGGCTGCTTGAGTTCAGAGAAGAGGAGATAACGTTGCTTATCAGCCAGTAGACTGGTTCAATGACCCAGCGGAAGTACTCTGAAATGCAGGCCTTTCTGTTGGCTGAGGATTCCAACCAAATAAAGGATACCTGTTCTACTGTACACTGGCTATCAACAGTGGCGCACGCAGGGGGTTCCCCAGAAACCCCTCCCCTCCGGGAACCAATGGTACTCCACAGCAGCCGCGGCGCTGTCAAAGAAGCGTCCGCGGCAGTGCTGTATTGTAGTATAATACAGCACTGCCGCGAATGCTTCTTGACAGCGCCGCGGCTGCTGTAGAATTCAGACTCGCTGAAATGGAGCTGCTCAGAGGAGATGCGCAGCAGCTCTCTCTCGCTCTATTATTTTTTTTCCCGGGGGGGGGCAGAAACCCCCCCTTCTAAATCCTGCGTTCGCCTCTGATCAAGGAGTGACCTATACAGTATTTTATATTGGTAACTCAGGAAATGGATTTATTGTCTTCTGGTCACTAGTGAGCATACTCTGCTGTACACTAGGTTTACCAGGGAATGGGCTATGTTGTATATTGGGCCACCAAGGAATGAGCCTTTTGTTAAATGGTCTAACAGGGAATGTGCTTTTTGTACACTGGGTCACCAGGGAATTGGCTCTGTTGTACACATTGCCACCAAATAATTGGCTCTGTATTGTATATTATACATAGGGCTATGAACTCTGTATTGTGTAAGACACAAGGCAGGGAGCTCAGCATTTTACATTAGACATCAGAGAATGGGGCTAAATTGCAAACTAGTCCTTGGAGAAAGTGGGGAGAGGTGGCATTTTGCACAAGGTTTTCCTTTCCAGCTTCAAAGCACTAACCTTAGGTGCACCTCCTTACATATAAATCAGTTTCAAAAGTGAAACATTTTTATAATTTAATACAGGGGCACAGCTTAATCTCTAGTGTACACTATGAGCCAGACATCTCTAACCTGCCTATACCTTATTCAATCCCCAGGGTTTAATGCAACTTTGTACTATATATTGGGAAATGGAAACTACATATGAGTAGGCCTTCCAACATTCCATTTTTTCAATTTTGCACCTTGCCAGGAACAGTACCTGGTAGAGATGTGCACTGATCCCATGTTTTGGTTTTGGATGTGGTTTTGCTTCTGGATTTAATAAAAAATTGAGAAAAATAGGTAAAATGATGTGATTTTGATCTGTTTTTGAGCTGTTGCTCCTATATTACTATTTATAACATTAACATTAATTTCCAGTCATTTCCAGTCTATTTTCTAATGATCTCTTCACAACTTTCCACATTTTCACCAATTTTGGCCAAAGTTTGCAGCGAGCTGGCTGGATAAAATTAGTGACAGAGTAGTGGCAAAAATACATGGCAGTTTAATAATCATTTCTCATGTCTTAACAAACAAATTTTATATTTTTTGGAGGGGTTGTGCTGCTCAGAGTTTGAAAAAAGAACACCCTGCTGAACACCCTGTTTTTTGCCCACTTAATTGCCTTGACAAAATTTGCTACAAGTATAACAGCAAAAACACTTTAGATTTTAGAAGAAAGAATTATATTGTTTTTTTTTTTTTTTGGGGGGGGGGGGGGTGGCCGCTGCTCACATTCAACCACAACACTCTGTTTTTTGCACACTTAATAAAGGTGTCACTGACTACTCCTAACAAAATTACTTTGAAAAAGAGAAAAAAGTTTAGATTATAGAAGAAAGATAAATATTGTTTTTGGGGAGGTCCTGCTACACTGCTGCTCCCACTCACAACACAACAACCATTTTTTGCACACATAATAAAGAGTCCGCTCAGATTTTCTCTCACCAAATATAAAATTACTTTGACTAGAAAAGCGAAAAGATTTTAAAATAAATAATATTTTTTTTGGTGGATGCAGCTCACAGTTAAATCCGATCCTTGCCTGCTTCATAAAGATGCCACTAAAACTGACCCTCACAAGATTGGTTCTTTCACTAGAAAAACTTTGGATTTTAAATGAAATAAATCTAATACTTTTTTGGGGTGTGCTGCTCAGTCCTACAGCAACAGCAGCCTATTATACTCCACTAAATAGAATTAAAAAAACTATACTAGTTCCGAATAATGCCCCACTAAATAGAAATACTAGTTCAGAAAGATGTTCATATAATATACAGTATATAGTACATTATATATTATTCTAGCTGACTGATCGCTACAAAGATAAACTGCATTAAAAATAATCACAGCTATCAGTAAAATTCCCCATTTCACCCTGTCTAATGCTATATTAGGAGCACAACCTGCAAGCCCCCTTCCGCCCTACACGCTGTCTGTTCTAAAATGACAGATGAGCATATATATATATATATATATATATATATATGTAAGATATCAATCCAAAACTTAAGATTTTTAATTTTTGCTTCCCTGGGAATGATGTTTTATCTCTTTTTCAGAGACGATTTTGGCACGAAAAATTGAGTTGTGATTTGTTTATACTCGGATCCACAAATCTCTGATCTGTCGGATTTCTCCGAATCCAAACCTCTCATTTCTAGAACCTGGTAATGTCTGCACCCCAACTTGATTGTCCACCATTTTCGCATGCAGAAATAATGTCTTAAATAAGCAAAAGAGTATTTTACTCTCTTCACCACTTGTATTACCTTTCTGGAGTAAAGCAGTGTGCTGCAGTCAGGATCCACCTATCTGCCACTAAAGTGCCTCCACAAATATGTGACCCCCGCACCTGTAGACTGGCCTGCCACGGCCACTCCCCCTCTTGTGCCTGAGTTCCTCCAGCAAGACGACTTTCAAGGGCTTGCACACCACAGCCTGTGGGGGGAATAAGGAGGTGAACTTCCCATTGGACAAATGAATGAAGTTGTCATCTCTCATCTCTAACACTGTCTGTCTGTCACCATCTAATATTTGAACACTCTGTTGTTGCACATTTATACCTTAAGTTTTGAGCCCTTTTGTGTGTTCCACACTCAGAAAGACTTTTGGATATAAATTAGCATAAATACACAGAAAAGGATGTATAATAAAGTCTAGTTACATGTGTATGTTGAGTGAGACAGACCTTAAGATGAATCCAATTAAAAAAACAGCAATATTTAAGAAAGGCATAGATTGGGCGTACAAGTGTCTCTACCTATGCTAAATATAAGCATTCAGCTTGACAGTGTTAGTAGTAAATGTTAAAGTTCCATTACCCTACACAAGAGAAAATAGTGTTAATATTTGTTAATGTTACTAATAAATGTGAAAGTCAAATTTTCTATATAAAATGTAATGCAAAACTCACATTTATTGTTTACTGCTTTAAAAATCCAATGTAAATCTTTCCTACACTAGTCCAAATGGAAATGACAATTAAATAAACAGCAATGGCATCATATAATATAGTATCACCGCTAATTAATTAAGTACTATCACCTGGAGAGGTCACTATACAAGAAGCAAGTCAGAAGTGGATAGAATAGCTATTGTCATTATCCTCCTCCTCATCATCATCATCATCATCATGTCCAGTCCGGCTCAAGCACATTTTAACATATGTTGATACTCTAAGGGCTTTTAATTGCGAGTCTCAAATGCGAACGGCAAATTTAAGACACAGTAGAGTTTACAGTTTGAATTTAAAAAAACGTTAAAATATTTTTTTTATGTAAATAGTGCTTAAAGATGAAAATATTTAAAAACATCAATTTTATCGCAAACTTCAAATGCCTTCAGCGAACTGAAAACATTTTTGCACAAATTGGAATCAGGGTCCAATGGCGTTTGTACCGTGAACATGTTCATGGCCATGAAACTGGTGAAATTACTGCTTCACCGGCCACACACATGAGAGACCGGTTCACCCAGATTGGGCTTTCAGTTCCACTTGTTAAAAAAATGAATAAATAAAAATATAGTTAAAGATGGATTAAAAATATTTTTGGAAAAAAATTAAAACACTTTTCATCATTGAAAAAATGCTTTATTCAAATAATAAAGCATTTTTTCAGTGATTTTTTTTCTATTATCGTTATTCTGCTATGACGATAACAGTACAAGTACGTATTCCACATCAATGCTTGTTAATCAGGCAAAGCATGGGGAAGCTATCACCGGCAAAACCCAGTGAATCTATTGCTGGCAGACGTTACCGCCAGTGATAGCAGCGCTATCGTTGTCAGCATCCCCTTACTATATAGGGCGAAACCCTACTGACAACGAAAACATCACTTTGAAAAATATGTCCCTTAGTCTTTTGATCTTATGATATTCTTAAATAAAGTCCAATTGAAAAGCAGGATAGTGACTTCTCTATTGGAATTCAGGTGAGATTGAGCCTATTTTATAAAATAGCTTTATATTATATTGTTCTGTTATTGTTCTGATCTACTAATCCTATTTTTTTTTTTACCATAATGTTCTATATTTCATCCTTCTCACTATACAATAGTACTGTATGTTTTTTTCTTGGCAGTATAATAATTATTTTATTATATTTTTCAGCTCCACAGTTTCCTATCAAGCTATTCCCACCTCTGTCTTACTTCTCAGCTCGTTCCAAGCCCTCCTTTTGTCCCCTTGTCAATAAGCAATCCAGCCACTCCTCAGCAGCGTTCTGTCATTGTGTCATTCTCCAATACCATCTTTGTTGCATCTAATGAGGTTTATCATTTGGGAGGGTGGGAATCTAGTTCAGATCTCACCGCAGTTCTTTTCATCGGAGCCGTCCGCACAGTCAGTAATGGAGTCACATTCTGGGTTTATCTTCTTCACGCAGCTCCCATCTGCACATTTATAGTTGAAGGCACCACAGGGAACAGCTATGTGAGCAGTCAAAAGAAAACTAAATGTTAAAGTGTCATTTTTAACTCAAGCCCACTAACATAGTCAGAGTGATTGTGTTTAAACAGCAGGTAGAATTTAATGGCTGGAAGTACATTGGAGCCAGGTCACCAACCCTGCATGACTGCCCTTCAAATCTCTGGGGCTTATTCTTGTGTCAGTCTGTGCAGTGTTTACTATGCCTTAACTAAGCGCATTCTGTAAATTGTCATCAGAGCCATATCACCTATAGAATAAGGAAATGTGACCCCATCTAATCAGTTATCACCCATTTGAAAGCCAAGGACAAAGTGACCAAGAGACCATTTCCCGAACAAGGTGACTATTTCCCCGGACAAGGTTGGATGTAGAACCTTTGTTTCATATAGAGCTGTGTTTGATACTACACAGTTTTACAGACACATCGCTACAGTCCGCTATTGGCGGACCTTGCCCCTTCCACTGTCTATGGCTTCCTTCCAGCCTCGATTCTTCTGCTCAAATCAAGACCACCCCCCTGTCACATGCAGCCCGATTCTCACTAAAGTAGTCATACATTTGGACAGGTCACTGGCTCCCAGAAGATCAGCAAAGCTATCTCCAGCCATCTACTGATTTACTCTGTGCTGCCCTGAACACTCCATTCATCTGATTGGTTGTTCTATCTCCGCCCACTTTATAACAAGATATCCCAGAGAAGCAAATGAATGTTAAATACCAGACCCTCATCAAATGCACCTTACAATTACACTAATGCTTGAAACTTTAGAAAATAATAGTATTTGAATTATTCATTGGTTTATTCCATGAAAGGTAAACAGAAAATGTAATGTAACTGTTATTGGATTGCAGGATACACACCGCAGTTTGAAATGAGATTATGAAGCAGGAAAATAAAGTTATAACATGAAAAATTGTGAAATGAATGTGCTAAGGTTATTAGGGGTAGTTCCAGCTGGCCCTAAAACTACAGAAGGCACACTGACGTATTTCATATAGCAAAAAGACAAGGGGCAAGTGTCTCTATATTGTGTGTATTTATTATTTGATCCCAACCACAAAAATAAACTAGATATATAATAAGTAATATTTATAATAACAATAATAAAACTAGAGATGCTCACTGACCCCCGTGAACCGGTTTTGGATCTCGGTTAGCTTCCTTTATGTGTTTTGGTTTTGGTTTTGGATTTTTTAGGAAAAATTCTAAAATATGCTAAAATCACATATTTTTGCTCTTTTTTTGTTCCTACACTATTATTAACCTCAATAACACTAATTTCAAGCAATTTGCAGTCAATTTTGACCACCTCACAGATCTCAATATTATTTACATACACTTTTGGACAAATACTGCAGCGACCTGGCTGGATGGTAAGCAACAGAGCAATGACACAAACACACAGCAGTTCCTACCACATCTAGGACACATTGACACACAGCAGTGGCAGAAAAGAAAAAAATGGGGTTCCACCCACCCTCCCAACCCCCCTCTATATTGGATTTTAAAAAGGAATTCAAAACTCGCGAGATCCGATGATGTAACAATGACGTTTTGCCTTGTTTTCGATTCCGAGGGTGCACGAGAGTACCGAGCCAAGCTGGCTTGGTACTCTCGTGCACCCTCAGATTTGGGTGTGTTCGGTTCTTGAGGAACCGAGCCTGAGCATCTCTAAATATATCTGAGACTGGAGGACTAAAAATGATCAGTATTGCTGCTAATTTGTAACGTGTCCCATGTCACTCATTCAGTGTTTTAGGCAACCCCTAACCATTGACACCCTAGGAAACCTCCTAGGTTCACCTAGTGATCATGCTGGCTCTGCTAGTGAGAGTAGTATAGGTAGGAGTGGGATTTTAGAGAGCATTTAATGATTGCAAGGCTGTGATAGAGTCTGATCGGACATGGTAGAGAATATCACAAGTAAGTAGAGGCCAGAGAGGGAGAAGTCTAGTAGGCGGGAGTTAGAGGTGGATCTCAGAGGCTGATCTAAGAGGACGTGATATTTTAAGATGAGGTTTGAAATGTATGAAAGGTGGTATTAAGAGGAAGAGGAAATACAATAGAAAAGTCACCTTTTTGGCACTGCTCCTCATCTGTGCTGTTTACACAGTCCTTCTTACCATCACAGATCTGTGTGGCAGGAATGCACTGGCCTCCAGGGCACTGGAACTCAGCAGGGCACACTACAGTAAACAAATAAAAAGTCATATATTACACACAGATGATAATGTTAATGTACAAAGTGTGCAAGTTGTGGGTAAAATAACTCTGGTTAACATAAACACAGTGTTTGCAAATAAGTGCTGCATGAATTGGGGCAGTTCTACTCACCACAGTTTCTCTCATCCAACCCATTGCGGCAGTCCTTAACTCCGTCACATAATGGAACGCACATACCATCTTGTATGCATAGAAACTCCCCGGGACAGGCTGCAGAGAGATACAGGTACACAAACTGTGGACACTTGTAGAGGCCGTGACAAAGGAAACAGTATCTTAAAAAATTGTTCATGTATGTGATTATTATAACTTAGTGGTCATTAATGCAACTCACGGTCTGATCGATTGTAGAGGCTGTAGGAGGCTTGTATCCCCGGTCCAGTCAGTGCTCGGATACAAGAAAAGGTTGCAGTGATGGTATCTGAGATGCCTTCAATTCTCTCAGTGTAAGGTCTAAGCACCCGTAACCCACACATCCTGGAGGAAGCAATGAGAGGAAGGTTAAAAACAAAACGGTATAGCTGCTGTAGTTTTACTTGCAGCAACATTTCTGCTGAATAGATGATATTGCTGGACCAAGTTGTTGTGAATCGTTTTTACGATTACCACCATAACGACAATTAAAAGCCGAATCTGTAAAAAAAACGATTTCAAGAAAAGTAAACTTACCTGCATACCGGCTTTGGAGATGTCCGATCGGGGCAGGACGCTGACCTGAAGTGACTCTGACTACTGAGGTGTCCGTCACTCCACTTTAATGTCATTGCGACTTCTATCCCTTTTAATTTAAAGCAGCAATGTCTGGTTAAGTGTTTAAACACTTAGGGGGGTATTCAATTGTTCGGCTTGACGGCCGAAAAACTCGCGCTCTAAAACTATTACCGTTAATATGGTAAAATTGCGCTCAAAAACCGTTCATACGGTAATTTACTCGCTGAATTTCAGCCCGCAGCGAGTAATTACCGTATCAACGGTAATAGTTTCAGAGCGCGAGTTTTTCGGCCGTCAAGCCGAACAATTGAATACCCCCCTTAACCTGCGGAGTTTGACACTGCCGCTTTAAATTAAAAGGGATAGAAGTTGCAATGATGTTAAAGTCTACTGACGGACACCTCAGTAGTTGGAGTCACTTGAGGTCAGCGTCCTGCGCCGATCGGACATCTCCAACATCGGTATGCAGGTAAGTCTGCTTCTCTTTAAATAGTTTTTTTTACAGATTTGGCTTTTAATTGGAGGAGTCCTTGGTGTCGGAATATTCACTATCGATCACCCGTACCCAACCCGTTTTGAATATAGAAGTACTCTTAAATGCACATGTGCACATTTTTAATTCAATCTTGGGGGTCTATTTATGACCCCAGTGCGGTACGCTCAATATGTACCGCCGCAAATCGCAGCAGTACATAAAGAAGCACGGCTGCAAATTACTATGCCGGGGCTGCTCTGGGAACCCCAACTTCACCCCCCTCCTCAACTAAATGTTTTCCCTCTTTACTGATTTTGGCTCTTCACCGCTACTTATAGCATGCATGCAGAAGAACCTGGATCTTTCCTGATCAACTCAAGCACCTAGATATTGACTGTCCAACCCAGGTTTTTTCAACACAAACATACCAGTTCTAGGTTTTCTGAACACAAAAATGCCTAGCTCTTGCTGGATCCAATATTTGAAATGCCAGCATCTAAGTGAATCTAGGTGTTCTGAAATCAAAAGTTCCCCGACATTTCTAGCTCAGCGTATTTTGCATTCAAACAAACTTGGTCCTGCTAAATTCAGGTTTTTGAGGTCAGAAACACCTAGAGCTGCACACGTATTCTTTCTGAAAACATTGATTTAATAGATTGAGAGTAGTTTATATTAAAAGTACTTTGTTCTGGCTTTCCCACATTATTATTTCGTTTATTTTCTGATTTTGAGCGGATCGTACGCAAAAAATCACTCTGCGCATGCCCAGAACCAGAACACACGCCAGTAAACACAGCCATGCTCCGTCTTCATCTGCATAAGACACTTGCTGCAGCCAGGGGCGGATCTAGAAAACTACTCTACCCGGGGCGATTTAGGGGGGGGGGGATTTAGGCCCCGCCCCTTTCTAACAGTTTAGGCTGCCGACGGCTGCACAGTATGTGCAGGTCCGTCCAGCCAGGGACAGTGTGCTGCCCGGCTGCTCTGATTGTGTTTTAAACACAATCAGAGCAGCCGGGCAGAACACTGTCCCTGCCTGTCACGGCTGGACGGACCTGCACATACTGTGCAGCCGTCGGCAGCAAGTGTCTGCTAGGGGGGGCGATCGCCCCGATCGCCCCCCCCCCCCCCCCTGGATCCGCCACTGGCTGCAGCCTATGATTTCAGGGAGGCAACGGGGCAGGGAAGTTGAGATTGGCTGTAGGCGATTTACAGTATGAACGTGCCAAACTCAAGCACACGCAGCCACATATGAATCAAGCTCTGGGCATCTCAAAGTTACTTGTCTTTCTGCCATATCTCTTGGTCCAGCTACAGGGCTCATCTTGATCAGAGGTGATGACAGTCTTGTATGCATAATAAAACATGTGTTTGCAAAGAGGAGCAACTGTAAAAATGTATTATATGTTCAATAGACATTAAGAACATCCTAATAAATGTATTTTCATGGGGAAAAAATAAAGAAACCCCCACGCCTTTTTTTTAACGGTTTTGTCATTAATGCCTATATTATAAACAGGTGACATTAATTGAAGTTTTCTTTTGTGAATTTATATTCCACATAAGCATTGGTTTTGTGTAGTACAGTAGAGGAGACCAACACCCGAATCCATCAGTGTACGTATCTTCAGCTCTCTTCCTTGTTGAATTTGGGCGTTCGCAGACAAACGCACATTGCGTTTAGTATGCGAGCCTTGATGAATCAGACCCATCATGTGTTGGTATTTATGTGTTTGTATTTGATGTATGTAGTGTAGGACACCCCAAGAAGAAGATTTATAAACGCTAATTTCACTAATTTCACCCCAAAACCACCTCAGTAAGGTGCGCACTTTAACAAATCAAATAAAGAGCAATAGTTTTACTGGACCTGTGTTATCTTGCCATGCATTTCTGAGACAGTGTAATACACACACACACACACACACACACACACACACACACACACACACACACACACATTATATGGACAAAAGTATTTGGCCACACCTGTTCATTATTGAATTGAGGTTGTTCAGACCTGTTGCCATAGGTGTATAAAATCAAGCACATAGCCATGCAGTCTCCATTTGCAAACATTTGTGATACAAAGTGGGTCGTTCTGAAGAGCTCAGTGACTTCAAGCGTGGTACTGTGATAGGATGCCACCTTTGCAATAGGACGATTCGTGAAATTTCATCCTTGCTGGATATTCCACGGTCAACTGTAAGTGATATTATTAGAAAGTGGAAGCGTTTAGGAACAACAGCAACTGAGCCACGAAGCGGAAGACCACGTAAAATCACAGAGCGGGTCAACGACTGCTAAGGGCATGGTGCGTAAAAGTCGCCAACGCCCTGCTGATTCCATAGCTGAAGAGTTTCGAACTTCCACTGGCATTAATGTAAGCACAAAAACTGTGCAGCGAGAGCTTAATTTAATGGGTTTCTATGGCTGAGCAGCTGCATGCAAGTCTCACATCACCAAGACCAATGCCAAGCGTTAGATGGAGTGGTGTAAAGCACACTAACACTGGACTGCTGAGCAGTGGAGACGTGTTCTGTGGAGAGACGAATCACGCTTCTCTGTTTAGCAGTCAGATGGGCGACTCTGGGTTTGGAGGATGCCGGGAGAACGGTACCTGCCTGACTGCATTATGCCAACTGTGAAGTTTGGTGGAGGAGGGATAATGGTATGGGACTGTTTTTCAGGGTTTGGGCTAGGCTCCTTATCTCTAGTGAAGGTCAATCTTAATGCTTCAGGATACCAAGTCATCTTGGACAATGTTATGCTTCAAACTTTGTGACAACAGTTTGGGAAAGGCCATTTTCTATTCCAACATGACTCTACCCCAGTGCACAAAGCAAGGACTACAAAGACATGGTTTGATGAGTTGGTTGCAGAAGACTTGACTGGCCCGCACAGAGCCTTGAACTCAACCCCATCGAACACCTTTGGGATGAACTGGAACGAAGATTGTGAGCCAGGCCTTCTCATCCAACATCAGTGTCTAACCTCATAAATGCTCTACAGAATGAGTGGGCACAAATTCCCCTAGAAACACTCCAACTTGTTATGTAAAGCCTCTTCCTAGAAAAGTGGAAGAAGCTGCTATCGCTGCAAAATGGGGACCAACTCCATATTATATATTATAAGTCTATGTACTTTCTATGGTCAAGCGTCCGAATACTTTATATGGTCAAGCGTACGAATACTTTTGTGCATATATAGTGTGTGTGTGTGGGTATATATATATATATGTTCTTAAAAGTCTCCAGTGACATTGTACTGTGCCATAGATCACACAGAAACAGGAGAGGTGGCAGTGTTCTTGCCAGTCTACAGTCTACGTGCCATTGCTCATTGTCAGTGCTGAAACAGAAATTATAGGACTGGCAGTGTTCTTAAAAGTCTCCAGTCACATTGCTCTGTGCCATCAATATGGATGTTGGATGATTATTTTAATGACAGCATTGAAATAGACATGTCAGACAGTCCCTTTACATAGTGGGAGGAAAAAAAATACAATTTGGAGACCCATGTACAAACTTGCTTTGCAATACCTAAGCTGCCCACCCTCCAGTGTGTGCTCAGAATCAGCGATCAGCGTAGGAGGCTACTTCCTACAAATGTTGAAAAGATGATGTACATCAAAATGAACTACAAATTCCACAAGAAATGCCTTTACCGCCAATTACATCAAAATACAGACACTTCTTTAATGGTGGATTCCAGCGGGGATGAATTAATATTGTGTGAGGATGATGAACACACTGATGAGGATGAGGGTAAGGATGATGACGACAGCACTGTTATCTTAGCTGCCCAAACAAACAAGCACTTCAGCCACAAAACTGGCACTCCTTATCATTGAAGTGCTTGGTTTGTCAAACTGTACATGTCCTTTTCAATACCTTACATAAGGGTGTGTGTGAAAATTCCATCTTGCACCACTTTTCTTTTCTGCCACTGCTGTGTGGCAATGTTTCCTAGATGTGCTATGAACTGCCGTGTGTTTGTGTAGTTGCTCTGTTGCATAGCATCCAGCTAGCTCGCTGCAGTCTTTGTCCGAAAGTATATGAAAATAATTTTGGGATCTGTGAGATTGTCAAAATTGACTTGAAATGACTGCAAATTAGTGTCATTGATGTTAATAATAATGTAGGAACAAAAAAAAGAGCAAAATTATGTGATTTTAGCTTATTTTAGCAATTTTTCTAAAAAATACAGATCCAAAACCAAACCCAAAACTTGCAAGGTTGGTTTTGCCAAAACCAAAACCAAAACACGGGGTTAGTAAACATCTCTAATACATATATATCATAGGTTAATCCTAATGTAGATTATTGTTAGAGAGATGTTATTTGTTAGAATAAAGGAGTATAGGGATATATAGTTAGCTAAATATCCTAGTTTGGGTGTATGCCCCTCTCTCCCCTCCTTGTCTGTAGTCTATGTTTTCCTCTCTCCCCCTCCTGTGTTTTGTCTGTGCCCCTTCATCAGCCTTACATGTTCTTGACTTTTTGCCCCCTCTCTCCCATTACTGGTCACTGTCTGTGGTCTATGACTTTTTCCCTTCCCCTCCTGTATTTGTCTCTGATTCCCTATCTCCCACTAGTGTTTATTGTCTGTATCCCCTTCAGCCGAGAATGTAACTTTATTTGTGTCCCCTGCCCTGTATCTTGAGCCACCAGGTCTCTCTTTCCTTTACACTCCCCATCTGGAAGAGAGAGGTAGTTGTTCCTGTTCACGTGTGTCAGCGCTAGCATAGGAATTGTGATGCAATAGGAGAAATGCAATAGTTATGCAGCCATACCTTCGGTTGTGGATGATCCACTGTCCTTGCATGCAAGGGGCAAATGTATACTGTCCAGACAACATGTAGCCTTCAAACCTCAGAGCGACACCATAATCAGGAGACGGGACCTGACATAGCACGTGGAGACAATGTAACACCAGAAATACACTAATGGTCATTTACAAAAGAACAAATCTAGGCCAACAGCGTAAACAACATTTTGTGATGTAATGTGCTCTTTTTTGAATTAATATTTTTACAGTAAGTGGATAGATTAGTGGATGATGGCAAAACAAATTGGTGGATCGTGGCAGTATAAAATGGAGCATTTTCTGATGGAAAAGTAGGGTTAGCTGCGGCATTGCTGAATATGAGCTAGGTGCACGTGAGTTTCAGCTATTGCATAATCATACATAGTTTTCATTTTGCAGGACAAGAAGACATTTATAAAAGTTTCAAAACTGGAGTTGGTACATTTATGGGGCAAATCCTGATTATCGATGGGGGGGTGGGGTGCCGCAAAGCCTTTTAGCCTTTTTCTTCCCACAAAGGGAATTCATTTCTATGCGTTCTCATAGGTGGCCAAAAGCTGGGCCTCTATCTATACTTTCCATGTGCATTTTATACAGTAAAGTTATTTTTTTATGTGTCCCTTCTACTAATGACATTTCTATCAATGTAATTAAAGCTTTAAAATTTGCAATAGTGAGGCTAGTAATATGCAGTCCTAGGGGGGCTCACATAATATATGGTATTGGCTCTCCGCTCATCTTTTCCACACATCTCTATGTTATTAAAGGGAAAATGAGCAAGGATTTGAGAGAAAATATTGAGGTGTCTCTCAGGGGCGGATCTAGAAAAATGCTGTACCCGGGGCGATTTAGGGGGGGGGGGGCGATTTAGGCCCCGCCCCTTTCTAACATCTTAGACTGCCGACGGCTGCACACTATGTGCAGGTCCGTCCAGCCGTGACAGGCAGGGACAGTGTGCTGCCCGGCTGCTCTGATTGTGTTTTAAACACAGTCAGAGCAGCCGGGCAGCACACTGTCCCTGCCTGTCACGGCTGGACGGACCTGCACATACTGTGCAGCCGTCTGCAGCAAGTGTCTGCTAGGGGGGGCGATCGCCTCAATCGCCCCCCCCCCCCCCCCTGGATCCGCCACTGGTGTCTCTGCGGACTGTTCAGGAGACATATCACAGTGCCTCATGGCTAATTGAATTCTTCCCCTAATGTTACCCTCATGATTAATTTGGGACATAAATGAGGCTGTGAAATGCACTATTTCAGATTAATTCATTTCAAGATGGGTGTGTAATACTGCAAATGTACAGTTATTTTCCAGGGGCAGTTCCAAAAACTGGGATGGGTGACACTTATATTTATTCTGGTTAAATTATTATAAACATATAGGTTGCTTTTACCGAGTAACATTTACATTGAGATAAGCGATTTTTATTTTCTGTTAATTTTTCTTTGTGTCCCTCACTTTATCAGCAAAAAATTGGTGTATTACTTTAATAGGATGGGCGTTCCTATTCTTAGCAGCAGAGAATACCAATCTGAGTGATATTTTCCCACCAGAGTCACTGAATTAGTGACATCTGCCTCAAACTCTTAGCTCACTTGGCAGTGGATGATTAATGTGACCATCACCTAGGTATAGCCAATATAATCAATCCCATAAAGGGTATATGGTTGTAACTAGTTGTCAAAGTCCCTTCCAGACACTGGATTATATTATTACACTATTCTCTCAATTGGCTGTGTATTATTTTCTGTGCCAAGCAGGTATTATTTGTTCCATTACTTATTTAAAAAAAAAATTAAAAGGACTGTACTCTCAAACATATTACCAGCTTAATTGTGGCTAGAACAAGAGATTGTGTATGCTAGAGGTAATTTTGTGTTCTCCCACGGCAGGGCCTGATTAAGGGTTCAGGCCGCTCCTGGCTAATAGGTCTTCCTTCACCCCTCCGCGACCACGGCCACCAATGTTTATGTTCCCATGCTTTCAAAACTCAGCTCCACTTGGCTTTTTTAAAGGGTCACGGAAATCTTTGTCACACATTTTGCTTTAATTAAAATCAGAACAGCATAGTGGAATAGAGGCATAAATAAGCAATACCGAGGGTGAAGATATGGAGGTGGAGGGGGCTACTGTGCCTGTTGCCACAACTACTCACTTATCCTCAAGCGCCCGTCCAAGGATCACTCACTGTCTTTTAGCTTTTACCATGTGAATACACCAAGATTGAAACCTTACTACATTTTTCATCCATGTTTTCATTTTACTTTGGAGAACAGCTATTCACTTTTATTTTAAAAATTAATTTCGGTTTATACCTCTGCATATAACGATTTTACATCCCCAAAAATGTTGTGCCCCTGTAAAAGCCTTGCACCCAAGGCTACAGCCTAGTCAACCTATTGGATAACCAGTCCCTGTCCCTCTGTGCAGACTATGAGCAGACTTGGGGAGTTGTGCCTACTACCTCTATGTAACCTCTTTTATCCCCATCATCTCTTGATGACATCACACCTATTGTACTAGGCCACAAGCTATTTTGTTGTGAGAGGAGTATTACTTAATGCCACATGTACTGAATGGCATCAAAACTATTATAGTCATATAAAAAGAATATTTGTATACATTCATCCCTTAATATTTGCAGTAAAATGTTTACAGTAGACTAACAGTAAATATTTAAATGTATTAAAGACCACCTACATAAACAGAAGTCCCCCAGAACTCTTTTAATCCTCAAGTTACAGGTGTCGATAGGAGCCTTTGTGCTCAAGCAGCAAAAACATCCTTCAAGCCTGGCGCTACCTGTATCCCACCAAGTCAGCTGATTCAAAATACAATCACTATTTGCAATGGCGGTCTCAGTCACTTCCCCCTACCATGTCAATCACCTGATATAGGGAATTTAACATGCCGACCAATAGCTATTCATTTTGGTGTATAAAGGACACTGACTGGATGTCACAAGCAGAACTAAATTTAAATGAATGTAGTAAGTTATAGGTACCTATTGGTACATGTAAATAAAAGAGAAAATTAGTTAGGTGGGAGGTCCTGCTAGAATAATTTCTAGTTAGATTATAGAGAATACTATACAAAACTATAGAGTGTCGGCTGTAGCTTTCAAAGAGAAACTTTAGAAGACAAAAACCTGTGTCATGTAAAAGGATGATGATCACGATATTTTAGTGAACACTACTTTTGCCATTTACAGATACACATACACACCAGCAGAAATAATGGTCCTGAGTCATTACGGAGAGCAAAGCAAAAAAATGAATAACTTTGCACCTGGGCAAAACCATGTCGCATTGGAGGCGGAGGTAAATTTAAAATATGGGGACAGATTTAAAGTTGTGGTAGGGCATTTCCTAGATCAACTTTACATTTCAGTGTAAAAATAAAGCTATCAAGTATTTGTGTGCTAGATGACAAAACAGCTACTATTTAGCTTATGTGTAAAATAATAAACTAATTTTCACCCCTTGCTTTGTAACATGGTTTGTCTCGGATCAAATTTACTCCATTTTTTGCCTTACTCTCCTTAATGGCTCAGGCCCAATGTCTTTGAAATTGATACTCAAATATTAACGTCTATTTTTATATGACCTTTTAGAGGCCCTGTACTCACTGTGATGTTCCAGGTGCATTGTGAATATGGTGGATAGTAACTAGGGTAATATGGTGTCCTCAGGTGACCCTGGACATGGAATCCTTCCTTCAACACAATGCTCTCCTTGCAGGCTGGTAATAGAAATAACTGGATTAATTTCTCATTACAAAAATGCATACTGAAAACCAACAAACAATCCTTAGTATGTTAGCATTTTCAATCAATTGCATTAGCCTAGAAATACATTTCAAGTTCCACTCCCTGATAAAGACACTATAGACCATCCTGAGATGCATATATACATATGAGGACATCCTAGCAACATATATGTCAATCCATTGAATGTACAGGTATTCACATACACAAGAATATATGTATAGATGTTTTAAAGGATAACTTCAACTTTAGAGGAGATTAAATATTTAACATGCTTAAGGGTCTAATCATTAATAAAATCTTTTCTTCATCACTATGTAACAATAGTTTATATCTGGTGGCTGAGCGATACTCCGCTGCTATGGCAGATGCTATCTAGAGTGGCAGGAAGAGACTTCTCTTTCCAGTTGTCCCGACTCTGCTTAATTTTTATTTTATTGGGGGCAGAGCAAAATCATTATTAATTTTAAAGAGACCTGCACTGAAAAATGTTGTTTATTTAATCAGAACTGGCGATTCATAGTTTAGGAGAGGCTAACCTATTTTGCCAGCAAAAGTTCATCATCAACATTTAAATATATAGCGCCACTGATTCCGCAGCGCTGTACAGAGAACTCATTCACATCAGTCCCTGCTCCATTGGAGCTTACAGTCTGAATTCCCTAACATACACACACACACACACACACACACACACACACACACACAGACAGAGAGAAAGAGACTAGGTTCAATTTTTCTTTGATAGCAGCCAATTAACCTACTAGTATGTTTTTGGAGTGTGGGAGGAAACTGTAGCACCTGGAGGAAACCCACGCAAACACGGGGAGAACATACAAACTCCACACAGATAAGGCCATGGTTGGGAATTGAACTCATGACCCCAGTGCTGTGAGGCAGAAGTGCTAACCACTTAGCCACCATGCTGCCCAAAAGTTGATATTCACCTTTTGATAAATATGACATTTGTTCACTTTTGGTTATTAAATGCCCTATTTGCTTTTTAAGAGGGTTAGCTTATTTTCAATATTTGCAAGATGTTTTTGAATACCAAATGCATTGGATACGGGCTATGGCCCATTCACTTTTATAGTGCATTCAGTACATGCAATTAGCTTTCCCCTGTCTAGTCAAGTTAGACAACAGAAGTGTCTGATTGGTTGCTATGGTTTAGTGCAAATTTTGTACCTACTGTATGCTTACTATTGGTAACCTTAAGGCGAGAAGCTGGGGATGGCAGCCCTGCAATAGTACAGTGTGGTGTAATTAACTGTTTAGTGCCCAACATATGTCAACTCATTACAATTCTTTCCAAGTGCCAAAAGGTCTGCTCCACAGGCTATGTGGATAGCCTAGTAATGGAATTATAGTATTCTATTTAATTTCTGCATATGCACCTTTGCAAAGTGTAGCAAGTCTATCAGGAACTTGTTATTTAGTATTTGTAGATGCAAAGTTGCTATTTAGTATTTGTAGATGCAAGTCTTTTCTCTAGATAAACAACATGTGAATAAACTAGCTGCATATTGTGTGCTGTATTTGGGTATATATAATGCATTATAGAAACTAAATACCAGATGCGCATTCTGAAGGTGTTCCAGAAGTGCCTCAACAATATCTGTGTGACCAGTGTACAAAATTAGCTCTGTATAAATGGCCAACATTGAAAATTTTGCCATGGCAACAGAGCCACAATATGCTGCTTTGTAAAACCTGTTATCAATGCCATTTGTGCAAACTTTTATTTTATTGATTGGTGCAATGAGCACAGTTTACCCCTTTTGTGTATAACATATATATTTGTATGGATACATTTGCCCATTTGCTCCAAAATGTATCTGATCAGATCCTAAAAGTACATACAATATTTGTATGTATGAGTGTGTAGTTACTTATATTTTAGAAGCTGGGCCGTAACTAGGGCTATGCGATAAGGTGCAAGGGGGGCACAGTTTATTAATATTTTAGGTTTATTTAGTTAAAGTTTTCCCTCTCGCCCCAGGAGCTAAATTTTAAGTTAAAGCTCTGGACTTTAGAATAGCTGCATGAAGGCTGCATGTGTCTGACCAGGCAGATCTTAAGGGCCCATTTAACATTGACCGCATTTTATCCCCGTTAAGCTAGGTACACACTACAGAAATTTCGACCAACTTTTTATGCCGAGCGATTTTACATGCGATCGATGGTCCGATCGCTCGGTCCATGGACTGCATACACACTAGCCTTGTTTAGGACGATAAAGGGAAGAGCAGACTTTTTACTGCCATGTTGTCATGAGCAATGACTATAATTTCATACTCACTGTTGTGTATACACACTACACAACGGAAACGAGATTTGAACGAAAATATTAAACGGTACGACCAACCAAATGAGGCGATAATTGTCCATTTGGCCAGACTTTCGACCATCGTGTCACTGCACACACTGACCCGACTTTTGAACGAGCGGTCGTATGTCGGCTGATTGAGCCGATTATTGGACAAAAACAGTGTAGTGTGTACCCAGCTTTACTGAGCATCCCTTATCACCACAACTTGCATCAATAAGAAATTCATGTGACCCATAAAGGTCATAGCAGAACAATTCACCCGATAAGAGACTGTCCCGGCCATGACTTGTGCCACTGAGAGCAAGCGCAAAACAATGAACTTTCGGGTTCTAACCCAGTGTCTTTACTGTGCATGCATGCCATAGGTCAGCTCATGTGCACAGACAGATTATTTAGAGGAGGGAGGAACCTCCACCCTGATGGGGAGGGATCAAAAGATCTCGCTCTAGCGGTGCTATGTGCTAATGCACTGCTAGATATCTCTGAGATCTCCTGTGTTAGGATGGTTAATTAGCCCCAATACTTAGATTTGCCTACAGCATGCGAAAACAGCCATTTCTACATGAGTTAAGGCTTGATAAATATGCCCCTAAGTGTGTCCATGAAAGTATGTAAAAGAAAAACGTTTAGAAAATGTTGTGTCTATTTTTAGCCGTTATAAATATTGAGTGATATGCACTTGGTATATTAATTTATATATGACCTCAAACATTGTCAAATTAGATTTGTCCAGACTGTATGCACTTTGAGTCCCTTTGCCATTAGATGGAGCCGCAAGTTCATGTTGTGCTGGTTTCCAGTGTTACTGATTACATTACAGCAATTACATGTTATCATATTGCAGCACTTTGACTTATTGTCATCAGCAGAGATACCATATAGTAATGTACAAATATTGTATGCTCTGGGTATGAAAATTAATGTAATGTCACACACGCTGTTAAACAGGACTTTTCATGTTCTGTGCTTCCTAATTTCCACCCATTACGTTAGTGTCTAATACAGGAGATCAGTACGTCCATATTTACGATGGTTCAAAGCTTAGCATCTTCTGATGAGAGCAGCTGAGTGGATTAGGGGGTGATACTTGCTAAATGCACCTAGTTATGTGCCCATGTAAAGAAATAAGATTTGGGGGTATATTTTGCTAAACTGTGGGTTTGAAAAAGTGGAGATGTTGCCTATAGCATCCAATCAGATTCTAGCTGTCATTTATTTAGTACATTCTATTTATAATGACAGCTAGAATCTGATTGGTTGCTATAGGCAGCATCCCCACTTTTTCAAACCCGCAGTTTAGTGAATATACCCCTTAGTGTTTCAGAATTAGATTTAAACCTAATTTTGTGTTGCTGGACAAAATATTTAATTGATCTCCAAGGGGTGGGCATGGCACATGCATGCAGAAGGGTGGCAGAGATCAGGTGGCCACCTAAAGTTTCAATGTTATGCAACAAAGATATACTATCAAAACACATTGTATGTACTGTACACATTGAACTCATTGTTATTTATGTAATTAATAAAAAAATATAGAAAAATAAAGTTTTATATTTGAAAATAAATATTTATATAAATTGTGATACTGTTAACAATTATTATTTTAATTTTTTGATCAAATAAAAGTTTTATGCATTCTGAACTTTTATTGTAGATATGTATAAGCGTATACTGCAGTCTGTTCTGTGTATCTATGTGCAGCAAGTACTTTTTAGGCAGAACGTAAGTATATCTACCCAAGACGGGCAGAACTACATTCAAGTTTAAGGCTCATTTTAAAGACGCAACTTACGTGCAAGACATGAATTAGGCCCTCGGTGTTTAAGGTGCCCCTTAAATGTTGGAGCTCTAGGAGGCCGCTTTGGTTCACCTAATGGAAGCTGCCTCTTCTTTGAATCCAGTATACTTTTACTCCATTTCACTTCCATCAACACTATATACAATGTCAGAGTCTCATCTAATATTTTCATTCATCTTCCTCCTACCCGTTTCCCCTCCCTGCCCCTTTCTCACTTTTGATAGGCAGAGGCATCACTGTGAGCATGAATGGATCATAATAGCTGTACATTCCCCGCTTCCAGATAACCAGCATGGTGCTCTCAGAGGACAATACTTCAGACACTGGCTCCTGGCGGCTGCAGCCGTAGTGTCTGTAAGAGAAGAGCAGAGGGGCCAAATATTAGCTTTCCCATTTCACCACAAGTAGCATATATCCCAAACATCCCATAACTAAGGTCTCAAAGGTTGGTTGAAGGGGAAAAGGTCAAAAAAGCAACAAAAATGACAAAACCTCTTTAAAATCATGTAATAATAAAATAATGCAACACTTGCAATGACTCATATGTCTATGAAAATTAAACCCAATAGCTATAACTAGTAACCTCAATTGACAGCAGGGATCTGTGTCTCATATAACAGGTAATTGTACCATCGCTTTTCAAACCCTCTTCTCAGTTTCTTAGAAATATACAGTAATATTCAACAAATGTGATATTTTAACATTTTGGTAGATATTTAACCTGAATGAAACTTGTTAAATTACTTAATGTCGTACAATACTATCATTTTTTTTGTTTTACAATATTATCCTCTTTATAATTACAGTAGGTAGCTTCACAAGGCTTTTCCACAGACATTAGTGGAAATAGTGATACTTTCATCATCATTATCGATATCAACATTTATTTATATAGCGCCAGCAAATTCTGTAGCGCTTTACAATTGGGAACAAACATTAATAAGACAATACTGGGTAATACATACAGTCAGAGAGATAAGAGAACCCTGCTCGCAAGCTTACAATCTATACTTTCAGGCTGTACCATAAAAATAGTATGCTTACATTCATAGCATTTAAATAAAGCATCATAAAATACAAATAGAACCACTGTTTAATAGACCATCTGACACCAGAATTGTAATGTTCATGTTATAACACATTGTTCAGTATTAACCGTATATTCCAATGTCATTCTATTAAAACGTAAAGTATTACAGAAGCCCCTTCTACAGTTTTAGAACATGTCTTAATTTGATGCAGGACAAAAAGCTGAGATTTCAGTCAGTTAATCTGGTGTGACATTACAGACCCCAGGCCTCATTTAGAGTCGGACGCAATGTGCGTCTAAGATGTACATGAAAGAGTAGGAGTGGGAGTGTGCCGCAGCTTGGTAGGGTATTATGAGTGGCATGCAATCCCAGTTGTAATACCCTACTAAGCCGCCACCAGTTCCCACAGCTAGCTAACTACTTGCACCACCTAATTCCTGCTGCACTTTTTCTGTCTTTTTTGACGTGTGTTCCGCCTGCGTCTTGATCCGACTAGGGTAGTTTTTGCGGTAGACACCAATAGTATCTATATTTTTCATGGTCACGCCTACATAACTCCGTGTTCTGCCCTTTCCCTCGTACTGAGACGCAAGCTGTTGCAAGTGTACACTGCGTCTGAAAAGAGGCTGTGTTATTTGGATCAGTACTCCATCCAATGTAGGGGTTAACAACTTCAGTCAGCTCAGCCCAGCCCTCTGAGGCTCTCCTCCTATCACATGTATATACTCCTTCCTGTACCCTCCTCTTTCTTTTAGACTCCGTCCTCCCGCCCCATATCAGTTGTCGCCCAGTTTGGTTGTTGTCTTTACCATGTTTTGCCTTAGAGAGGAGATGGGCCACGGAGAGCTGTCCCCTTAATTAAAGCGGCTTATGTGCTGATCTTGCCTCTTCGGGCAGATCCGGGCTTACCTGGGGGCCCTGACTAAGGCAAAAGAGGGGGTGGAGGGGCTGCATGCCCCAGTATGCACTGGAGGGTACGGATGGGCCCTCCTTTATTTTATTGATAAAGGAGGGCCCAGCAGAAAAAAAAATTTACACCTAGATGCAAAAGCAAAAACGTTTTTGCATGTGGGTACAACAGTAAATGCTTAATCATCCACACGGATCCCAACTAATGGAGCAAACATTACATCCCTGAAGAAACTCATCTTAACCAACAAATCCATATGTTTCTCCATAAAATCAACTATAGGTGTGAGACATCCCAAAAGATCACTTGCACTGCAAGATTGCATATTTGGCTGTTCATAAATGAGCTTTTGTGTGGGCTCAGTTAGAGAAGCCCCTGCCCCCTAATCTGCTGCAGAGTGGTAAGATAGAGCATGATGGATATATGGAGTTAAGTATAAACCCTTCATTTATTTCATGTATATTATATAGCTAAGTAATACACAGGATTTGCCATCCATATAGTAATAGCAAATCCTGGCTTTTCTTGCTCTTTAAGTCATTAGACATAATTCTACAATATACTGAAACCACTAATATATAAAATTGATATAGAATTGTTTGAATATTCAGTCTGGATTACAAAATGAAGTCTAGTAGCCATTATTGTAACTATATGCTATAGCTTTAATGAAATTATCTTTAGCAAGCAATTTAAATATTTATAAATATCATGCTTCATGGAATGCACCCTTTCTCCAAGGTCATACTGTCTCATACTCAGAGCCGGATTTAGACCTCATAGGGCCCTAGGCAGGATACTGTTTTTGGGCCCCCTCCCTGAAACAATCCATAGCACTATATTTTTGCAGCCTACCATATACCCCTATAGTTACGTAGAAGTGAAAGCATGTGCCGCCGCATGCCTACCATATACCCCTATAGTTAAGTAGATATGAAAGCCAAAGGAGGTGAGGGCGTGGCTTGCATCTTTGGGGGCGTACCTAACATGTGAAAAGAGCAAGGCCACCCTGCTGCAGAAAAAGGCACCCCTAAATAATTACCAAGCAGTCCCGTTTTTTTAAGTAGTTGGGTCAAAACAACATAATAAATATTGAAGTCAGGGCAGAAATACTTACTTAAGTTGTTTGCAAAAATAATACGCATAAATCCAAGTATGTGCTCTTGTCACTTTTGTCCCTCTATCATCACACTGTGCCCCTTTATTGTCACTTTTGCCCCTTCACAATATCACATGTGCCCTTTCCCCATCACCTCTGTGCCCATCACCATCCCCACCTCTGTGCCAATCACCATCACCACCAATGTGCCAATCACCATCACCACCTCTGTGCCCATTACCACCTCTGTGCCCTTCACCATCACCACTTCTGTGCCAATCACCATCACCACCTCTGTGCCTCTTCACCATCACCACCTCTGTGCCCTTCACCATCACCACTTCTGTGCCAATCACCATCACCACCTCTGTGCCTCTTCACCATCACCACCTCTGTGCCCTTCACCATCACCACCTCTGTGCCCATCACCACCTCTGTGCCTCTTCACCATCACCACCTCTGTGCCCTTCACCATCACCACCTCTGTGCCCTTCACCATCACCACCTCTGTGCCCTTCACCATCACCACATCTGTGCCCTTCACCATCACCACCTCTGCACCAATCACCATCACCACCTCTGTGCCCTTCACCATCACCACCTCTGTGCCAATCACCATCACCACCTCTGTGCCAATCACCATCACCAATTCTGTGCCCCTTCACCATCACCACCTCTGTGCCCTTCACCATCACCACCTCTGTGCCCATCACCACTTCTGTGCTAATCACCATCACCACTTCTGTGCCAATCACCATCTTTGTGCCCTTCACCATCACCACCTCTGTGCCCTTCACCATCACCACTTCTGTGCCAATCACCATCCCCACTTCTGTGCCCCTTCACCATCACCACTTCTGTGCCCCTTCACCATCACCACTTCTGTGCCCCTTCACCATCACCACTTCTGTGCCCCTTCACCATCACCACTTCTGTGCCCCTTCACCATCACCACTTATGTCCCTTGTTTTACTTACCTTTCTATTGCGCGCTGTTCCTCCTCCGTCAGTCCAGATGTAAAAAAAAAAAAAAGAAAGAGTCACGTGAGCGCTCGTCGGGTCCCGGCAGCCTCTCCTCCTCTCTCTATCACTGAGACACTGAGAGGAGAAGAGGCTGCCGGGACCCGATTGGCGGCACCCGACCCCCCCTCCCCCGATTCGCGGCACCCCCCCTCCCCCGACTCGCGCCCCCCCCGCGCACGAGTCACGCGGGGGGGGGGTGCTGCGAGTCGGGGGAGGGGCCGAATTTTTTTTATTTTTTTTTTCATTTTTTTAAAAATTACTTCTGTCCCCCCCAGCTGTGCCCCCCGAGAGCAGGTGCCTAGGTTGCCTAGCGGTAAATCCGGCCCTGCTCATACTAGAGCTTATTTAGAAACATTGATATAAGAATTAGTGTCTCCAAATCTCAGAGACCCGTCCTCATATTTTAACACATTGTAGTTAAGGAGGCACATTCTTTGAGTAGAGGTGCATGTAATTAATAGTTATCCAATCAGTGTATATGCCAAGCTAAACACCGCTCTGTGTAACGGTGCCAAGATTATTGCTTAAAACATATAGACAAATGTATTATCGTTACCCTTCTGATCTGTCTTAGACCAGATTGGTTTGTGTACACGAGAGTTAATACATTTGACTGTATTTCAAAATATTATGTTTTCAGACTCTGTCTTTGATACAGCTAGAGCAGCTGGTGTTTCTGCCCGGTTTATCAAGCACATCTAAAGGAACTAAACAGCTGCTAAACAGCACAAGGGGACCTGATTCTGATGACAGCACTGGCGGCCGCTGGGTAAGAACTTGTTTTCTGCTTGTGTGCTCTCAATGGGAACAATCTACCTGTGTTCATTTTGAACCTCTCTAATTGTGCTCTGTTAAACGTTCCGTGCTGTTTGGTGAGTCTGCTGATATGATATTTTTTTCCCTCTATCTCTTTCCTTTCATGATTGTATTGATTTGAAAACAAGGTGAAGGTTTTTTTTTATCATTGTCATTTTTGCATTTATTGGTTATTGATTTTGTTATTCTACAATATTTGATGATTTAATGTATTTATTCTTCCTGATTTTGTGTTGTGGCTCTTTCATAGGATGCAGTGACAAAGTCTTGCTAAGTCAAGGGTAACCTGCTTTGTCTGTAATACTGAAGTTTACAGGACCCAGACAGAAGGTTTAAATAATGTGACTAGCATTGTGTTGGGAAATGAATCTGTCATTAAAATGGGTTAAAAACAAGCTTTGCTGTAAGGTCAGTTGATAGTCACATATATAGGAATAATGGTTTAATTGTTGGTAAGTACCTAAAGCGTACTTGCCAACTCTGAATGTCAGGGAGACTCCCTAAAATAGGGGTGATCTCCCTCACTCCCTGAAGAGTCTGGCATTCTCCCTGATGCTGAGCCAGTACAAGACGTGGCTTCCTTCGCCATCTGTGGCATGATGACACAGTTCAGAAATTGTGTCCTATGTCCATGTATTAATGCCTATGGAGGTGGCCATTTTCATGGAGACCAATATTTCATCAAAGACTGACAGGTAAGACAACATGACCCAGAAATGTAAAAGACACTTCAGTCTCCAGAGATTCATTAGCTGCCTTTCTTTAATGCATAGTTGCCTTCCGGGAGACTCCCGCATTTCTGGGATACCTCTCGAGCTCCTGGGAGAGCACGGCAACCTCCCGGTTCTCGCCCCCGCAATAGATAAGTGAGGGGGCTGGGGATTAATGACACAAATATTGTGATAAATGATGCGACTCGTCAAGACCCACCCCCGCATGCCCACCTCCCCTGGGATCTCCTTGAAGCCAACGAGAAAAAGTTGGCAAGTATGACCTAAAGGGCTGGCATGAGCAGACTTCTGACAAATTAACCTTCCCTATAACAGGTACCTCTTGATCTTAAAATTTTAGTGGGGGAGGGGGGGCATTTTATGTAAACAGTTTGATGAATGTGGGTTGTAGAGAGTAAGCAAGTAAATTATGTCTCGCAGATGTATGTATAAGGGAAAAAAGACAGTTTGTGCAGAATGTACCCCTCCCTTTTCTGTGTGAAAATTTCAATGTGTTGCAAAGAGGGGGTGATGCTGTTGCAAAATTCTATTCTTAACAAATATAATAGACTGTAAAAGAAATCTAGGAAAAAAAACTGTGCTTATTTAGAAACATTGAGAAGAGACCTCAGAAACAAGGCCTTTCAACACATTGGATAAGGAGGCACATTCTTTGAGTAGAGATCCATGTAATTAATAGTTGTCTAATCAGTGTAAATGCCGAACTAAACGCCCCTCTGTGTAAGGGTCAGGGCCGGATTAACCATAGGGCTAACTGGGCTACAGCCCAGGGGCCTATGGCATCCAGGGGGCCCTTGAAAGTGCTCAGCAGCAGTATTGATCGGTCGGGGACGGGGGCGCCCCCGGCGCGATCAGTGCTGCTGAGCACTTTCACTGCGGTCCTTCCCCGGCGAGCTGTAGTCTCTTTACTGAGGAGATCTCGTGAGTCTCACTCTCCCGAGATCTCCTCAGTAAAGAGCGTACAGCGCGCCGGAGAAGGAGGTAAGTGCCGGGGGGGAGGGTGGGGCAGCTCGGATCACAGGGGGGGGGCCCTCACGGGGGAAATAGGCCCCCTTAGCCCAGGGGCCTCCATTCCCTTAATCCGGCCTTGGTAAGGGTGCAAAGATTATTGCTTATAAAACATATGGCCAAATGTATTGTTACCCTTTGATCTGTCTTAGACCAGATTGGTCTGTGTTGGTCTGTGTTCATGAGAGTTAATACATTTGACTGTATTTAATAACATCATGTTTTCAGACTCTGTCTTTGAAACAGCTACAACACCAACAGCTTTGCGTTCGCACTATAGAGACATGCTTGTGGTTACTAAACACACAAAATGTAATTAACAAAGCTAATCAGGAGATTAAGTAGTGTAGAAAAAAGAAGAGAAAGGTTACGAGAATCTAAACACTTATTTATCTACAAAGTTTATGATATATATATTCATGATCCCTACCCCCCCTCCCTCCCGGAGATTGCTCCTTCGCAGTGAATCCCATACCTCTGCCCCTTTTCTGTTCAGAGCAGGCACTCATATGTTAAGATGGAAAAAATATAGCAATGTTATGGCTGACAGTCCTAAATGACCCAATTGAAATGATAGAAAATTCTCTGGTCCTTCCCCACTTATGTTATTGCAATAACCAGTGAATACACTCCCACGTCCGATCAGACTCTCCACCAGCCTCTAATGTTTTAAATGCTCCTTGAAAACCCACATGTTCATCAAAGCCTACTAGTCTTCCACATAACTCCATTGTCACTGGGCCAGCCTCCCTAAGCCCATAACCTCATTTCATGCTACCCCCTTCTTGCTCGTTTAATTTAGCACATGTAACTGCAATGGAAAAATAAGTTCAGCGGCAGAGCAGTTTGTACCCAGGTACAATGGATCTTGTTAGAATATCTGCTATCATAAGAGAACACTATGTAGAACAGTGGGAGTGATTTAAAAACTGGAAATAATGTGGAGGTTTCATGCGCATCGGATGCATATGCATCATTATGATTTCCTCAAGTTTTTTGCCAAATGATTTGTGCAAGATGCGCAAGTTATTATCCGGAATAGAAACGCGCAAATCCGCAAAAGTAAGAACATCGCAAGTCCTGTCTTTTAATGCAATTCCTCCACTTGTACAGTCCCTCTACCATTATCCAACATGCTGCAAACCCGGACTTACCACATAATGTACTATTGCAGCTACCTGTGCTGATTGAATTAATCAGAATGGTGTCTGATTTAATATCTATGCATTAATTCAGCAGAGGAATCTGTAATAGTAAATGAAATGGGAATTGTAGGAGTTAAGTATTTTGTTTTGGGTGGAAGGAGTCATGTTGGAGCTTTTACCTTATATAAATTACAGCTTTTACATTTCTCATCTAAAATACTGTTTGTTGCAACCTCATTATTGCCAGAATCACTTCTTTATTTGGTAATGCAACTTTAATAGAACATATTTCCATCTTGGACAGAAAATCCTGTTTTAGATTTGTGCGCAGGAAATACTCAAAACTGTCGCTGTCCCACATGGAAAAACCTAATTTGTCTCCGCATAAAGAAAAAGGAGGGAAAAACATCCCTGAATAATTCAGGTGTCAGATATTGCTACAATAAAAAAACAACAAAATAACATTTAAAATAATAATAGTGCTGTCTGCTTCTCTCCAACTAAGGAAATGCCAATTCCCAATTATACGGAACCAAAAAAGAAAAAGGAGAACACATAGAGCATTAAATATTACAACTTTTAATCATACATGCCAACTTTTCAGATCTTCCGCAGCGGTGCTGTATTGTTTACAGCACCGCCGCAGATGCTTCTTTGACAGCGCCGCGGCTGCTGTATAGTACAGTGCTGCTGAAACGGAGCTGCTGCACATGCGTAGCAGCTCTCTAGCGTGTTTTTTTTTTGTTTTGGGTGGGGGGAAATGCTCCCCTAACAATTCTGCATGCGCTCCTGCAATGATGCGTGAATCGCGTCACTAAGCCCCACCCCCACCACTTAACGGACTGGCCAGGAATCAGGAGGTTGCACTGCTCTTCCAGAAATTCGTGAGTCTCCCCCGACATTCCTGGAGAGTAGGCAACTATGCTTTTAATACAAGCTTTTTACATACACCTAAATGATATCTACTTCCTCAGAGGAACCGCATGGTGAAAGCAGGGAGAAACATGTAGGAGCTTTGCATCAAACAAAGTCTATAGAATACTGTTGCCACATATGATTTCCTGATTCCTGGTGACTATATTGCTATTGACATCAAGCAAGGAACAGTACAATTGCTGCAGGGATACAGAAACATATGACCTGCACAGTGAATAGGAGGTGAATTAGAATGTGGCCCATAGATCGGTACATTTATGTGGGGGAATTATTAGTGTCTTGAACTGTCAGCATACAGATGAACCGTGACTTTGGGATCCTTTGCGGATCTCTTGTCAGAGACTACATGTCCTATGCATATAATTGTCTATTTTCAGGTTGCAATAGACTTTTATCAGCATTATGCATATATTGTTGCTATACAGTGGACTGTATATATTATTTTCGTGTTGAGAGCAAAATTAGCTTATACCTACTGAATAGCGCTAAGCTAATAATATATCATTTAGGTGTTTAAAAAAATCTTACATTAACGTTTTTATTATGAGACTCTCTATGCACTCTCCTTTATCTTTATTGGTTAAATGTAAATTTATATGCTGCAATTTACGCGTATACCCAATGCTCGATGTGGGGCAGTGCGTGCCCCACGTGATATAACGGCACTTCTTTACCCCCCACAGCCTTTGAATTTGCTCAATGCATGTGCTTGGAGTACACAGGGACCTCTGAGAGCATGCCCCTATCTTAAAAAAGATAACTAATACAAAAGGGTAAACAAAGAGATAATAAAAATAGCATGCAGAGCAAAATAAACAGAAAACTTCTGGGACAGATCCTGGACAACAGGGATACAAAATAATTGGAATACATTCATACACGAGTAGAGACATCAATGCTTAAAATATACAATTGGGGTGGGATGGGAGGTTGTTATTTGTGAAAAAGCCCTGAATTAATGGGTAGAAGGCAGCAAAGTCGCAGCCTTAGCTTAGTGTTTTACATACAGCAGAGGGAGCAAGAGCATCAGCTTGGAAACGTCATTATCTCTTTACCAACAATTACAGTAGTGAATAATGCAATGTAATAATCACATATTGCTGATGCATTTGTTAAACATGTAACCTTGTACCACTGCAGTGATGTATATTATTAGAAAAAGAATAAAAGCACATATTGTAAAGTGAATTTTATATACAGTATTTATCTTCATCCTTGGGTGCCAGAAAGACAGCAAGACTTCTCCTACAAAATGAGTATGGTTGTTTAGAAAATTGCCAAAATTATCCTTGTTTTCTATAAAGGTCTTTTGCGAAAATATAAAATGTGCCACGCTTGCAGGGCTTATGCTATTTGTGCCTATGGTTTTGTGAATGCACCTGTTTTTACTGAAACGCACATTTTCAGGATAAAACGGCAGCGTGTATGGGTATGTAAAATATTGCACATTCTGATGAGAAGATCTTCATCACCTGCTTGTCCGGGATGTCCCCAGTTTGAATGATTGGCTTGGATAGGACAATCTGTAGCCAATCAGATCATCACAATGTTCTGAGTATAATCAGATCACTGGAATGCTCAGAAGAGTCAGAGTATTTCAGGAGATGGGTGTTCTAGTCTTGTGGAAGGCCTGTACAGTTGTGATTATGTTAATGAGGGCAGAACAAGTTAGTTGGAGGAGCAGAGTCCCTAACAACATAGACCAGTGATGTGAGGCTCCTGAAAATCTGATGCAGAAAGACCCAGTGGCGGATCCAGGGGGGGGGGGGGGCGAGCGGGGCATTCGCCCCCCCTAGCAGCAAAAAGCTAGGTCCCAGCCGCCGATCAAAATGGGAGGGGCGGGGCTAAGCGCGAGCGGGGGGAGGGGCTAAATGTGGGCCAGCCAATCAGAGTGGTCCCAGCCGGCGATCACAACGTGAGGGGGCGGGGCCAATCGCGGGCGGAAGGCGGGGTTTAACGCGGGCCAGCCAATCAGAGCAAAGGAGGGGCGTGATTATGCAAAATTGCCCCCCTTAACATAAAGTCTAGATCCGCCCCTGGAAAGAATATGGTGTCAAACACACCTCTATATGAAATAAAGTTCATAAATCATACAGGTCTATTATTTACATGTAACAAAACAGAAAAAAAAAGTATATTTTACTAACAGAGTCTAATCTTGTTTATTATAATGTTGTATTTACAGCATCATGTATCTCAAGCTCCATATAAATATAAATAATGTGAGGGAATGAGATGTGTACAAGAATTGGGTGGAATAAAGTTTACATTAGGAACATGATTTGGGGTTAACTGAGTAGGGGGTTCATTTTATAGAAAAGTGGGGGTAGCAAACTTGGCACACAGTGATTTGATGCAGGAATCACTATGGTGTGACAGGGAAAGGAGTTTTCAATTTACTTTAATGTTACATGTATTATTCAGAATGCAGGTTTCCTGGTTATGATTGTTTAGCCAATAAAACCAGCTCTACTGCAAGGTCCAGGGACGTAACTATAACTATAGGTCCAGGTGACTGCTGTGGGGTCTGGCAACACAATCGGTGCCCTGCCACAGAAAACAGGGTGCATTAAAATACAACCCTAATATGGCTTCATAATAAATTTATCCAATCAGTTATAGGGTTTGGGGAAAACAAATGAAGATAAAATCACTGTATTTATAATTCAGACTACTGTACCAGATTACTATTACTACTAATGTATTTTGTACTCTGCCCTATGATATACAGACTAGAGATGTCTGTCTGTCTATGTCTGTGTGTAAGTGTGTGTCTATATTAGGGAATTTAGACTGTAAGCTCCAATGGGGCAGGGACTGATGTGAATGAGTTCTGTGTACAGCGCTGTGGAATTAGTGGCGCTATATAAATAAATGATGATGATGATGATGGAGAAGATATTATGGTGTATATGACACTATGATGCTATTTACAAGGCCCCATCATAGACATTTCTACTTATGCCTCTGGCAAAGTCACTCATTCATAGACAATATTTTCTTCTGTTTTACTTATCAGATTTACATTTTTTATGACCTGGTCTAGGTTTCCTGACTGACAGTTTCCATACCACAGTGACTCTTATTGGTTGCTGATTTATTCATTCTTCATTTCACAACACTTCTTCCCACACCAACGTATTTTTCTGTAACTCTATATGTCTTTCATGAATCTGACCAAATGTAACTATTTCTACCCTTGAATCAACATATTATGCTCACTGAAACCGTGTCTTCCACATTCTAGACAGTTGCTGAATAATCTAAGTGGAAACTCCCTTTATAAGGGAAATAGTCACCAAAACATTATTGTTAAAGTGGAAGATTTACTATTGTGACAATTTTGTGTGTGCTTCCCATGTACAGGTAACAAGACCCTTATTTTCTGAATTCTACAAGAATCTCTCACTGATATTTTCCCACAGACGTAAATGCCACAGGCCTGCTTACAGCACTTGACACCTACATTTTTGGCTGTGGATCTTGTGAAAAGTAATGGTCCAAGGTACAGGACCTAATGATTCTATTAGTTGCTAACGTTAGTAAAAGCCCTGTAGATTGGAATATACAGCTGTGACAGGACATTCTCCATCTATAGCCACCGATGACAGGGTTGGTCTTGAGAGCTCCTGCGTCCCCCTGCCTGGAATTGGCACATGCGCTGTGAAGCCCCATTGGCACTTTACAGCACATGCGCTACTCCTCTATACCCCCACACGTGTTCTGATAACTGCTCTGTTCTCTGCAGGACTGAGACTCAGAACATAAGGTAGTATGTCATCTGTGTGTCATATGTTTTCAGTCCAGGCAGGTTGGCGGGCTCCCTAGTAGGCGTGTGGTCCTCCTATTGCACTTAACAGCCTTACCATGTTCTGATGGCACTGTTAATGACATTTGACATAGACATTACAAGTGAGGTATACTTTGAAGAGATTTTAGTGTGAAAGGTTCACCACCATATAACCCCAACTTTATATTGCCTCCCTCAACCCATCCCTATAATAATTCACTTGGACACCACAACCTACGAGGTGATGATGTGAGTATCATGTGGGGCAGCTGCGTCATACATGGCCAGTCTGTCTCTGCAGTCTGTACGCATCCACTTGAGTCGAAGTCGCAGGAGGTGAGCAGGTGGACCCTGTATATGCCATACACAGGTGGGTGATGTGTAATCAGGACCCTGTAGACGGATTTCTTGGTCAGCGTGCAGATAACTGTACCTATAGCAAGCTGCAAGGGAACGAGACATGACAAAAAAGGAACAAGAGTAAGAGAATGGAAGACAGCAGAGTTAATATGAAAGCAAAACAAAAATGATCCCAAAAAATGGACTGTAAATATAACAACTGAAGAGAAGCACAGGTAAAAGAATGCAAAAAACCCCAAAACAAAATATTAACATGTCATATAGGCTACAAATATTCATTCTATACTGAACTCCCTTTCCTAGACTAATACAATCTAATAATGCAGCAGAGTCTGTTAATATAAAATGTCCTTTGTTAAAAGTCTGATATGCCCCTTTGTGAATCCATCTTTATCTAGAACATGGAAAGAAATAAAAAAGGGGGAACAGGATAGTATAGTAATATTACTGTAAACACTTTGAAATATAATTAAAAAAGCATACATATAAAAGACTGTAAAAATGCATATTAAAGGCCCTTTAACAAGCGTATAAGCACTTCAGGTAATTACCCTGATGAAACGCTTATGGCGTAACTATGGAAGGTGCATGTGTAGTTGGCCAAACCAGAGAGGGTCTTGGGATCAACCAGGAAATACTCTACAGCCTGGAGATGCCGCAAGGGAGCCGGTAATTACCTAGAGTGGTGGGTCAGCAGCTAGAGCGCATGGTCGTATAGAAGCAGAGCTCCCAGTAGATCACTTACTAAAGTGGCTTAAACATTTATGGGCCCGATACAGAATGGAGAAACATAGAAAAAGTACCAAACTTACACAAAACTTTACCTCCCAACTCCAGCTATACCAGGCCTGAGATGGCTATTCACCATCACAGCACGAGTCAGACTAAGACTTGCCACCGAACCTAGTAGGTAAAATCAACAGTGATTTCACCCCATCTTACCCTCTGGTATAACTGGAGCCAGATCTCAGAATGCTGCTATAGGAGTTTTGGTCAATCATACTTGAAGATTTTGTAGGTGACAGTGTGATCAGCTATAAGGATCTAATGGAGGTACATAAGTCACTGATGTCATCAATTATAAACAAGGCAGAAATTATTTGAATACAAGACAGCTGACTTGTTTGACTGAAAATGGAATTATCATAATTTGAACCATTCAGGAAAACATTACTGCTGCAGAGTTAGCCAGATACGGTTAAGATTTTATTATTGCATATATAAAAATAAGATGCGCACTGACTACCCAAACCAAAGGGCATTACGACAGAGACTTTGATTGGTCAATACTCTTGTTTATGATGGTCTTCTGTCTGTCGCATACCAGGTCTGAAATATATACAAACTTAGCGGTGTTTGCAAACCTAGTGGTTACTTTACTCTGCGGCAACATTTCATGGCCATTACGTAGCTAGTGCAAGAAAAGAATGTACTTTACTAGTGCAACTACTCTGTACGGCGACTGATGCACTATAACGGGACTCAATTATAGAAGACCTTCAAGATGTGCGCCAACAGCTCCAGGAACTAAATAAACAGGCCTCTGGTTAAGCACAGAAGTAACCAGGGTGGTCCCAACATAAAAGGAAACTTAAAAAAGCCATTCCCAATGATTGACCTGATCTGGGAGCCAATACCCTGCTGTCAACTATGTGGGAATCAAAGAGCATAAATACATAATTTGGCCCTTGGCTTAATGCCCCAAACAGAAACATTATTTGTCACACATTTGTTAAATGTTCTGTCCCTTCTATGAGATAAGATTCTCTTCCCCCAAACTTATTATCTCTATATTATGGAATGGGTTTCCTAGGTCTCTATACAAAGTGCTATAGAATATTTGTATATTACAGTTCATTTATATTGGTTTGTTTATTGCATATTTTTAGTGTTTATGTATCCCCGTTAAAGTGCATTGATTTACAACAAAACAAAATGACATCCAAAGAGAGTTCTAGAAAGCAGCCCAGTTTTATATATAGTTATATATTCAAAGACCAAGGTAAAATATATATCTATGAAAGGGTTAAATTCACCACACAAAAAGTCATTTGGATTCTCTGCATACAAAACGTCTTGCAGTGAGATCATTTCTCTATATGAGACTTATACCAGCCAAAAATATTTATTAAAGATTTCTCCTTGTCTTCCATTGTAAGGTAGACAAAAAGAGGAAGGTGTCAGTATACTAATCCATAAATCAATCCCATTTATTGTAGTAGCTAATGGATATGACTATTATTAAATAGAAAGAATAATGGGAGATTTGTACTGGTAAAAGACAACCCATGGGGTCAGGTCATGCGGGGCATGTGTTCACGCTCCAAATACTATTTAGTCTTATTTTTTAGGAAATGTGTTGACAGATCTGTCAAACCTTCAGGAGGGTATACTTCTGGTGGGGGGTGATTTCAAAACAATCTTGGTTCCAAGCATGGATTGGGCATACCCTCAGTTCAATTACAGAAACTACGTCCCACATTACACATCTAATCTAAAGTTCTACTGCTGTGAACATATACATGTTGTCACGAGCCGCGGCGGTACTCACAGCCACCGCAGCTCGCTTCCCGCTTCCAGCTGTGTATCCAACTACTGATTGGTCTGTATTGGTATTTAAGGCAATGAGGTCTGCTGCCTCATTGCCGGTTATAGCGTTCTGTCCTCAGTTCTGCTGCCTGCTTGTGCTATCCATTTTGGTTCCTGCTACTTGGATTTGACTACCTGTGTTTTGACCCCTGCTTGTTATTGGACCTGTGACCCTTCTCTTCTGACCTTGACCTTTTGCCTGGAATTCGGATTTTGCTTCTCTGCCTGTGAGTTTGACCCTTCGCTTGCCCCTGGATATTGCATCTGTGCCTGTGTCCTTTTGACCTAGGATTCTTCTTATACTACAGTCCATCAATCACTCCACTTCTGGGAACTCCTTTAAGTCAGTATACGTTACTCGACCCTCGGTCGGCCCGCTGTCCAGTCTGTCCCCACCACTAGGGGCTCTAGCGAACACCTGGCCTTCAGAGTAGTTTCCGAGTTTCACTGTACTGACTTGGGAGTTCCTAACATTATAACCGGCCCAGGAAGATTGGTATCATATGGCCATGGACGGAGAAGAGTCGAATCTGTCCCCAGCCCAGATTCTGGCCAACCAGATACAGGCGGTTTCCCAAGTGGTGCAGACTTTATCCCAGCGTCTGGCAGTCCAGGAAGGGGTTTCCAGAGACCGGCAGCTTCAGCAAGTTCCTGCTGGTGACACACCGGAGCCTAAGATGAATTTGCCTGACCGATTCTCTGGAAGCAGGCCAGCCTTCCGTAATTTCAAAGAGAGCTGCAAGTTGTACTTTCGTCTGAAACCCAGTTCCTCTGGTTCCGAACAGCAGAGGGTAGGGATCATCATCTCATTACTCCAGGGCGACCCTCAGTCTTGGGCCTTCTCCTTGCCATCCACAAGTCCAGCCTTACAGTCTGTGGATGCCTTTTTTTCAAGCTCTGGGGTTATTGTACGATGACCCGGACAGGGTAGCCTCAGCTGAGGCTCATCTCCGTTCGCTAAGGCAAGGACGTCGCTCAGCGGAAGAGTACTGTGCGGAATTTCGGCGATGGTTCACTGATAGCGCCTGGAACGACCCAGCATTGCGAAGCCAATTTCGCTTAGGACTTACTGAGCAGATTAAGGATTCCTTAGTTCAGTATCCGATATCCGACACACTGGAGAACTTGATGCAACTTGTCATAAAAATTGATCGTGGGATCAGAGAGAGAAAGGCTGAACGGGAGTCCGCTGCTCCGATGGACCTTTTCACAAGCTCCGATAACACTTTGCCCGATTCCTCTGAACATATGCATTTGGGCGCTTATCGCTTGCCTCCGGAGGAGCGCTCCAGAAGACGCTCACTAGGTTTGTGTATGTATTGTGGTCAACCAGGCCACTTAGTCCGTTCATGTCCCAGCAAGCCGGGAAACTCCAAAGCCTAAGTGCAGGTGAAGAGGTGTGCTTGGGTCTTCAGATTACCTCTTCAGACAATTCCTTATTAGTTCCTGGACGTCTAACTTTCCGTGAGAGATCCATGGACCTGAAAGCTTTTCTTGACAGTGGTGCGGCTGGTAATTTTCTGGATATACATTTGGCTCAGACACTTGATATTCCACATATCAGGTTAGGATCAAGCATCACCACATGTGGTTTGGATGGTAACCCCTTGCCTGGGGGAAGGATTCTTGCCAGGACTCCAATGGTTCGGTTGTCTGTAGGAGTCCTCCATACGGAGGAGCTCTCCTTTTATCTCATCTCTTGTCCCTCTGCTCCTTTGATATTGGGGTATCCATGGCTTTGCAGTCATAACCCCCTTATTGATTGGAAAACAGGGGAGATTGTCCGTTGGAGTCCCGGGTGCTCTACGTCCTGCTTGACCTTGCCTCTTAGGATTATACAGCCTAGTCCAGAATTGTTGCCGGTACCCTACCAGGACTTTAGTGATGTCTTTTGCAAGAAGAAAGCTGATTCACTTCCACCACACCGGGAATACGACTGCGCCATTGAATTGGTACCCGTTTCTAAGTTGCCCAAAGGGCGTTTATATTTACTATCCCTTCCTGAAACACAGGCCATGGAATCATACGTAAAAGAAAACCTGGAGAAAGGGTTCATCCGCCCTTCTAAGTCCCCGGTTGGCGCAGGTTGTTTTTTCGTTTCTAAAAAAGATGGCAGCCTGAGGCCTTGCATCGATTTCCGTGGACTAAATAGCATCACGATTAAGAACATGTATCCGTTACCCTTGATCTCTGTTCTGTTCGATCAATTAAAAACAGCTACTGTATTCTCTAAAATTGACCTCCGAGAGGCCTACAATCTTATCCGAATCAAGAAGGGGGATGAGTGGAAGACTGCCTTTAATACCCACTCGGGACATTACGAATATCTCGTAATGCCATTCGGTTTGTGCAACGCTTCGGCAGTCTTTCAGGATCTGATTAACGATGTATTACGTGAGTTCTTGGGAAAAACAGTGGTTGTTTATTTAGATGACATCTTAATTTATTCTGAATCCCTATCTCAGCATCGTCAGCACGTCCGCCAGGTTTTATTGAGATTGCGTGAACATCATCTGTACGCAAAACGGGAGAAATGCGAATTCGAGGTGTCCACAGTGGCATTCCTGGGTTATATCATCTCCTCATCAGGATTCTCTATGGATCCCGCCAAGGTGCAGGCAATTCAGGATTGGGTCCTACCTACTAACTTGAAGGCGATCCAAAGATTCCTTGGCTTCGCCAATTATTACCAAAGGTTTATTGGCTCATTCTCCTCGTTAGTGGCTCCTATCACTGCCCTCACTCGAAAAGGAGCAAACCCAGCAGAGTGGTCCGCAGAAGCACTGGTGAGTTTTTCAGCTCTCAAAGCTGCATTCATTTCCGCCCCAGTCCTTAGACACCCTGACCCAGGACTTCCGTTTATTGTCGAGGTGGATGCTTCGGATGTCGGTGCTGGTGCCATTCTCTCTCAGAAAGACTCACAGAGTAAAAAGCTACATCCTTGTGCATTTTTCTCGAGAAAATTTCTGCCAGCGGAATGTAATTATGACGTCGGAAACCGTGAACTATTGGCTGTTAAGTTGGCATTGGAGGAAGGGCGACATTGGTTGGAAGGGGCTGCACACACCATTACCATCTTTACAGACCATAAAAACCTCCAATATATTCATACTGCAAAAACTCTGAATCCCAGGCAGGCTCGCTGGGCCCTATTCTTCACCAGATTTAGGTTCATCATCACATTTCGTCCAAGTGCAAAAAATATTAAGGCTGATTCTTTGTCCCGAAGTTTTTTGGCTCAGCATCCTCAAACTCCTGACTCGCAGTCTATTATTCCTTCCACTTCAATTCATCTCGGACTCACCCAGGATCTGGGAGCCACTATCCAACACTTCCAGAAAATTGCTCCCGTTCAGACACCTCTCAACAAGTTATTTGTCCCGGTTCATCTAAGGAAACCTGTCCTCATAGAGGGTCACAACAACTGCTCTGCTGGTCATCCGGGAATTCGTAGGACTATTGAAATCCTTTCTCGCTGGCTTTGGTGGCCCACCTTATCGGATGATGTGGAGACTTACGTTCGTGCCTGTCCTGAGTGTTCTAGAAACAAATCTGCTAGGAACCGTCCTGCTGGTCTACTACTACCCTTGCCTGCTCCAAGCAGACCTTGGTCCCATCTTTCGATGGATTTTATTGTTGACCTTCCAGTATCTGCAGGCCATAACACCATTTGGGTAGTCGTGGACCGATTCAGTAAGATGGCACATTTTATATCCTTACCCAAACTACCGGATGCCAGGACTTTGGCTATCTTGTTCCTGACCCACATCTTTCGTCTCCATGGTCTTCCTGAAGATATCGTCTCGGACAGAGGTTCTCAGTTTATTGCACGATTCTGGAGATCTTTTTGTAAGTCCATTGGGATCACTATCAGTCTGTCCTCAGCGTATCACCCACAGTCGAATGGACAGACAGAAAGAACCAACCAGTCCTTGGAACAGTTTTTACGCATCTATGTTTCAAAATTTCACGATAACTGGTCCTCTCTCTTGCCCTGGGCGGAATTCGCATACAACAATTCCTGCCATTCCACAATACACACATCCCCGTTCTTCTGCAACCTCGGATTTCATCCGAAGTCCAACTCTTTCTCTACTGCTGTTCCCAGTGGGGATTCTGGAACACCTGCTTTTACGGCCAGGTTGAGATCTATCTGGAAAAAGGTGCACTCTGCACTGGGTCAAGCCTCTCAAAAATACAAGACTTTCGCTGGCCGCCATCGTGTGCCATGTTCTCTGAAGGTGGGAGATCGGGTTTGGTTGTCCACACGGAACATCAAGTTGAGGCAACCTTGCAAGAAACTGGGGCCCCAATACATTGAACCATTTTCAATTGAGAAAAAGGTAAATCCAGTGGCTTTCAGGCTGAAACTCCCACCGTCTTTAAAAATACCCTCGACATTCCATTGTTCGCTTCTGAAGAAAGTCGCTGCTCCCAGCAGATTCAGTCAGCCTTCCTCTAGCAGGCCTCAGTCTTTGGATGTGAATGGAGACCAGGAATATGTCATTGAAAGAATCCTAGACTCAAGAAGGGTCCAAGGCCAAGTTCAGTTCCTGGTGCACTGGAAGGGTTATGGTCCTGAGGAGCGATGCTGGATACCGTGGAGGCGTCTCCATGCTGGGAGACTCATTAAAGAATTTTTCAGGAAATTTCCCACTAAACCTGGGTGTCGGGGTTCCTTAACCCCTCCTCAAGGGGGGGTACTGTCACAAGCCGCGGCGGTACTCACAGCCGCCGCGGCTCGCTTCCCATGCGCCCTGGCGTCCCGGCCGTCACCATGACGACTGGGACGTCATTTCTTCTTCCTGCCCGGCCGTCACCAAGGCAACGGCCGGACGCTTCTACTATAGCGCTGCGTCCCGGCGGTAGGCGGGCGCATGACAGGCAGGCTGTGGGCTGATATTACAGGCATTAGCCTGCATCTGTGTATTTCAGGGACAAGCCCTGATTGGCCCTGTATGAGTATTAGCCTGCAGCTGTGTATCCAACTACTGATTGGTCTGTATTGGTATTTAAGGCAATGAGGTCTGCTGCCTCATTGCCGGTTATAGCGTTCTGTCCTCAGTTCTGCTGCCTGCTTGTGCTATCCATTTTGGTTCCTGCTACCTTGGATTTGACTACCCGTGTTTTGACCCCTGCTTGTTATTGGACCTGTGACCCTTCTCTTCTGACCTTGACCTTTTGCCTGGAATTCGGATTTTGCTTCTCTGCCTGTGAGTTTGACCCTTCGCTTGCCCTTGGATATTGCATCTGTGCCTGTGACCTTTTGACCTAGGATTCTTCTTATACTACAGTCCACCAATCACTCCACTTCTGGGAACTCCTTTAAGTCAGTCTGCTGCCTCATTGCCGGTTATAGAGTTCTGTCCTCAGTTCTGCTGCCTGCTTGTGCTATCCATTTTGGTTCCTGCTACCTTGGATTTGACTACCTGTGTTTTGACCCCTGCTTGTTATTGGACCTGTGACCCTTCTCTTCTGACCTTGACCTTTTGCCTGGAATTCGGATTTTGCTTCTCTGCCTGTGAGTTTGACCCTTCGCTTGCCCTTGGATATTGCATCTGTGCCTGTGACCTTTTGACCTAGGATTCTTCTTATACTACAGTCCACCCAATCACTCCACTTCTGGGAACTCCTTTAAGTCAGTATACGTTACTCGACCCTCGGTCGGCCCGCAGCCCAGTCTGTCCCCACCACTAGGGACTCCAGCGAACACCTGGCCTTCAGAGTAGTTTCCGAGTTTCACTGTACTGACTTGGGAGTTCCTAACACATGTATAGTAGAATAGATTAATTCCATCTAGACCAGCGCAACATGCATAATTTGAGTGAAGCTTTCATTGGAGGTATGGTTGAAAATGGCTTCAATTTATAGCCTAACTGTAGGCTAGGTTGAGAATAACTTATAAAAAATAAGATCCTTTTCACAAGTATATATGATCAATAGTTTTATACAACAATGTTACTGACTACGAATATCTTTCTTTTGTTTAACTGCAACAGAACTTTAGGGTCTGTTTCCTGTGGATGGCAAAAAGGTTAAACAACATTATGGCAAAATAACACAATAGATAATTATTAAAATGAAGAGTTGGGACATCCAGTCAACAATTGATTGGTCAAGTGCAAGATAAGCTAATAAAGGCAAAATAATAAAAAGTAAGGGCTAAAAGGTACTAAAATCCAGTTATATTGCAATTAATCCCCTTTCTCCAATGCATGCCACCATTATCCCTGACAGACCACATAACAACTAGGTGAGCATTATATACTACTGGGAACAGCCTTTATCATATCTATCCTTTACCCTATTTTGCCTATTCCTACTTTACCTTACCGAAAAATCCATCCCCTCACCACTTCACTCTATTAATAAGATCATGACTTAGTCTACTGTTCAACACCTAGAATGAGAATCCCTAATCATCTATGCACTGAATCATGTAAAAAAAATGGTTTCTCTTAGCTATTTTGGAAAATTCCAATAAAAAATAATAAAGGACAGTAGATGTAAGTAGAATAGAACCAGGTTTTTTTAATGGACTAGGGTATAAACATGTGATTGTTATAAGAACGTTGTCCTTTTCTCCAGACGAACCTAGAAGAGTCTTCATGTGAAATGTATAACTCCAGCCAAAACTCATCTTCAGATTTGAGGGAAAGATAATATAAGAGACACAGACATACATTTTATTTCAGTAAACAATCTTGTATAGTGCTCATGTACATTCCTAATTAAGGCAAATAGGCAAAGCATCTCTGATTCAATGATTCAAATTAAATCCAAAAATTAAAGCAAATTAAGCCCAAATTATATTATATTGACTGTGAATTTATGCTCACTGACCTCCGTGAACTGGTTTTGGTTTTGGATCTGGATTAGCTTTGTGTTTTGGTTTTAATTTTGGTTTGGCAAAACCACCCTCATGTGTTTTGGTTTTGGTTTTGTATTTTTTAGAAAAAAAACAAAAATTTGCTAAAATCACATAATTTTCCTCTTTTTTTGTTCTTATTATTAACCTCAGTAATACTAATTTCCAGTCATTTGCAGTAAATTTTGACCATCTCACAGGTCACAATATTATTTTCATACACTTTCAAACAAAGACTTCAGCGACCTGGCTGGATGCTAAGCGACAGAGCAATGAGTGAAACACACGGCAGTTCCTAGCACATCTAGGGCACATTGGCACACAGCAGTGGCACAAAATATAAATGGGGATCCACCCTCCGTGATGTTGGACCTTTAAAAGGAATTCAAAACTCGCGAGATCCGATGACATCACGATGACATTTTGCCTCGTTTTCAATTCCGAGGGCATGTGAGAGTTCCGAGCCAGCCTGCCTCGGGACTCGGATCCCCTAAGTTCCGGTGTGTTCGATTTCCGAGGAAACGAGCCTGAGCATCTCTAGAATTTATACTAATCGACCTGTTTTAAGTAGTTTAGTCTACTTGGATTTCTGTTATGTTCCTGGTCAAGGTCACGTGAGATTATCACATCTCACGTGACCACACTAAGCAGTGACAGCGCGCCCGCACTAACAGGACAGCTAACATCCTCGGATTACTGTTAGCTGCCTGTCAGAAGACAGAAGTGCCGGCGTCTGCAGAGAGGAGGAGCGGAAGACAGCCAGGTACGTTTTGTGTATAATATAATGAAGGAGGATGTGATACAGGTGGCGACTGAGGAGGGGAGGGGATTACTGGTGTGGGGAGGGGGTTAATGAATCGCCAGCAATGGTTTTGAAGAACTGCCTGGGGGGGAGGGGTTGGGTAATGAGTTGCCTGTAATAGGTTGATGGTTTTGTGGGGGTGGGGGTTAATTAACTTCCTGCAGTAGGTTGATGATTGGGGGGGGGGGTGTAATGCATTGCCTGTAATGGGCTGATCAATTTGCCCTGGGGTGGTTAATGAATTGACTGCAGTGGGTTGAAGAATTGTGTGTGTGTGGGGAGGGGGAGCGATGTATTGGCTGCAACAGATTGATGAATTTACCTAGGAGGGGGGGTTTCTGAGTTACCAGCAACTGTTGATTAATTAGCTAGCGGGGGTGGGTGGGTGTTAATGGATTGGCTATGGAGGGTTAATGGATTGGTTAAAGTGAGGTGATTAATTGGCTGGGTGGGTGAGCAAATGAGTGGTTGGGTGGGTGAAGATATGGATGGGGTGTCAAACTTTCTGGTGAGGGTTTACAAAAATGGCTGGGGTAGGTTATGAAATAGCTTGTGGGGGACATGTTCTCTGTATTGTGTGGCTGTGACGTGGATGCTCTCTGTAGTCTCAGCGGTCACTCACTAGAATGTTAAATACTTGACAGATGGGGCTGGTAGATGTTAGTATATGAATAGAAATAATTTTTATATATTTTATTGTCTATATGTGCCTGTACTAGGGGGTTGTTTTATTTGGTCGTAATGGAGTTTTGTGTTTGTATCATTGAGGGTTTGTTAACATTTTTCACTATAATAAAAGTGTTGCACATTTTCAATACAGGACTCCAAGTTTCCAGAATCCAGCCAACTAGCAACAACGCTCCAAGAACAAGCAAGAAAAAACATCAAGTGTATTAGCCTAGGGCGGCTGGAACCCTTAATCAGGCCCTGGTCACGCCCGAAATCCAGTGGAACGCAACGGAGCAGGGAGGAGGGGAGGAGAATGCCGGGGGGCGCTGCGATCATGTGATTTTTTAAATTTGTTTTTACTCCCTCGGACACAATATTTTTTTTTATTGGCTGGCATACCCCATCACTCAGTTATATTATACAGGATAATCATTAGAGAATATCCCCCGCACAAGAAAATTTTTCTTTTTCTCTTATAATATTTTACACACAAGGGCAGTACAAAAGTTGAGACCGTTGCTATTAGGTGCTACTTCTAGTAGTAATATATCACAATAGAATAAAAAAGAAAGAAAAGCAGCACTACTTCCAATGAAGGCACACTAAAGACGCAAATATTTAGTCCAATTTTTATTATTTTTATTTATTATTATTATTATTTTTATTTTTATTTATTTATTTTTATCCTCAGTCACCGATCAACACAAATTTATTTACATTAAAATTCAAGAAAATAATGTGTATTATCTTGAAGGACCAATAATAACAATCTCCAAATTCCCTTTTATAACATATAAATAAATGATCTTCACAGCGGATGAAATTAAAAATTAATATGGTGAACCTATCCTGGTATGCCATTAGATGTATTTTATAGTGATTTAAACAATAACTTCTAGGTACAGATGACAATCTCGGGATAGCATTATATAGATATCTATAGATAATCAACAACATATATATTCTAAATGTACCTTACATATTATGTATACTTTATATATTCTCTTTATCTAGATGTTTATAAGTATGGACTCTCTCCCCAAAAATTTTGAATAATTAATTATCAAAAAACAGTCTTTTATATATTTGTTCCTGTGACTTTATAGTAAACACATTAAAAAATCTTAATTGATAGGTTGAAAAATGTGTCAATCAAATTATATCGAGCTCATTGGTGGATATTAGTTTAAATACCCAACCCGAATTACATATGGGTTGCCTCCTAGTAGAAGCTAATAGTGAAATGTATGTCAGGTGTATGTGTAGTTTTTAGAAGGAGTCTGTGTTTCAGGGAGTTCTAAGTGTAGCTGGCTATTCCAGCCCTTTTTGATCAATAATATGAATTCTGTTTAAAAGGATTAGCTCTTTCTACAGGGCATTAATCCTAGATTATCACAGATCTAAGTAATTAACATAATATAACAATAGTATCTGATAAACTCAGTCTTTGTATTCGTGAATGTTTCCAGTAATTAGACCAGAGCTGCAGTTCACCAGCACAGCCCTTTTACAGGAGCTGAACCTCAGATTAGATTATCACAAATGCAGCTTTTTGTTATGGTACTAATATATTTGATACAAACCTCATTCTGTTTTTAACAACAATATTGAAACTGCTATTTATCTGTTGGGCGAATGTCACATGTATATGATCAATATACTTTAACTATGAAATGATGTGAAAACATTAGCAATTTACATGGCATTAACCCTAGCTTTCCACAGGTGCAATTAATTGATACAATATAACAACAGAAGTTGAAAAATACCTTTTCTTTGTATGTTAATGCTCTTAGTAATCAGACTTGAGCTATGCACATTAACACAGCCCTCTCATGTGAGCAGAATACTAGATTGTTATAAATGCAGCTATTTGAAATATTAGAACACAACTTTATTTTGTTCTCAATAATAATACTAAAGCTGCTATTTATAGAACCAAGCAGTTCTCTGGGGTGAATGCTAAATGTATATGCTCAATACTCTTTAATCATAGCCCCTCAATGAAATAATGTGAATATACACAAAGTAATTTGAGACATATATATTTTTCCTAAGCATCCGTTTTGCCATAGCTGGTCAGTGAATAATAACCCTATATAACACAGTTTACAAAGGGTGACCAGCTAGCCGGAAAATTATATGCAGCCACTTTTCAAGTGAGAATAGAAGGAAAATTTAGTATATGTGGGGTTGATAATTACTAAAGCCAGATCACACCTGAAAATATACAGATATAGATATATACTTTTTTCTACTGTTCATTGAGGATCTGTGAAACTGATACATTTACCTTGATCGCGATCGTGTCCCCGGACATGTGTATGCGCGGTCACGCATACATTTCTCTCTGCTCACTACGAGAAACATCATTATAAGCTAACATACTTACCATCCACACGATCTTCGTATAATTTCTTACAAATAAAAAATAATAATAATAACAAATAAGCTGATTTAAAAAATAAACTGGTATCACGAATACTCTGTTGATCTTTACAATATTGAACAGATATTTACCATCATTTAAGGACATAGAAACAGAACTTACATTCAGGAACTTCATCTGTATTAATTATATACATCATTAGATATTTGTGTTACTAACACAATATAAAGATTTATTCATTCATTCAGATGACCTGTGCAGTTTTTGATCATGTTTGATGGTTAATTAGGGATTCTCACTGTGATTATCGTGGATAGGGAGATACATAAATATAGGTGATTCTACCACCACTACACTCTCATGTGTACTCCCATCTCATTTACCTGTCCCAGACTCCAACATTTTAATATTTCGCTTTTTAATTATTAAATTAATTTTTAATGCATATCAATAAAAAATTTTGGTTTTATGAGTTATGTTTATGTATTATCCATCTTCAACAATCCCCTCAATGATATGGAATAATTTCCCAGTATTGGACTAAATATTTGCGTCTTTAGTGTGCCTTCATTGGAAGTAGTACTGCTTTTCTTTCTTTTTTATACCCCATCACTCGCCTTGCTGCTGGGCCCCCCTGGGGAGCGCTGGGCCCCCCTGGGGAGCGCTGGGCCCCCCTGGGGAGCGCTGGGCCCTAGGCAAGTGCCTAGGTTGCCTAGTGGTAAATCCGGCCCTGCTTCTCTATCACATTTAAAGTAGTATTTGTGGTTGGGAATCCAATAAATTGAGTACAGCAGGCCTGTTCTGAGGAAAAGGCACAAAGGAAAAAACTAAGCTACATTTTGTAAAGCTGGGTAATAAAAGGCCAATGTGAACATAGTACAGACTAAATGAGTAGCATTTTGGTCATTATTTACATTAAAGCCTGTTTATAATGGAGCTAAATCATATGCTTACAATAAGTCATTACATGGTACCAAAATCAAGAAGAGTCCAGCATGCTGATTGTTAGGGCTGCCATTTCAAACAGCCACTTAGGAAGGTGGTGCTTCTCTATCATAAATCACTCAAGAACAATTCAAAGCTAGTGCATGTGTGATTAGCCTATACTCCAAAAAAGCTCTATACAGATGGCATATTGATGGACACACACACAGGAGCTAGTTATTGCACCTTAAACACAACTTACGCAGCCATTAGCTATAATGCCTGAAGAAGCCTGCCATCGAAAGCACTGAGGGAGCAAGTTAACTTGGTTCTGGGACACATAATGTTTTACTACATGCATGTCCTACTTTAAAGTAAAATAATGTCAAAGATTATTTAAGGTTTTATACGATTGTGGTTTTCCTGTTTCTATTTTTACATCTAGTGATTTTTTTCATTTCCTTCTTTCAAAAGAACAATTTTGATTGAATTAATTGAAGCACAATCTTAGCAGGAGATGATGCAGACTTGCCTACCAGTACTGGAGGAGAACAGCTGCTTCAATATGCTGGCTTCTGAAAACATAATTCAAAACAAATTAAAAGAAAAAGACAAACTATCTCAATCAGCAGGTGGGGGGGGCGACGTGTAGTAGGAAAAATAGTTAGCAACACTTATTACAAGAATAAGATTTTCTAAATACAATGTGCAAGCTGGATGAGGCCTTCAAATGCCTATTTGTGACATGAGAACCTACAGATGGAACGAGCATTAGTGTGCTGCAATTTATTAGGGGGAAGTGTCTCCCATTGAGACTAGTAAATTTATCAAGCTGCAGGTTTGAAAAAGTGGAGACGTTGCCTATAGCAACCAATCAGATTCTCGCTGTTATTTTGTAGAATGTTCTAAATAATTGATAACTAGAATTTGATTGGTTGCTATAGGCAACGTCTACACTTTTTCAAACCCGCAGCTTGATAAATTTACCCCACAGTGTTACATGTACATCCTTGCAGATTTTGGATGTATATTCCAACTTGGCAATACTAGTATTCCTGATTATTACAAAATATTTCACACTTGCTATAAGTTGGCTAGAAAGGAAAACTTAAAAGTATAATATATTTTGTACAAACTTAAAAGTATAATATATTTTGTACAAAGAACATCTCTTCTCTACAGTTTTATAAAAATGGGTGGGATATACTGTATATTATTTACTATTACTTTTAATGTCATAATATTAATTAGTACATTAAAGATAAGCATAAGAATTATCCTAGAAAAGAGGCGTCCAAGAGGAGATATGATTACTATGTACAAATACATTAAGGTTCAATACAGAGAACTTTCATGGGAACTTTTTACCCCAAGGACTATACACAGGACACGTGGTCACCCCCTAAGGTTAGAGGAGAGGAAATTTCACAACCAGCAAAGGAAGGGGTTCTTTACAGTAAGGGCAGTCAAATTATGGAATTCATTGCCAGGGAAGGTTGTGATGGCAGATTCAATAGATATGTTTAAGAAAGGGTTGGACAAATTTTTAGCAGAAAAAGAATCCAGGGTACGACCGTTAATTAAAATGAAGGATAGCACTGGATATAGGGTAAACATAGGACTGCAATATTGGGTCTGGGGGGATTTTCACAACTGAAACAGATTGGTGATTGCTTACTCTGGGTCAATTTCAAATATAAGTGCAGGATCGCAGGAGATCCAAAATAGGTTGAACTTGATGGACTGGTGTCATTTTTCAACCTCATCAACTATGTTACTATGTTACTATCTGTAGATAGCTATGGGAATAGTGTCACAAAAAGCCATATTGTACCCACTGCTTGCAATTGAAACATGTTTTAGAAACCCAATGGAATAGTAACCTGGTCACACATAAACATGCATAAAAAATCCAGCATTTACTACTGCAGAAAATGTATACAGTGAAATATTAAAATTACCGTTGACCCTGGTCAGTGCTCCAGGGAAGGGCCACAATTCGTTAACTTTTTTATGGGCGATCAACCTCTAAAGTACTCATAATTCTTAAAAATCCTCTTTAGACAAAGTGAAAATTGAAATTATGGTTTGGACAGATATGAATTCCCTGCTCTTAGTGTATTAATATACTCAGCAAGAATCATACAGCAAATTGTTTGTGATAACGAAGATTTCACAAGCTTCATGACAATATACAGAAGTTTAGTTGCAGCCGTAACTAAAATTTTTAGCTCCTTGTGCTATAAAGAAAAATATTGCCCCTCTCGTACAGCCCTAGTTACAGCCTTGCAAAAAGCCCCTAAGACCAAGTTTATTTTATCATATTGCAAAACACTCAATATTGGTAAAAAAAAATAAAAAAATGAAACATTCATGGATGTAACTCCACCCACAAATTGTTAGGCCACACCCATTTTAACTGCCAGGAAAAAACCAAGCCATTTCAGGGGTTGGGGGCGTAGTGATCGTCAACAACATTGTTGTACAACTCAATCATTCGTCGCTGCATGTAATCAATGTATACTGACCAAATATATCCAATGAGTTTGGGTCCACATGGTATTGATCATATATGTAGGTCCCTGTCTGTTTAGCCTTGGATTGGAGAACACGGGAGAGTGCTGCCATTACTGAGTTCACAGTGACATGTTTGCTCTGAGAAGTAGGGACATCCAGTATCACCCAAAAGAAAACTTTCAAGCTGCCCTCTCTAAACAAAAGAACAGAAAGGAGAACTGATGAAATTATGGAAAGGTAAATGGTACATATATCTATTAGGAAACAATGTAATGTGTAAACTTATTTAAAGCCCAGAATGTTCGCAAAGTTACGAAGGAGCTATTATAGGGGAAGTTCTGGAAACGCTGAAACCACCTAGAGAACAATTGACTATACCTTCTGTGATCTGATATAGCTTTTATTTTTTATATCTAGGCAAAATTTTTCATTTTGTTGTTTGCTATATTTTTAAACTCTATGCATATAACAAACATTTCAAGACATAGGTGCTGATACAGACCTGGCTGCAAAATGGGAGTAAATTACTCTTAAAAAAAAAAAAAAAAGCATATTTCTGCCCATATGTAGAGCTGTAAACCATACTTGGCAAGTTGGCCTCAGGAAGATCTGGGGGGAAGGTGGGCGTGAAAGGTAGGGGCTCGACAATCGTGTTGTTTGGCCCCACCTCCTAAACGGTTATCACAATTTCTAGCCTATTACAGCATGGGACGGGGCCACAAAGATGTGAGAATCATGTCGCCGCCACTTAATTAATGAAGTAGCCAGGAACCAGGAGTCTCCCGGACATTCCGGAAGAGTAGGTAGCTATGCTGTACATATCTTGAGACGCATCTACTTTCACATCAGCAGCATATGCACTGGTATACGACAAGTCATGGGCAGCAGCAGCAGCAGTGAGCATTTGCACTTGACCTGTAGGAGGTGCAAAAATCCGCCTCTTAACAGGTGTATGTGTGTATTACTACAGATATGCTTAAGCCGCACTTGTGTAAACAAGCCTTAATTGTACTGGGTCTGCGTTTGCACAGCCCTCCCCTTCTCCAGTCTCACCTCTCCAGGCATGAGCAGGAATAAGTGTCAGAATCACGCAGAGCTATTTCACACAAGATACGCTATAGAAACTGGCGCCTGCATTAGCCCCATAATTGTACAACCTAATATCTTGTAGCATTCCAATTTTTGGAACTGGGACACTACAATAAGGGAGTGTGACCACTCCACTGGGTTGCATGGGTTGCATCTAGCGCATATTGAGCAGTTATATTTAAAGCAATGAAAATAGTATTTTTTGCTATAACAACTCATTTAAAATAGGGCTCTATAACAGGCAACACATTATGTTTGGTGAAAGGAATTTGTTTGGTGCAAACTGAGACACTAATAGCAGATTATATCTTATTATATCTTCGTGCCAATCCATGTGAGGAACTTAATTAGCCGCGTTTTGTCACCAAAACGTCCATGAAACACATCAAGGCAAAGATTAAATTTTTCCTTGCACCCAAAATGAGTGGAGATGTTTAACCTAGTATCAGAGACCATGACACCAGGGTTATTTATTAAAATAGATACAAACTAGTACAGTAACCTACAGCAACCAATCAGGCATTTGCCTTTATTAGCTAATTTTGCACTTGACTGATCAATTGTTGACTGGTTGCTACGAGTTACTACACTCTGCACATTTACACCTATATTAGTGAGTATCTCTTACAGTCTTCTAAAGATCTCACCCAAATGCATAGACCGTGCTGGAGTTGTGATAAGCGGCCAGTTCAGAAGCCAACACGAGAGCAGTAACCTGGAGAGAGAATACACAATTGGGAGAAAAGAACAGTAAATAATAGCACAAAGTAGACAATTGCACATCAACTATATATTATATTTTTATTGTCAGATTATTGTAGTGCTAGTAACACAATAACAACCAGGAGTACATGACACAATTCCATCTATTCTCACATCCAGCTTCCATCCTGTTCTTTAACTTTCTCTAACACATTTCATAGGTCAATTATTATAAGGAAACGGGCACAGAGCACAATTTCCATTTCACTACTATATATTAATTTATCGGAGCGACCGTGTGCCTGTGCACAGTCTATTAAAAGTACTGAGAAACACCAGGTAGAGGCAGAGGCTGTTTTATAGCCTCAATCTCCCTATGGCACTTAGAAAGATGGGGGTACCTTTGTTTGAAAGAGTGACGTCCTGTTAATTTATTGCCTGCTAATCGCTTTTGTGTGCCAGGGAAATAGTTTAATGTGAAAAAACAATTCAATACTATTTTGGAACTACAAGACCCAGCAAGCCCTGATAGACATTGACTGTTTGGTAATATTGGTGCTTGCTACCGAACATTGTTGATTTAGTGCAAGTCCCCAGAGTGTGCAAATGCTCCACAGTCAGAATGTTAAAGGTGGAGCTAACAGGACTGCCAACAATCTCGGTCTTTGTCCCAGTTTTCAGAACAAGAAAGAGTTGAGCTTTGCCAATAATGTGGTTTGGTGGTATTGGGCCTTGCCTAATTTGCTAGTTTTTCCATTCAGGAATGGTGGCAGGTAAGCAGTCATTGGAATTTTGCCCCTAAATTAAATAGGAATCCTTTTGCTCAATCTAGGTGCATTTTATAGTGAGAGTGCCTTAAAAGATGCTTGTAAACCAATGTACAGAAAAGATTAAGATGTAAAGTTGTGAACTATGAAATAAAGACTACCTTGAAAGCTCATAAATGTTATGAGTTGTAGAATACAATTAAACAACCCACGTCTGACCAGTTCCACCCACTCTAAGGAGCAGAAATAATTTCCTCTGACACCAGCGTCAATGTGGCCTTGAAAGCAGGAATACAAACAGGACATCATAAAATATATGAAAATGACTTTTGTACTGTACACCCACATTTTTCTAAACAATAAATGACAAAGGCAGCATAGCATCATTTGTCTCGTGTTTGTAACTTCTCGTGACTAATTTTGAACACCATGCCACTTGAGTTACATAGAGGCACCTTGTATGATGGGATGCAATTTTATGAGCCTAAATCAGTAAAATAATTTTTTTTAGCTGTGTGCAAGAAAGTTTAATAAACTGCTAGGAGTGGTGATAGAGCAATCTGGAGGGCATTCTATGAATGATGAGGCACCAAAAGACCCTGATTTTACCTTCACCTTAGGGGTCAAAGGTTTTAGTGCCTTCAATGATATAATGGGCTGAATTTCCTAAAAAAATTGCAAAGGTGCTGTAAACCATACCTACCAATCAGACATTTGTCTAACTTGCACTAGTTTGATGAAAACCTATTGCTGATTGGTTGCTGTAGAGTAATGCACATTTTCACTAGGTCGGTAAATCCATTCTAATGTTTGCTTAGGCTAGGGGCATGCAATCAAGATAGATAAGCATGCAACACCATACATAGCTGTCTCCCTTGCCTCGGTATGGTATGGTCCTTACCTTAAGCAGCTGCGCTATGCTGAAATGAGCAAAGTCATGGTTCCCAGGGGAGGACTGCACAACTTCTAATGTAGGGTAGAGGAGTGTTTTCGAGCCTTATTTTATCATGGACAACACCATTTCATTTTTCCAGACCACAAAACATTTGAGCAGTTGCACTGTGTGCAGGAGTTTGATCAAGAAATTATAAATGCACAACTGCACTTGACAAGACAGCATATATCATTTCTCTGCTATGTATATTACCCCATTTAGTTACAGAGACTGGTGGACACTATCATACCAGTTTGTCCAGATGGGCGGATTCTTTTTTGAATGAGTTGGTGTCAGGACGCATGAGGTCACGAGTGAGTTCATGGCTCACAACACGTAGGTTGCAGGCATATAGTTTATTGGTCGTCAGCTCTGGTTTGAAATCCACCTCTATCATAAGCAAGACAAATTGACACATAGGTAAGTAAATTGTGACAATTAGCATCATACATTAATAAAAAATAAATAAAAAATAAATATATATATATATATATATATATATAGATATATGTATTATACACACATATATATATATATATATATATATATATATATATATATATATATATATATATATATATAATATTATATATTTATATTTTCTGTTCTGCTGTTCAGTGTTGGGTGACAGGATCAATATCCAATTTGGTCACCTCTGTAGATGATCAAATTGTTGGACAAGATTGTGCTGTCTGTAATCCTTCTGGTATCACTGGGGCATATTAGTGTCACTAGAAGAAGGCAACACACACAGGCTGATAGAAGTCTTCTTCTGTATTTACCAACATGCCTGATAAATATATGAGTACTATTGGTCCAATCATTATTGACTTTTGGCGTTGCTGTGCAACATATGCAACATCATTAGGCCAATTGCCTAATAATGACTGTGATATTGCAGTGTGTGTGGCCAGCATTAGCATTCTCTGTATAGATATTTACAGAAAGAGGAGACTACTACATTTTTGTGCCATACATTTATAGAGGGTCTTTCTCCTGTAATAAATAATTCCATATTATTTTCAAAACTACAAGTATGTGCCAGTAGTTCAAATACCACTTTTCGATATCATGTGACTTTTGTTGTGCTTGTGTACCTGTTTCTATAACAAAGAGTATGGCTTTGCTTATCATGGTATGTTGACTGGTGGAGGTGCACTACCAAAGGGCTAGCACAGTTACATTTACCATTATAACCAGTGTGAGAAAACACTGAGAGGGGAAATTGCAGATCGTTTTATTTGCATTGTAGAAAGTAGTCTGAGTGCAGCTTATTCAATAACTATAAGTAAATGGTACATAATCTTATACTTCTGACTGCTGAATGCCAACTAATTATCCATACCTCGAAACCATCCTAATTTCAGTAGGACAGTCCCAAATTTAGGGCTTTATCCTGGGTGCCGGGGACTTGCAAGTTGGGAGGTATAATTATCCATAACTGCGGGTAGCTTTAGGAAGACATTTCACTTTCAGGTAGCAACAAGTATGGTCACCATAAGGCCACACATCCACTGGCATTTTGCTTAGGTTTTTAACGTTAGAAAATTGTGTTTGATATGGGTTTTTACTTTCATGTTTACTAGTGTTATAGGGATCACTGTAAGCTTCCTGATGCACAGAAATGGAGTTGATGCATATAGTAGTCTCTGTGGCCCAAACCCTCAATTTCTCCTTGTGTTATTTTGCCCATCCCCGAAGCCTGTGCTCCAATACTGTTTCTCCATCACAGCAGCTCACCTACCTAGAAGAAACCATGTCAGGCCAGCTGAGGCGATAACAATGACAATTATCCAGAGGGGAGCAAAGCTCAGACAATCCCGGGATTTCCACCGACTCCTCTCAGACTCCACCAGAGACTCTGAATCCTAATAGAAAGAAATGATACCAAACTCCATTACATTAATAGATACATTGATAGAGTGTTTCCTAGCCATTTTACTCCCATTTTTTAATCTACATCCCAAAACAGAGCATAGAAATACATGTATAATCATGCCTCACATAAGATCCCTTTATTGGCTATTGGAACTCAAGTGATCAAATGACTTGGTAGTGTTAGTAATGATTCCACTGACCCAAGAGTGGGCAATTAAATTTTTTTAGTTCGAATACCAGGACCCTTAAACTGATATTGTTTGCCCTATAAGACACATACATGTTCATGGATATAATTTTGGATACTATTTATTATATAATAGCACTCATGTTACACTATAAACATCACAAAGCACTGATATATAATAATATACGAGGTGTGTGTGGTTATAAATTAGGAGAGTCAATGGACAAATATTTATTATTAACATTTATGTATATAGTGCCAACATACTTTGCAGTGCTTTACAGTTGAAATAAAACACACAGCAATAACTATACATTTTAGTACCCTTGGCAAGACAGAGCACTGGCACCACCTCCAACACGCATGTTGTAACACGCCACCAGAGGGGACAGGCCTAGCGTAATGCCTTTCTCCAACATTGTGCTTCACTCTCCTACCGGGTCTTGCAGCTTTGACTCTCTGGTGCTGCTGCAGGTGTCTTAAGCTCAGTTGCTGCTTGGAATGCTGAGGCCTGTTTGGAAAGAGATAGTTACTATTCACCTCCAAGAAAGCTGAGTAGTGAGTATACAATCTAGACCTCCCTACCCCAAACCACCAGACATTAGAGCAGTAGCTTTTTTTGTTCAATAAACAGGCCTTCCTCCACCAAGTCAGACCCAGAATTAATTAATAGCATTCACATTTAATAAATATGCCTATTCCACCTCGATATAGCTCCAACATTAAATTAATAGCGCTCACGTGTAATAATTAGGCCTCCGTCCCCCTAGCCAACCCCAACATTAAATTAATAACATTTCCATTTAACTAAAATACTTATTTCATCCCTCATCAGCCCCAACATTAAATTAAGAAGATTCCCATTTAATAAATAGACATGTCCCTCCTCATCAGCCCTGACATTAAGTTAATAGCATACCCTTTTAAAATAAATGCATATTTCCCCCACCATCCCCGCAATCACATTAATGGCTTACAAATTTCCCCCACATTTAATAGAGATTATTATTACTAATAAACACATCACCCCCCCCCTGTTCTTTCCAGCCCTCTCCCCCATTCTTCTAGCTCTCCCCCATACTTACCTACTTTCTTCAGCTCCCTTCCGGGAGCCAGCCAGTGGAGGGGGGCGTGAAGGGGCGGGGTGGCCGAAATCGCGTCATTTCGGCCCCGCCCCCTGTGACGTCATGACGCAAATTGCGTCATTTGACAGCGGGGGCGGGGCCAAACGCCGCGATTCACCGGGAATCGCGGCGTTTGGGATCTAATTCTGCCCACTTCACTAGGAAGTGGGGCACTTCCTAGTGAAGTGGGCAGAATTCGGGAGATTGCCACACTCGCCCGGGAGTCCGGGAGACTCTCACAAAATGCGGGAGTCTCCCGGACATTCCGGGAGAGTTGGCAAGTATGCTCTCCCCCTGTTCTCTACAGGTCCCCCATTCTTTACAGCCTTCTCCCCCCCTTGTTCTCTACAGCCCCTCTGCCCTTTGTTCTCGCTAGCATATACAGAAATGTAGTTACCATAGGGCTCCTTAGCTTCTCTTCTTATATCTGTGTATTCGCTTGTTTCTTCCTGCTCTGTCATCTTCTTGCTCTGTCATCTTCTTGCTCTGTCATCTTCTTGCTCTGTCTTCGCATTGCTCTGTCTTTTTCTTGCTTTGTCTTCTTGTTTCCATGCTGGCTCCCCTATACAGCGTCCTGAAGTCATGTTTGTGTAAGAGGGTATCCCCCGCATGTGCAGCCCATGAAGAGGGCAAAGAAAAGAAGAGGAGCGGATCCCGTGAAAAGGGCGAAGAAAAGAAGCAAAATAAAGTTAGTTACTGGATCTAGCGACGGTAACTGATGGTAACTGACCACGGTGAATCAGCAATGATTCACCGTCAGCCAATTGGTGTCAGAAAGGTGAGTCTATCAGGGCTTGCCTCATCACTGGTCCTGCGCAATGTGGAGCTCATCGGCGGAGCCAGACAAATAGGACATCGGGGGACGTCCGGAGTCCTGTGAAAGACAGTGGCAGCAGTGAGCTCTAGTCAGGGCTAAGAGCGCCCCTGACAGAAGAGCGGAAGGAGAAGTGCCGAACAGCAGAAGAGATGCTGCCGGCTGGAGGGTCTGGAAGAGGCCCTGGAAGAAATTCTGGTATACTGCGTGGAGCAGGTAAGTATAGCATCGTTAGGTAGGTCAGGCATAAGACCTGTGGCACAAACCGGGCAGTAGGCCTGTGGGCAACAGTGGGTGCAAGGCCCTGGCACATTAGGGAATTAGGTAAAATTCCTTTAGGATAAATAATTTCAGGTTTAAAGCCTGTAGAGGCTCAAGGCCTGTGGGGCTACTGAGAACAGGTCCGACCTGCACTATGAACTACGACTAGTGTAAAAAAGTTTAAAAAAAGAAATAAAAATTATTTAAAAAAAGTTGAATTTAAAAAAAGAAATAAAAAATTCCTCTTAATACTTTAGCATTTCCTCCACGCTGACTCTCCGGCAGGTTACATGAAGAAATTACATCATTTCTATTGGCCAGGGAGAAAATTATGTATTTAAAGCGGCAATAGTGGACCCTACGCCTGGATTACATTATACAGGCATAGGGTCCGCTATTACTGCTTTAAATGCATAACTTCATCCCTGTCCAATAGGAAGGACATAATTTCTTCATGTAACCTGCCGGGCAGTCAGCGTGGAGGAAATGCTAAGGTATTAAGAGGAATTTTTTATTCTTTTTTTTTCAATATATCTTTTCATTTTGTCAGACCCGGGTCTGCCCGAATTCGGTGTAAACCTGGTCGACCCGGGAATTTGCCTGTCTGGGAGCCTTGTCCCCCGGCAATATCCTGGGTTCATATACCCGGGATATTGCCGTGGCGGCAGTATGAAAGCGGTATTAGTGAGTAATGTCATGTGTTGATTTCTAGTTGATACAAAGGTCCAACCTTTTAAATATGAGATTAGCCTTTCTCATCTTACTACACTTCACACTATTAGCTCTGTGTGTATTATATTTTAATATCCTCTGCTCTGATTGGCTGTCCCATGAGTGGTCCCACCTCCCTGATATCGCTGCCCACCAGAAAACCTACTTACGCTGTTCGAGGGTTACTCCCAGCAAGTAACTGTAAGTCAACATGAACCACCTGGATCCCACTCTAACCTGCCCACACGACCCTAACTAAAGAGTACAAATAAAAATAGGTCAAACTTCATTGCTGACTTTTCAACCTTGCTCATCATATAACCTGGTTATATTTCACAAGGAACAGTGGCTAGGAGGAAGTTGGCATGGCCATCTAAGGTAAAAACCACAACTGGAGGCAACTTTGTTTTTTTGCCCCAATACCACGCTTTTTGTGCCACAATCCCCCTTCACTACCATCACAGCATCACTCATTAGTTTCAAACAAAAAGCGCATTCCATCTGCGCAAAATAAAAAAAGGAAAATAATGCATCATAAAATATTCATTATTTATCTCCTACTGTTCACTGTTGTAAAGATAATACATTGGTGTTTTGTAAGTGTAGGTTGTTTGTTTATCAGTCATTGGGTAACAGTATAATAGCAGTATACTGCTCTGGTCCTCCAAGTTTTATTACACCCCATAATTTATATTTCCTGGGGTAAACGAAAGTCTGTGGGAAGAAGATTATAGCATTTCATTATTTAAGTTATGACTTAAGCAGGGATGAGCGGGCTCGGATTATCGCCCGATCCGAGCACTGTTTGGGTATTCCCGCCGATGGCCACAATGAAAACGAGGCTCTGATGTCGCAATCCCGCCGTCGGATCTCGCGAGATCCAGATTCTTTATATTCCCCGCTTGCCGCCGCCATCTTCACTTGGGCATTGATCAGGGAAGAGGGAGGGTGTGTTAGTTGTCCTCTGTCCTGCTCTTTCTTGTGATGCTGTTCTGTGCTCTGTCTTGCTGAGTCCAGTGGTGCTGTGTCCTGTGCTCTGTCTTGCTGAGTCCAGTGGTGCTGTGTCCTGTGCTCTGTCTTGCTGAGTCCAGTGGTGCTGTGTCCTGTGCTCTGTCTTGCTGAGTCCAGTGGTGCTGTGTCCTGTGCTCTGTCTTGCTGAGTCCAGTGGTGCTGTGTCCTGTGCTCTGTCCTGCTGAGTCCAGTGGTGCTGTATCCTGTGCTCTGTCCTGCTAAGTCCATTGGTACTGCAATATAACTACGTTCACTGTTCCTGCAGTATACAAGTCCATTGGTACTGCAATATAACTACGTTCACTGTTCCTGCAGTATACAAGTCCATTGGTACTGCAATATAACTACGTTCACTGTTCCTGCAGTATACAAGTCCATTGGTACTGCAATATAACTACGTTCACTGTTCCTGCAGTATACAAGTCCATTGGTACTGCAATATAACAACGTTCACTGTTCCTGCAGTATACAAGTCCATTGGTACTGCAATATAACAACGTTCACTGTTCCTGCAGTATACAAGTCCATTGGTACTGCAATATAACTACGTTCACTGTTCCTGCAGTATATAAGTCCATTGGTACTGCAATATAACTACGTTCACTGTTCCTGCAGTATACAAGTCCATTGGTACTGCAATATAACTACGTCCACTGTTCCTGCAGTATATAAGTCCATTGGTACTGCAATATAACTACGTCCGCTGTTCCTGCAGTATATAAGTCCAGTGGTACTGCATTATAACTACGTTCGCTGTTCCTGCAGTATACAAGTCCAGTGGTACTGCAATATAACTACGTTCACTGTTCCTGCAGTATATAAGTCCAGTGGTACTGCAATATAACTACGTTCACTGTTCCTGCAGTATATAAGTCCATTGGTACTGCAATATAACTACGTTCACTGTTCCTGCAGTATATAAGTCCAGTGGTACTGCAATATAGCTACGTTCACTGTTCCTGCAGTATATAAGTCCAGTGGTACTGCAATATAGCTATGTTAACTGTTCCTGCAGTATATAAGTCCATTGGTACTGCAATATAACTACGTTCACTGTTCCTGCAGTATATAAGTCCATTGGTACTGCAATATAACTACGTTCACTGTTCCTGCAGTATATAAGTCCAGTGGTACTGCAATATAACTACGTTCACTGTTCCTGCAGTATATAAGTCCATTGGTACTGCTGTATAACTCCAGTCCAGTGGTACTGTCCTGTGCCGCATATAATTTTTAAAGGCTTTGACGAGTGTGTGTGGTTTAGGGGTACGCTCTCTTGTGCTGTATATAATGGAGAACCAAAATTTGGAGGATAAAGTAGGGAAAGATCAAGAACTACTTCCTCCTAATGCTGAAGCTGCTGCCACTAGTCATGACATAGACGATGAAATGCCATAAATGTCGTCTGCCAAGGCCGATGCCCAATTTCATAGTAGAGGGCATGTAAAATCCAAAAAGCCAAAGGTCACTAAAATGATCAAAAAAAAAGAAATTGAAATCATCTGAGGAGAAACGTAAACTTGCCAATATGCCATTTACGACATGGAGTGGCAAGGAACGGCTTAGGCCCTGGCCCGTGTTCATGACTAGTCGTTCAGCTTCACCCAAGGATCTAAGCCCTCCTCCTCCCCCCCCTCTAAAAAATTTAAGACAGTTAAGCTGTCATCAACAACACAGCAAACAACTCTGCCTTCTAAAGAGATGTCATCACAAATCCCCAAGGCGAGTCCAAGGGTGTTGGTGGTTGCGAAGCCTGACCTTCCCATCACTGTACGGGAAGAGGTGGCTCCTTCCACCATTTGCAGCACGCCCTCTGCATATGCTGGAAGGATCACCCACAGTGCAGTTACAGATTTGGATAATGAAGGTGTCAATGTTGTACACCGGGAGGAGAATATTGATGTAGCTGGCGCTGAGGAGGAACTTGACGAGGAGGATGCTGATGTGGTTATCTTAAATGAGGCACCAGGGGGGGAAACAGTTGTTGTCCATGGGATGAAAAAGCCCATCGTCATGCCTGGGCAGAAGACCAAAAAATCCACCTCTTCGGTCTGGAATTATTTCTATCCCAATCCGGACAACAATGGTATTGCCATATGTAGTTTATGTAAAGCTGCAATAAGCAGGGGTAAGGATCTTGGCCGCCTAGGGACATCCTCCCTTCTACATCACCTGAAGACCCTTCATAATTCGGTGTTTAGTTCCGGAACTGTGGCTAGGACCGTCAGCAGTCCAGGGACACCTAAATCCCTTGGTCCTGTTGTATCCACATCAGCAACACCCTCCTCGTCAATTTCCTCCACGATCTCCATCAGAGATAGTCCTGCAGGCCATGTCACCGGCATGACCGAGTCCTCTTCAATCCGGGAATCTTCCGGAGGATCCTGCAGCGGTACGCCTACTACTGCCGCTGCTGCTGTTGCTGCTGGGAGTTGGTCATCTTCCCATAGGCGAAGTCGTAAGACCGCTACGTCTTTCACTAAACAATTGACCGTACAACAGTCATTTGCCATGAGCTCGAAGTACGGCAGCAGTCATCCTATAGTAAAGCGGATAACTGCATCCTTGACAGCTATGTTGGTGTTAGACGTGCGTCCGGTGTCCGCCATCAGTGGAGTGGGATTTAGAAGGTTGATGGAGGTATTCTGTCCCCGGTACCAAATCCCATCTAGATTGCACTTCACTAGGCAGGCGATACCCGGGATGTACAGAGAAGTACGAAAAAGTGTCCTCAGTGCTCTGAAAAATGCAGTTGTACCCACTGTCCACTTAACCACGGACATGTGGAAAAGTGGTTCAGGGCAAACTAAGGACTATATGACTGTGACAGCCCACTGGGTAGATGCATCGCCTTCCGCAGCAACAGCAGCAGCTGCATCAGTAGCAGCGTCTCCCAAACGCCTGCTCGTTCCAAGGCAGGCAACGTTGTGTATCACTGGTTTCAGTAAGAGGCACAACGCTGAAAACCTCTTAGAGAAACTGAGGGAAATCATTTCGCAGTGGCTTACCCCACTTACACTCTCCTGGGGATTTGTGGTGTCGGACAACGCCAGTAACATTGTGCGGGCATTACATATGAGCAATTTCCAGCAAGTCCCATGTTTTGCCCACACAATAAATTTGGTGGTGCAGCATTACCTGAAGAGTGACAGGGGTGTGCAGGATATGCTTGCGGTGGCCCGCAAAATTGCTGTACACTTTCGGCATTCTGCCACTGCCTACCAAAGACTCGAGCAACATCAGAAAAGCCTGAACCTGCCCTGCCATCACCTCAAACAAGAGGTGGTGACGCGCTGGAACTCCACCCTCTATATGCTGCAGAGGATGGAGGAGCAGCAAAAGGCCATTCAAGGCTACACAGCCACCTACGACATAGGCAAAGGAGTGGGGATGCGCCTGAGTCAAGCGCAGTGGAGACTGATTTCCGTGTTGTGCAAGGTTCTCCAGCCGTTTGAACTTGCCACACGAGAAGTCAGTTCCGACACTGCCAGCTTGAGTCAGGTGATTCCCCTGATCAGGCTGTTGCAGAAGCAGCTGGAGAAAGTGAGGGAGGAGCTGGTAAACCATTGCGATTCCACAAAGAATGTAGCTCTTGTGGATGAAGCCCTTCGTACGCTTTGCCAGAATCCGAGGGTGGTCACTCTTTTAAAGTCAGAGGAATACATTCTGGCCACCGTGCTCGATCCTCGGTTTAAAGCGTATGTTGTGTCTCTGTTTCCGGCGGACACAAGTCTACAGCGGTGCAAAGACCTGCTGGTCAGGAGATTGTCCTCTGAAGAGGACCGTGATATGCCAACAGCTCCTCCTTCATTTTCTTTCACACCTGTGGCTGCGAGGAAATAGCTGAGATTTCATAAACGACCCGCTGGCGGGGATGCAGAGAACATCTGGTCCGGACTGAAGGACCTGCCAACCATTGCTGACATGTCTACTGTTGCTGCATTGGATGCTGTCTCCATTGAAAAAATGGTGGAGGATTACTTTGCTGACACCATCCAAGTAGATATGTCAGACAGTCCTTACTTTTACTGGCAGGAAAAAAAGGCAGTTTGGAAGCCCCTGTACAAACTGGCTCTATTTTACCTGAGTTGTCCCCCCTCCAGTGTGTACTCCGAAAGAGTTTTTAGTGCAGCGGGGAACATGGTCAGTGAGCGGCGAAGGAGGTTGCTTCCGCAAAATGTTGAGAAGATGATGTTCATAAAAATGTATTATCAATTCTTCAGTCAAGACCAGCAATGGCCTCCAGAGACTACAGAGGGACCTGTGATTGTGGAGTCCAGCGGGGACGAATTGATAATGTGTGAGGAGGAGGAAGTACACACTGTAGGGGGAGAGGAATCAGAGGATGAGGATGAGGACTACATCTTGCCACAGTAGAGCCAGTTTACTTTGTACAGGGAGAGATTAATTGCTTTTTTTTGTGTGGGGGCCCAAACAAACCAATCATTTCAGCCACAGTGGTTTGGTAGGCCCTGTCGCTGAAATGATTGGTTTGTTAAAGTGTGCATGTCCTTTTTCCGTAACATAAGGGTGGGTGGGAGGGCCCATGTACAGAATATCCATCTTGCACCTCTTTTTTTGGCATTATGTGCTCTTTGGGGCCTAGTTTTTTAAACTGCCATCCTGTCTGCCACTGCAGTGCCACTCCTAGATGGGCCACGTGTTTGTGCCGCCCACTTGTGTCGCTTAGCTTAGACATCCAGCTACCTCGGTGCAACCTTTTGGCCTAAAAACAATATTGGGAGGTGTGAGGTGTTCAGAATAAACTGGTAATGAGTCAAAATTAATGTTATTGAGGTTAATAATAGCGTAGGAGTGAAAACAAACAAAAAAACAGGATTTTAGCAGTTTTTATGCTTTTTTAAAAAAAAAAATTAGAACCCAAAACCCAAAACCCAAAACCTTGAGGGGGGTGTTTTGGCAAAACCCATTAGAACCTAAAACCTTAAGGTAATCAGAACCCAAAACCCGAAAAGTGGCCAGTGCACATCCCTAGACTTAAGATATAAAGAAAGCAGGGGAGTCAGAGGGGTTTTAGAGAGGACATGGAAATTAGAGGTGGGCAGTAAGTTAGATGATGGGGATGAAATGGTGGAAGATTAGATAGAGGAAAAAACTGGAAACATTAATAAAACAAAATAATCACATTTATATACAATAAATAACATTATATTGTGACTCAGTTTCTGCAGAGCCAGACAGATCAGGATTGCAGTCAAACTGTTGGAAGTCCTGACAGTAATGAAGCTGAACCAAACGTGCTGTTTGAATGTCAGAGTCATTGTGAGACCTTCAGAATCCAGTAGGCATGGCAACTATTATCCTATAATGTTTTTACAATAAATAACATATAAAATATTTACAATACAGAAAAAGTAATAACTGATGACATAAATATGCAGTGATTACCCTGAAACCATGGTTTGAAGTTTCTAAAAACATTGGGGGACCTTTATGAAAGTGGACTTGAGAAAAACTGCAACAAAATGTGTAGATACCTGAATATCTATTGTCACAATTATAACATTCTTAAAGAAATTTTTCATTACTCTTTTTTACTAAATTCAGAATTTGTGCAGCAACCTCCGTGACAGTAGAAGGGTCCTCCGTGAAGTGCATCAAGCGGTTGAGCGGCTGGAAGTCCTCCATTTACAAAAAATATATTGGACCCAAAAAATGCTAATGATCCATCCAACTATAACAACCCAGGGTTGTTATAAAGGGATGGATGATACCATTATAACGACCGCTTGTCACTTTTGCAAGTGGGGGCATGAAGGGATTTCCTTATTTTTCCTTTAAAAGAAGGACCTCATAGCATGAGCACCTTTGAGGTTTTGTAAGGTTTTTACCTTCATATGGTTGCTCCTCCCTTTTTTACATTCACATGATGTGTGCGGTCTAACAGCAAGATGCATTAATGTTATTTGTGTTATTCATTTATGTTTGTGGGTCCTAATTGTTAAGTTGGTGACCCTTATGCCAAGTATTAGATGTAGGATGATTTTGGCGATATTTTGTTTACAGATTTGGATACTGTGTCCCTATGAGTTTAGGTTTTCGGGCATTCTTTTGTTGGTTCTCGTATCCTGCACAGCTGGCTGCCAACCACCCAGCTGTGCAGGATACGTATATGTGCCCCATCCCGGTGACTGGGCAATGGCTCGGTAGGAGAGGAATGTGTTGGTCTAACTTAAAAAAAAATATATATATACCTGATAAAATAGCCACAAGCCAAGCCACTGACATTTTGATTATACATCTTGGAGGTAATGACCTGGGTAAGGGGAAAACGATTGGCCTAATTTGGTGCATTATCAATGATCTTAAGTTCCTTATTGATAGCTGGCCCCGTATGAAAATAGGGGTCAAATGTTATTTCCTATTTATTTTGGAGGGGTGCATGTAGCAGGTTGACAATGGACAAAATGAGGATGCAGGTTAATTGTGCTGGTTAATTGTGCTCTGACCCTTTCAAATTCTTGAAAAGGTCAGAGGGTTAGTCAATTTCTCATCCAGCAATTAAATTTTGTCACTCTCACCTCTTTAGGCCGGATGGGGTTCACCTCATGGGCATGGGTTTGGTTTTGTTTATTGGGCTAATCTATACTTGTCTGGCAGAGCTTCTATGGTCAGTTGGTAGTGGGCAGCCTGTTTATTAGAGATGGCTGCATTGGCGGTAAAGTGGTGCAGGCAGCGGTTAATACAGGGTGCAGTTGTTTATGTCTTCCCTCTTTGATCTTGTTTCTTTAGGGGGTCACATGTGCAGGTGCCCTGGGTATCGGTTTTGGAAGTGCACCTGTGAGGCCAGAAGGGGTGAAGTCTTTCTGACACCGTAAAGTTGTGCCAGGATTTATGGGTCGGCTGGCCATCCCTATAATAAGGTTTTGATAAGGTTTTGGTATTGACTGATAGCTTGCCTGCATCCGGTTTCGTTGCCACCATCTTTCTTATAAATCAAGAAACTGTGACCTTAGTTTGCCAAATTTAATCGCGCGTCCGTGTTGTTATTTAAGGTTCATTATGCAAATAATATATAGAAACAACTTAGTGCTGTGTTGAGGATTCAGTCCATTGGCGTTCAATGAAAAATGACTGAGCTGCATGCTTCTGAAGGTTATTTACATTTAATTTGTGGCATGCAGGTGACAGTTGAAGATAGCTGCACTTTAGATCAGCTCTGTACCCTATCTCCCACATGATCATCTTCTCACAAACAGTGTCGGACTGGGACATGAAGGGCCCACCGGGGGAAATGCAGCGGTAGGGGCCCACTACAATGGGGTGTGGCCAACTGTAAGAGGGGTTGTGGTCAGTCATTAAAGGGGATGAGGTCAGGCCATGGAGGACAACGTATAGCACCTTAGTATGGTCCATAAAGAAAAAGAGGACATTTGCAGTGAGGAGCCGCGAAGGAAAAGACAGAAGAGAAGAAAGAAGTCAATAGGAAAGTAAGTGAAGGGGAGCAAATGCAGCATGGAGGGCACTGTGTGAAACAGGGGAGACAGGGAAAGGGGAGGGATGAATTGAATACAATCAATCATCATCAGCTATTTGTGTGCTGTCCATTCTTTGTGGTTAGTGTTCTCTCCCCTCATAGTGTACACAGAAAACAAATGCTATACTACAGTACTAGAGATCAACCATTCATCATATGAAAACCACAATATAAGGGTATAGACTAAAAATTAATATATCCATGAAGCACTATGGAGACCACAAAATTATTAGCATAAAAATATATGCACATTTAAAATATTACATAAATCTAATTACACTCTAGACACTGGCAAATAAAAACAGGACTCTAAAAAATGATCTACCCACAAAATGTACACTCAATAATAATCCAATGCCACTACAAAGGACAAAAGCAAAACATTAATATTAAAGCATATAGCAGATGCAATCCTATAAGGACCTAACTGTCTGAATGTGTTTTATTCTGATTAAGATATGCTTCTATAGGGAATAGAGTCCCACAATTGATTGAAAACAAATAAACATGGAACATGATATAAACAGTGAATTTGGTTACTAGTTTATTAGGAATCCATTCATTGGTCAGCTGCAATAGGATCCTTTTATAGAGGCACTGAAGACGTATATTGCAATGAAGCCATTCTAATTTATCTCCCTCCCTCCGAGGTCACACAGTGGAGAGCTCTAGAGAAGTTTGCACGATTTATTACTTACTGATTACACGGACTCACACTGCAGTTAGGATGGCAACTTTATGACTACAGGACGCCTGCAACTACAGCAGAAGGAGTAATCTGAGATCTGTGCCACTGTGAAGCATTTCTGCCTCTCTCTGTCTCAGGAGCAGGAAGTGTTCTCACGTGCTGGCTGTAGGCAGGGATTAGTTTGACAGTCTCCGTTTCATATGTAGACTGACCGCAACTCGGTAATTCTCTGCTCTGCCTCACCAACAAAGAGGGCGGGGTTATCAGGCAACAGGGCCTCCCGGGGGATACCCCGGCTCCCCGGCAGGCCAGTCCGACACTGCTCACAAATATAAAACATCTACAGATGTGTGAAGGCATTGGGGACTGATTGTGGTGGTGCTAAAGATTATCATCACACCAAGGACAAGGTTATTTAGAAGATCTACTGAATACCATCTCAGGGCAGCTGCCGGACCTAGTGAGTTTAGCTGTCATTGCTGTTGGCATCTCCATTCCTCCTGCCTCCTCTGTGACAGCAGCTGCCATAGAACATGTGGAACAACTGTCCTGGCTCTTTGTCCAGCAACGAACTTGACACTAAAGATCACCGTACTACACACAGCTGCTACAAACCGACAGAATACTACAAAAGTGCACAACAGCAAAATCCTCCTCTACAACCAGCAGAAGATGGACACTCAGTTATGATAAAAGATGGAGGACAGTAAGTTAGTGTTTTAATTTGTTTACAGTGACTGCTTCATGATCTGTATCTGTACCTTCTGCTGTCTCTCCCATTCCAATTCCAAGTTTATATCATTCTCTGTATCACCAGGATATAGTGGGCCTGATTCATTAAAGCAGGTAAAACTAACGTATTGTGCATTTTTAAAATCGCACATAAATCAAGGATGCACTTGTCCATATTCAACAAAGAACGAATGTAAAGATACGTCTGTTGTTGAGTACTGGTCTAGGTGCGCTCTCCTCTAACAGACAATACACTGCAGGATACGTCCATTATTATTAATCTTTATTTATAAGGTACCGCATGAGCTCTGCAGCGCCGTACAAAGGGCAAATAACAAGTAAATGGTATAACATTACAATACAGTAATCAAATAACACTACAACTCACAACAAAGCTACTGATAGCCTGAAAAAAGTTATAATGAGAACAGAAGGGAAGAAGGTCCTGCTCGCTAGAGCTTACAATCTAAAGGGAAAAGGATATAAAACTTAGAGATGTTTAGGCTCGGTTCCTCGGAAACCGAACACACCCGAACCTAGGGGATGCGAGCTCGGCTCGGTACTTTCGCTCTATTTCGGAATTGAAAACAAGACAAAACATCATTGTGACATTGTCGAATCTCGGATTTCACGAGTTTTGGGATCTATAAGTACCGCCCTCCACGGCGATCTAGCGCCATTTGAGAGAGGGACACAGAAGGGGTAGCACAGAGTGTAGAGTAGTTGGGCAGGTAAAGTTAGAGAATTGAATGAGGTGGGTGGTAACAGTGTTAAATAAAGTAATCAGTGACATTCAGGAGAGCTCCATAGCTCCAGTGTTAAATCTCATTGCAGAAAAATACAAATACTAGTGCTGGCAGGGTTGGTGTAATTCTGCAGTCCAAATCTACTGTGCTATACAGGTAATACAAAAAGGAGAGCTGCGTTGCTCCATTGCTAATTGTCATTGCTGAAATACAAATAGTAGTCCTTGCAGACTTGTCTTCTGAATTTGCAGGCAAATTCTACTGCGTTATATATGTAACAGGCAAAGAGCAGTGCTCCATTGCTAAGCCTCATTGCTGAAATACAAAGAGGAGGGCTAGCAGGCTTGTCTTCTGAATTTGCAGGCAAATTTTACTGCGTTATACAGGTAACAGACAAAGAGGAGTGCTCCATTGCCAAGAGGCATTGCTGAAATAGAAATTATAGGGCTGACTGGCTTGGTCTAAATCTGAAGTTACATTTTACTGTACCATAGCTCACTCAGAAACAGGAGAGGTGGCAGGGTTCAGTGCTGAAACAGAAATTGTAATAATAGGGCTGTCAGTGTTCTTCAAAGTCTCCAGTGTCATTCTATTGTGCCATAGCTCATACAGAAACAGGAGGGGTGACATTGTAGTTGTCACTCTCCAGTCTCAGTCATGATGATACTAATCCCTCTGTCTCATGTGCTGAAGCCTATGTTCAAGTGCATAGTGGTTTTAAGTCAGGGAAACCAAAATGTAAATAAAAAGCTTGTACCATTTTAAAGAAAAAAACCTCTAAAAAAGATGAAAGTTTACTGTAGAAAAACATAAACTTGCCAATATGCCAGTCTACCCAAAAAATTGCCAGGCATACCAGCATCAGGTAGCTCCCTTCTCTTAGCTAGATTTCAGCACCAGCAATGTACACTGTCATCATTGTGTACATGTTCCTAAAACAATACTAATTCATCCCCACTGGAATCCACCATCACAGAAGTCTCTGTACTTTGATGTGATTGCCAATAATGGCCTTCCTCATGGAATTTCTAGTTCATTTTATGGCAGAGCTGTCATGATTTTTGGGCAATTCTTTTAGAGCAGAGCTAATGTCAAAATGTTTTGCTGTCTCATCTGCATCACCACTGGGTGTCTTGGGAAAGCTAAGTTTTTTCCTAGAACCAATTGCCAGAAAAACTGAAGGAGGAGACGTCATTACAAGATGTTGATAGCTCTTTGATCCTGGCAAAGCGAATTAAGTACTTAAACTACAATTACAATATAGTTAGCGGATTTGTTTGGTTTAATTTCCTCCTTTTTTTTCTCTAGCTGCTTCTCAAAAAGTATAATTAAGGCAATCACTTGACTCAAGCTAACTGTGTCTGCACTCTCTTCACAGGTGGCTACTTCGCTGGGCTAAAGTACATTCCCCCTCAAATTCTAGTCTTCTTGCAGCTGCTGCATTCTCCTACATGCTGTTGCACAATCCCGAAAATAACCCTAAATTTTTCGGGACACGGCCATCATCTCCTGCATGTCATTGTCATTTTTTAAAAAGTTATGTACCACCAAGTTGATTGTGTCAGCAAAACAGGAAATGTGATGGAACTCCCCCTGCTGTAATGCTCTAACAATATTGGTGGCATTATCAGAAATCACATATCCTCAGGAGAGTCCAAGCAGGATAAGCCATGTTGCAATGACATCCCTTAGTTTTTAAAACAGGTTGTCAGCGGTATTACCTTTGACCTGCGCCTTGTCTCATGTCTGATAACCGCCTCTCACTCCCGCCTTCAAGACTTCTACCGTGCTGCTCCCCACTTATGGAATTCCCTACCACGCTCAATCAGACATTCCCACAGCCTACGAATCTTTAGATGCTCTTTGAAAACCCATCTCTGGTTTAGAGGTAACCTTATCCTCGATAACACTATTACACTAATAATAATATATATAATAACAATAATATGCCTCTTAGTGAAGCAGATAAAACACAGAGTAGCATGCCTCAGAAAAATGTGACGTACTTAGGTAGATGCTGCTGTTGTTCCTGCTGGTGAAGGGGAAACACCAACCCAGTGGGCTGTCACAGTCATATCATCTTTAGTTTGCCCAGTTCCGCTTGTCCCCATATCTGTGGTTAAGTGTACAATGTATAGAATGGCATTTTGTAGCCCAATAATTAAGATTTTATGAACCTTCTGGTAGAGGTGAGGAATAGCTTTTCCAGTAAAATGTTGTTGTGATGGAATTTTGTAACAGGGACACAAGACCTCAAGTAAGTAAAATACCAGCTGCATTAGTAGTGGATATTGGACGCAGATCTAATACTAGCATAGTCCCCATGGCGTCTGTGATCCGCTTTGCAACTGGGTGACAGCTTTCTTACTCCCTTCCTCTAGCAAAGGATTGTTTAACAGTCAATTGTTGTAAACTACTAGTAGTCTTCTTCTGGGTTGAAGATCCACCCCCAGCAGCAGCAGTGGGACTAACGCTCAATAATTCTTCAGAAGAATCATGGTTAATGAAGGAGTCCTCTAACCTTAGCAACTTAGATGCAGGACTAACTCCCATCACTTGTGGGGATATTGATCATGAAGGTGTTGGGGGTGTAGATTGCAGGTGCTGGGATCTAGATGAGAGAAGGGAGGTAGATTATGCTGGACTGTTTGTTGTTATTTTTTAACATAAGTTTCTGATTTTCCCAACAGCTTTCCATGAACTCGCTTCAAATGTCGTAACATGGATGAGGATCCTAGATGGTTAAGGTCACTAGCTCTACTGAGTGTGGCTTTACAAATGCTACAAATGGCTAGACAACTGTTGTCAGGATTTATGTAAAAATAATTGCACACATAAGGGGCCTGATTCATTAAAGATCTTAAATGAATAGGTATCTTATTTCAGTCTCCTGGACAAAACCATGTTACAATGCAAGGGGTGCAAACTAGTATTCTGTTTTGCACATAAGTTAAATACTGACTGTTTTTTCATGTAGGTTAGAGAGAATGAAGATGTTATCCCTGGCTAGGACGTGCCTGCGACCCTCCTGTATTCCTCTGAGAAGTTAATGTGCCTGGTGCCAATGTATTTATACATTGCCAGATTGCACATACTTCCAAAATAGATGCTACAATTGTTAAATCTAGGTACACACTACACGGTTTTCGTCCAATAATCGGCTCAATCAGCCGACATACGACCACTCGTTCAAAAGTCAGGCCAGTGTGTGTAGTGACACGATGGTCGAAAGTATGCCCAAATGGATGATTGTCGCCTCATTTGGTTGGTCGTATCGTTTAATATTTTTGTTTCAATCTCGTTTTCGTTATGTAGTGTGTATAAACTTCCGACCGATTTATACGAAATTGCAATCATTGCTCACGACAACATGGCTGTAAAAAGTCGCTAAAGGGAAGTCCGCTCTTCCCTTTATCTTCTAAAACAAGGCTAGTGTGTATGCAGTCCATGGACCTAGCGATCACACCATCGATCACATGTAAAATCGATCGACATAAAAAGTTGGTGGAAAATTCTCTAGTGTGTACCCAGCTTAAGGAAGACTGTACCTTCAATGAATGCTAGAGTGACACTCAGGGAAACAGTAGATAGAAGCAAACAAAGCTAGCTAGAGCTATCTGAGAAGGAAAGGCACACGGTCGCACACAGCTATGGAACCCTTGCTCAGTTGTCGATGATACAATATCATTCCCATACAAAGGGCAGGGTGTACTCTCGTCTGTTAGTAACAGTATACAGGGACAAAAGAGAAAGAACACAAGAGGCACTCCGGTTCCTAAGGCAAATATTACAAGTAATAGAGTTGCAACAATAGCTAATATTAAAAGACTTACATTTTATTAATTTCTTATTAAAAAGCAACGAAATATAAAAAATGTTGATGTGTGTTGTGTATTTAAAATAAAATACCCAGACAGACGGCAAAAAAAGGTATTATATTATCATGGCATATGAGATACTGAGATAGACCATTTGATGAGGGATTGGTTCCTATATCTCTGTGTCTCAAATTTTAAAATTCATATATAGGTCACCAAATCAAAGTGTATTAATATTTGTCTATATAAAGAGATAACTCTCTTCAGACCTGTAATCTAGGTCTAAAAATTCCTATATTGGTGTCCAACCATAGTAAGTTTTACACATATAGGTGGCCACCTTTATAAGGGGTATACGATTTAACAGTTTAATCATTGGGAACCATCATAACCCACTTCACACTGTACATTAACAATCAGTGTGATTGGTACTAGTCCGGCTATGATGCCGCTGTCAGGTAGCAATGACGTCAGAAGAGAGCAGGCTAGTGACGTCACTTCTGACGTCACTGCTACCCGACAGCGGCATTGGACTCTGCGTGTCTCGCCGGGGACGGGAGCCCGACTATCAGATATGCGCTGAAGGTATCTGATTTTTGTTACTGTGAGGAGATTTGAAAATATATTATGTGTGAATGGCTCGTGTGTATTAGCATAGGGATCAGTTCCTTTTCTTACAACAAAATTACCAAGTTTTTCAATGGAGATTATAAACCGATGCCACTGAAAGTTAACTGTGTTTGACTATTTGTATTTTGAAGTCTGCTCAGATGTATGAACAGTTGAAGAAAGAATAGTTATAAATAACAAATCTTATACATTCCCCTTTGTCCATTTGAGGTGTCAAGAGGTATAAATATAACCAATAGCTGTTAATCATGTTTTCAAACCTTAACTGTGCAGTTTGTTTGTATGTATCACTAAAAATCATATTTTGCTCCCTGTATTGGGTGGTGGTCTCATGGCTGCTCTCTGTATTGTGTGACGATAACAAGGGTTCTATGTGTTGTATTGTGTTCACAAGGGTGCTATGTATTGTGTGGTAGTCACAAGGGTGCTATGTATTGTGTGTTGGTCACAAGGGTATTGTGTGTTCTAGATATATAGATACATACAATAGAGAATTAATTTATATATATACATAAATTCAAGTTTTGTTCAATGTTAAGAACATGAAAATGAGCATTTTTCATATATATTTCTTTTTAAAGCACCATAAATAAAAATAATCAACCATTGTTTGTATTTGTGTCTTCAAAAAATAACAAACCTTTACTTCTCAACTGTCCCAATTCCATTAGGATAGTCCTGATATTAGGAGACGATCCTGATCAGCCAGGGACAGCTGGGACGTATTTCCACTCTTCACTTTACATACATGCTGTGTGAACCAGTGCACTCTTTATATAAGGGAAGATGGAAGGGAGTGTAGGTGGTTGGAGGGAAGTGCAAGCTATGCCCTCCATGGTGCTGGCCACACCTCAGGTGGGACGGCACTTCGCACATTAGGTCCTTTATAATTTTCAGCCCAGACCCATGTGGCCCTTAATTTGTCCCTGCTTGGCAGATTGAACTGTTGGAAAACTAAATGGAAGCTTGCAGCATTCGTGCATCTCATGTTACGTCCACATGCAAAAAATATTTTTTTTTGCTGCAGGAAGAAATATTAAAATTATATTTAACAGGAGGAGAGGAATTTCTGGGAATATTGCCTAGTTTGCTGGAAGACACAGAGAAAGGACTGGAGGGTGATCTAGTGCTTGTGCTCTGTAGTTTGGTCTTTTAGGATCTGGTGGTGGCACACACTGGGACACTCGCTTGGACTATTTCCTCGGGTAAAATTTGCTAGCCAGCTTCTGGATGCTCCACTGGCACACCTGGTGTAAATAATCATAAGTCATGATATGAGACAATAGTTGTCATAATTAAGGGGATCCTTTCCCTCCTTAGCGATCAGCACTATAGACGCAACTTGCATCCCTTTAAAGTAGAGATGGTCACTGACCCCTGTGTTTTGGTTTTGTATTCGGTTTTGTATCTGGATTACCTTCGTGTTTTGGTTTTGGTTTTGCAAAACCGCCCTTGCGTGTTTTGGTTTTGTTTTGCTATTTTTGAAAAAAATACAATTTTTTGGGTCTAAAATAACCTAATTTAGTGCTCCACCAGTTTCTTAGATAAGTGAGGTAATTCTAAAGCTAATAAATTATGAAAAAACAGTTGAATCCCTGGTAGGCCGTCCTTAATGCGAACACTTGTCTGCAAATTATACAGTCAAACCTGGTTGTCTACCTCCTCCATCTTTGATTATTGGCAATGTAGCCATCATCTTTGGGTGTATATTAGACCCTACACTTGTAGTTGAATATTAAAAAAGCAGCCTGCACAGACTGTGGAGCTAGAAAGTAGAATTAAATGGACCACGGTACTTTGGTGGCTATCTAAGCCCCCACCCTCCACTTGTAGTTGAATATAAAAAAAGCAGCCTGCACAGACTGTGGAGCTAGAAAGTAGAATTAAATGGACCACGGTACTTTGGTGGCTATCTAAGCCCCCCCCCCACCCTCCACTTGTAGTTGAATATAAAAAAAAGCGGCCTGCACAGACTGTGGAGCTAGAAAGTAGAATTAAATGGACCACGGTACTTTGGTGGCTATCTAAGCCTCCCCCCCTGCCCTCCACTTGTAGTTGAATATAAAAAAAGCAGCCTGCATAGATTGTAGAACTAGAAATTTAAATATACAAAGAAATGGACAAAGGCAGTTTGGTATCTGTCTGCATCAGATCCCCTCTCCACTAGGAATAAAATAGAAAACTATTCAGCCGTTGTATAATCTAGAATATAAATAGAAATTGAGAAAGGCAATTTGGTATCTGCCTGCATCATAATCATCCTCATTAGCGCCCTCGTCACCTCCATAAATCTCCCCCTCATCCTCTTCTATTTCCAAAGTGGCATCCTCAATTTGTGTATCAGCGGCTACACTCGGGCTGTTCAGGTACACATCAGCAGAACTGCTGAAAGGGCCCTTCTTTATGGGTACACTAACAGAATGCTCACAATTAGACATACCACTGTTGGATGGACTCTCCACAGGGATCGGTGTCATTTCTGATTCAGAGCAAACATTATTCTCCAATGCCTTACTGTTATCTTGCAGCTCGGCTTTGACGCGTAACAGTAGTTGTGCACCACTTGTAGGGTCGGTAACATTTTTGGATCTGCCACTAACAGCCAAAGGTGAAGGCCTCATTCTCTCTTTGCCACTGCGTGTGTAGAATGGCATGTTGGCAAAAAATTTTTTATCGCCACTTAACTTTTGCTCAGTAACACTTTTTTTTCGCTTCAACACAGTAAATTTTTTGGGGGTTTTTGTTTTTTGCACTGATTTGGAAACACTCTGTTCTTTGACATCGCCTTGGCCAGATGACGTACTGGGAACACTAACATCAGGACTGGTGACAGAACCTGGTTGCTCATTCTGATCATATGTGGACTGCTTTGAATCCATTCTGAGCGCAAAGCACTGAGGAGTGCTAAAAATTATTTGGTAGATACTGCTGACAGATATGACTTTTGACAGCCAGAAATATTTATGCACAATTAGGGAGGACACCCCGAAAGCACTGAGGAGTGCTAACAATTATTTTGTAGATACTGCTGACAGATATGACTTTTGACAGCCAGAAATATTTATGCACAATTAGGGAGGACACCCCAAAAGCACTGAGGAGTGCTAAAAATTATTTGGTAGATACTGCTGACAGATATGACTTTTGACAGCCAGAAATATTTATGCACAATTAGGGAGGACACCCCAAAAGCACTGAGGAGTGCTAAAAATTATTTGGTAGATACTGCTGACAGATATGACTTTTGACAGCCAGAAATATTTATGCACAATTAGGGAGGACACCCCAGAAGCACTGGGGAGTGATAAAAATTAATTGGTAGATACTGCTGACAGATATGACTTTTGACAGCCAGAAATATTTATGCACAGTTATGGGGGACACCCCAAAAGCACTGGGGAGTGCCAAATATTAAAAAAATAAAATAAACCTCTATCCTCCTCTCTTCTCTAGCGATTTTTGTTACAGCAATTGGAATAAGAATATTGTATTCTTTGTCCCTGCTCTAATCAGCCTGTGACTACACCCTGCTCTCTCCCTCTGTCAAATGGCGATGGATTGCTGTGGAGGCGGGTATTTATAATGTTGAAGTATCGCGAGAACCAAGCCACGAGATCCGATGACGTCACGATGATGCTCAGCTCGGTACTCGGATACCCAAAGTTCGGGTGGGTTCGGTTCTCGGGGAACCGGACCCGCCCATCTCTACTTTAAAGGGACATTATAACCTAAAGTTACCTATTAAAATAATATCTCATTAAAAAAAGGATACTCCCATATGTAGGAGATGTTATTGCCTGGAAAGCAAGTATACCATTCTTATTTTATTGATAATTTGCACATTGGGGATTTTGTGCCAATAAAACCTTTGTAAATATGCAGTAATATAGTGTTCTATGTTTTGAATGCAAAAAAAGACCATCATGCATTTTACTGTGGGGAAAAAAAGAAAAGAAAACCATATAAACTTTTTTTTTTTTAAATGTTTCACCCAATAATTAAACATACAATAAGTAAAGAGTTAATGTTTAATGCCAATAGTGGCCAGCCTACTGCTATGGGTCAATGTTCCCTCGATTTGAAAATATATTTTATTATAAACTCTACCCAAAAGGTGTAATTTTGAATCTACTCTATAATTCTACACTGCAAAATTTTTTACCCAAAATGTTTAGTTTATAGCTATAATTTCAAAATTGCACAGCTTAGAAGTAATAGTGCTCTGGACTCTGGCACAATATGAATATTTAAAATCACAAATCAACAGTGATTGGGATTTGTGGAGTTCCAATGTGCAATACTTTAATTGCAATTGTGAAAATTGCCAATATAATAGGTACAACTTTGATTAAGGTTTTCTATAATTTGCAAAAAGCTAGATTTCAGAACAGAAAATGACATAGTTGCCTACACTCCCAGAATGTCTGCAGACTCATAAATTTTGAGTATTTCTCCCGAACTCCTGAAGGAGCAAGTCACTCTCTTGAATCCTTCCTAGTGAAGTGGGCAGAATACGTGGTCGGAAGACACGAACCTCTGCAAATCACACCATTTTGACCTCCCCTTCCCCCCCATGATGCGATGATGCAATAACAGCTTTGGACCAAGGCGGGGGCCAAATAACGTGATTCACCGTGTCATCCCACCGCCGCAGCTATCACCTGACCTCCCACCATGGTCTCCCGGAGGGGAATTAAAAAGAGTCGGAAAGCCTCTGGCCTGCGCAACAATGCTGGGTTATCTATATTAGGGGTTTAGAGGTGGCCCAATGCTTCAGGTAAGCTAAGCATGCACCAAGGAATGTGTCATACAAAGCATGATGTTGCCATGCCCCCATCAGTAACCATTAATTAGATAAAGAAGAAACTCAAGCTTTCAACTAACTAATGAGCACAGAAAAAGTCAACAGCAATGGTAGTTAGGCAGCACAGTGGCCTAGTGGTTAGCACGTCTGCCTCACAGCACTGGGGTCATGAGTTCGATTCCCGACCATGGCCTTATCTGTGTGGAGTTTGTATGTTCTCCCTGTGTTTGCGTGGGTTTCCTCCGGGTGCTCCGGTTTCCTCCCACACTCCAAAAAACATACTGGTAGGTTAATTGGCTGCAATCAAAAAAAATTGACCCTAGTCTCTGTCTGTCTCCCTCTCTGTCTGTCTTTGTGTGAGTGTGTGTATATATTAGGGAATTTAGACTGTAAGCTCCAATGGGGCAGGGACTGATGTGAATGAGTTCTCTGTACAGCGCTGCGGAATTAGTGGCGCTATATAAATAAATGATGATGATGATGATGATGATAAAGAAGAAACTCAAGCTTTCAACTAACTAATGAGCACAGAAAAAGTCAACAGCAATGGTAGTCTCAAACAGCTGTAGTAATTAAAGATCTTCAGAGACACTGGCAGTCTGTAGTACTCCAAACACTATAAAAACAGTTTTGATAGTAGACAATAGTACTCTATAGTACAGTCTTGGAAATGGAGAATATGCAATATTTCTGATCACATGACGGCAGAAAAAGTTCAAACGAATCTGAGACAAGCCCAGAGCCTCTTAGTGCATTATCAGCAGGCACAGTGATGTAAAAAGATTTATTTCATAGCCAGCAGACAATTGTTTTATATAAACAGCTCTATGTTCAAGCTGCTGTACTCAAAGAAGAATTCTAAGTAAGCTGGATGCCAAAAAAGCTTGGAGTAGATGTGCTGTTTGCCAAGGTAAAGAGTCAGAGTTGAAGCAGAAACCTGTAAACCTACAGGCTGTTCAGGCATCCAAAGTCCAGAGTAACTTCTATCACTGACAAAGAATGCATAGAACAGGAATGGGTTTTAAACTCCAAAGGTCCAATCAGGTCAGGAGAAAAAATACTAATTAATGAGACAGGTGGAGAGGTAATGAAAACATACACAGTCATTGATCCATGCTCAAGAGCGTTTAGGAGGCAGTCCGATATCCTAACAGTAGTGATCTGCAGTCACCTTCTAACAGCATTTCCCACCATGCCAAAAGTTATCCAGTCAGCTTCTATTAGTTTATTATCAACCATCACCGCCATTTTTGGACTACACATGCTGTGATATTGAGGATAAATGGTGGCCTTTTGCAATGTCACAGCAAAATAACACAAAAAGGCATAGTTGTCACACCACACTGGGACATGGTCATGCTGTGCTGTGGGTGTCTTTATGCCACATGAGTGTGTGCCTGGTGCTTTCAACAATAAACAATTCCCCTTCCTTAAAAAGACCTTTGAATTGCCATATGTGGCAACTACCTCCCAAAGTTGCGACAATCAGGATGATAGGAAGGTCCCATCAAATCAGGACTGTCCTGCCTGCGTCAGATCATTTAAGAGGAATGCAGTGTAAATGTTCATCGGCAACGAGAAGGGAATGGTGAGATGTAGAAAAATCAATCAGTTGCAGACATCCAATCAGCTTCTTGTGGTTTTTAAAAGTGGGGCAGAGCGAGTTGGAGCAGTACATGAGTGAATACACAACCTACATCCCATGTGTCACATTAAACACCTTTTATGTTTCGCCTGACATTGCTCCTGGCACAAGCAGACATGATAGAGAGATGTCTGTGTTGGAGACTTTTATTCCTGATTCATATTGCTTGCAGCAAAAATATAAATACATACAAGATTTTTATATTGAAAATTTCCTTTTAAGGCAAGAACATGTTTTTTAAATTGAACCTGTGAGTAATATTTGTAATTTTCCTGATCTGCAGTGAACAATTTCACATTGTTCTAGTAGTATAGATATTCTCACTCATCTGGGCATTCTCTGCAAAGATCTGTGTTCCTGAATCTCGTATTGTTCCCTTAGGCAATAACCAGCTGCTACTGTAACTGCATGTTATTAGACTATCAGTTTTGTCATGGGTTGAGCAAGTGGGAATTGACCTGGTACATCATTACACAGCTGCGCTCAGGGATTTCCTCCATAAAATTCATCAGCATAAAGATCAACAGATGCTACCGGAAATCATGTCTAATTAATAAATAAATATGCATATCAAATGGCTTCATCTCATGTGTAATGATGTAAAAGCTCTAGTAAATATCATATTTTTCTGTAGTTTGGACAAATAACTGATATGTGCCAGACCTCTCAAATGAGTTAAAAAAAAGAAATCTATTCCGCCGCCGAAAAAGGCGCTATCAGCACTAGGCTATGACAGCCATTTATGGCCCCCCAGAATGGGGTCCCAACGCCATTATGTCGACCAGTCCTAGCCTGTTTAGCATGGGGTTGAATTCTCTAGGGCAATGGAGCCTGCGATGTGCACCCCATGCCAGGAAATCCAGCCCTGCAAGCACTATCACTGCAGTGGATGTGGGATAAAGCACTGTGGTGGATGTGGGATAATAAAGAGATAATTGGTAAAATTTTTGTTTTGTTTTTTTTGCTGGTGAACTACAGGTCCCAGCAAGCCCTAAATTATTTGGGAATTCTGGTGCTTGTAGAACCACAAGTGCAGGCATACCCATATTTTCTGTTGATACAGATAGTGTATGCTAGAACGGGACATGTTGGAAGAGATGGGCATAGAGTATACGTCATTTGCAGCTTGGAGGCAGGGGGATGAGGGCAGACAGGGCAGCACTAATCAGAGCTCATTAACGTCCACACAGTCCCCCGTGAGCTTTAAAGCAGGAGGAGGGGGATGATACACTCATGATAGAAGTCACTGTCAGTCAGTGACATTGGCACAGCCTTAAGCATTAAATTGCGGATGAATGAATGTTTGCAGATGCATGTGCAGTAGATATAAGAAGGACCAGAGCATTGCTGCAGTACTTTGAAGCAGTGTTAGACGGACTACAAAACCGTAATCAATTATTTGTCTATTTTTATTTGTAATTAATTAGAAACAAGCTTTAGTATTGTGTTTTTATTTAACTTTACAAAGTAGTTTGTGTTGATCAGTGATGAGACGATTCCAGTAAATCCATTTTGGTTCCATAATGTATAGTAAAATTAAATAAAGTCAAAAAAGTTAGAAGGGAAGACATTTATAGCCACTGTGGATGCTCTCTGTGAATATAAAGTGTCTATTAGAATATGCGCTTTTCATTCGTTATATAGCTGTGTAAACAATAATGCAGCATTGCCTTACAGATTATTATAATTAGAGATGGTCACTGCCCCCGGTGTTTTGGTTTTGGATCTGGATCACCTTCGTGTTTTGGTTTTGATTTTGGCAAATCCGGTCTTGCGTGTTTTGGTTTTGGTTTTGTTTTGCAATTTTTGTAAAAAATAAAAAAATTTTGGTGTAAAATAACCTAATTTAGTCCTCCACCTGTTTCTTGGATAAGTGAGGTAATTCTAAAGCTAATAAATTATGAAAAAAACATTTTAATCCCTCGTAGGCCGTCCTTAATTCTAACACTTGCCTGCAAATTATACAGACAAGCCTGGTTGTCTACCTCCTCCATCTTTGAGTATTGGCAATGTAGCCATCGTCTTTGGGTTTATATTACACCCTCCACTTGTAGTTAAATAGAAAAAAATGAGTCTACATAAACTGTACGTTAAATAAAAAATGGACAAAGGCAGTTTGGTGTCAGTCTGTGTTAGCCCCCCCCCCTCCACTTGTAGTTAAAGAGAAACAAATCAGCCTGCATAGACTGTACGTTAAATAGAAATGGAGAAAGGCAGTTTGGTGTCTGTCTGTATAGACACCCCCCCCCCCCCTCCACTTGTAGTTAAATAGAAAAAATCAGCCTGCATAGACTGTACGTTAAATAGAAATGGACAAAGGCAGTTTTGTTTCTGTCTGTATCAGACCACCTTCTCCACTAGTAGTAAAATAGATAAAAATTCAGCTGGTATAGACTGTACAATATAAATAGAAATGGACAAAGACAGTTTGGTTTCTGTCTGTATCAGACCCCCTCTCCACTTGTAGTAAAATATAAAAAAAATTCAGCCGGTATAGACTATAAAATATAAATAGAAATGGACAAAGACAGTTTGGTGTCTGTCTGTGTACGACACCCTACCCTTATTGTGAAATTGACAAAACAGCAGCCTTTCAAGACTGTACGTGATATAGAAATGCCCCAAGTCCCTTTCCTATTTGGGGGTAGATTACACCCTACCCTTATATAGAAAGTTTTAAAAAGATGTTGTCGTCATCATCTTCAGCATCATCCTCCCCCTCATCAGTGTGTACATCATCTTCACAGACTATCAATTCATCTCTTGTTTCATCTCTTGTTTGAATCCGCCATTAGAGAACTGTGAGTGCTTGGATGTCTTTGATGGTGAAGGCCTTACTCGTGGAAGATGTAGTTCATTTTTATGAACATCATCTTCTCCACATTTTTTGGAATTAACCTCCTAAGTAGATCACTTACTAGGTCCCCGGCTCTGCTGAATACTCTTTCAGAGTACACACTGGAGGGTGGGCAGCTTAGGTATTGCAAAGCAAGTTTGTACATGGGTTTCCAAATGTCCTGTTTTTATTCCCAGTAAGGAAAGCGACTGTGACATTTCCATATCAATTACCTCCTGAAAATAATCCTCCACCATCCTTTGCATGTTAATACTCGGATTGGATGGAGTTATGGGCAAGGTCACACATTTTTTTGAAAAATCTTTCAAACCAGCCCAGATTTATACTGTTCTGGTCTGCCTCCTGCGTCATCCCTGCTTCTCTTTAGAAACTGCAATTTGGTGCCAGAACCTCATGTGCCAGAATTGCTGCCACTGGTGCCACACTGCTGCCACTGGTGCAGGACTTACACAAACAACCTCATCCTCATCGACATCCTTATTACCGCCCTCGTCGCCTACACAAATCTCCGCCTCATCCTCTTCTAACTCCAAAGTGGCATCCTCAATTGGTGTATCGCCGGCTACACTCAGGCACACATCATCATAAATGCTGAAAGGGCCCTGCCAAATATCCAGAAAGTGGAGCTGCCAAATATCAGCCCGGCGGGCGCACAGGCGGCTGCATCACATGTCACGCGATGCGGCCATGTCATCAATGACGCGGCCACATCAAGTGTCATGTGATGCGGCCGCCTGTGCGCTGCTAGTAATATTCAGTTTATGTGGACGGCACTGCTTGCATCCACGGGGGTGGTGGGGGGGGGGGCCCAGACAGCGCTTAGACTGAGCGGCCCGGGGGGCAGATGCTCCCCTGTACCCCAGCCCAGCCCGCCCCTGCCCTCCTTTATGGGTACACTAGCAGAATGCTTACGATTGCACATACCACTGGTGGATGGACTCTCCACAGGGATTGGTGTCATTTCTGATTCTGAGCATATATTTTCCTCTAATGCATTACTGTTTTCTTGCAGCTTGGCTTTCACGCGTAACAGTAGTTGTGCACCACTTTTGGACTCCAAATTACTTGGTCTTGCTTGGTCACGAGTGACCGTACAAGAAGAAGTCTCAGTAACATTTTTCGATCTGGTACTAATAGAGAAAGACAAAGGCCTCATTCTTACTTTGCCACTGTGTGTGTAGAATGGCATGTTGGCAATTTATTTTTTTTATCGGCAGTTAACTTTTCCTCATTTACAGTTCTTTTTCGCTTCAACACAGTAACATTTTTTGGGGGGTGTGTTTTTTTCCCTGATTTAAAAAGACTATCTACTTTTACATAGGCTTTACCAGATGACGTACAGGTAGGACTACCATCAGGACTGGTGCCAGCACATGCTTGCTGATCCTGCTCATATGTGGACTGATTTGAATCCATTTTAATGAGCCCAAAGCACTTGTAGTGCAAAAGTGCAAAATATTAAATAATTAGTGCTGCTAGATAATACTTTCAACACCAGAAAAATTGTTGATTCCCACTGGGGAATATGGGACACCCCAAAGCACTTGTAGTGCAAAATATTAAATAGATAGTGCTGCTAGATAATACTTTCTGCAGCCAGAAAATAGTTTCTGTAGGAGGGAAGATGACACCCCAAACAGTTGGTAATGTTTGCAAAAATGCAATATGGGAGAGGGGAAGGCTGGTGAGGAGAGGGTTACAGTAATCAAGACGGGAAATGATGAGAGCATGGATGATAGTTTTAACGACATTCTGAGAGAAGAAAGGCCGGATGCACGCAATGTTCCATAAATCCGTTTTGTGGATCTAGGTGGTGGACCCGTGAGACTTCCTCATTTATATTTCACAGCATTTAGATAAGTGCCTGTGGAAGAAGTGAGGAACACTGGGAAATGGAAGGAGGTGAGAGCCATTACATCCGGCATCAGGAAGGTAGAGACAGGTGGTAGGTATGCACTTTCTTTCCTCTTTCCACATAGCCAGGGGAAAACAATACCACCCAGCCAACCCATTGCTACCAGGTTAGATTATATGCACAGCAAGCTTTGGGGGGGTAATCAATTGACGGCGGGATCGCCGAAAATCCCGCGCTCAAAGAATATTACTGTTAATACGGTAATTACTCGCTGGATTTCAGCTCGCAGCTCCCTGAGCTGAACCAAGTGTGAACATGGCAACTGGCCTTGAATCCACATAACAAAACCGCGCTACTCCCTAACTGCTTGGCCGGTGCTAAATCTGGTGGCAGGTGACCACACCCCCCTCACGACTCACAATAAACCACTTACGGTGGACCTCTTACCTTTACCATATTTTACCCTTACAAGAGTTAACTTATCGACATGAAATAACGACACAGAAACTTGAATTGGCGATTGAAAGGTCAGGAATTTATTAAAGGCGAATATGCTAAAGAAAATTGGTGGCAAATCTAAACAGACCAATCAGTCTCCAGGCCACACCTGTAAGTTGTAAATTCCGTCCAAACTAATTTGGACCCGACTAGGCGTTGACTTATTGCCCAATACCTTTAAGTGGAGAGTGCCTACCACGCCTTAAAATTAAAGTTAAATTAAATGTATGCATCACTTAAATTACAACTAACGAATACTCACTCCTATACTGAAATAGGGAATGGGTGGGTGGGCAAACTCTCCAGACGGTAAGAGGAAGTTGAAACCTCTTCCTATATGTTATAAGCCTCTCTAAAAGCTAAGTCCTCCCCTTCTGTCCTTTCCGATTGGATGACTCACTTTTTCACTACCACCCATATAAATTAACTCTTGCTATGCCTGAACTTTTTCATCTACATGCCCCCGCAGCGTTTACATCACCTCGGGCTAATTCCATCCCTCTGTTAGATTAACCTGCTTCTAAGCCAGCTAAGGGATCCCTCACACAAAAAGGACCAAGAGTCACTTTACCTCGAAGGGAGCAGTGACCTGACGTCAATCAGCGATATCGCCGTATTCATCAGCCGCTGCCCGCAGCCCCCTTCCTACCTACTGTGCCTGCTCTGAGACGCAAGAGAAACAGTGATTAAAACACGAAGCCAAAAGCACTTGAATCAAATGGTGGGTGAGTAGGGGGGATCTCGTGAAGCAGATAATATATACATACATATATAAGGTGACCAGCCCTCCCACTTTTTCCCCTATTGGTCTGCCTGATCCCGGGATAATTTAACCCTCAAGGGTAAGTGCAAGCTATTGAAAAACACACAAGTATGCGGCTTAAGTGCGTTCGTCTTTAGTGACTCTTTTACATTTTTGCCGGAGAGAGGGTTTTTCTCTAAATAGTCAATAGACCCCTAAGGAGTCAGTCTATCCATTAATATTATTCGACAATAGCAAATATGCAAATCGCAGTGATACATATTTAAGTACTGCTTCAATGCATGATGCCGAGGCTATTCTGGGAGCCCCGGCGACGTGACCCCTGTGCTGTGATTCATTATTCCTGTTTACCAGCAGCTTAGCATTGCCGTTGAAAGGAGAAAGTGCTGTGCGCATGCGCACTAACACAGTAGCAGATTCTGCAAAGCCAGAGAGGCTTCAGCAGAATCCCATAGGAAACGACATGTAACGACATCTTGAGATGGTATTTTATGTGATATTGGGATGGAACTTGCAGGGATCAGGGGGTGGAGCTTATTTTGTCACAATTTTGCATTGGTAACTGTTGGGAGTGTCGAAGTCAGATAATTGGATATAGTCATTTTCAGTTAATATCTAACAACTTGATTGTCTTTGTCTGAAGTTATGCAAATAGCATGCTACGGCGTGGAGGAGCGTAACTAACCGCAACACGTGGCAAACACTTATACACGCATTTACACGCACACATACACTTGTAATTAGCTCACATTAAATGTAGTTGCAGCACATAGATGTTTGTGTATAAATGTAGCAGAGTTTATGGTTGATATTATAAGGTTATATACACGTTACTGAAATATAAGGTTCAGGTTACAGGAAACATATCATGTCTGGTATCATTATAATCCCCAATTTATTCGCAGACATCCGGTGCAATCACCAAACGGATCACGCCTTGCGTATGGTAGTTATAGATTGTAGGGAATAAATGATTAGAATGATATTGTCTGTGTAGTGTAAATAGACCAGTTTAAACTGATTCTTGGCGGGAAGATGGGAATGCATCTCCAGGAGAGCTGACCCCAACCCTTGGATATTTTCGTGTGAACTGGCCAATGACCTGCATTACACTGGACCCTCCTGAAGCCTGAGCCTATGGAAGCAAGCACCATTATCTGCATTGTTTTCACTGTATCACTGACTGTATATAAGTGGGGGCTCTGGGACCAGTGTGCAGTCTACTTGACCACAGCCTTCAGACCAGAATTACTGTACACTGGATCCAGAGCGCCTGCGATAAGTAACGGCTGCTCTTATTTTATTCTCACTTATTAATCTGTTACTTTTGCCAAATGAATCGAATTATGCTTTGGAACACATTACTGGAAGTGACAATCGTTATTGGATAGCAGCTAGACGCTCATAGCAGGAGGTGTGTATGTACATAAAAATACTAGCAAAAGTGATCTTATTGTTTGAAAATGTTCATAAAATGGTTAAAATTTTAATGTAGGCACTGGGAGTGTGAACATATACAGTGTATATGTGTATTTAATAAAAATGAAAGTGTTCCTAGCATTCCCTGGTGGTCTAGTGGGGAGTTGTATCCAGGGGAGGACTGGCAAATTCTAGCCCGGGGTGCAAGACTTGACTCAGCAGCCTATTAGGAACATTTTAATGGGAAAAAAATGCAATTGGCCCAATGACCCAGCCCAAGTTAGCCCACTGTGGGACTTGTCCGGGGGCCAAATACGCCCCAGCCCAGCCTGCCCCTGGCGATATCCCTCCAGTGGATTTCTGCCTCTGCTCCGTTCCCCACCTATGGGACTGGAGCTCTGTGGTGCCGGAGGGTGCCCCAATCCTTGGTGGACCAGCGGGAGGCTGCAGAAGCAGTCCTTGGAGTATGGAGAGCCAGGGGCTCCTTGAATCTGAACCCCACTGACAGCTGCAGCTCCATGGCTGCCGGAGGTGACTTGCAGCAGCACCTCCTGGATCAAATGAATCGCTGTGAATGCTGGGGAACCCAGCAGACAAAGAGCCATATTGGAACTCAGAGAGATCCAGGAATAGCAACCTGGGTATTGCTGCCCCGGGATATGGCTGTCTACCCCCTGGAGGCAATCTCGGCTACAGGTGGAGCTAGACTCCAAGGCGGGGTCCCTGGAAGTCTTTTTAGGCAGGAAATTTAAATAGAAATCTCCCGCCCTAGACAAAGTGACACCAGGGGTGGAGAGGAGGCTGAACCAGTCCCTGGCACTAGCAACAATGTTATAAGTGGGAAACCCTTCCAGGCTGATTCATGTGCAGGCTGCATGAATCAGCCTGGATTGGTTAAAGGGGCAGGAGGCTGAAATATCTCCTGCCCGGTTATGTGTGTAAAACTGTATAAAAAGAATCCAGTTGACCATGTAAAATATATATGCCCAGTGTGAGAGGCCAGGGTGAACCATCCACAGCAACCCTGATCTGAAGGAAGAGGTCAGGGGTACCAGCCCAGGTGCGCAGCAAGGGGGTACAATAGTAGTGCGAGTTACCCAGAAGGAAGTGGATCTAGGTGCCAGTGTTGGAGCCTAGTGGTGGCAGCAGGCTCCTCCTACTGCAACTGGAGGGGCATATTTGGGATAGAGAAAGGGGACAATGACAAGGCAGGCCCCGCTGGTCGCCACGCTGGTCGCCAGCAACATAACAGGGGGGCATAGGAGGTCCATCCTATCACAACCATACATACATTTTTGAGTTTTTTTGCATACAGCTGCCTGTTCTTGTATGTTGTGTCAAGTGTCTTGGTTTATTTGTATGTATATAATGGTGTGTAAGCATTGTGTTTATCCCTGTCTTTATGTCTGCTTGCATCCTTGTATATGTATTACAATATACAATGTTTACATGTAATTGCTAGCCACATTGCACAAACCCCTCTGTTCTCTCTCCATTGACAGCAACATATTCATATCCCATTAGTAGCTAAATTGCATAGATCCTGTCCCCAACCACATTTGTTAGGCCACGTGGATTCTAATGACCGCAAAATTGCACAAACCCCATTGCACAGATTATACCTCCAAACTTTCCCAATTTTGGTTGGACAGTTCTGATTATGGTGACAGACCTGCCTTCCCAATGGCTAAGACGTTTGTCCCGCCTACTGGTAATGTCCCGCTCACTGCTGCCCTGCACCTGACACCTCATTGGACTGCAAAGAAGCACATACTGCACACATCTGTCATTGATGAGTGCAGCAGAGTCAGGGGAAAGAAAAGGGTATGGGGCAGCCTAACACTTTAGAGGTGTGACACAGGTACTCCTTGTGACGCCAACACACTCCCACCATGAGGTGGCCACAACCCCATCCCGATTCCAAAAATTGTAATGTTCAGAGGTATACACATACTACATTGTTCATTACATACTTGTTGTACCTATTGTACAAATCTCATTTGTAGCCCATTTTACAGATACTTTTGCCAACCACACATTGCAGAAACATATTGTTATCCCTGCCACGTATTCAGAGACTATTGCACAGACCCCATAGCCAGACATATGGCATAGACCCCAATGCTAGACATTTTGCAGAGATGCCATTGCTAGACATATTGCACAGACCCCATAGCCAGACATATTGCACAGACCCCATAGCCAGACATATTGCACAGACCCCAATGCTAGACATTTTGCAGAGATGCCATTGCTAGACATATTGCACAGACCCCAATGCTAGACATATTGCACAGACCCCAATGCTAGACATATTGCACAGACCCCAATGCTAGACATATTGCACAGACCCCATTGCTAGACATATTGCACAGATCACATTGCTAGACATATTGCACAGACCCCAATGCTAGACATATTGCACAGACCCCAATGCTAGACATACTGCACAGATCACATTGCTAGACATGTTGCACAGACCCCAATGCTAGACATATTGCACAGATCACTTTGCTAGACATATTGCACAGACACCCAATGCTAGACATATTGCACAGATCACATTGCTAGACATATTGTACAGACCCCAATGCTAGACATATTGCACAAATCACATTGCTTGACATATTGCACAGATCACATTGCTAGCCACATTGCTCAGGCTTATTTGTTCAACCATGATATACAATGATTTTGAAAGGTATACTGAGGGGAGAAAGACCTTGCACAAAGGCCATTAATAGCTATCAAAATAGCGATCAACTAAAATAAATATATCGGTCCTGTATCATGAATGCTTTGTAAAAAAATCACCAAATTTTCTCATTTCTACAAAAAAATGAAAGTTAAGTAAGTAAAAGACAACAGTCAACTATGGTTTCCATCTAGAACATATAATTTTCCTACCTATCTATGACAGACCGATGTGCATCGCAAATCACAGTCTGTGATTTTTTTTTTATAATGGTTATTGGTATAATTTATTTTTGACATACTAAGTAGTTAGTGTCATTGTACTGTATAGAGGGAAATAATTAACCAGAGATTCAATGGTCGGCACACACATTGTGCAACTAATGTTTGTTCAGCACAAAAAACAGTGACAGCATGATAAAATAAGTAACTACATAAATGGACAAGTCACATCTCCCTGTATTGTAAATCTGCAAATCTTCCCAAATATACATCAAATATGATGTGTTGTTACATAGGACAGAGATGTGTACCCTATGGTGTGCTACCTCTATTAGGGTCCACCGACACTTGGGGGCCTGTTTGTTATAGAGAACCCCAGTATTAAGTCTGGTTTTTATTGCAGCTGATTGAAGTGATAAACAAATCACTTATCTTCAGTTTTTTTAAATATATAATACCAAGGCAGCTAATCATCACCCAGCGATACCGAACCAGTCTTTGCAGATGTGAGCATGTGTGAGCTGGCAAATGCACAATAAATTAAATAAAATAAAGTTTAAAAAAAGGAGGCATTTATTTTAAAATGTTATTTAAAAAATATATATTATTGAATAACAATATGCTTTTTGTCAGAATAATGCATTCTTCATTATTTTCATCTGTAACCCCATCCTTATATAGAAATAAGAGAACAGGTATTGCAATGGTACAAGTACTGCCGTGATAACTACAAGTACAAGTATTGCCACAGCCGACAATAGCTGGTGGTAAGCCTTTAATATATTGGATGACGCAATAACCATCTCTATTATTGGGGAAAACACCCTTACCCCTTCATTAATATGCCCCTTAAGATAGAGATAAGAAAATAAAGAAAGCTAAGATAAAAGTTAAACACTACTGATATAAGCAGCAATTTGTGTTTACATTCAGGGAGAACAAGTAAGTTAATGTTTGGGGAAAATACGGAAAGTTAACTGTCGTTTGACTGTAGGAATATCAATGTTCAGAAACTAAATGGGACATAAAATCATTTTTTTTGGTGTAATTCTGATACTTTTTCTCTGTAAGTCTCTTCAAAATATATCAAACTCTTTCTGTCAATGGTAGTTGGAACATATAAAAAATTCTGCAGATCTGCAGAGCATAGTAAATCAATAATTTGTATACAATTAGTAAAAGAAAACCCATTAAGTGGATACTTTAAAACAGGAACTATGAAGCTCTTTAAAGGTTAATGCGGCTAGTGCAAAATTAAACTACAGCTCTAGGAACAATAAATATATATAGTTAATTATTTTCACTAAATATTATTCCTGGCTGATTACAATTCAGTCTCTGTGAAGATTTAAGGTTGGTACGTTAAATGATAGACTTAACCAACCAGCTGTTGTGGAACTACAAGTCCAGGCGTGCATTGTCTGTCAGAGGCTGTCAGGGCATTCTGGGACATGTTGTTCCAAAATCAGGAGAAACAGAAGTTGTCTAAGCCTGATTTGGAACAATATAAAATACTGCTACTATATACCCCTACTAGAGTTATAATAGAGACATTGATTGCCACAGCTATAACATTTGTATGATATATGTCTTTTAGAGCCATCACTCACCTGATTTAGATCTTTCGGGGGCTTCTCCATAGAGGCCGATGGGGAATCAGGAAGGGGCAAATCTAATGACATTGTCTTCACTCCCCCAGTTCACCTGGACGTACAGCTCACAGCTCTGTTTCTGGGACATTCTGTGCCAGTTACACAAACCTTACACCACATCACACACCAGGCTGCTGTTGACACAGCCCCAAGCTCCCCACAGATCAGTCTTCTCTGGCCCTCTGGCTGTTTTGGAAAAGAGCAGAGATCCCAAGGGATACGTCAGCATGCAAAACAGGCTGTGATCAGTGCGAAAAACAGACATACACAGGGAGCACCATAACCAATGTACAAAACACTGACAAGAAGACAGGGAGCAGAGATAACCACAATCACAGAGGAACCGTGTGATCAGTGAGAACCAGAGCACAAAAACGTTCTCCAAAATCAATTTACACAAATGGTGTGACATGGACAGGTTAATACATACTAATGCTCACATCAGTAAGGGTCATCTGTAAACAACAAAAGTGTAAAACCGCTGTACAAATGTTATTTAATGATCTCACTTTTGTGCATTTCCCCCCAGCTTTATGGAAGAGAGCATGGATTTGTGGGCCAAGATGGCTGCATCTGTGGGATGCAAAAACTTTCACTGTCAGGAGTTGAGCGACTTGGGGGCTTTCCTTGGTAATTGCAGATTAATTGCACAAGTACACCAATTTTTACGCTAAAGTGAAAAAACAGACTTCATTGTGTGGATCAGAATTATTAAAATGCCATAAAGGGTTGGAGAGAGTGAATTTACAGTGGCATTCCCTGCATTGTGGAAGGCACACAGACTTTTCCACCCTGTAAAAAAGCTTGAAAAAGTAGATTGGGTTTCAGCCTATACTTATAATGAACAGACTTGCAGAATTTTTGGGAGACTTCGTATTTCGGGGAGTCCTCCTGGAAGAATAGACACCCTCCTGGATCCCAGCAGAGGCGGAGCTTAATGATTTTAGGAGAAAAACATAACATTTAGTTTAATGGAGAGGCTGGTTCTACAGGATGGAATTTTGATGTATAATTTTTACTGTTTCCACTGTGTTCTTCCGCTAACTCACAAAACTATCGGTGTTTCTAAAAAGAAGCACTGTGGAACTACACTTTTTTGAGTATGTAAAATAATAAATAAGTGTCTAAACAAACACACTTATACAAAAGGGATCATAAAGAAAGAGTCATACACCGGCCCCGTGGACGGGTACCGGCTTTGTTACCTCTCTCTCATAAGCGGTGACCACGGTATCCTGAACTCAGTTTTGCTTTACAGACTCCATCTGGTCTTCCATTCTGTGCATGTGTCAGCTACCACTCTCTCTTATGACCTCCTACCCGTTCCCATTGGCCTTGGCACTTTGGAGCGCTATTTAAACCTCCCATTTCCTGCTATCTGATGCCTGTTTTTTGAGTTACTCACTCTCATCAGGATTGGGCTTCCTTCGTGTGACTCCGGGTTCAGCTGTAGTTTCTCTCTGTTGCCTCTGCTGGAATGTCCACTGTACCTGTAATCCGCAGCCGTGTCTTGTGTTCCCTGTTCGGGTCTACCGCTCCGACTTCAGTGCTTTATTATTGGAACTCCAGCCTCATTAGGAACTCTTCTCACCTGCTGCTCTGAGTGACCATCTACAGATCAGCTAAGTTCCTTGTCATTACCTTTTCTAACTGAACTGCCGCTGTACCAGTAATTCACCTGCTGTTGCTCTGAGTTACCATCTAACGGATCAGCTAAGTTCCTCATTATTATTGTCTCCAACCGAACTGCTGCTGTAACAGTAGTTCACCTGCTGTTGCTCTGAGTTACCATCTAACGGATCAGCTAAAGTCCGATCTCATCATTGTCTCCAACCGAACTACCACTGTACTAGTAATTCATCTACTATTGCTCTGAGTTACCAACTATGTATCAGCAAGTTCCACATCGCTACTATTCACGGATGATGTCTGAGGTCCCATTGTTATTGTGCTTATATCTCCCGTAGCAGCCCCACTATCATATCTGCTTAGCTATATGTTCTGACCTTACCCTTGTTGTTGCCTTCATTGTCATTCTGCTCTACCATTGCTTTCCCTCTACATCAGTCTCTACCTACTGTTCTGCCACCACTCCTGCTGGGAACCGCGACTTGCGGTAATAGGTGCTGCAAAGTCCATGCCCTCTCCTAGGGGTCAATGGTGAATACCACCTACCGTTGGACTCCGCGCCCCAGTTCAAGCATCAGTTATTGGCAGATACACAGGACTCACTAAATATTCACCAGATTTCGTGACAGAAAGTGGTGTTAGGGGTAGGAGGCTGTCCAACCTTCTGTTTTTCCCTTAAGTCACTCAAACTGATCCCTGTCTCCCAGCTTGAGGATATTTATCCCAAATTTACAAGATTTCTTGAGACAAGGAGGGAGGTTGTCTCTCTCCCAGCTGCTTCAGTAGAGGCACTAAATAACAAGTACAGAGCAGTACAGCAGAGGCTACTTTGTACCTGCCTCCTACTGACATTCACAGCACCAGTTTATTGATAAGAGATGGTTTAGATCATTATTATAACAACCAGTATATACAGCCCCAGCACTCTAGTTGGTGAATATCAGTGGCTGCCTCTTATACAGTGGACAGCTAGCAATATTTACCACTTATAGGGGCCTGTTTATCATTTTTCTTATTGTGAAAATAACTATTTAATAACTTTGGATAGCAAAAAGAGAAACCTATCACTTCACAGGTCCCCTCTCTACTCAATTAACGTATAGTAGTCCCAGATTGGAGTCTGTAATGCTCTGTGACTACCAGAGATTGTAGCATTGAACAAACTGCGGTCTGTTATATTTAGTAGCCATCAAATTTGGTCTGTATGTATAATATAGCCACCAGAAAATAGTGTTTGTATTATAAGGTAAGCACCAGGGGTCTGATTCATTAAGGATCTTAACTTGAGAAACTTCAGTCTCCTGGACAAAACCATGTTACAATGCAAGGGGTGCAAAGTAGCATTCTGTTTTGCACATAAGTTAAATACTGACTGTTTTTTCATGTAGCACACAAATATCAACTTTAAATTTCAGTGTACAAATAAGCTATCAAGTATGTGTCTGCTACATGAAAAAACAGTCAGTATTTAACTTACGTGCAAAATGGTAATTTGCACCCCTTGCATTGTATCATGGTTTTGTCCAGGAGACTGAAATAAGAAGTTTCTCAAGTTAAGATACTTAATGAATCAGGCCCCAGATATCTTAAAATGTGGTCTGTATTATACAATCACCAACAGAGTTTGCATTTGCATTGTACTGTATAGTGGTGCATGGGCTGAGAATTATATAGTGATCTCCAGAACCGGGAGTACATTATATATGGGTCAATAGAATGCACTCTCTATTACATATCTGTATTGATTATTGGAATGTGCTCTGCATTTAATATTGATGTGACTCTGTTGCAGAGTCTAATTAACACCCTATAGAGAGCTAGGCAAAAAAGTGGTTTGGGTCATTGGGGTACGGTAGTGTAAAAATAGGCATGAATGCACACAAATACAAGAAAATAAAATGGTGAAACATTTGTCGATAATGCATGCGTGTACATTAATAATGTGCATTTAATTGACTAAACAAAGGGTTGGAACACACATAAAACATTATTGCAAACTGTATCATTATTTAAAACAATTAACAAAAATATGCCCATGCATATTATAATTTATGTTATTAATTTTTTCTGATAAATGGTTAAAAAGTAAATGTGACAATTTACTATTTTTTAGAGAATGTTAATATTGTCCATAAGGAAAGAAGTTAGAAATAACTACATCATTGTCACGAATCACCCCTCTAGGTACTCCCTGATTTAATATCTTACCATATATTCACACAGTCAAACAATATATCACCTCTAATTTGTCAGGAAACCTCTCCTAACTGCCTTTACCAGTCACAACCCGCACTTGTGACTTGGAAGTGATTACTGTATGGGGTTATACACGATTCAGCGCTCACACAACCACACCCACTTTGGTTTTTCCACTCCCTATTCAATAAGGGCAATAGGACCCCAATGTACTTTCTAACACAGACACACAATGAGCATTCCTTGTTACAAGCAGTTTAGCAAAGCACACACCAGCAATCCAAGTGTTAGCACTTAACCTCTCAAGGCTGTATGACACAAATGTACATTCAGGCACACACTCGTATACAGCAGATGTATTCACAAATCACACCTCAGCATTTCAAGGTTTAGTATGGTCAAGCAATCTATCTCTTCCAGACCGGCAGTGAATTTGTTGAGAGCAATAAGGACATCACTATTACATTTTGAGATTTAATATACAAAAAGTACAATCCTTACAGGTAGTAACAACAATTACTAAACAATTGACATACATACACAAGCAAAACAGTTTAAAATAAAGGGATTAAATTCAGTATAACTTACAGATAAGTGGTATATTCTGCACAATGGGAAAATTGGCTTGAAGATGGACAGCTTATCAATGATGATTGATTTCCCAAAAGGCTGACAGTTTGTTCATTCACAACACAGGTTTTTAAGCAAAATCAAATGGGACGCTATTCACAGGGGCTGTGTGGATGCTAATATGGGGTTGGAAATGTCCCTTGGGTGTCACCTAGGGTTTGTTCAAAACTATTCTTAAGTTTTGACCTGTCTTACCTTTTCTCAGACATATCCCAGAAACATAACTCCCCCGTTAATAAACCGGACATTTAAATACACAACATCTAGTGTTCTGTAACTAATTCCACCTATCATTTTTGTACCACCCGAAATTCAAACTCTAACACAGAACAGAATTAATTCGCCATCTCTTTCTCTGCTCTACTCATAGGGGGAGATTCAATTAGCCATAAGGCTCTATAGGACCCCCTGAGCTGCTTCATAATAGTCCTGCACCCTTCACCCACTCATTTGCTAGTTCATCCTCTCCACTTCTATCTTTCCTCTCCCTACTCCTTTAGTCTTTCACCATATCTCCTTGCTCCTGTCCAATACCAATCATCCCATCCCCCAAATGTACCATTCATGTCATCTCCCCTGAGCCCTCCCTTTCAGTCTTCTCCTTTGAAGTCCACTCTATCCATCTCTTCTACCCCATCCATCTCCGTGTCTCTGTCATTTACTGTCCTCCTGCTCCCACTTCCCATTTTATTGATAATCCTGCTGCCTGGCTTTCCCACTACCTCTCCTCAGACCTCAACCTTATCATCTTAGGTGACTTTAACATCCCCATCGACAACACCACAGACCCAGAGTCAATCAAACTTCTTGCCCTTACTTCCTCCTTTGGCTTCTCACAATGGATCCACCCACTGTCTCGATCACTCCCTTGACCTTGTCTTCTCCCATCAATGTGCTCTATCTGACTACTCCAACTCTCCCTTCCCACTCTCTGACCACCATCTCCTCTCCTAAACTCTTTCCTCATCTCCTGCACCCGTTCCAACACAAAAATCTACCTTTGCTTGACGCAATCTTGATGCTCTTGATCCTGATATTTTTGCTTCTTCGCTTGAAACTCTTCTCTTCCCTTTATCCACCCTGGCCTGCCCCAACCAAGCAACCTCCCTCTACAACACAACTTCACCACCACTCTTGACTCAACTGCCCCCGCCTCTTCTGTCTATCTCCAATCCCTGCTGACTTTGTGTCACTTCCAACACTTTCCTTTACCACCCCCATCTCTTCACCTCCCATCCTCCCTTATTGCTGCTGACTTTTCCTCCTTCCATCACTCTACTGCTACCCTTACCACTCCACCATTCTCTCCCTCCAGCCACCACCTTTTGTTCTCTTTCCAACCCACTACGGGTAATGAAGTTCATTCTCTCATATTGTCCTGTCCATCCTCAATTTGCCCCCTGGATTCCATCTCCTCTCACCTTCTTTGCTCCCTTTCCTCAACTGCCTGCTCCCATCTCTCTCATCCCTTTAATCTATCCCTCTCCACTGGAATCTTCTCATCGTTTACACATGCTCTTGGCTCACCCATTCTTAAAAAAAACAAAATTGCCCCCAACTCACTCTCTAACTACCGCCATATTTCTCTTCTCCCATTTCCCTCCAAAATACTTTAGCTACTTGTGTACAACCATCTCAGGAGCTACATCTCCTTTTTGATCCTCTCCAATCTGGCTTCTGCCCTACCCCCTCCACTACAGAGAAACTGCCTTGACCAAAGACATCAATGATCTTCTCTCGGCCAAATCCAGGGTCCACTTCTCCCTGCTTATCCTCCTGGTCCTCTCTGCTGCCTTTGACACCATGGATCACCCTTTCCTACTTCACACCTTTCACACCATTGGCCTTTCTGACACCGGGATTTTGTGGTTCACCTCCGACCTCACCAACTGTCCCTTCTCTGTTTCCACCTCTGGTTCCTCCTCCCTCCACATGCATCCTTCCCGTACGATTACTACAGGGTTCTGTCCTTGGCCCTCTGCTTTTTTCTCTGCACACCTCCTCCCTGAGCAAACTCATCAGTGACTTTGTCATACAGTAGCACTTATATGCCGACGACACTCAATTAAGGGACATCCAAAATTCTCCACATGCTTACATGCCGTCAGCTGTAAATTGCGACTTTGTAAAATGTCTCCAGGGCAAATGACATCAGTTACAATGGACAGAGTCATATTGCCGGTTTTAGAGTGGCAATGGCCGTACCCGCTGCCTAAATTACATTATAGAGGCAGGATTTTTTTTAGGTTGGTCTAAGTTTTGTCAGATTTATTGCAGTCAGAGCCACGTACCCCTCCCGTTCTTGCGCTTTCTCAAACTTAACATGGCCAAAACTGAACTCACTTTTCCCCTCCATCAAGAGTCTCCTCCACTCCTGACCTCTCTATAACTGTTGACAATACCCTTTGTTCCCCAACTCTGCTGCCTGTGTGTCATTCTTGACTCCTCCCTCTCCTTTGCCCGTCACAATCAATGTCTTGCCCAATATTGCCGCTTCCAGCTCTGCAACATCGCCCTTATCAGACCCTTCCTTTCCCAGGATGCACCAAAACCCTTTTGCACTCACTGATCGTTTCTCATCTCAACTACTGCAACCTTCTCATTACGGTCCTTCCTAACTCCAATCTTGTTCCTCTTTATCTCTACTTAAGAAAACAGCAAGATTTATCTTCCTCTCTTGCCGTTTCACATCTGCTTCCTCTTTGTGCCAAAACTTACACTGGCTCCCCTTCCTCTACAGAATCCTCTTCAAACTCCTCATCCTCAAGACCCTCTCCAACTCCACTGCTCCCTACATCTTCAACCTCATCGCCATTTATACTGCCTCCAGCCCTCTCTCCGGTTGACCAATGACTGTCACCTTTCCTCCTCTCTGGTAACTACATCTAACTCCCTTATCCAAGTTTTCTCCTATGCTGCCCTTCACCACTAGAACAATCTCCCTCATTCTATCAGACCATCCCCTAGCCTGTATAGTCTCAAACACTCATTGAACACCTACCTGTTTAGAAAAGCCTACCAGTCCTCCACTTAACCATTTCACCATATAGTATACCTCAGCATATTCCATTCTTCATCTCTCTCACTCTTGCTTCTTGCCCTCAGACCCTTACATTGGCTTACCCTTGTATGCCCCTTCCACTTTAGATTGTAAGCTCTATTAAGCAGGACACTTTTCCCTCCTGTTCTCATTAACTATAACTTTTGGTGACCAGCTACACTGTGCACCTCCTCCTTGGTCTCTCTGCCCATTGACTCCACTCCTCCATTGTCTTTGCACCTCTTTCTTTGGCTCTAAACCTGTTTGTTGCACCCAAGCTAATGGGCACAGGTTTCAGCTTGCTGTGAATATAAATATACCCCTATGCACCCCAGTAGCTGTGTTGTGAGTTGGAGTGTTATTTGTTTACTGTATTGTACTGTTATACCACGTACTGGCTTGCAGATTGCCCACTGTACTGCATTGCGGACCACATTTGGCACCTTATAAATAAGGTAGATGATAATAATAATAATAATAATAATAATAACGTTGCATGATGTGTCTCTGTGGAAAGATTCAAGTAAGAAACTTTGCTCAAAAATGAGCACTGTTTCCTATACCGTAGAATTTTTGTACAGGATCCTCGGGGATAATTGAATCTTCCCCATAGGCTATAAATTCAGTAAAATTCACCAACCAATCATGGCTCGCACATGAAATTTGCACCAGTGTTATGGAAAAGAATTATTTTTCATACATATTTTACTTGGTTTCCAGTAAACACTGCTTAAAAAATATTTCTGAATTTACCTGGTACATGTCTCCAAACTGTATCCAGCTTATTATATGACAGTGTTTTAAATAAAAATAAAATAAATCTACTTGTTAAATGCGAATGTCTCAAACTTACTGTTTCTGCTCTATGTTCCTTTTTATAAGTTCCTATAACTTCCTGTATCTCCCACTCCTCTTTCTTGTTTTCTTTTTATATCGCACGCTTCAGCTCTGTACCTTACTATCTGACCACCCCCGCCTGTGTATCCTGTCACTCTTCACAGGGGAAGTCCTCTCTCTGTCACTGATCTCTATGCGGTTTGTAAATAAGATAGTCACCTCACATAACACAGCTAACGTCAGACAGAAATAACACATCTTAAATATTGCCTATGTGCTTGTTTCCATTTCCTTGCAGCAGAAACGTGCAGCTTTACATTGACACCTTATTCTGCTGTTCTTTTAGCCTATCTGCAATCTTAGGGACAAAGCTTACAAGGCACAATTTTCCTCCCTCAATTCACAATATAAATACATGGTTATAGCTGTACATTGTGATTGAAATTGCATGTGTAGCCTACCCAATTTGGCAATTCCATTTTTCTTTTTCTTCTGTTGTTGACATTCATTTAGAAGTAGTTTAGGGAAATTTGCTAAAAACATAATTTATCAAAACAGGTTTGAGTTAAAAAACATGAAAGATGGTGGGAGACAAGGAGGCCATTTCAACTAAAATGAAACAGGGATAGCATATTCCAAAACCTTGTATGGGTCAATGAAAAATGGAGTGAGCTAGAGAGAAGTGACTGACTGTAGAAAAGTCGCTGGTCACCAGTGTCTATCAGTATATACATCTCGTCTCTTTTAAGATGACTTGGAGATCAAAGATGGTTGTATTTCCACTTTGAACTCCAGAAGGGGAGAAAAGTTGCAATGGAAGTTTGGGATGAGTACTAGAAACAAAAAAGGAGGTTTGCATGTAGATTCATGAACAGGACTCTTATGTGTAAACTGGCCAGGAAAGCAAATATGCCCGTTCAATAGGTGAATATATAAGTCCATTGCAATTTATCGTCAATCATTTTTATTATTAAAGTTTTGAAGGTATTGAGAGGGGTACAGAAAAAAAGGGGGAAATGGGGGAGGGGTTCAGAGTGGGGAGCAGACATAACAGTAAACACCAAGTTACAAAGCATTAATCATGGTACATAACAATAGTAGCTGGTTGGGGGGTTGTAAATTAAGGCGGTATTGAGAACTCTACTGGAAGCCAAGGGTGTGTCAGCCAGGGTGGAGGTGGGGAAGATGGACACTGCGAGAGGTCAAATAAGCTTGGAACCTTCTCTGTTGTTTGTAAATACGTGCCACGACATCTATTTAACAATGGGGGAGGATGGCGCCATAGAATATGGGGCATCTAATGTCTCCGTATGTAAACTAAATAGAATTTTTTCAATAACTTTATGGAGGATAGGAGGAGATGATTGTTTCAAAGTTGCGCCTTTGCCACTCTAGCGGCCACCAAAACATACAGATAATGTTAAGTAAGCTGGTCGGTGTATAGATGGAGGAGAGCTACGAGTGTGGTTGGAGTTAAAGAAATGGAAGTATTCCAGTGCAGTTTAATGTTTATTTATTAACAAATACCCCTTGACCATTTGGGAACATCAATCTTCTATATAATCATCAATCCTTAATATTGTCATGCTCCCCCACCCCCAATTTCCAATCAATCCTCCAATCAATCCCTTCCCGACTTCAGCATTTGACCATACATGCGTGCTGTATGCTACTCTACTGCCTGCCACTCTGCACTTCTTTATTAGAGAGCAAAGGAACATCAGAGTTTCCTTCTGCTCTAAGCAGAACTTAATTTTGGAGCCATAGAAAGGCAGCTCGCACGCACAATATTCTGCGTCTTTACATGCCTATATATATACATACACGCACAATTCTATTGTTGTTGTGTACCAAGATGACTGAGGCACAGCACCCCAGTGGTTGAATATTTAGATGTGAGTGCAAGTACTTTGGATGGATAGATATATATATATATATATATATATATATATATATGATGATGATGATGATGATGATGATGATGATATATATATATATATAGATATATAAATATATGTATATATATATATATATATATATATATATATATATATATATATATATATATATAATGAACCGCTGGGGTGCTCTTCCTCAGCTCATCAACTATTATTAATCCAATTTCCAATTAAGAGTGAGCACTTACTATTGTATTGTCAGGTAGAGGAATCTGCTACACAATCTGCCCACTGTCCTGATTCTGGTGGGGCAGTCATGATTTTTGGTGACTGCAGAGAGGTAAATCCCACTTCACACTGCTCAGCTTGTGAAGGGGGAGCTGTTTGCACCTAACAGTAGTGCATGTAACATTTCCCATGAATTTGAAGAATATAGGAAGGGATTGGAGAATGGCTTAGCGTGGTATAGAATAATAGCCATGCCACTTGCATGTTGGTCATGCCCACTCTGGCGACATGGTGTGAAAACACCCCTCTAGAAATCCTCCATTTGCACCTGGAACTTACAATCAAGTGTCAGTGACAATTCGCAGCAGTTGAATGATAAGTATTAAGAAAAAGTAATATTATGAAGTGATATATATCCTCAGAGGTATGATGCCAAAAAATTAATTACTTCCCATGCTCAACAGTGGGCAGATGAGGATGAAAGTTTACCACCAAGCCACAAAAAAACTCTTGTGTACAAAAAACACCAAAGTATATTGTACAACTAAAGAAGCAAAGACTATGTCAGTGGTAATGAAGCAAAGTGTCACTGATGCATCCTCATCCATTTAGAATCCCCAAAAACGTAATGGGTCGCAAACATTTATTATTTGTACACAATGCAAAGCAATATTTGTTTTTAGATACTGTATCGTTACAATGCCTCACAAAATTAAATTATATTAGACAATGAATTTTCAGAAAATGAGTGCAAAATTGTGTCGAGTGGTGACAAGAAGAAATTGAAGAAATTCCACTCCACCTTACATTTACTCTGTTTGGACCAGAAATTATATACAGCACAGAAAATCATGGCTCACCAAAATCTTGAAAATCTGCATTGGTTGGTCTAAAGACAACTAAAGATTTTAATAGTGAAATCTGACAATGGTGTGAATATTGTTCCTTGCAGTCAGGGCGTACACCATACATCTATTGATTTGCTCATGTGTTTACCCTAACAGTACAAACTTCTTTGCACAGGTACCAAGACTTTAAAAGCATACTAGTAAATTTATCAAAATCAGTGCCTATTGTACAAGAAATGCCTTTAACAACTTACAAGACTTAAAAAGTTCCCACAATATCAGTTTATATGAAACCTTCCAACTAGGTGAGATTCTATCTTGTCAATGATTTAGAGCAATGATGGTCAACAGGCAGCCCTAGGTCCACATACAGCCCATCTGTCACAAATCGGGATCTTAGCCGCACTTACCTCATCCGCCGCTGTCATATCACGGCTACCTGGGCCCCTTCTGGTCATCTGCTGCATTCCCGTTCTCCACACCTTCATTTGTAAACAAACACATACTGTTTGTCCTGCTGCATGGGCGCGGCCATCTTGGATGCAGTCAGGTGATCATTCCAAACCAACCAGATTCAGAAGCTGTGATCACATGAACTGATCAGCCAATAGTTGTTTGGGACATCCTATTTAAACCTGCTGCTGTGATCTGTTCATTGCCAGAACAACACACTTCTCTCCAGAGGATAGTTCTTGGCTCCAGTGTTCCTGTCTGCATTCCTAAGTGCAGTGTTCCTGACTGCATTACAAGTGCAGTAATCCTGTCTGCACTCCTAAGTGCAGTGTTCCTGACTGCATTACAAGTGCAGTGTTCCTGACTGCATTACAAGTGCAGTGTTCCTGACTGCATTACAAGTGCAGTGTTCCTGACTGCATTACAAGTGCAGTGTTCCTGACTGCATTACAAGTGCAGTGTTCCTGTCTACATTTCCAGACTGCTAATTCCCCTGCTATATTCTACAATCAGCAAGAACATGAGCAAGAAGTTCATCCAGGCTGCTAAGTTCTGTTTCACTCCTGCTCCAGCTAGTCCCAAGGGTCCCGAATCGGATCAAGAAATTCAGACGACCGTGACACCATCAAGCCCTCACCATACGACTTTACCGCCAGATATGTTTGTTATAGCTTGTAGCAGTCTTTTTAAAATGCCTGTTGATATGTGATAGGTGTCTCTTTATGTGATTAAATGCATTATTCTAACTTAGCACTAAGATTAATTGTACTGTATGGCCCTTTTGAAAGTTAGATGGCATCCCACACGACCCCTGAAGTGTGTCAGGTAGCCTATCATTGCTTTAGAGACTATGGGCTTATGTGAAGTTGGATGCCTTTCTGCACCAACTGTATGCAGAAACAGACAATGCGTTATGTGCATATATTCAGCCAATCAGAAGATGTTATCTGGTACAGCTGATCATTTGTGTCTTTTGACACCTGTCATCCATCATCTGAAAGAGATACACCCCCTGCCATGTGTGTCTGCATTCAGGTATACTTCAGTCTCAATTACACACACATGCCCTTACTGTATTTGGTCTACACTTGCTCGCCCTTCTCACCAGTTGTAAGATGACCTTAGTGTAAGATGTGTCAAAAGCTGCATATGAACATACACTATATGTACAAAAGTATTTGGCCACACCTGTTCATTACTGAATTGAGGCATTTCAATCAGACCCGTTGCCTGAGGTGTATGCAGTCTCTATTTGTGAACATTTGTGATACAAAATGGATCGTTCTGAAGAGCTCAGTGACTTCAAGTGTGACACACACTGACACTGGACTGTGGAGCAGTGTAAACATGTTCTGTGGAGTGACGAATTACTCTTCTCTGTTTGGCAGTCAGGTGGGCGAGTCTTGGTTTGGCGGATGCTGGGAGAATGTTACCTGCCTGACTGCATTATGCTAACTTTGAAGTTTGGAGGAGGAAGGATAATGGTATTAGGCTGTTTTTCACAGTTTGGGCTAGGCCCCTTATTTCCAGTGAAGGGCAATCTTAATGCTTCAGCATGCCAAGTCATTTTGGACAATGCTATGTTTGGGGAAGGCCCTTTTCTATTCCAACATGACTGTGCCCCAGTGAACAAAGCAAGGACTACAAAGACATGGTTTGATGCGTTCGATGTGGCAGAACTTGACTGGCCCGCAGAGAGCCCTGACCTCAACCCAATCGAACACCTTTGCAATGACCTGGAACAGTGCCTGACCTCATAAATTCTCTTCCCCCCTTATATCCTCCACCCACGCGCGTATCCAAGACTTCGCCCGCGCTGCCCCCCTCTACTGGAACAAGCTCCCTCCCTCCATCAGAACTTCCCCATATCTGTCCAGTTTCAAACGGGCCCTAAAAACCCACCTTTTTCTTAAAGCCTTTCTGTCTCCCACTTAACTTCCTACCTTATCTTCTGCCTCCGTCCCCCTACTCTCCCTCTCTCCCCTGCATCTCTCTGTCTGTCTACCCCTCCCCTTAGATTGTACGCTCCTCTGAGCAGGGCCATCTCTCCTCCTGTTTCAACCACTTCTAGCTCTGCTCTCCAGCTACTTAGCCCTCCTCCTCGAGGGTCCTCCACCCCACGTCCACTCTCGCTCCCCCCTCCCCCCTGGGGGTCTCCCTGTCTTCCACGCCCTCCTTCTTGGGCCCCGTCATTTGCGGATCCTCCCTCCCCCTTCCCCCCCTTCTCTAGCTGTGTATTGAGCTTACTGAGTTGCTGTGCTTACTGTTTACTGTACTGTGCTGTCTCCCATTGTATTGTAATTTGTTTGTCTCTGTACGGCGCTGCGGACGCCTTGTAGCGCCTTATAAATAAAAATTAATAATAATAATAATAATAACATCTTGTGGAAAGCCTTCCAAGAGTGGAAGCTGGTATCACTGCAAACGGGGGACCAACTCCATATTATAGTATATATATTTGAATGCAATGGCATTACAGTTCTTCTTGGTGTAATGATCAAGCATCCGAATACTTTTGTCCATACAGGGAATGTGAACTTTTTTTTTTTGTACGCTGCAAAGTAAAAGAAAGTAAGAAAGTGCACTTTATCCGCAAATAAAACAGATTCTGAATGAGTGCCACTTTGAGCAAAGAAAAGCTATCAATGACTATGTTATGTTACTTCCAAAGTTTGTCAGAAATGTCTACAAAGTCATCGGCAAATAATAAAGGACATTTGAAAATTACTGCACCTTCTTTATGAGGCAACCGACTTTGTTAGCAGGGATTTTTGTGTCATTAACAACATTTTCCTGTTACAGCGCTCATGACACTTTATATGTTGGAGTATAACAACAGCTAAAGGCTAATTGTTATTTAAAAGACTATACTGGAGGAACAGTAGGTGGCACTGTAAGTTGTTTACTCCCTTCCCATGTTATGAGTCTCCTGCAATGGTCTATGCATGCAAAAAATCAAGCATTTTGAAAATATGCAATTATTTAATCACAATATTGCTGGTTTCACACTACCAGAGGAATGTGGACTAATTTGTTTGCTGCATTTGAACGGAAGTCAATACTGAGACATAGCACAGATAGTCTTACACAAACTCTTCAGTCATTCACACAGCAAGAAAAAGAAAGATTTCAGAGAAAAAATGTCTCAATGTGTTGACAACAACCTGACATCAGTGGTAATGAAAGTAATAATGAAATTTGACAAACTGTCATAAAAAGTCCTTCGCAGAGAATGAGAAGAGCAATTTTTATGGAAATGATGCAGACATTTTTGAAAAAGAAGATGAAAAGCCGCCCAATTCTGTAACTTATAGACATAAAATGCTGGATAAAAATACCTGAATTGCCCTATAGTATTTCCACCTCATTGTGATCCCCTGAAATATTGCCAGAAGAGGATGGAACCTTTGGCCATAATTATCCAAATTTACAATCAAATCACTTCCCTGCCCATGTTCTAATACAGTGTTTTCCCAACGTTAAGTGACCCCTGGGGGTTCACAAAAAACATTTTGTAACAGCGCTTGGAGTTTTGTTGCTGATGCTTAGCAAAGTGGGGAACTGAAAAGGCTGATGGATGCCCTTCAGCTCACTTGTATGGAAATGGAAATGTGTAACAGCGATGTGAAGATAAGAATGTTTCAGGATTCTTGGCCCACTGTTGAAACACCAATAAGTAAGCTCCCTTAAATAGTGTTTGACCATGCCCTGTATGAAAGCTGCTTCTTGAGTATGTACACACACCCCTGTGCGCTAGACTCCTGTCAGGGCCCTAATTAATTTAGTCCTTATCCAAAAATTTCCCAAAGTCCAGGTGTCTCATATGCCATAAAAAATGCTTTCTATGTACGTAGGGGCCATAGGCTGAAGTTCCAATTTATGGAAAATGCTACAGGACACAAATCACGAACTCTAGATTGAAATAGTACAGCTCTCCACACAGTGAATCACAGGCTCAGCTGACCTGAACTCCAAACTTTTCCCATTAATCTGTTAAAAATTAGTTGCCAGCAATTGAAGAGACTTGTTTCAGGTCTATATAACCAGCTTTTTGAGAGACACACCTTGTTTATTGAACTATTCTCTGTGAACCAGCCTCTCTGGGCCTATGCTTCTGGCTGTCATGGATTATTACCTATGTTTTGACCTTTGGTTTTGGCAACTACTTTTCTGGCTATTAATTAGCTCTCACTTGCAGCTGTCCAGACAGCTTCAAGTGTTCCTCCTAGGTATCAACATCACTGTGGACTCAGATAAGTGCTGTTTTTATGCTACCTTTTATAATGAAGTGATTACAAGTGAGAGCTGAGTATTCTGTTTGTAGTACATTGATCGAGCATTTGACAGATAAGCTTTATCTTTATTTGAAAAATGTATGCTGCTGTCATTCAACAGTTTCATTGTTTGTACATTAATTACTACACCATTAGCGCCCTTTATTTCTATGATTTTTGATCCTAGATTATTGCATTTCGGGTGTTGTTGTTTAGAAGAAGGGAGCTGCTATTTGCCTTTGGACTTTATTTTTATTTTTATGGCTTATATATAGAGCATTGTTTATGAGTTTAGTGTATATAATTTTCAGCGCAGCAAAGAAACTAAGAGATTAAAAATTCTATATTCAGAGTTTCCCACCCGCTTTGCAGCATAACACAGGCTACTGGTAAACAAAGCCCATCTTAGCGACCATTATATTATATAATATATTTAGCTCTGAAGTTTACTGCTACCTTCAATGCCCGCAGTTCTCCGTACAACTGGCCGCCACTTGTTAGCAGCACAAACAGAAGAAGTTCCGTGTATATAGTTTATTTCACACCCCCATGCTGATCTCTTAGGGGCATGCTCAGAGCAATCTGATGTACTCGCCTCCACACAAGACAAGCAGGGCCTGCAATTTACTGCCTCTGCTAAGCCACACGGCTTAGTGCTAACTTACTGACCTCCTGACATTGAATAAAATCCATTCTTGGCCTCTGGCAAAACTCAGAATTTGACCTTCTGTACTACAGAGGTGTTGCAAAGGGGTAAGATATTATCCTAACAGGATGCTTCCACCTTTTTTTTTAAATCCCATCAAAATGTGGGAGACCACAAGACTCATGAAGTCCTGATCCCCAAGAGGGTGATGAGACCTTGTCTGCTACTAAAAGACTAATCACTAGTTCTATATTGAAAAATATAGGGATTAATTATATCCCCAAGTTTGCCCATAACTGACTTTCTTTTTTTCGCCTTCTGTAATGAGAGATGCCATGCTTTCCACTTCTGTGGACATAATCATTGTTTACCTTGAGAGGTATAAGCTGCAATATTAATAACATTTGGTAGGCAACTATCTGTTAATAGTTTGCTTAGCCCCAAGTATGACTGTTCTTCAGATGATGTGTATGATCTGGTACCAAACTGTTAAGGTCGTGTTCAAGCTAAGGTCTTTTTTACTATTCTTTTCTCCACTACAAGAGGCTTCAGAATTTTTCATATTGAAAGTTTTGCTAATTTCTCTTAAAATTAAAGTTGACATGGTAAAATCCAGTAATACTAATCTATTCTGGGAAACAACCTCTCCTTGAATACATTCCTCACCTTCCCAAGATAGGGGCTAATATACTTGGCTATCTTGCCATTTGTTCCTACCTCTCTACCCACCCTTATGTAACCCCCTGTCACTGTGTGTAGTGTGGGGTGCAAAGGGTACACAGTGCACCTCCTTCTCAAGCCCTGGCTAGCTGATGGGCATGGGTGTAAATGATCAGGGGTTTCTTTGTAGTTAGTGGGACACAGGTAATGTCACTTTGGTGCAGTGTAATAGAAGTCACAATAATTTGGGCGCCAGACCATCTCTATAACAAACTCAACTCTTTATTTACACTCTTCCTCCAGCACGATAATCATAATGGTTGCAGCAATAAAGAAATATATGTACAGCTCCTTACTCTCTCCAGCACAGTTCTTAATGAGCAATACGAATATGGTTGCAAATATATCTCATTACTCCTCCTGCACAGTTCTTAATGTTATCCAGATGTTATGTAACATAAATCATTGGTCTCTCTTACACTCCATACTCACTGCAGATACCCTTTCTGCAGGGGCACATGCATGGATGCTAATAGGCAGGCAGCCTCTCCTCCATGCAGCTCTGACACACTCTGTGTACCTCTCAACTGCAGCTCATCCCTCCTCTGCGGGGATGATGTCTCCTGTGCTCTGACACGTCACTCTGTGTACTCTCAGCCTCAGGATCTGACACTACAGCTACCTTGCCTCTTGTAGCAGCCCTCACTCCAGGGCCTCTTCCATGCGAAGTGTCCCCCTCTCTTGGGTTCTCTATAGTGGCATGGAGTTCTCCCCCTCATCCAGGGCACACATTCCTTGCCCTGGCTCAGTCACCATGCTCAGACTTCCAGGGAATGCTGGGGGAGCCTGGGAGCTTCCACCCCAGGTCCCCAGCTACAACTCTCCTCTTGTGTCTCCCTTCTCAGTTCCTATCCCCCCTTAATGACAGCCCCTCCTTCCTCTCACTTAGTCTCACAGGCTGGGCTGGGTTATCACCATGGTAACCAGTTTATGTAACTTTTCAGAAACTTCTATCTTACCCTCTAGGTGACCCCTCCTCTATTCACTGAGGTAAAGGTTTAACTAAAACACCACTAAGGGGGTGTTACACTTATGCTATGTTTTATGACAGCCATTTGTTCATATTACCCCACATAGCCCTCATGAACTTAATAGGCATGCCAGGCTCATTTTAATTCCACCACATGCAGGGGCTGGCAAATTATAGCCTGGGAGGACAAAGCTTTGCTCAGCAGCCTATTGGCCTTATTCTTTTAAAGAAAAAAAATGCAGTTAGCCCAGTGATCCAGTCCAAGGTGGCCTACTTATGGGACTTGCCCGGGCTGCAGATGCCCTGCTGCCCACAGCCTAGCCATCTCCTAACCACATGCTCCTTGCCCTCTCTCCCCTAAACCTTTTCTTTGGGTGCCTCAGTAATGTTATTCCTCTAGTTTACAATACCTTAATTACAAATAGTTGTACTGTAAATGCCTTCTAGAGGGGTAACCTTTATACTCCACCCAGGGCTGTTGCTGTCAGTAGGTGACCTAAGGCAGTCAACTAGGGTGCCATGGTTTAGGTGGCGCTTAAAATTGAATAAGTGAAATAATGTAGTGAAAAATTGAGCTTAAAGCTTCAGGAGACATTCATCCATCATTGAAGGTAAACAATATGCCCCAACATTCTTCGGATCAGTTGACAATAAATGAAAGGTGGTAGTCATTTTTTGGTAAATAATAGAATTCCATTTAGCCTCGCTGATTCAAAGGTTGATCTATAGAGATATATTTATCATTTTAGTTACACATTTTAGGGACACCAACCTCTCTCTAGCCACACTCAAATATGAAGCAGAGTTCCTTCTTTACCACTAGCACAAATTGCCATAAGCCATGTAATCTTTTGTGAGCAAACTTGGATCATGGACTCTAATATGAATTATATATGAACTTTATTTATACAGTACTGTTATGCATCCTTCACACACATTTATTTAAAGGTGTTCTTCGTATTAGAGGTTTTAATTTATGTAATAAATGTTTTACATTATTTCTATTCATTTGATTTATGTATGGACAATTTATTTTAGAAGAAATCCCCAAATTAGCATTCATTATTTATTTATCTTTTTTTTTTTGCGCCTAACTTCTGTGTTCTATTTGGGTTTTGCAACACCATGAGGTAGTAAATTAATATCATACATATTCAGGGAAAGCAATCTTTTTTTGGTCATTTTGTGTACTATTTTCGAGTTAAAAGCTATTGTCAACTAAAATCTTGCTGGAGAGTGACTTTAACTTTAAATAGCAACCCTTTTATTAATAGTTAGAAACCCCATCAGTTTTTAAAAATGGAAAAAAAAATATTGTCTCCTAGGTAGGACGCATTACCATGGATAAAGATAAAGTGATCAAACTGATGAGTACCTTTAAAATCCTTTAACTCATTACCTTTTGAATTTTTTTGTTGTAAAAGCACCCTAGAGTCAGATTAAAAATCCTTTCCAAGCATTCCTTTGAAAAAGGTTTTGACTTACCAAATTTCAGGAAATATTAATGGTGACCCATGCGTTGCAATGTTTATACTGAGATTCCCGTCACTACACTAAAGTCTGGACAGATACAGCGTACACTGATCTTTGCATTATTACCTCTCTCCTCAGTGTACATAAGTGGGAAATACCCATTGTAATTAAAGATCGTCCAGTGATTTCTTTCTTTATTGATATCTGGGACCTCTATAATAAATCCCTCACCCTAAGGCTGGGTACACTCCACAGAAAATTTCTCCCGACAAGATATCATTAATGATTCTACCATGTATACACACTGTACACGTTTTACAAGATTTAGAATTTGCCCAACATCGTTACGTCATTTATAAAGATTTTTAGTCTGTTTATTAAATAAATCAAACAATTCAATGTGCTTTGGAAGATAAAACATGATTGTGGGAGCGTGCACAGTAATGCGATATCGGACCTAACGTCATTTATCATGTGATTGGCCCGATAATCGGGTGAAAAACCTGTAGTGTGTACCCAGCCTAATTCCGATCTGGAATAAACCAAACCTTCCCCTGGTCTCAAATAAATTATGTTTATCACTTAACTCAACAACTTATTAGACAAGGACAATGTTTCCCTTATTCTATATTTAAGGGTATTATTTCCACTTTATATATCAATCCTAATAAAAAAACAACCATTTAAAGAACCTCATGAACGTAAGTAGGAAGCGGTCTTTGCTGTGTTCTCGGAAGTGAAAGAGTGGTTCTCCATTATATCCAAGGTAGTTCACAGGTCAATATGTGTCAGGACCAAGGAGAGTGCATCTATGATGGTGTCATGTCCCAGCCAGACTACACTGTATGTTCACAACCACATAAGAGCATTGTTGGAGGCTAAGCAATCAAAAAGATTTGAAAGATTGGTACTCTGCTGGTCATTGTTCAATTTTGTCCAAAATAACTATTTACTATGACATTAAAAAAAAAAAATATGGGTTTGTGCAGTAAACAAGCCATCAGTTACTGCGTTTGATGCCCCATATTTCTACAACAAAATATTCATCCTCATTAGTAAATTACATACATGCACCACAGCAACAGGGTTCTTCCCAAGGGTTTGATTCATTAAGGAACTTAAGTCCTGTTATGTGCCGTATGTTGCATAAAATTGCTCTGGACTTGCTCAGAAACAGACTTTACACCAGTGATCAAAAGTGCATGCAATTTATCTTTGAACGCAAAGTACACTTCTGACTACCCATGATTTCAAGGGCGGAATAGGAGAAGGAAGGGTGTATGCATGTAGGCAATGTACAGTACAGAAAGAAAGTGCCAAGGTTGAGCACACACACATTCGTCTGTTACAAGCTCCAAGCATCTCTCAGGTACATGTTTTTTAGTCGAATTCCTTGTGCCAGCTACAGGTGTAGGTGCTGATTAATGATTGATGACACAGACACATGCCAGAATATACGTTTTAAGTGCGTTAATAACATCCTGATAAATGTATTTCATGTAAAATATAAGAGTGAAAAAATTCAATGTATTTTTAGCAATGCCTTTATTATTAACAGGTGTTCATTTATTTATTTATTCTTCTGTGCATTTTGATGGGATTTTATATTGAACAAATGCATTGAGCATATCCTGAAATGTGTTGTCTCTGTCTGCTGTATTCAACTGGAAACATTTCTTCAGATCCACTTGTATTTGAATACAGGCACATGTGCGTGCAATTTCCGTCCAATTTAAAAAAAATACAAATTACGTTCACTTTGCGTTCCTTGAAGAATCAGGCCCCAAGAAACTGCAAGAAGATGGTGTTTAACCTGGAACACAACAGATGTGATACATCTTGAGCTCAGGACCAATCGTTCCTCTACAAAATGTTACTTATTTTATATTTACATATTGGTATTGATCCCAATCTCCATCCTGTCTAGAATTGATGATAATGTCTAGAAGTATTTAACATGAATCTATCATTAGTTTTCTTCCCTCTCTCCGTTGGTGTGGAGCACAATCCAATGGTCACAAGTTCCTCTCGGCTGTCTCAGTCTGGCTTTCTCTCTATCACTGTATCATACTCCAGAGAGAATGAACTTTTCAAGCTTAGCCAATTGTAGGGCCACGATGTACATTTGTCTACAAGAGTTGCAATCAATCACACCCAGTGGCCATAATGCTTCTGGTTAAGCTCATTCAATGATAAGTACCCTGTAGCATCATTCACATCCTGTAATTGGGTGTCTACATGCTGCTGTGTGAAAGGAGATGTGGAAGATGCACTGGCTGGCTGCTTAGGATCTTCACATTTTTCTTTTTCTTCCTCTTCACTCACCTTCTTCTTTTCTGGAGGGACTGAAGTTTCAAGGCGCTCATCATGATATTCTGTTTTATTAATGACTTCTTCTACAAGGATAGGCACCTGCATGGCTCTAAAGGGAGCATCCAGTTCAAATGACCTATTGTGAACACCGAGACCAGGAACTGATAGCGGGGCACAGAGGTAATCAGCATGGAAAAGAGGCATATCTTCAGCAGTCGGCGATGATAAAGGCCCATTAGATACCATTGTTGGGAAGCCTCTGTGATCCATATGGTCATAGGAAAGACACATAGAGGAAAAATATCCTTGGTTGGAAAAGCTTGAGCAGGATTGTCCACTTCTCTCTCTCGGGCCCTCTTGTGTGAGAATAGGGTTTATATTTTGATAATGTTCCTCCTTTTTCCCATTAATATCCAGTGATGAAATATCAAGATGGCTTGGATACAAAGAGAATGAGGAAAAGGAGAAGGGAGAGGATAGCCATTTCTGTAAAGATAAAGGCAGAAAGATGGATAATTCTTATCATTTGATATAATATATTGCACTTATAATTTCATGTAGCTGCGTCTATTAATTCACATTCATGATTCCTATGTATATAAACGAACAGTGAAAAGCCACTAATTGTAAAACAAAAACTTAATTTAAATATGATTTCCTATGTGGAGCATATAAATTATTGTACAGTTAATATTACATTCCATTCAAACTAGCCCAAATTTTTTAAAGTTGAGTATTTTAGAGATTGTCCACAGGGAGTCACCCTCTTTCATGTGTGGTACTCATGCCTAGTCATTCAAACCTTTTGAATGATAGTCAAGGTGATTTTATCAAGTGTGTATGAGATATGATTGGGGCCACTGACTATAACTTTCCTCCTGGATGCAAGGCTGAGATCCCTGACTCCCCAGAGGTCAAAGGGTCTAACAGGCCACATTTTAACAGCTGCTAGGTCTTCCAAAGTTGCTTATTAGAGACAAAACAATTTGCCAGGTATAGATGTCCTAATTAGGAAAACTAACTGGACCCAAGCTATGGAGTTAATATGTTACTAAGTGCTTGGGAAGACTTAACTTTAGATATAAGAATTTTTTATTTAAACCTTTGAGTTAGTTACCTAATTTCATACTTGAAGTTTTGCATGTTTCATCCACAGAACGTGGTCTTAAGTTTCCCTACTTCTACCCCATGCATCAGAATCTATCGAGCATCATAAGCTTTATTCATAGATTATAAATTCCATGAACTGCCCACGACATTCCGTTGAATGGAGACGCAAATGCAGATTTTATTGACAGAACTTTGCCCCTCTGCAACACGGCCTGTTGTGCTCACATGATTGACTCTGGGGGCGACCCTTTCGGCCAGGCACTTACCACTACTGTCCAATCTCCCAGTTGTATCACAATACATTTTGCGATGCAGCATCAGGTTTCCTACCCATTTAAATTTCTGTTTTTTAGCCCTTTAAACACAAATGCAACAATTTTTGTACATAATTAGGAATTATAATTTGTTGTACCTGAAAGTCTCCCTTGTGAGTAGACATTAAGGGGTCGAAAAACGAAGAAGGATCTGGAACACTAATCCACATTATCTTCTTTATTCTATTGTTGAAAGATGTTATGTTAGTTTTGTAATGGGGAAAATAATTTGACAAAACAGGCAAATATGTAAACAAATTGCAAAAAGGTTAAAAATAGTTGAATTATTAAAGAAATAAGTATTATTTGTATAAAGGGTTGTATACCACTCATGGTGTATACATCTGAGGTTTAACTTTTGAGGGGTGTTTGTAAAGTTAATGATCTAAATATAATTTGATGGTATATTAATATAAATTACTTATGCTCAGACCACAAAGTTTTCAAAGTTTTCAGTATACATCCAGTCCCATTCTAGCATGGTTAGTAGATTGGGCTATTCTACGCAGCATTTCAGTACTGTAGACAGACACAAGGATGAATAGAGGACTCGAACAGTGAAACAATGGACCCCAGAGCAAGACTTGGGTATGGGCCAGGTGATGCATTCTCCCCTCCCGGGCCCCCATCCCACTCTGCTCTCAACAGAGCAGACAGGGAGCCTCTTGAACATGCACAGTCAGGACAGTGCGCCCAGTACGCAGGCACTGTATCGCCACATGCTCAGTAGAGGCTTTCACTCGGATCTCTTGAGAACAGAGCTGGGGCCTTGGGGAGGTCCTCTTCACCTCCGGACCCCAAATCTGCTATACTCCCTGCACCCCCTATAGCTTTACTGATAACTAACAATAAAGCAATTAACAGTACCCGGTATTCGTCAAAGCTTATCATAATAGGTATTGAATTAAATATGTGCTACAATGATTCCCACCCTCATACTGGGTGCTGTTATTTACTTTGATGTGAATCCCTGCCTCCATTACGACAGTGTAATAGTCTACGTGCATGGAAAGAGTAACAAATAGCCATTTAAAAAATGTTTTGTGAAAAGTAGACCCCAGGTGGCCAAATTACACACTGTTCTTGACACCCAACCCATGTGTCGTCGGCATTATCCCCTGTTTATTAAAGAATTAGACTTTTGCTTTGGCTGAAGCTCTCACAGAGGCAAGCTGCTCTTGCCCATGTCCTTCTTAAATAGTTTAAACAGGGATTAAAATATATATATATATATATATATATATATATATATATATATATATATATATATTAGAGCAAAGGAAGAATTAGAGGCCATTAGAGTGTGTTCATATCTACCTTTTTGATGAGTGGATGACGACTGAAACCAACAACACAAAGATCACAATGGCTGCTAATGGTGCCACTACCTGTATTAAGATGTTTGGACCTGCAGACAGATAACAGCATGTTATAATTATGCTTTCAATAATAAACATCATGAAGGGACTACAGTTACACATTTATTCCAGACTAAATTGCTGTTAAAACTATGATTAGGTGTTTAGACAAATGGTGGGCATTAGCCTGTAAGGGATGTCCTTATTCAATAGCTGATGCTGATTTGAACAGATGTAAATTTATTCAAATATAAAGTTACTGCTTCTACATTGTTACGTGTTCAAATACTATAAGTAAATTTCCAGGATTGCAGGCCCAAATGGCGATGCGTATGGTGGAGAAAGTGAAACATCACTTTAAGTTCTTGCTTATATTCACTGTTGGACCATGTCGTTCGTTACTTTCACCCTATAAATTACATCCTATAATACTGCTCATTTGAGTCTAATTTGTGTCTTAAATACATCAGGAGAGTGATAGGACATGAGGAATGTCTTAATTACACATTCTGGGTCTGAGTCATTAAGGAGAGCAAAGCAATAAAAAGGAATAACTTTGAATCTAGGCAAAACCATGTTGCATTGGAGGGGGAGGTGAAGTTAAAATGTGGGGACAGATTTATAGTTGGTGTAGAGCATGCCCTAGATCAAAATTAAATTTCAGTGTAAAAATAAAGCAATGAATTATTTATGTGTTAAATGAAAAAACAGCCAGTATTTTAATTATGTGCAAAATAATAGACTAATTTGCACCCCTTGCATTGTCACATGGTTTGTCCCGGAGAACATTCACTCCTTTTTTTTTGCCTTACTTTCCTTAATGACTTAGGCCCACTTTTTGTACAGACACCATTCATACCAGACCCATAAGACCAACAATATGCAAAGAAGTAGAGACAGGAAGAATTGGATCCAAAAGTAAGGACATATAAAATACATATACAACCATACATTCTGTACATATGACATGACACCATCCATCTTGCAGTCTCTAATAAAAATAAGACAGACAAGACATACTACTACAGTACATAGATCACACTTAAATACCAGGCGTATCTGCCGAAGGAGTAGTCCATTGTACAGGCTTACTCCAGTCACTCCACCTGCCTCCTGAGAAATCTGTCTGGTTCACTCGCACCTTGGCTTCATACTGAGTGCCTGGGTGTAGGTCACGCAGTGGAACCGACAGCTCAGACTGTATAATCATGAAGTGTTTGGCATCCTGAGAAAGAGAGAGATTTTAATACTTTATAAATACAAAAGATCTCTAATTTTTAATTTAGCATGCCTTATTCACAAACAAAATTACCATGGAACTTTTTTATTTTGAAAATGAGCATTTATTATATATTATATAACTCTGTATACAGTTAGATTATACACCGATCAGCCACAACATTTAAACCACTGACAAGTGAAGTGAACAACATTGATTATTTTGTTATAATGGCAATTGTCAAGGGGTGTGATATATTAGGCAGCAAGTGAACAGTCAGTTCGTGAAGTTGATGTGTTGGAGGCAGGAAAAATGGACAAGTGTAAGGATCTGAGCGACTTTGACAAGGATCAAATTGTCATAGCTAGACGACTGGGTCAGAGCATTTCCAAAACGGGAGGTAAGCGGAGGAAAGCCGGCTGAGGCAGTGTGATGCTGGAAAACCTTGGGTCCTGTCATTCACTTGGATGTCATTTGATACATACCACCCACCTAAACATTTTACCACATGTTGGGAGACATTTTCCCAGGCAGAACACTTTGTTATAAATTTTCGTTTCATGCTGATCTATTACGCAGAGGAGGCAATTGTGATAAAATTTTGCTTTCAAAATAAAGTAGATTGATTTATTGCCCAAGTACAACATCACCTGGAGGTCTCAATGAGTTTGTGATGTTTTAGAATCTTTTTATGAAAGGAATATTTCTTTCATGGTTTATAGTATTATTATTTTGCCTTTGGCCTCTTAATTAGTATTATACTTGCATTACTGGAGCTCTTGATATGTGTTTATTCTTTTATGCACATACATAGTTTAAATTACTACATATCTATGCATTGGTTGTTACCTTGGTCCTCTATTTTTATGCCGCAGCTTCATAACACTAACAGTGCTATATATAGATGTTTGATCATATTACCTGTGGTTATGTTTATGTATTTTTTACTCCACTTGTTTCAGCTGTGCCCTCTTCCACTTAGAATATAAGCTCTCTAATGAGCAGGGTCCTCCCAAGCCCGGTGCTCCCATTAGGCAAGGTTAGGCAGTTGCCTAGGGCGCCGGGCTCTGGTGGGCGCCACAGAAGTAAAATGCAGAGTATTGTACTTTAATACTGTGCGACGACCGCTAAGCATACCTTCCACGGCCGCCGCACAGCTTCAGATAGATCTACAGGGAGGGGAGAGGGGCGAGGGCCATGGATCACGACCGCCGCCCTCCCCTCCAACAGCTGATGGGGCGGACCATCCCTCCGACTCCTCTCCTCCACTCCCCCTCCCCTCACTGACTGTCGGGCGTGACATCATCATCACGGCCCGACAGTGTCAGTGAGGGACGGGACCCAGCAGCGAGGATCATCTTTATGGAGTCGCCTTTAAGGTAAGGAAAGAGAGGGGAGGGGAACATTTAGACCCGGGCGGGGGTTGCATTGAGACCCAGGGGGCGGGGCAGTGTGCTGGGGGGGTTTGAAATTGTGCCTAGGGCACCGTGGACCCTAGCACCGGCCCTGGGTTCTCCATACTCTATGTTTTCATGTCTGCATTTATTTTGTCTACCTTGTATGTCCCTGTTTTATGTATGTACTGTTTTTCCTGCTGTACAGTGCTGAAGAGCCATGTGGCACCTTACAAATCTACGATAATAACAAAAATAATTTCTTGTTTATTACTCAGCTACCACTGACAGTTTACTTCAGCTTGCTCTAAAGATTGCGGTATTGGGACTTCCATGTTCAAATTATATTCTGGTAAAATTAAGTAACCCAAATTACTACCCAAATGAAAAGCACACCAATGTAAACTGCATATATACAGCATATATGTGCAGTACTTCTTAGGATAGGACATTCATCTATATTAAGTTAGCATTAGGTTTAACAAAGTGTGAATAAGATTCCGTAACTGATATGTAGAGCTGACAAGCACACGCAAGTAAACACTATAGGTAAAAATAAATAAATAAAGACATATTTTCCCAATCCAATCCAACATATGTATATTTGACAGACACCATGTCCCCATTTTCGAATCAGAACATTTGGGGGTATGTATTGGGCCTGACTAAGTTGCATGTTTCAGCATCGGGGGGGGGGGGATAAAGTCCTATGAAAACAAGAGTGTGCAGTGAACTCACATGCCATGGAAATCAAACAGTACAGCAAAAACTCCATGTGTTTGTATTTATTTGAAAATTTTACATCCTATTTCAATTATCACTGAGCAAAACTGTATAATTGCAAACTCTTTTCATTAATTACCTGCCATGATCTTTTCACAGGTTTGTAGAGGACTTCAGTTTCTGTGTTCTCTATATAATAACTGAGACTAACATCCCAGCTAAGGTTCCATATGCTATTGGTTGTCATCTTGATGTCAAGTGATCTAGGTGGATCCAGCCGCACTGCAGAAGGAATTTATGTATACATTATTCACTAGAAGTCATGCTCAGATAAGGTGGGGCAAAGCTTTGGATGCACTGGATCTAGGATTTCTATGAGAGTCAGCTGACTCTCAAAGGAGTCAGATGACTCTCAAAGGAGTCAGCTGACTATAGATTTTTTAAAAGATTTAGGTTCAGCCACAATTCTGCTTTCTTTGTGAGTTTAATGTACATGATGCATTGGGTCTCATTTACATAGCACACTGAATGCGCATTGAAAAACAATTTTTTTTTGCACCTGCGCTCCAAGATGCTCCCCATCTAGGTACATGCCTACACTCTGGGAAAGCACCACGCTAAACTAGCACTAATAAAAGAACAATGTGACAATTGTGACAATGTGTAAACATCACATCAAAAGTTGAACCTCCTGTTGTATAGAACAAACTCTTAATTTAAATTGCAATTTCTGTTTTTGTCCTCCTAAAATACTACTTTGTTTAGTCTCATTTATTACTTAAATTAATCAGTATGGTTCATCTGGACTGTCTTTATAACTAGACATTTTGTGTATGTGAAGCTCTGTTTAACACTGGGTAAAGTATGCAGTGAAATGTGTTCCTTGGCTGAAGTGTAACTAGAAAGCCATGATTCTTTTCAACAAGACCCGATCTCGGTCAGCTCAAAGCTGGTTAAAAAAAATCATATTGTTTTACACCACACTTTCCTACTTTGGAAACTCCTCTCCGGGAGATCACAAGGTGGAGGTCCAAAGGGCAAGTGCAGAGGAGCTGGTAGCGCGATTCACCACGGCCCCACCCCGGCTGCGCACAGACGCCAATGCATTATTGCACAGTGAGGCGCGGGCCATGATGACACAAATTGTATCATCAAGGGCCTGATGAAAATCGTGACATTAATGTCTCACCCTCTTTAGTAGGAGGAGAAGCAATACCTGGAAGGGTGACCTACTCTCCAGAGAGTCTGGGAGATCTCACCGAAATTCGTGATTGTCCTAGGCATTCTGGAAGAGTAGGCAGTTGTGTCACCAATCAAGGAACACTCCTTAAAATGCACCCTCTCCATCTCTCTCATTTTAATAATCTTGTTCCACATAATGAGTGATCTGCAAAACTAGGAGCATTGATCAGATGCTCCACTCAGCTCCTCCCATCAGTTAGCACAAACTTCAGCTCCTCTGCCCCGATCTTGCTCTATAAACCAATGCACTCTATCGAAAATGTTGGCACATTTGCGCTAATCATGATGCACAGCATTCCCAATGTAGGTTTTGCACTGCATTTGGCATATCTTATGCTTCCTAAATGAGTCCCAGTCTTTCCAATTCTTATCATGTGAAAGGAATCATCATGTCGCTCTCCAGTCAGCAAATTATAATATTGTAATAAATATAACCCAAATACTAGTCCTTGCAGTCCATCATTTAGCCATTTTGTGAACTGAACCAATATTCATTAAAATGCATAAATATATTTGTACAGGAACATCACTGATGCACTCATGTTGGTAGGACATACAAATGATCATTTTCAGTTTGTGCTTCAATTACAGATAGATTTATCAAACCTTCTCATAGTAGCCAATCATATTCTAGTTATCATTTTCTAGAATGTGCTAGATAAATGATAGCTAGAATCGGATTGGTTGCTATGGGCAACTTCTCCTTTTAGAAGGGAGGAAAAGTTAAACCTAAAAAACATACAAGGATGTCAATAGATCTACCAAGTACAATGCATTAGGACATTTGATGGAATGTAGGGAAACAGATCATACTTACAGTTTTTAAATGGGTAGAAAGACATGGATGTGACACTTTTATTTCTGTTCTCCGCACTGCTACAGATCACACTTATGTTTAAATTATGACTTCCGGTCAAAGATTGTTTAAACTAATGTGAGTAAATAAAAAACAGACAAAGAGCGCGTTAAGAGAAAAAACTCAATTACAAAGTTTGTTATCCATTGTACCTTAAAGCATTCATCTAGGTTTGACCTCTGCAGAGAAAGCAATATGGCAGCTTTTACTTTCAAATCTTCTCCAGATAAAATTAAAGTCCGTTTTCTAACTCATTTACTGCCCCATAATGTTAAGTGTTTTTTTTAAATATATATGTACTTACTTGGCCCAAGATAAGACTGATCAAGCTGATTGAGCAATGTACAGACACTTTGCACCAATAATCTCCCTGCTCCCAGAATGCACGGTAACAGCATGTGGTTATAACATTTTATGTAAGTATAGCACGATACACAGAATTAGAAAGGTTGATTTCCAGACTAGCCAAATCCGTTATCATTCTGACCGAGAACAGGGAGATTAGTTGTTATGGCTTGGGGAGGAAGTGGGTGATGGACAAAATATTTTTAATAGACAAACTAAGCCCCATAGTAAAATTATGAAGGGGCCCAGAATTATTGCTTCACTGAACCAGCTTGTAGGATTGCCAGGTGCGAACTCCTCTCCCAGGTTACACTGTCAAATGGCAATAGGTCCCACTAGATTTCAGATCACTTTTGGGCTCCTCGTCTATCTCTCAGTAAATGACTTCATCTGTTGGCTGAAAACACAGAGGTGGTTTCCAGAATGATAGACCTGGTGCCCAAACATTTACATGAAATAAAAGTGGGGTGCACTAGGCAGCAGCTAACGGCTTCTGTTTGATAGATTGACATCATCACAGGGTGGTTCTCTGTGCAATATCATACCACCATACATTTAATTTACATTTAGAACAATATATAACATCCCCCTTGCTTATAAATGGCAGCTCATATCATTGTAACACCAGAAGATTATGAACGAACTGTAGACATAAGAGTTATACTCACAAATTTACCATCTGTTGTTAGCTTTACCGCACAGCTTCTACTGTGAGCATTGGGGGGTAGAGAGCAGGAGCCTTTAATACACCTGTAAATGAGAGACAATACATAGGAAAGGATACAGCATATGTATATCGTATTACTATTAGACAACAAATGATTATTAACCAATGAGATGCATTGTGTACTTTAGTGTAGGCTACACTACCACTACGGTAAAAAGACTGAAAAATTGGTAGAAAGAAAAGCCTTATGGGAAGAGATTGGGTGGAATGGAACAGAATTGGGGTTAGGAGTATAGGCTATAAACGCATTACCCATATCTATATGTAGATACGGAGATGCTGAATACAAACATAGAAGGCATGATGGGAGTGTCTCCTAAACTTGCCTAATTACCCCCTCCATTGTCCTCACAGGTGCTATCCATGCACACCTAATCTCCAGGTACTAAGCTTACTTCTCTGTAAGATGTGCAGGTTGCCTGTTATGTATCTCTTTTTGAAGGCTTGAGACTACTGCCTATCAGGCTTTCAGATAATGGAATTCTTGCAGTCAATGGTCGTCTAGGTTGGTGACATTACAATATCCTGTTAGGTGACAACTTTGATCCAGTTAGTATCTATTTAAGCCTACCCATTTCTAAAACCCTTGTCAAGTTATAGTACCTTGGTTCTGGGTGACTTCCTGCTGCCAACTGCTTTGATGCCTGACTGTCCTGCTTGCTTGTGTGCCCTGACAGTTTCTTGGAACTGAGTACCACATAAGACTTTGTACTGCATTACTGATTTTCTAGAGTCCACATTGTCTGACTTTTTTCACACCTGCTTGGACAGGTGAAAGATTTTTTCTTTTTATTGAAGCCCGAGTTGCGTGACTCCAATCAGCCAGTGCAGTGCAATACTGTGCTGAGGGCATGGGACTTTGGACCCTTCCCAAAAGGGAAAGGGCCCTGTGCCTCCCCATTCACCTAGGAGCCAGAAGGCTCCTAGGGGAATGGGGAGAGGGAAAAGAGGAGATCTTCAGCCCTCCTTCGCCGGCTAGGGAGGGCCCCTTAACATCCCCAACCTCCGGAGCCAATAGGCCCCTTAGGAGGTAATGGTCTTCAGGACCACCTCAGCCACAAGGCTCGGGTGGTCCCTTTTACCGCAAGGTTGGCTGAAGCTCCCCTTGGGGGACTGGTTCTTCAGCTCCCCGCAGAAGGAGGGGAGCCTCAAATAACTTGAGGAGAGTGGGTTGCCCATAAGGGTCTATACCCAAACCCCAACAAAAGTGCAAAAAACAAACATTCAATCAAGAAAGTAAATAAGTGCCATAAGGCCCCAGCCTTTCGGCCGGAAATATAAAAATTGTCCTTGTACCCGGCCAAAAGGCTAGGGCAAAGGAAAAATGGGGCTGCCTGAAAATCAAAGTTGCATAGTACAAAGTGCCTTACTCTGTGCAGCGGTGCCTTCCTCCACCGTGCTTATACAGCCCCGGGGGCACGTAGCACCTCGGGCTCCAGGCAGCCGGCCTCTTGGCCAGAGGACCAGGTGACGGCCCATTGGCTACAGGGGGCGGCTTTAAGTCCACTACTGCGCACATGGGCATCTACACCTGATCTTAGCCAAAAGGTGGACAGGTGACAGATAAGCTACTGGTTTTAGTAAATCACTTCCTCTCTTCCATTGTGTGTTAGTGAAATGGGTTTTGGTGGAAGATGTAAGCGCATCTAATTAGGTTGTAGTGGGATAAAATGTGATTAAAATCCCTCCATTATAATGAAATAATATGCATCTAATGCAAAGTTCTTTTGTACCTCTCATGACCACATTGGGTTGGTATTATTGAACATAAAAGTGTCTAATAAGTCAATTTAAGTGAAACCAATTGTAATTAAAAGATGCTTCATTCTTGAAAATAAATGTAAGGGATATTCAGATTATATGTTTTCTAAAATACATCAAATGAAGATTGTGAGTCTTGCAACTGATATAATTTAATCTATTTAGAAATAATCTATACATAAAGCAATGCAGCTGATCATCTATTTAATTAAATATAAAAACATATGCTGTAACTGACTTACAGTTAACTATTTAGTTAAATACTCTCAGGGGATCAACAAGTGTTACACCATGTTCTAAAAATGATAATACATTCAAGACTTGATGGTGCTGGAGAGGTTTAGATACAACATAAAGATAGAGGAGTTTATCTTCTGGATCTTGCATTTTGTCCTTAAAGGCTAATTCCGCCTTTGTAGTAATACATTTTACTGACTAGCATTACATATGCTGCCACATATCTCATACTCCTCCTGCAATATATAGGTGCAGAGGGAGCCAGACGTCAAATAGGTTACTTACTAAGTGCAAAACTGCAAATGTGCAAGAACCAGGAATTTCTCTCCTTGGGAATTGGGCAGTGGTGATTATTACCACTGTTATTTACACCACCTGATGGGGTAAACTGCAGGTGGGGAGGGGTGTGTTGTGACTGGTATAGAATATGTTCTTTGCACTGGGTTGATTGTTGATGTAATGTCTTATAAGAGGAGTACATAGGCTGTGAAGGGTAGGATTGTTGCTGGTTATGATTCTGGCAATAGGCAACACTGGGAAGTTCTTTGTGGAATAACTGTTGCATTAAACAGTGCAGTTATTTCATACAGACAGGCATAACTCATCTTGCATATAAAGCCACTACTGCGCACATGGGCATCTACACCTGATCTTAGCCAAAAGGTGGACAGGTGACAGATAAGCTACTGGTTTTAGTAAATCACTTCCTCTCTTCCATTGTGTGTTAGTGAAATGGGTTTTGGTGGAAGATGTAAGCGCATCTAATTAGGTTGTAGTGGGATAAAATGTGATTAAAATCCCTCCATTATAATGAAATAATATGCATCTAATGCAAAGTTCTTTTGTACCTCTCATGACCACATTGGGCTGGTATTATTGAACATAAAAGTGTCTAATAAGTCAATTTAAGTGAAACCAATTGTAATTAAAAGATGCTTCATTCTTGAAAATAAATGTAAGGGATATTCAGATTATATGTTTTCTAAAATACATCAAATGAAGATTGTGAGTCTTGCAACTGATATAATTTAATCTATTTAGAAATAATCTATACATAAAGCAATGCAGCTGATCATCTATTTAATTAAATATAAAAACATATGCTGTAACTGACTTACAGTTAACTATTTAGTTAAATACTCTCAGGGGATCAACAAGTGTTACACCATGTTCTAAAAATGATAATACATTCAAGACTTGATGGTGCTGGAGAGGTTTAGATGCAACATAAAGATAGAGGAGTTTATCTTCTGGATCTTGCATTTTGTCCTTAAAGGCTAATTCCGCCTTTGTAGTAATACATTTTACTGACTAGCATTACATATGCTGCCACATATCTCATACTCCTCCTGCAATATATAGGTGCAGAGGGAGCCAGACGTCAAATAGGTTACTTACTAAGTGCAAAACTGCAAATGTGCAAGAACCAGGAATTTCTCTCCTTGGGAATTGGGCAGTGGTGATTATTACCACTGTTATTTACACCACCTGATGGGGTAAACTGCAGGTGGGGAGGGGTGTGTTGTGACTTGTGACTGGTATAGAATATGTTCTTTGCACTGGGTTGATTGTTGATGTAATGTCTAATAAGAGGAGTACATAGGCTGTGAAGGGTAGGATTGTTGCTGGTTATGATTCTGTCAATAGGCAACACTGGGAAGTTCTTTGTGGAATAACTGTTGCATTAAACAGTGCAGTTATTTCATACAGACAGGCATAACTCATCTTGCATATAAAGCCAATATGAGAACAAACTAGAACATCGGTTCCCAAACTGTGCAAGTGCTCCGCAAAGCATCTCCAAGTTGGGTAGCAATTAATTTAGCTCCTGAAGGCATCCGTGAAGACATCCGGTGTTATCTCAAAAATAATCCAAAAAAATCAAGGAGTGCAATAGTAGCCACTGCGTCCTCCTCCACCATGCCCTTGCTGTAAAAATATATGACGCCTTCCCTAAAAGAAGTCATGGACGAAAGCATGAAAATAATTAATTTTATCCAATCATGACCTCTGAATATAAAACAATTCAAAGTGGGAATTTAATTTGGCCGCGCACAACGCGTCATTAATTCTATTACCCTTAATATGGTAATTTAAACCCTGATTTCTGCTCACGGCTCCCTGCGCTACGAGCAAAAACCAGCGTTAAAGATTACCATATTAACGGTAATACTATTACAGTAAAAAAACAGTAATAGTGTGCAGGCCCTGTTACTTTTGGCAGTAATGCGACCAATTGATTTCCCCTCAAAATGTTGTGTGATGACATGGTGGGGTCTACATGTGTCTTTACTTCTTCATACAGAAAGTGGCTTTCTTTCGGAAAAGCTTTGACTCAACTCTTCATAATAAGGGCTGAAGGTAGATCCTTCCTGATTGACAACAACTTCTCTTTGGGAGACAGGTTGTGTGATGAGCGTTGGTTCACAATATTGGCGTATTTAAAAATGAATGACTTAAGTCTCTCACTTCAAAGAAAAGCAATAACTGTTTTTTGACACCGTACAAGCGTTTGGAAAGAAAATCAAGTTTTGGGCGGAATCAATGAAAAGTCAAAATCTAGACAGCTTCCCAATGGAGAAAGAATGTAGAGAAGGACTTGATTAGGACATACCGGGAGACATCTTAAATGAGTTTCATGTTCATCTGCTAAATTTGCTTGATAGTTTCAACTGTTACTTTTGCAGAGGAACTCGAAAAAATTTAAAGAAAACTATCGGGTTGTAAACCCATACTCTGCTGTGCTGGAAAAGCCAGCATGTCTGACATTGCAGCAGTGTGAGTGCTTGATTGATTTGACATCATATTCTACGATAAAAGAGAATTTTGCAACTAAGAAGTCACTACCAGGATTTTGGTTTCGGCTAAAAGGCGAATTTAAAGTTCTATCAGCTAAAGCAAAAATTACCCATTTTCCCTTTTTAACAACTTACTAATGCGACTCACGATTCTCTACCTATGTGACTACTAGAAGCAAATACAAATCCTGCCTTAGTACAGAGCCAGATATTCGGTTGCAGTTGTCCGAAATTCAACCAGATATAGCTAAATGTATAAATGGTTTTTAGTGCCACATCTATGTGGGTAACACATTGTGGATTTACTATACCTGCTTTGCAGTCGTTTTCAAATGTGTTGCCTTACTTTATATATTTTTTTGTTTTGTTTTGGTTTATGTCTTTATGTAGTTAAATAAGTTCCTAATTTGTCTGAAATTAGCGGAGAAATTACATTTCAAATAAAATAAAACTTGATGTTTAACATGCCCAAATGCTTAAAATTACCTTTCATCGTCAATACTGCTGTCAATTCCATTTAGTACCTATGTATGTGCTAGGTTAAAATATGTTTAGTGCTCAATGATGAATTTTTCTCCTGAAAAGTGCTCCGTGACTCAATAAGTCTGGGAACCGCTAAAATAGAACATTTTTTGTACAACAGAATACATTGCTATAACACAGAGCGACAACACAGTAACACATTAAGGAGCAGCGCCACCTGCAGTCCTTCCAATGTAATCACTGAAGCAACATTAAGTCTGAGTCTGTTGCAGTATCTCAACAATGATGTTATAGAAAAGAAGCTTTAACTATTGAACGACTTGGATTTATGAATCAAAGCCAATTAGGAAACTGGTTTATGTAACAATTTTCACAATCTATTTAATGGTTCACAATCGTGCTACTTTAAATGTATTGCCTTTCTTAAGTAATTAGTGAACAAATATTTTGGTTTAACCCCAAAACAATGCATATAACTAATTAGCAACAGAGCAGCACCATTATTTCATATGGAGCTGGTTGTTTCGATCCTTATAATTATTCTTAGCAATAAAGAATACCATTTTGGTTTGCTGGCCAATTTCAGGTCTATCGAGATGGCAGTATTCAGTGGTTCTTTGATTCAGTGGTTCTTTGAGTTGTCAGTTGATAGATTAAAATTGTCATAATCATGCCATTTATGCATGAAAAAATATGCTTGATAAAAAGGCCCCTTAGTACTGTCAGCGGTTGCCTTATTTTTTTTTAATGGTGTCTATTTTTTTTTACTGACTGTCAATTAATTTACTGATGTTTGGTAACCATGGTGCTATACTGTACACCTGCGCACACGTATCTGAAAAGGTTTTGTGACAGTAATCATTTCCTATGAGACTCTTACCCAAAGGATTTCTTGGTAATACTTTGTGTATGTGTTTTTCTATAGTATTATAGATTTTATTTTCATTGGATCCTACATGTAAAGTAGGTACAATGCTTGTTTCGTTTTATTTTATATTACACTATGAAGCTTCACTACTTATTCAGACCTTTATTCATTATTTATAAAGCACAATGTCCGCGAATCCGTAAACACATATACAAAGAGCTAGCGCTCAGTTTTACGCTGACCTCTGGCTGCATGTTGTTTACTTCTGAGCCTCTCACATAATCTAAGCAATACACTATACCACTTACAAGGTTAGCTACTAGTCTTTGATTGTTCACTTATATTTCCATATCTTACATTAGCTATTCTCTCAACTTGCAGAAAAATAAAACTCAGAAATAAAAAAAACTAGCTGTATTTGTTCAGACCTTGCATAATTTGATGTACTATATGAAAAACAGCAAAGAATAAAATCTGCAAGAGAATGTGACTTGGATTAAACAACCTGCAAGGATAGACTGATTCAATCCTTCAATACCCAAATATGTGACCCTGTCTCTTTAATGCAATGGTATTCCATCTAGCAAGTGTATTTTATGTGCTTTAACATTATGTTGTGTTTGAGCTGTGTAGCTCACACATAGGCATGCTGTGGTTTTAGACTTTGGGGTCTATTTATCAAAAGGAGATAAGCCTTAAATCCCTATTTATCAAAGCCCCCGGGCCAGTAAGGGCTAACACACAAAGCATGGGGAAGCCAATTTAAAAGCCGCTGTCGTCCTACTGTTATCGCCATCTCAGGATGCCCACAGCGCAAAATGATTTATTATTAAAATAAAGCATTTGTACCTGTTTTTTTTTTTGCTATTCTATATTTTTAAATCACTTTAAAATATTTTTTTTTTTTATGGAGCCTGGAAGAGGAAACCGAAGTCTTGGCTTTCAGTCCCAGTGCGCATGTTATAGCCGGCATGCTGATTCACGCATGTGTAGTGGGACACTGCACTGGCCTAGTGAGCGAGCGCTAAGACTCCTCTTACTGCTGCCAGTCAGTATCGATGGCAGCATTATTTATGAGGCTCTACAGATTCCACATCACCATACAGTCTGCAATACAGACCATAATCCAGATAAATATTGGATCAAGAGAACAAACAATAGCAGAAAACACAACTTAGAACATCAAGAAACCTTTACAAGAGGACAAGAAATGGAAGGTAGAGAGGATCTTGCTTGTGAGAGCCAACATTCTACAGGGGAGAGGAAACAAAGACAATGGGGGTGGTAGGAAACGAATGGGCAGGTGGAGCATGAAGAGGTTGTTCTCTTAGCATGGGGCGAGGTTGGCAAGCATGAAGAGGTGAGTTTTGAGGGAGTGCTTGAAAGATCGAAAGTAAGGGGCAATTCTGGCCATTATTAGACATTATGTTCAGCATTTGCAGCCTACTATCTTTATTATTCATAGTATATTGACTCACCTGCGGTCATTAGTAACATTGGCGAATACGTAGCATGGGACTGATGTCAAATCTCTAGCTGCCTTCCATGAACAGGAAACAAGGTCAAGGGAGTTGTATGCGCAGTCCAGATGCCCTGTAGTGGAACAAGAAACAAAGTTATTATAATTACATTTATGTACCTAATTGATTTAAGTCCACATTAGAGGCTTTATCACCGAGTACAAGGTCATTTCTCCCCTGAGAGTAGGAACATGTCTCTGACCATTTCCCCAAGCTCTACAGTCACTGGATGGATGATCTGTAATAATTTATTGCGAAAGGAGCATAGGGCTAATTGAATCTCCTGTCCTGCAGTGACTGACAGCATGAGAGGAATAAAGACAGGAGGAGGAGAGAAAGTACACTTCCTCGTTTCTCCAGTGAGTGGCCGACAATGGGCAAAGGTCGACAATGTATAAGTGCAGCAGAAAGGGGCTGAACATACCACCCAACCCTCCTAAATTAGGCAGGACAGTCACGATTTGAGCTCTCTGACCTACCATCTTGATCAGGACAGAAAGTTGTGAGGTATGTCTCATTCAGTGCTGCACTGCAATGAAGCAGTGCACAGCTGCCGTATGCACATGCGACATTGAAGAGCTGCTTTTAGGGGGCAGGGTCTGAGGGCCAACACATTGGAAAATACTGGACATACCCAGTGAAGCATGACCACCCGACTCCCCAAAGTTCCAAAACAGCCGAGCATCAGTGATGTGTTACAACGCATTTCGACTTGATCAGCCTTGAGAAAGACTTCGGATCAAGTCCAAACGCGTTGGAACACATCACTGCTGCGCAGTTGTTTTGGAACTTTGTGCTTTTGGAATTTAAATGCTATACATTGTACGTTCTCTGGGTATGAGTCCAACCAGGTGTTTATTTTATTGAGTGTTTTTATGAGTTTTGTACTTTTCCATTAAATTTTAGTGCACAAAATTTTTCCCTCCGTGTGTTTGTTTGCATTTCCCATGATCCACTATATGGTCGGCGAGTTGGGGGATGCGGATGTGAGAAAAGAATTTGCCATTGATAGATGACTTTATACTCCTCTTATTTGTAAGCATATACCTTTAGGGGTTGGAATGCATGGGAAGCACTGTGGAATGGTGGACTACATCTTCTTCACGGTGGAGATATAAGGACTGTCAGTTGGATTAGTGGTGGTCTTTCTTCTAATTATTGAATCAAGTGATGTACTACACTATTTTTGTTTTTTTGTGAGTTTGGATTGTAGGTCATTTGATCCAAAATAGCGGTCAAATAGAAGATTGATCCAGGATTGGTCACTTCATCTCTTATTAACCTTATGTGCAGGAAGAGAAGCGCAAGTGTATGTATTACATATGTTTTGTGTCATAGTATTTTAGAACATATAGTGGATACTCGATATATATACCCAGCTACATACATTAGTGGAGCACCTGATTAGATTGTTTCTTTTATATAAACAATATCTCCTAGCACTCAGCTGCCAGCAAAAATGACCCGTTGATTAGTTAGGACTATCCAATTAGTGGAAGCACCTGGATGTGGGGGATGACTTATACATGCGTTTACAAATCTATGAAGCTAAGATTTCTGCTTTTATTATTTTAGAAGCTGGCTTTCTATTTAAACTGAGGCTGATTTTTTTCTGGGTGGCAGCTGAGTGCAAAGGGATCTTATTTTTTAGATCTTACACATCCATACTCCACATTAGTCATGATTTTCACAAGACAGTCCCTGTTAGCGGAGACCAACAGGGTTGTGGTGGTGTGATGACTGCTGAATGGGCTGATCATACAATAGTATAAGGTGACTGTCTTATAAAATGTATAAATCCATTGTATTCCACCAAGAACAAACATCTTATGGAATAAAGTTGATATTCAACCCTATACAAGACCGTTAATCAATTTTATCTGTTGTATACTCAGCGCTGTTTGGTCGATGGAAGCTGCTGGATTTGAAGAAAACTCCAGTTACTTCAGTTCTATCCTAGGAGTAACTAGGTTTCTATATAAGACTATAGGGTTGAAATGGGCAGCAGAGCTTTCATACTATAAATATTTTTTTGATTTACTCAGGCGGTTAGACATAATGAAACATAGGAAGTAAATTGTCTGCATGACTGCACTCCAGCTTGTGAGCATTATAGACTGGTGCACTGGTATGTGGTAACAGACAGACACTAGTGACACACAGGTGGTTGTCAGCACGTGTGTTTTATTTACATATGTATTTTCTGGCACACTAGAAAGTGAGTGGAAACACTGTATTTGTTTGCACATAGCAGGTAGTGTAAGCACAGAGCTTCTGTCACAAGAGCACACAGCGCTCACTGACCTTTTCAAGTACACTGCCAGTGGCGCACGCAGAGTGGCTTTCTGAGTCTCCAGAAACCCCCCCGCACTAACTTAGTGCCCACCATAGCGGCACTGTCCTATACAGCAGCCGCGGCGCTGTCAAAGAAGCGTCCGCGGCGGTGCTGTATTGTATACAGCACCGCCACGGACGCTTCTTTGACAGCGCCGCGGCTGCTGTATAGGACAGCGCTGCCGAAACAGAGCTGCTGCGCATACGCGGGCACATGTTGTTTTGTGACTTTATGCAGTTATTTTACATAAATGTCGCCATTTTACATATATGTGCACAAATTTGTGGGTCTCTGACGGGCTTCTGTTTGCAAATTGATTTGATTTTTAAAGCGGATGTGAGGATCCACCGCAATACCAGCTACAGACTACAGGTGGCTGTGCACCATTCATCAATGCTTACAACTGTACATTCTTTTGCTTATTGCTATCAGCATTTTGCTTAGGGTCAAGTCAATTAGGAGAACTCACCTGTATGCAGCCCATATAAGACCCTTACTCCTACCAATATTTACACGAGTAAAGGTGGAATTTTGTTTCTCTGCTGGTGCTTCACCAGTGGTAGATTTTTCAAACCTTCTAAAATGAAAAGTGGAGGTGTTTCCCATAGCAACCAGATTCTCGCTATAATTTTCTAGAATGTGCTAGATAAATTTTAACTAGAATCTGATGAGTTGCCATGGGCAACACCTCCACTTTTCCTTTTCAGAAGGTCTGATCTACCCCTTATATTTGATTGCCTCTTTGTTGACAACAGCTCCATCCCTCATGACTCTATGTTCTCCAACAAATCGACTTCGTCCCTCGCGATTCTACCTTCTACAAACCATCAACTTCAGCTTTGTCCCTCATGGTCCCACTTCTCAGGACTAAGTAGCTTGGACGGACATAGTGTGTCTCTGATAGTCTACCTTCCTAGGATGTCTCCCGGACATTCCAGGAGAGCAGGGAACTATCAGGGAACTATGATTTTATATATTTATATATATATATATATATATGTATATATATATATATATATATATATATATATATATATATTTATATATTTATATACACACATACATATACACACACACACATGGAATAGAAATGCGAATGGATGCAGTTATGAGATATACTCAACTTAAAATACAGCTGTAAGTTGTGCAAAGATCTACATCAGATGAGTGAAGATAAGATATAAATAGAGCCCCTGGTAATACATTGACTGTATGTAGAAATTAAAGATTTTGTATGAAAGTTTATAATTTGCGTCACATTAAATTTATTAGCAGGGCTTCCATTTTTTAAGTGACAGCGCATGGCAATTTCTCAATTGATATGACACATCTTAATTAATTTGGGGTGCATAATATTATTATTATTATTATTATTATTATTATTATTATTATTATCATCCTTTAGTTATCAATAACATTCAATGACATGAAGGTAAAGATGGGCCCTGCCCAGTTGAGCTTACTATTTCAGAGGTGTGTCTTAATGATTGATACATAAGGTAGTGGTCTAGCTATTGTAGCTGGTGATGTGGAAAGTATTGTGTGACTTTAAGGCAGAAGCATTATCAGCCACCAGTAATAAAGCAGCCATTGACAACTTTGTGCAGCTTCCTGTGATGTGGTATAGTTGGAATGAGAAGAGACCGTGATAGGTGGAGATATCATAGATGAATTAGTCTTTCTATAAATGTTAACTTAGTCATCTACTTGTAACCATGACTGTCCTTTATTATTTATCTTAAATGAACCACCATTCTCTTCTGGTTTTGGAGTAGGCTTTCGTTTTTGTGCTGTGTGTTTTGTCTTGTGGTTATCCACTAGCTTGTACCCAAAAATTGTCGTTGGCATCATTAGACTATTATTGGAATGAATTAAACAGCAACAGGAGTGTAAATCTGAATAAACTGAGCGCTGTGAATTCATAACTTCCAGTAACAAAAAAACATCACTCTTCACCCCCTATACTTCACACTTTGGTTTATTTGATTTAGAGAGCAATTAAGTGTTGTAACTCGAAGCAACCAATTAGATAAAAGCTTTTGCCAAAACTCAGAAAGTGGCAAAGTAAATAAGATTTGTCAATTTCAATAATCAATATTTTATTCTGGTTTAAAAAATAAAGTAAAACATTTACCTAGAACAAAGTTCTGTAGCGAGAGCAGATGGATCCAGAAGTGCCAGGGGACTGACATCCTGCCAAGGCGGGACTCTGTCAAAAGTGTGGGAGATCAAGTAAGCTACAAAAAAACACTTAAGGAAGACATGGACAATTATGTAGAACGCAGTGAAAAGATGACATATCATTGAACTATAAGTATGCGGCATGCAGGTACTTCCTTATAATTTATAACTCTCTCTGTCATATCTCTTAAAATGTGCAATTTCAGTATGACTCACATCAACACCTCTTACAGCTACTTATTGTTACAGACGGTTCCCCTTCCCATAAGTAGAGCTTAAAATATACTCCTAATTAGCATGATAAGAAACCAGGCTTATTTTAAAGATATGGCAATAAAACTTTTAGTAAAGATAAAATAAAAAATATTTCCAAGAAGCAAACTTCAGAATCCAAATGGTGTATTAGTGTCTTACAAACTGACTTCAAAAATCATGCGAAACTTTACAAGTGTCTTTAACACTAGTAAAAGCATGTAAATGGGAATAAACCCCATACACATTTTTATTTGTACTTGCTGTCTTTTGGATGCTGCATTCTCCATTTCTTTGCGTTAACGACAAGTGAACAAAAGGGGCCTGATATATTAAGGGAAATAAAATAAGTGCCTTAGAACATTGGCAAAACCACGTTCCATTGGAGGAAGGGGGGGATTTAAAATGCGGGGACAGATTTATAGTTGGGATAGGGCATGCCCTAGATCAACTTTAAATTTCAGCGTAAAAATAAAGCTATCAAATATTTGTGTGCTACATGAAAAAACAACCAGTATTTAACTTATGTGTAAAATAATAAACTCATTTGCACCCCTTACGTTGTAACATGGTTTATCCAGGAGAAAACATACTCATTTTTTGCCTTACTTTCCTTAATGAATCGGGCCCAAGGAGGTCAATATAGTGTTCTCCATAAATCCCCTGTTGACACCAAGTGCAAGCTCCGGTCACCACTGCATTCTCCTAATGCCAATATGTACATGTATAAAAGTGTTTGTTGCATTTTATGTTTGCATATCAAGACCATTCTGCTATATGCAGTTTCCATTTGATATTTATTTTACTTTTTTCACCTTATATTTTCACAATAAAATACTTGGAATAAATCTTAATCACACAGACTATTATAAACAAGACAAATGTGTATTTATCTCAAATACAATGCAATAGTGTCATAATGTTTTTCTTACTAAGGATGTAATTTGAAGAATAAGGAGTATCCAGTAGATATACGCGCTGTTTTGATTACCTTCGCTGGATAAAACCTCACTTACTATATTAGCTTTCATATATTTTTCCAAACACGCTCATCTCAGATAGACCTACAGATGACTATCTGATTACTGCTGCTTTCCTTTATGGGACCGGTGTTGTAGTTCTATCCACATTCAAACTGTCTAAGCATCGCTTATTTACAATCCACTCCAGTCCTGATCAGGGTAGCAGTAAAGCTGCATTAAAAAATAATGCGTTCATTTAATTCATATAACCTGTTATATTATGTTATATCCTCTTATTATGCTACAAGACAGAGTCTGGATTTAAATCGCCTCAACACTTAATTAGCCTGTTTTTCATTATTAATTCAATTTGATAAAATAGAAACAGCCTGTGCTAATGTGTTTCACTTGGTAATTAACACTGTACAGTAACTAATTTCTTTCAAATACAGCACTGACGACCACATACAATTGGTGAACTGTGGAAGTCTGGCTGTAACACTTATACATTATAAGATGACTTTTCTTATTAATGTGTTCCTACAGTGATGGACAACAGGTAGCCCTCCGAGACTTCACCTCCGGCCCCCAGCTCCTTCCTGCTTTATTGTCAGATTTGTTTGTTATAGCTTCTAATACTTGGTTAAAATGCCTGTTGATTTGTTATTACAAATAGATCATGTTCTTTGATTAAATGTATCGTTTTAATTTATTATTGCAAAGGTTTTGAAGGTTAGGGGACTGCCCAGGGTGTCCTGGATAACCCCAAGCACGTTGAACTCCCTTATCTCTTGCGCTTATAGAAACTCTGTTTTCAGTAGTTAATTTGTGAAGTGCCCCTACATTGAGGTAGCATTTCTGTGTAATGTCTTGCAAAAGGCAGTGCCCAACTTATGTTCTATCATTGACATTCTCAAGGGTATCATAGCAATGTATGGCTGCGTGGTTCCTTTAGAGGAACATGTTTTTATAGTGATTTAAAGTATCCAAATGATCTAAACACTAGTGTCAGCAGCCAGAGGTATTTAGGTTGCTCTCCTGGTTGCAAGCAGGTATGGTGGCCTATATGGTTCAGATTAGCAGAAAAGCACATCTGGCTGAACTCACTTTAAAACTGCATTATATGCAGCAAGTAACAATAACAGAGCAGATATCATCCTTGGGGAGAATAGTGAGACACTAGTTTAGTCAGCAGCACAATGCTCTAGTTATTAGTTTATTATCAATTACATTTCTAATCCCAGGTAAACCCCTATTGATTTAATATTCTTGCTACGTCAACCTCCCTCTTTAACAGTGTATTAATATTCAGTTTCACAGACACATTCCCCCGCACATCTGTAATGCACACCTGCCTCCTCTACACACACTCACAGACACATTACCCCCTCATATCTCTAATGCACACCTGCCTCCTCTACACACACTCACAGACACATTACCCCCTCATATCTCTAATGCACACCTGCCTCCTCTACACACACTCACAGACACATTACCCCCTCACATCTCTAATGCACACCTGCCTCCTATACACACACACACTCACATACACATTCCCCCGCACATCTCTAATGCACACCTGACTCCTCTACACACACTCACAGACACATTACCCCCTCACATCTCTAATGCACACCTGCCTCCTCTACACACACTCACAGACACATTACCCCCTCATATCTCTAATGCACACCTGCCTCCTCTACACACACTCACAGACACATTACCCCCTCACATCTCTAATGCACACCTGCCTCCTCTACACACACTCACAGACACATTACCCCCTCACATCTCTAATACACACCTGCCTCCTCTACACACACTCACAGACACATTACCCCCTCACATCTCTATTGTGCACGCACACACACACACACACACACACACACACACACACAGCATGTTTGCTTTTTATTTTATGCTAGTGAATAAAACATACAACATTTAGACTCACTGTTGTATTCAGCCAAATCAGTACTAAACAGATCCTGGAGCTAGATCAGAGGGATTCTTTAACATTTCTTAACATAAAAACAAAATAGAATATATTGACAGTGCTGTTCCTATTGCTCTTGTATTCCGTTTTTCAAGCTGTTCTGTTCATTGATCTATGTTGTCTCAAATTGACCCATTTTTACTATTATCCTCCCATGTGAACACCTTCAACACTTTCACACATTAGTTCATTGCTCAATATGTTAATGCTCTCCCTATTTACATATGTATTCCAATTATTCTGTCATTGACAGACTTACTGTATGTATCCACCTCCTATCCTCAATGACGCCATGTGATGTTCCATTACTCTGCAGAGCCACATTTTGCACTATACTTTATCTCCCATTCATACTCATATAAATCTGTCTGTTTTATGACTATTTTTCTGGTACATGATAATCATCTCTCTACCTGACACCCGTGTCATTGGAATCCACAGCATGTGTAATTTAGTATATTTTCACAACCCTCTGTCAGTCTTCTTACCAGATCCCACACTGCTAGTTACTTCTTGTTCAGTTGTCCAGTCCCCTCTCGTCTCTCCGGGACCTCAGTCATAAATGTCACAACTCTTACAGGAAATGGTGGGGAGGAGCACGGTGTATGTATGTGTGGTACATTGGTAGGTGTTTTTCTTGATTTCGTGCTACGTGCTACTTTTCTTAAAGATGTAAGTTAAAAAAAAATGTGAAAACATCTAAACATCATATTTACCTTTCACCTTAGCCAGCATTTAGTCTATTAAGATTTGTTCAGCAGTGATCTGTATTGCTAATGCTTTTGAAGTGTAAGAAAAAGTAATAAAAGTAAGTAATATATATATATATATAAGCATCAATTTCCAAACATATATATTTGCTAAAATATATCCCACCTTCCCTTTGAATGTCAAGCAAAATGTGCTACGTCGCAGGGACGGTCATAATGTTTATTAACTCATTAAACTCTGTCCAAAACTTGAATTTTAGATTTGGATGGATGGTTCCTTTATTTCTCAGTATATCTTCTAATGATCACTGACATGGAAAATTAGTTCATTTTTAGATTCTATGACGCACAAATCATCCTTTCAAAGCTTTACAGGTCTGTTTATTAAATTACTAAAGCCATATTTCTGGAGAAAATTGGTGTTTTAGTCTGAGATGGGGTTTCGTCCTATACATAAAAGGGTCACTGCCAGCCAAAATATTCACAGTCTGGGATAGACAAGCACGGGGAAGGCTAGTTAAGAAAAGATTGTGGCGGTTCAAGTACCAGGATTGGCGATAACAGAAAAACGAAAGAAAATATGTTTTATTTTGTGAAAAAAACATTTTTCAATAATTAATGCTTTTAAAATATATATATATTTTAACACATGCTATTCTATTTTCTAACTAGTAACGCATGCACATATTACCTCAGACTGACCCAGCGAAGCAATAAATTAACCCTTACCACTCTGGGCCAGTATCGCTGAGGCAGCTGAGTTTCTATCTCCGTGATAAGAGGAGACTGAAAATCAGCCTTATTGTCATATTTTCATAAATGGACTCCTTAGTGGTATTCTGTACCGTAATAAGTATACAGTACAGCAGGAGAAATAAGATAAGTAGCAATCTGCAGTTGTCTGTAAGAACAGTTACTAAGGATTACACCAACAGTGGCGCATGCAGGGGGGGTTTCTGAGTCTCCAGAAACCCCCCCCCCCTGCGCTAACTAAGTGGCCGCTATAGCTGCACTGTCCTTTACAGCAGCCGCGGCGCTGTCAAAGAAGCGTCCGCGGCGGTGCTGTAGTGTATGCAGCACCGCCGCGGACGCTTCTTAGACAGCGCCGCGGCTGTATAGGACAGCGCTGAAGAAACGGAGCTGTCGCGGGGGGTGGTTTTTTTTTTGGGTCGGGGGGGAACTCCCCCCCCCGACAATCCTCCGTTCGCCCCTGACCAAGCAGCCATACAAACTGAGACTAAGATGTACACTAGCATGCAGAACAAAACAAGTAGTAGTTAACATTAGGAATAATCTGTCATGTTGTTAAGAAGAAAACCTCCAAGTCAAAGGGCGGAACTCAATTCAGCAGCTCTCAACGTGGCATTAATTGTACTACCGTTAATATGGTAATTTTAACCCTGATTTCTGCTTGCGGCTCCCTGAGCTGCGAGCAAAAACCAGCGTTAAAGATTACCGTATTAAACGGTAATAATGCGCACTATTACCGTAATTTCGGTAATAGTGCGCAGGTCGCGTTACTTTGGTCAGTAATGCGGCCAATTGAATTCCCCCTAAAGTGTCATATCCCATGTGTCTAGAAACTAGATGCTGTAGTTGGCAACCATGCCCAAATGGGATGTACCCAGTGGCGGATTCAGGGGGGGGGGGGGGGGGGGGGCGATCGGGGCATTCGCCCCCCCTAGCTGCAAAAAGCTAGGTCCCAGCCGCCGATTAAAACGGGAGGGGCGGGGCTAAGCGCGGGTGGGGGGCGGGGCTAAATGTGGGCCAGCCAATCAGAGTGGTCCCAGCCGGCGACCACAACGGGAGGGGGCCGGGCCAATCGCGGGCGGAAGGCGGGGTTAACGCAGGACAGCCAATCAGAGCAAAGGAGGGGGCGTGATTATGCAAAATCGCCCCCCCCCTAAACATAAAGTCTAGATCCGCCCCTGGATGTACCAGGAAATGCAATATTTAATATTACCTTACAAATGACGGTCACCAAACATATTGAAAACAAGGACATGCCAGCATGGTCATGATCGTGTATAAACATGGTGGACTGCCATGGATGCCTATAGCTATGACTATAGAGGAAACCTCAGTAACTTTCAAGAGAGTTGATTATCTGGGCACATTTGGCAGGGGCTACAGGACACCTTCACTTGCTAATTTTTCATGAGCAATGGTGATGTCATCATGGAACATTATCAGCATAGGTAAACAGTTGTTCCTTTTAACCTCACTCCGGGCCTGATCCATTAAGAGGCACAAAATGTATTGTGCATTTTTAAAAAAAATTGTACATAAATCGGACATACGCATGTTCTTATTAAACGAGGAACAAATGTAAAGATATGTCTGATGTTGAATACAGATATAGGTACACTTTGCTCTAACAATACACTGCAGGATACATCCAATACATATGTGGAATATAAAGTCCTAACAGAAAGCACAGAAAAAAACTATTCAGTTAATGTCACCTTTTAATAATATAGTCATAATAGCAAAACATAAAAAAAGTTAATTTTTTTTCTCCTTAAAATACATTTGAGGATGTTATGAATATCTAGTGTACATAAAATGCATTTTTACAGTTACTCCTGATTGCAGACACAAATTCTAGAATGCATACTCAGTCGTCATCACTAGTAATCAGCACTTACACCAGACCTGTAGGTGCACCTGTAGGTGCAAGTGATACGACATTAAATCACGTACCTTTGAGATGCCCAAAGCTTGAATCGGATTTAGCTGTGTGCACTTGAGCTTGGCATGCCCTTACTGTACATTGACTACACACATACAAATAGTCCCATCCTCATCTCGCCCATGAAATCATAGACTGTAGTAAGGGCTCGAAGATGCAAATGGGCATGCACAGAGTGACAGCATTTACGTTCCTTAATGAATCAGGCCCTCCATGTTTATTGCTTTGTCTTATATCCAATTACCAATATGCAATATCCTCATTAAGTAAATATGAATCCCGCCTCTCTTTCTGGCTCATTTGAACTTAATTTTTACATTGAAATAAATTCCCTAATGCAGGTGTTGTATTCCTTTGATATATCATGGCGTTGTAACATTTCTATAGTTGAAATGATGGTCTTGCCAAAGACATTTTCTCTTAACCACTTCATATCCAAAATAACTTCTTTAAACTTACCCAGAAATCTGTATCTAGATTTTCTTGGGAAAGCAGACTAGCTATCCTCAGCTATCCTTTAAAAATCAAGGAGAAATATAGGCCTGACCTGCTTCAGTATCACCATACTCTGAAAATTTCAGCCTTCACCAATAGAAATCTCAAATAACTGTTAGGTGCAAATGGAAGACGTAACCTGCAAAGCCCTCTCCTGACATACCTCCTATGATGCCCTAAAAAACTACACCTTCTGATTGATGACATCCTCCTAGTGTGGCCTATGGCCGTAAGATATTGGACTAAACCATGCAGAAGAAAAATAAATATTTCCAATCAAACCAGAATAATATCTAGATTAGTAGTAAAATAATGGATAGGAGGGGGTGGGCATCCATGCTTTCAGGCACCTTTACTGAGGTACTAGATTGAAATATTTTACTGGACGGAGGTGACATTTCCAACTCCCCTCTATGGCATTTTATAGCTTTCTCCAAATCAGACACTTCTCTACCTACTCTTTACTTCTACATTAAGCAGCCCATTCTGTATGCCCACTTATATGTGCCCTAATATCCAGTCCACCTTGGAATTTAGCTATTTGTAGATGGTATGTATATTTCAACCAACATTATCCCTGTATTAAACATTCATGTGTGACCCATTGGAAGAAGATCTGGGTATCCATGTGGATGGAGGGATGGTACTCAATCTTTACAATCATTGGAACCCTCTAAAGATGTACTAAACCCATAGTCACCCATTAAAAACTATTTTTAGACTAAATTAATTCATAAAATGTCCTCAACCTTGTCTCCACCATATTTCAGAAACCTCACATCTGTCACTATTGTCCAGTTAACATAGTTTTTGTTTATAGCAGCTTTAAATGTTTCCCTCCAGATTAACAAGAAGGCAGATCTAATCAGCCATTGCCCAGAATGGAATTATCCTAATTCCCCTGCTCATGAGAAAGTTATTACAAGGGTTCAGTTTTGCTACAAGATGGAGACACGCCATCCTTTCCTCTCCACAGGTTCAAGCACTAAGTAAGGCTTCATGGTGGGAATTTTGTGTTGTCCAGCAAATTAGTGCCTCAAACAAAGTATAATCATACATTTCATGTTCATTGACATCTTCATAAATTGAATATCTACAAACTCAACTCAGTGAACTTACTGTCATACTAATATAATGTGCTTGTGGCTTTAATGTTCCAGCGTTATCTATTTTGTTTCCTGTATTTCCTTCTTTTACCCTCTGTACCCAACTACCACAACATTTCTATCATTACAAATTATTGAAACACAAATTCTCCAGCGTGCATGTATTATGCAATAGGGCCTGATGTTGAATTTCCATTGCCTCGAGTACCAAAAACACCACAAATGATGTCATGTAACGTGGTAGCTCACAGACAACTCACACACATAAAATTGTTTGTTTCTGAAGACAAAGCTGTCCAACATGCAAATTGTGCTCTGTTTATTTTGATCTTTTGGTTGATTATATTCAAGTTTTTGTTTGTTTTTGCAGAAAGAGGGAGGAAAATTATCTATATACTATGATGACTTTGATGGCCAAAGTCTTATTGTCTTTTACAAAGTTTAAAGAAAAGAAAAAGACTGGGACCTCTGTGGTCTCCCACCGACACAATTCTCAAATAAATTTTATAAAGATAAAAGTCAACATAACTGCTAGCTATGAGAACCCACTTCTAAGTGACTGTGACCTGAAGTGTCAGAGAGATCCATTAGACGCTCAGCCAATCACAAGCTTTTGCCCACACTAACCAATTGAGATTGGGCAGAGATTAAGGAAAGTCTCATTGGATTGCAAAGGCAAACTTTTAGTATTGCATACAACTTTTGTGCTTGCCAAGCTCTACATTTTACATGCAATATCCATCAAGCAGGCAATGTCATTGAATTGGGTGACATTTTGGGGTGCCATAAGCGGAACTTTGGCAAGCAAATCTGCCCTATTTTTGCATGGGTGAAAGTCCCACCTATTGTACCAGTCTGGATCAGTCCCTATCCAAGCTTTACAACGACACATCGGATGTGACTTCATTTTCGCCGAATCTGCCCTCATCTCTTTGGAACCTGCTACCTCACTACATTTATGGATGCACCTTCTCCTTCTTGTTTAACATGTAGTAGGGGGTCTAGCCTTTCCCAGCTTTATTATCAATTTATATATTACTTTCGGTTTGTTGTTGGCAAATATCCCTGAAACCTGATTTGTTCCTGCTCCACTTTCTGTATTATGAGCAGTTTTGAGGTATTTTGAATTGGGGGAGGGGGGGGGGTGGGGTGGTCCTGGTTTCAATAAATGCCACTGTTTTGAATAAATGTGATTAATACATAAAAAAGATCAGAAAAATTGTCATTTCTAACATAAGATTTGTTATCAGCTTCTTTACAGTAAAGTGACATCAAATCTTAGTATATTGGAATAATGCCATTTTTATAAAAAGTTATTTATATAGTGACTACATATTATGTCTTTGGAGTGTGGGAGGAAACCCATACAAGCTCAAGAAGAACATACAAACTCCACACAGCAGCATTTTTTTTTTTGCATTTTATTCATTTTTACCTTACATTTGTGTGAGTGGGTTACACATTTGAATGTATATGGAAATAACAATCTTAAACCAAATAAGCTACAGGTGTTTTGCAGTTTACTATATAGGAAACTCTGATGAATTATTACAATGATACAGGGCTCACGTGAAACAAAAAAGCTAGTATGTTGCCTTACTGAATTAGGTAACATTTTGTTTACTACTTTAATGGAACCATAAACTTAAAATACATGCGGCCTTATATAATAGAGCTACTAATAGCATTCACAAATATCATCATCATCATCATCATCATCATTTATTTATATAGCTCCACTAATTCCGCAGCGCTGTACAGAGAACTCATTCACATCAGTCCCTGCCCCATTGGAGCTTACAGTCTAAATTCCCTAATATAGACACACACTCACACACATAGACATATACATACAGACAGAGAGGTAGACAGAGAGGTAGAGACTAGGGTCAATTTTTGATAGCAGCCAATTAACTTACCAGTATGTTTTTGGAGTGTGGTAGGAAACCGGAGCACCCAGAGGAAACCCACGCAAACACAGGGAGAACATACAAACTCCACACAGATAAGGCCATGGTCGGGAATCGAATTCATGACCCCAGATAATAGAGCTACTAAGAACATTCACAAATATATATGTAAAAGTATCCATTACTTGACAGACCTTGATGTATATGACATGTGACACTCTATTTACATTCGCTATGTACACAAGTGTTAAAAAACAAACAAAAAACAGCATTCTGCAAGCGTCCTTCAGCTGGATTTTTGATAGGAAATATCTACCCTTATGACAGTGGATCCCAAACTTTTTCAGTTCAAGGCACCCTTAGGGTTTCCATAATTTTTTCAATGCACCCCTTAGCCAAAATAATTACCAAGTAGTCCTTCGGCTTGCTTACCACTGGCCCTGGCCAAGGCACCCCTGTGAGATTGCCGAGGCACCCCAGGGAGCCTAGGCGCACAGTTTGGGAACCACTGCCTTATGATAACAACTTTAGCTTTAATATATTTATTTCTGATAAAGGCCCATTGTATTTAAGATTAGAGGTCCTTTTATGAACAGGGTTGATAAAACTGTATTTAATGTATAGCCAAAATACCGTCACAATCTCTGAATGCATTTATCATGCATGATGAATTGATCACTGTAATTATGGGGCATATTTATCAAAGAGTAAAGAGCCCTATTGCCCTGTATCTTTTATAGGGCTGGCTGGATGACTGTTGTCATCTTGTACTTCTCCCATAGTTACACCCACTGCATTTCTGTCTGACTGTTGTTATCTTGTATTTCAGCCATAGATACACCCACTGCATTTCTGTCTGACTGTTGTTTCGGGGTCTGACAGTAAAGTCCTATAATGAGTCTTCGGCCATAGAACAGCATCAATTCTGATGCCCAGTCACATTATATTACTCGTGTGGCCCTAACTTAAGAATAAAGCCATAGATACAGCTTGCTATATTGTACATTGTATTGAAAATGTACAATTGGTTTACCATTTGGCCATTCATTTATTTATGCAAGTTGCATGTTATACTGTTAAATAGCTTTAATGATTGTGTTTTAAAGAAACTGTACTAGTGTAAAATAGGTGCCTCTAAATTTAAATCATATGTATTCCTTACCCTGGCATTTAGTCTGGTGAATTCAATGATTCTTTATTAAAAAAATAAACATAAACAAAGGCACCTCACTCTTTCAGTAGGACATACTGGCCTGGAGAGAGTGAGGAGGTCTGTGAATGGTTTCTTGCTTTATTTGGGACTCCCCCTCTGGTGTGTTGAAAAATCCGGTAAGCGGCCGGGCAGGAAATGCACGGACACAGAAACATGCTGATGTCATATGTCGACTTCTTATTATCTTAGAAGCATTTACTAATTTTACTTGAAGGGCAGAATTCCTTCCTGGTTCCATACATGGCAATCAGATACAGTCCTTGGATCAATCAACTCAACTGCGTAAAGTTCTCACTATAACTATTGATAATATTCCTTTTAAAAAAGGCATCCCATTCATTTTAATATCTAGCCTGTGATTCTACCATTACTACTTCCCTTGGCAGTGAATGTCATCTAACTACTATCACAGTGAAAAATCCCCCTTGTCACCTGTGCACCCTCACTGTTATGTATTTGAAAACATTGTGGCTGGATCACTTATAAATAACTTATTGTAGTAATATATTTAAATTATTAGCGCAGTGCGGCAATTTATATCATTGCAAATGTACTGATATTTTTTTATATTGTGTGTATTTCAGTATAGGAAATGTATTGATTTCTAATGTATTATGCCAGGCTAGAGGAAGTCTATTTTGCTGAAAGCTCAAAAAGCTAAGTAAGTCTTTTCATTTCAGAAGTTACAAACACCTGCTTTAGCCTGAAAGCCCAGCAGGAGGTCATTACCTGTTGTCATGTCTTGTTAGATTTGCTGATTGCATTGTTAGGAGGTATCTGAGGAAGTCACAGGTTGATGTGAAAGTTAAATTGTGTTAAATGCAAGATAGACAAACTACATAAATAATGCATCCAGCAATTCATTTAGGAAATTGATGGAAATTTTGTTAAAATTGCGTTAATTTCACGTTTAGAGAAATATCACATCCTGATGTTAAATTGCCTGATAGGGTATCAGACGTTTCGGTGCCTGGTCGGATCAGGGGGCTGGGCTACACTCTGACAACTTCTGTATTAAAGGCGCTCTGTTTTACCATGTAATGTATCATTTTCCATCTGACTTCTGGATCACCACCAGCACCACAAACTGGTGTGTAAAAGTTCTTGTCAGCATTCTTGAGCAATAAACCATCACTGCTTGAAGATTCTGCCTGTGACTATTACCTGCTGTATCCTGTGACCAACAGAAAAGAGCTTACATTCTAATCGGTTCCCCGGCTGTTCTATGTTGAACCCAGCATCTCTGTGTCATTCTTGACCCACTACCCAGCTGCCCTGATCCATAGTAAGCATTCAGGAACTACCAGCCAGCCCACAGCAAATGAACATTACAGTAGCTACACCAACTAACTCGAGAAGTAAGCGGTTCTGGACGCCGCAAAGGAGTCCAGTGGTAGCACCCGAATTCTCCTACAACTACTGTGCAGTTTGAATTCTTAGTCGGTGAGTGTCTGGTGGCAAGGTGACACCAGTAGGAGTGGTCAGTAATGGTCGGTTACTGAGTGAGAGGGAAACCAAGATAAACTATGTAGGAAGGACATCCCTCCGTTCCTCCCCCCCCCCCCTCCCCTACAGACCAGGTGGCGAAGTGACCCCATCTGGTCACCGACATTAATTAGGTTACCTAGAAGGCTGTCTGTGAAGGTAACACAAAACTAGTTTGCCAAACCTTTCATTGTAATTTGAACCATCCATTAATTTATTAGTGTTTTTTTCTGAACCCTCTTATGTTCTCCTAGGTCTTTATTATACACGGTTACTAAAAACTGTACCCCATATTCAAAATCTGGGGGTATATGTACTAAATTGTATGTTTGAAAAAGTGGAGATGTTGCCTATAGCAACCAATCAGATTCTGGCTGTCATTTTGTAGAATGTACTAAATAAATGGCAATTAGAATCTGATTGGTCGCTATAGGCAACTTCTCTTTTTTTTTGGAGCCCACAGCTTAGTAAATTTTCCTCTGGTCTTAAAAAGTATTTATACAATGTTTGTTCTTGAGCATTTATGTCCCACTTTATGCCTCCCAGGATTAGCTCTTGCAGCAACTGCCTGAACTGTGTGCTGTTACTCAGCTTATTATCTACTAGTATACCTAAATACTATTCCATCTCAAATAACACCAATTGTGTTTAGTTTAATGCAGTGATGGGCAAACTTTTTCAGGAGCGGGCCAAATAAAAAAGAAAAACTTTAGGCGGGCCAATATAATTTATTAAAAAACTCAAATATCGAAATATATAATACAAATTTTTTGAATGGGGCGGGAGGGTGTTATATAGCAGTGTTACTTCTATAAGTGCAGCGATCGTACAGACACAGCACTTATTTCAGCAGGTTGTTGCAGATCCGTCTTTCTGGTGAGCCACTAACTGACAACACAGCAGCCAATCAAAATCCGCCTTAGTATTTGGCCCAGCCCATCTCTTCTCACATGACTTTCAGCCATTAGGGGGCGGGCAGGTGTTTGAGTGATTGACATACGAAGTGTCCTTTTAGGAAGGAGGATGAAGTGTAATGGAGAAAATAGCTGGGAAGGCATAAAAATGAAGGTTCTGACACACAGCGTCGGCCCTAATAATTTTATGCATATTTTAATGAAATTATTTAAAATATTGGTGGGCCGGAAAGAACCTCTAAGTGGGCCGGATCTGGCCTGCGGGCCGTAGTTTGCCCATCACTGGTATAATGTATAAGTAGCACAAGCATTAACATGAGGTAAGCACATTACCTGACATTTTTCTACATTGCTTTTGGTCTGCCATTTCTCTGCCCAATTCATCATTTCATTCAAGTCCATCTGTAGTGACTCAATATACTGTCTGTGCTTTAACCATATAAAACTTACTGCTGTCTGCAAATATGGTCACCTTACTCACTAGACCTTCTACAGGATCATCAATAAAAGGACAGGGTCAGGTACTGATACCTTAAACCCACTCTAATATTAACTTTAGTATAACCTGAATATATTCCATATACTTGGCCACAGGGGCATCAGGGAAATCTCCGGCGGGCCCCACTGCCTGAGGGCACTGCCCCCTACGGGGCCCTCAGGGCGTCCTGACTGTGTCCTCTGAAAGCTGAACACATGCCAGCATTGTTAAAGTGTACACCCATGCAAAATGCAATAATCAGAGCTGTGACTGGTGTTATAATTCTATTAATTCCCTGTCAACGCAGATCTAGAGACACATAAATATGGCGCTGATGGCTTAGTCCACAGCACATTGAATGAGACAAGAAAATTTCCAGGAGCTGGAAAGTGACGTGGTGACGTTATCCTCATAATACTGACTCAGCTTTGGCTTGTCTGTCATAGAATCATACTCTGACGCTGCTGTTTACTGCGCTTGTTAGTAGATTATGGCTGCACTGTAACCCGTGTGAGAAAGTTGTTCCTGAGCACACTAGTCTCCGCTACCAGCAGCCTATCTCCCACCAAAAAGAAGAGCAGGGGTAATGCCGACTCACTGACCACCTCTCCCAGCCCAGAAACCACAGCCGTGGTTTTCAAAGTCTTATAGAACATTTTAATGTCGGCACTGAACTGTGTGCACTACTGTACCCAAGCATGCCAGATTTTACCTACTGAATGTCTTTTAATGTGTGCACACTCACTGCACAAAAAAGGCCACAATGTCCAGGTTATGGAACTAAGCAACTCTGCATACTGGTTGGAAGTGCATGGTGTGACTTGTAGTTAGAATACCAATGTAGCACTACAGAGTGCCTAATCCTTTGAGGCAACATGACCATGCTTATCTGGTGAATGGCCACCCCTCTGGGGACTAAGGCAGGCTTTATACAAATAGACCAGACAGAGCCATGATCAGAAATCAAACTCATGAACCCAGTGCTGTGATGCAGAAGTGCTATCCACTAACCCACCATGCTGCTCATATACCGATGAATGAGTTACGTGGAACTGTATCAAAATCCAAATAGATCACATCAAATGCATTGCCAATATCCAATTTACAACTTACTCTCTCAAAAAAACTTATCGGATTCCGGGTCACCATCAAAGTATTTTCAGACCACAAAGCACTCAGGCAGCACTGCTGATATAATTAATATTGGGGGTATGGTAGGTAAAGGTACTGGGGTGCACTGCTGCTATAATCATTTGAGGACAAGTATACTCATGTGGAGTGAGATTGCTACTTTTGGTAACTTATAGGGGCTCAGTGATGAGCGCCGAACATCATTGTTATATATTCGGTTGCGCTCATTTCTCGGTGCCCTCACAGCTCATCTTTTCCTCACACTTCTATGCGGGTGCATTGTGACAGAGTGCCTTTGTGACCAGTCCAAAGGAACTCCGCAGCACATAACCAGCCCCATAGAGGCAAGTGCAGACTGAATCTGGCAGGTTTTATGGCTAAATATCCAAAACAAAATGAAGTACTGTCAGCGCTCTGCAATAAATCCACTGTTAGTTGGAACTCAACCTTTCTCGCTTGAGATATACATTCAAAGAGAAACAGCAGCAACATCACCTGCAGGGGTGAATTTCCATTTATAAGTATATGCATAGTCAAGTTCCTTTCATATATAAAATTCAGGGACCTTCTGGGAAAGCATGTTTCAAATTTATCATTGTCAATAAGCCAGTGCTAGAAACATTAATACTTCATCATTTTAGTGCTGTAAGACCAGCAACCTAAGCACTTAAATCAAAATTAAAAATGTATTCAATAAATATTGTATTATTTATCTCGGAAACTGTAATATTTAAGTACGACATCCATGCGGGAAGTTGACATTAAAGTTACTTTATCACTAGTAAATGCATTTCAGCATTCACAGGGTTTATTTTTAGGCATATTAAACATACAATATCTGTTGTCTTATATAAAACTGTTACTAATAAAATTCATATATATATATATATATATATATATATATATATATATATATATATATATATATATATGAAAGTTTCAGGAGCTCATCATAACTGAAAATATTTAAGCTAATATTGTAATTATAGTGGAACAGTTTTGTTCCTATGCACAGTAGACATGTTGGACCATGTTGATTCATTAAGGAGAGCATGGAAAAAAATGAGTAAGTTTTCTCCAGGACAAACCATGTTACAATGAAAGGGGTGCAAATTAGTTTATTATTTTGCACATAAGTTAAATACTGGCTGTTTTTTCATGTAGCACACAAATGCTTGATAGCTTTATTTGTACACTGAAATATCAAGATGATCCAGGACATGCTCTACTTTAACTATAAATCTGTCCCTACATTTTAAATGTATCTCGCCCTCCAATGCAACATGGTTTTGCCAAGGTGCAAATTTAATCCTTTTCTTTTGCTTTCCTTTCCTTAATAAATCAATCCCATTGTATGTAAGCATATTGACACAGCAGTCTGCCTTTTGCATGAAGTGGCTGACAACAGAGAACAATAGCTTGGAATCAGCTGCAGAGCAAATGTAATTCCAATGTATAACATAACAAGTGCTCTGTAAAGATGTGGAAAGTTTTAAATATATATTAGTAAACATAATTTGTATAACTGACTACTACTGTCGCCCTGGCAATATCCCGGGTTTATGAACCCGGGATATTGCCAGGAGACAGTGCAGGACACACCGGCAAATTCCCAGGTAGACTGTGTTCACACTGAACACTGGTCTGCCTGGGTCTCCATGGCAACATCACAAGAGGAGCTCTGATTGGCTCTTCTTGTGATGTAAGTTTTTCTTTTTTTCTCTCTTTTCAATAGGTTTCGGTGAGACCCGGGTTGAAAAACCTGATTCAGACTCGGGAATAACCCTCCACAAGACCGGGTCTAATTCATGGGTCGTCCGACCCAGATAGATGCCCTTGGAGCCGTTCACACTGAGCCTCGACCCGGGTCGTTGCGGCTCGCCTCGGCAATAAGTCGAGATTTGAGGCAGTGTGAGAGGGGTATAAATGGTCAACAACAAAAACAGTTAATAAAACATGTATAATTAAACTTAACATTGAAATTAACATTACAATCATATTTTGCATGTTCTGTTGTATGGACCCATCATTTATTTACATTCGGTAGTACCTCCTTGAATCCTGCTATGAATATATTTAGTGAATTACTAAGAGTTTGCCATAAACAGCAACATACTAAAGAGATAAGGCGGCATTCAATTCGGCCATACTCAACGCGGCTTTAATTCTACCATTAATACAGTAATTTGAACCCTGATTTCTGCTTGTGGCTTTTTGTACATTTTGTAATTTATTTAGTACATTTTGTAGAATGTACTAAATAAATGATAACTAGAATCTGATTGGTTGCTATAGGCAACATCTGTACTTTTTCAAACCCTCCGTTTAGCAGATATACCCCCATGTCTAATTTAAGTCATTATATTTTTATCAAATTAAACTAACCCTAAGATGAATTATAAGTGATCATTTGTGTTGCATTATTGTTTATTGTATAACAGAACAGCTAGATTTACAGAAAACTATTTTTAAGAAATTGTCCACTGGCATAATTGTATCACCCTACTGAGTTAATTTACTTGGATCAATAAGTACCTCATATAGACATCATTAAATAAACATGTCTGTGTTCATGGAATTATCTTTTTCTCATTATAAAGCACAATACTGTTTATTTGCAACACTGCAGCTTCCTGTGAGCAACGCTGAGAGTGCAGAATTCACATATGTAAGTCTTTATAACACATTTATCACTTGTACATGCATCAATAGCCTCTTCTGATTTCATTGTCCATGTTCTACTTGAAGGAAACAGACAGGGTAATTTTACGTTGGTTTCCATCTTGAGTTGCATATATATGTGTATATATATATGTATGTATATATATATATATTTATATATATATATACATACATACACACACACACACACACACACACATATGCACACTTTAAAAACATGCTATGAAATCTAATCTAACATTTTTCCAGGAAACACATTTAAAACATCCTTCCCGGATCTCCACTGCCAAAAACATTCCCAAAAGCATTCCATACATGTAGATTGAAACAGAGGATGGCAATACCGGTGGCACGTCATCTCACTTTTAAACTCCTTAAAAGCCACAAGGATGAAGAGGGAAGTTTTTTTAACCCTAGTATGCAAGATTAAGCACCTATTTAGACCCTAGTCAATGTGCATTTACCTAACCAAAGCCAATGTAAAATATTCAAATAGATTCAAAGCAGGGGCGGATCCAGACTATTGCTATACCCAGGGCGATTTTAGGGGGGGGGGGATTTAGGCCCCGCCCCTTTCTGATTTCTAAGGCTGCCGGCGGCTGCACACTGTGCAGATCCGCTCGGCAGTGGCAGGATGCTGCCCCGCGGCTCTGATTGTGTTTAAAACACAATCAGAGCAGCCGGGCAGTACACTGTCACTGCCGAGCGGACCTGCACAGTGTGCAGCTGTCGGCAGCAAGCCCCCGCTAGGGGGGGCGATCGCCCCGATCGCTCCCCCCTGAATCCGCCACTGATTCAAAGAAGGGTCAATGTTGTCCAATATTGGAAATCAGAATATATAATAGCATGAGACTTTAATGCAGTCCTTAAGCCCAGACTAGATAGATCACCTTCCATGAGACTCTCAGTGGGCAAGATAGAAAGTTGGCTCTTTAAAGCTCTCCAACACTTCCTTAAGTTATATCAATGATGGGCAACCACTGGCCCCCTGGGCCCCCACCTGCCGCACCCACATCCTTCATGCTTTGAGGTCAGATTTGTTTGTAGTACTTGTTTATATTACATTACAATGTCAGCTGATAAGTTATTACAGATGGGTGTCTTTTTCTTTGATTAAATGCATTGTTTTAACTTATCACTGAGATTAAGGATGATGTGTGGCCTTTTGAAGGTTAAAAAGCCACCCCAGGCTGCCCTGAAGTGTATCAGGTTGCCTATCACTGAGTTACTACTTCTTTATGATTCTCAGAGGGTTACAGTAATCCTTACAAGAGTATATACAATTATTCAGTGGCTCACAACACTTCTTACTGGATTGACATGATGCTGCTCAGCCATCTAGCTGTAAAATTATCTACCGCTCATGTGTACCCAATCATGTCGCCAGATCATGCCACCTATCATAGGCTGGGTGCACAATACAGGGTATTTAGCTGATTATCAAACCATTCACACGATAAATGACCATTCGGACCGATATCACATTAGTGTGTACGCTGGCTACTAAAATAACAAAGAACTCCCTGCCCTATGATCCCCTGAATAATTCTGATATTTAAAAAAAAGTTCCCTTTGACCACAGTTTCTCCAGCAATCAGCTTCAGAGTTGCTATACTTTGAGAATGGTTTATCAGGTGTGTAGTACCACCTATGATACATTTTATAGGCATTTAATAAGATGTTGGGCTACAGACTATATTTTCCCTCACCTCCTCCAATTAGTCCTCCTCAGAAATATCCGAACAGTGCTCAGATCCCGTTCGGATCCGCACTGTTCGGGTGGGCTCGGATTAGCGGAATCCGAGCCCGCTCATCTCTACTTATGAGGTTCACTTTATACAGGCAGAAAAGGTCCCACAAGGAGGAAAAGGTTGTCAAACTGAGATATTTGGCTAGTAACGCTAATGTGAGTGGTGGGGCGAAAGTAGCTGTAATTTGACTCAGTTGAGCAGCCAATAATATATTTTAATGTCTGAGAAACATCTACTTCCCTGTTCCGTGGCTTTCATAGGTATTGTTAACAATACTCTTGGTGTTTTTTTTGTTCCAAATAAATTTGTACAGTACTGTTTGTACAGTCCTGAAATCTAAAGTAGGATAGTGTTTGGAAATAGTAGAGGCGTTTAGGGTGATATTTATCTTAATTGCAATTATCCTGCCATAAAACAAAATTTGTCAGTTGAAATTGAATTATCCCTTGAAAAAGCGGACGGCGAAACGTAAGTTGGGACGTTTGACGTCAGATTTGACGCCGTAGACCTGGAAGTAACAGCCGACACGGCTAAGCAGCCGCGATGATCGGCACTATCCATGTGTAATTGCGTCTCTCCTAAAATTGGTGGAGAATGTTATGGATGTGTGGAAGCATGTGTGGTACTATATATGAAGGCGATCCCCAGAGATTATGAGAAACTCTAATGAGGCTTGAAGATACAGGTGCTAATGAGTAATACTAATAATAATATTAGAAGAAAAACTAAAAATACAAACGAATAATTTGATTAAATTGAGAATGAGCCACTATGAGATGGCATCATATCTATGTATATCCATTATCTATGAATCTTTATATTGTAATCATTCAGCCTATATTTCTAATTAGAATGATTCTCAGATATAACTCCCAATAGGAATAGATACCACATCCTGTAAAATATGTACAATACTCAGAGATTATTTGAATGAGGAAACTCAGATATAAATGCTGATTTAGGATAAAACTACTAGACAGTGATATATATTTTCAGAAGTTGAACTATTATTTATGCCTGTACAAGCAATGAGATTGCAACAATAGTGGATGATAACCTAGGGGAATAATATAATGCATGGTGATCAAAATCACTAGAGTTTAAGATTTGCTCTCTCAATTAACATTAGGTAATGAGCATTATCCATAATACTTCTAAATGGAGGGAGAAGCTATCTAGGTATCATTTTGCATGAAGGACAATAGGTTCATTCCATTTTGATTGAATAATGCATTACGAGTTCTATTCTGATCCATAGCTTAGTGCGGCTGTTACTGAAGGGTTCTTTTGATTTGATTTTACACTTGTTTTCTTACTTTTTTCACATCCTTACTTTTAATATTTCGCCTATATTCTCTAAATCAAAGCTTCGGCCCACATATGTTTATATACAGGTGATTTTGAGATCTAATATTTTAGTGGACTGGAGTGCCCTATGGTTGCTTCGAATTCCAACTCTGGTCTTTTTGATATATTTGAAATTGAACTATGTAAGGTTTTGTCTATGCTGAGGGGTCATATGCAACAGTATCTTATGTGAGATATGTATGTATTCTGGAAATACTTTTTTAGATGTATGCAGCATGATGTAAATATAGAGTTGATGTGGGAAACAAAGAATAGTTTCAAGTCAAGTATTACACCTAGGCAGCGAGCTTGCAGGGTGGGATTTATGGTCAGGTTGCCAACAGAAATAGAAATGTCAGGCAGGAAGCTTCTATTATTGGGTGGGAATATTATTAATTCTTATTAATTATTTATATTAACAATTCTGTTTTTGAAAGATTGAGTTTGAATTGGCGAGAGGACACCCAAGATGAAATGGCAGAAAGACAGTCAGTAACATGAGACAACACAGATGGTGAGAGATCTGGAGTGGATAGATACATTTGTGTATCATCCGCATAGAGATGATACTGAAATCCAAAGGAGCGAGCTTATTCGTTTTCCAAGTGGTGTAGATAGAGAATAGCAGAGGACCTAGGACTGAGCCTTGTGGTACTCCAAATGATAAAGGAAGCAGAGTGGAGGTTGTTCAAGAGAAATTAATACTGAAAGAGCGATTAGTATGGTAGGATGAGAACCAGGATAGGGCAGTGTCTTGAAGACCTAGGGATTGTAGCGTTTGTATGAGGAGAGAGTGGACAACAGTGTCGAATGCAGCAGAGAGATCCAGGAGAATTAGAAGAGAGTAATCACCTTTAGTTTTAGCTGAGATCAGATCATTGACAACCTTGGTCAGTCTCTGTGGAGTTTTGAGAGCAAAAGCCTGATTGAAGAAGATCCAATAGGTTGTTTGCAGAAAGGAAATGTGTGAGGCGAGTGTAGGCAATACTCTCAAGAAGCTTGGAGGGGCATGGGAGCTGAGAGATGGGGCGGTAGTTTGAGAGAGAGTTTGGGTCAGAATTTTGTTTTTTTAGAATAGGAGTAATCATTGCATGCTTGTATAGTGATGGAAAGATACCAGTAGAGAGAGATAGATTACAGATTTTAGTTAGAGGTGGAATGAGCACACGAGACAAGGACCTACCAATTTGTGAGGGTTTTGGATCAAGAGGACAAGAGATAGAGCAGGAACATAAGAAGAGAGTAGAAACTTCCTCTTCATTTGTGTGATCAAATGAAGTGAGGGTGTCAGAAGATGCTGGGAAGGAATTGAGCCGATTGCTAGTCGAGGGATATGATTCCCAATTCAAGTCTGATCTTATCAATCTTGTCCTTGAAATAGAGGGCAAGATCCTGGGCACTGATGTTAGTTGCAGGGTTTGTGGTGGGAGGATTGAGAAGAGATTTAAATATGTTAAAAAGGCATTTGGGGTTAGAAGCCTGAGCATAGGTTAGAGACTGGAAGTATGCTTGTTTAGCAGTGTCCAGAGCATTTCGATGGGAGTGGTAGATAGCAGTATATGCATGTAATGTTTGCGCTTTATAAAGTATAATACAAATAAGGTAATTAACCTGCTCAATTGACTTCTAAATGGTCCTACTTCCAAGGATCACTGGATCTATCTTCTTTGCTATCCTCTGCAAAATGCTGTAAAGCATTCAGCCAAACTGGCTTCCCATATTATGGCTGTGGCTAAGTGTGGAAACAGCTGGAGCTCCCATTAGTTTCTTCCCCTAAAGCCCAAACATGGTTTATTTGCATGCATGTAGATTACTTATCTGCTTCATGACAACAAGAGCAATCTTGGTTTAGTTTGGTCCCCTTGGATATTTGCAGGACGAAATTAATGATCGGATATTTCTCTGCCTAAAATCCTAGAGAATAGTTTTATAAGTGTCTTCCATAATGCGGTTTTGTGCAGGGTCAGACAGTGTGGATATTATTTAGCTAAATCTAATGTAGACATGAATAGGGAGATGTAAATGATGGTGCACCCCTCAGTTCCTTTATATTCTTTTTTTTCCTTATCCTAATTTTTATTTCAATTTGCATTCTATTTTCTGTTTTCACCATAATTAATATCTATAGAATCAATATATCACAGATTTTGTGTAATCTATATCATGATTTATTTTTGTTATATCCCAATTCAACCAAATACTAAAGCTCTAAAAACAAAATAGGGCTAACACTTGTTTCAGAATTAAAGAACTATATATGTTAAAGTTGGTGACAATACAATACATATCCCATGTCAATTTGTCCAGTTAAACAGACTGATTTTATTCTTCTAAAATTCCTAATCAGGAAGATCATGACCAAAATGGGATTCGGTTCTTCCCTGAGGACTTTAGGGTGCATGGATGAGATTGAATAGCCTTTGATCTTAGAAGAGACTCCCGGCTAATGAGGGTCTGAAACGAACAAGTGATTTTTCTATATTTAGTACTGCTTCACCTCACCTAAATTTATGTCACAGGCAGTTTTTTTTTTTTATCCTTTCTACTATCATAGTCAGTGACTATGCTAAAGGAACAGTGTATCAATTATATTAGCATTCTTACTTAGATTTTTCCTTGAAGTTTGTAAATCTGCGCAAATATGAATCATGCATGCTGCATGCCAATATTGCAATTATTTCACATGTTCCATGCAACTATAGGGCACCCGTAGTGCTTATTATGAGCAGAGATTTCTGTCAAATCTCAGCCACGAAGTGTCTCACGGGTGTTCTGGAGACACTTCGTAGCTAACTGAATCCCCCCCCCAGTATGTCCAATTTATATGTGTCAGAATTTGCATAGCTAATCTGATAGCCCAAAGCACCCATTTGCAGTGACATGGAAAGCAATGTAAATAAACTGGACACCAGTAAAAGGTCAACAGGGGAATTGTGGCTGTAACTTTTAAAGGGAAGATTGCCCACAATTTCAGAGAAATAAAGTGAATTCCACATCAGGAACATATGTAACTACAACTAAATGAGAACAATGTAATATCTTTATTACATTCCTAGGATCATATATACATACATGTTTGTTCTATATAGCAGGTTCATTTTAGAAAATTCCAATTTAAGTGCATTATTAAAAGTCAATAGATTTTGTTAGGATTTTCTTTACGTGTCACAATCATTTTGTGGTCAGATATGCGGTGCCATGAGACCTATTGGCTGATATTGACACTGTGATATTACTCTGGAGAATTTTAGAATCATACACCATGCTAGGCAGACTTTCTATATACTGTTAATGCAATAAAGGATTTTTTTTATTTCAAATATTTTAAGCAATTATCTTCTCGAGCATGTTTGGATACCTACACAGGAAGATAGTATTTATAACAGATACAAGAGCAGTGTTGTCTGGGTCATGAAGGGCCCAACAGGAGCATGCAATGATAGGAACTATGAAGGGGTGTGGCCAAACACCGAAGAGACCAAAGGAAAGTAGAATAGCCGCCCAACTCACCTCACCTGAGTGACTCTTCTTCTTTCTGCAAAAAGAATCACTCAGGTGACTGGGGCATTGATTATTCTTGCCTTCCAACATAACATACACCCACCAGAATCAGTACAGTTGGCAGACTGTCCTCCTCTCTACCTGTTCTAACAGCTTTCACTTCCTGCTGCTGGATCCTGAGATGGTGGGGCCCTGTTTGGAACAAGGGATAGGTACATGATATATGGAAAGCAATGTGTGAACCCTTAGGCCTCTCTCCCCCAAACCAGCCCAACATTAAATCAATAGCATTCCCATTTAATAAATAAGCCTAATTACCTAACATTAAATTAATAGCATTCACATTTAATAAATAGACCTATTTTATACCAAACTGCCCTGAAGTTGAATAATTAGTAATCATATTTAATAAATAGCCCTCCTTCTCCACACAGTGATTACCCCGATGGGCCACTCTGACCCTGTGATATATGTGAGATATTTTAAACACTAAGATAATTATATACAGTATTCAGTAAATGCTTTTTTTGGTTTAGAGGTTATTGCCTCTTTACTCTGCATATTAATCTACAGACAAGTTCTTGCAGTCTTGTGCATACCCTTATTTTCACCAAACTAGCTAATTGCATATTTTTAGAGCACTTGTGGCTTTAGATGTTCTGCAAATAACTACCTGAATTAATGTTTAAAATTGCTGTCTAAAGCCAGCTGTGATGAGAACAGAATGTGGAGACTGCCTTGTAATGCGTTTTGCATGTTACTGAAAACCACCCCATTAGATTAACTGATACACAAGTTTCAAGTTACTATGGCTTGTACAATGAAAGTAATCCCTTTAAGTTAAATAAATGTATGATTTTTAGACACGACTATATTAAGTTACATTACTTTTGTCAGAGCCAGATTGAATATTTCTATCGTCCAGAGGCCAATTTACAATCAATTTAAGCCTCATGATTCATTTATGTTAACTGGCTGATTCTGTTGAACAAATTACCTGCAGAGTCCATGAAATATATTGCTGTACATAAGCTGTTGTTTAGTATATCCCAGTTTACAACATGATAAAACAATTTCCAAGATCATTTTTCTATTGAGCAGTGGTATCAAAGTATATCATAAACAGTACTGTCTGAATGGACCATAGAACATTGTTATTATTAATTTTTTATATAGCGCCAATTATATGCAGTGTTGTGCAGAGGATATACAGTCACTCACATCAATCCCAGTGGAGCTTAAAAACTAAATTCTATATACACACATGGTCCATTTCGTCAGAAGACAATTAACCTACAAATATGTTTTTGGACATTTGGAGGAAACCGGGGCAAACACAGTGAGTACATACAAAATCCACATATATAGGGCCCTTGCCAATGGCGAACTCAGGCCCAAAGTGCAATAAGGTTACAATACTAATCACTGTGCAACCAATTATATTACAATCACATATTTCCTAGACTTGCATTTTTTAAAAAAATTTTTAGTCATCTTATTCATTAAGTATTAACTTGTAAAGTCCCTGTAATAAGAGTAGATAGTAGAGAGGAATTCAGTATACATAATAAGAGAAAATGTACTATGCGGTTGGTAAATATTGAGAAATAGGGATATTTTCACAGACATAAATTTAAAGCCATAGACTGCCCTTGTAAAGACGGGGCAGCTGAAATCTATAGCATATTGAGGAAAGTTTTTAATTTTGAATTTGAAGCAGTCATTCTTGCATTGGACACGATTAGCTAGAAACGTGGCACTTTTACTCTACAGACCTTTACATAATACCACAAACCACAGCTAAATACACTTCTAAATATAGCAATGTACTAAATCATGTTCTAAAATAGGGCAGATGGAAAAAAGAGAAACTTGCTCCCAACAATACCAAGCTTGTTGGGACTGTTCAGATTAATAGGCCCCAGAAAGTAAATGTGGGTTAATAAGAATGTGAACACAGTGTGGGTGTATTGGCAGAGTGATTTGTGTGGATAAGGTCAGACATTATTTTTGTCCAGTTTTAGTTATTTTTACCACTGGGTAGAGTTACTGTATCTGACAAAAGATATGTTATGACCAAGTAGGTCTAGAAATCCAGCTAACCTACCAACATCATGGGTGAGATATTTTTTCCACAGACACTGTTATGTCCAGTCTATTGGATGTGAAATTGAGTATGTACCATTACTTTTAGTACAGTTTCCGAACGCAGCCACGAACTGCCAATTGACTTTCAATGTTTCTAGCTTCAATTAAAAATGTCTCTTATCTCCTCACGCTCTTTGCAGCGTCTGCAATAGATTCCTTTGAAACCATTAACATATTCCTTGTCGCATTATTTAAGTGACATGGCAGGCGATTAAAAACCCAGTGCCAATATGTTGTGCTTAGAGGTGAAGGTGGTTACAGCTGCCCAGTGCCAATCCAAAGAATAGTTTTTATTATTATTATTATTATTAATTTTTATTTATAGGATGCCACTAGGTGTCCGTAGCGCCGTACAGGGACAAACAAAGTTACAATACAAGGTGAGACAGCACAGTACAGTAAACAAAAAGCACAGTAACTCGGTGAGCTCAAAGCACAGCTAGAGGGGTGGGGGAGGGGATAGGGGAAGGTCCTGCATACGGCTGTGCCCGAGAGGGAGGGCCCGGATGAAAGGGAAACCTCCAGAGGGGAGAGGAAGGAGCGAGAGGGTACGGGGGGAAGAGGGTCCTCGAGGAGGAGGGCTAGGTAGCTGGAGAGGCGAGTTAAGAGTGGTGAGGACAGGAGGAGACAGGGCCGGACTGGCCATCTGGCACTTCTGGCAAATGCCAGAAGGGCCGATGGCTATATGGGCCGGCCCGACTCCCCCTGTCTTCTTGGTGGCTGGTTCCAGGAACCAACCAGCCACCTCTGCTGCGCGCTCCCCAGCTCACTCCCCCGTTATGCTGTGCAGCCAGTTACACTGGTGAGTTTACTTTTTTTTTTAATTTGTTTTTTCTTTTACTGAAGAGGGGGGGTGCCGCGATTTTCGGGGGGGGGGGGGAGGGGGTCGCGGGGGTGCCGAGATTTTCGGGGGGGAGGGGGGGTCGCGGGGGTGCCGCGATTTTCGGGGGGGGGGGTCCGCGATTTTCTGGGGGGGGGGGTCATGGGGGTGAGAGCCGGGGGTGCTGGGAAAGGGGGTGAGATCCAGGGGGTGCTGGGAGAGGGGGTGAGAGAGCCGAAGGGGGTGCTGGGAGTGGGGGTGAGAGAGCCGAAGGGGGTGCTGGGAGAGGGGGTGAGAGAGCCGAAGGGGGTGCTGGGAGAGGGGGTGAGAGCCAGGGCATGCTGGGAGAGGGGGTGAGAGAGCCGAAGGGGGTGCTGGGAAAGGAGGTGAAAGCCGAAGGGGGTGCTGGGAAAGGGGGAGAGAAAGCTGAAGGGGGTTCTGGGAAAGGGGGAGAGAGAGCTGAAGGGGTGCTGGGAGAGGGGGTGAGAGAGCTGAAGGGGGTGCTGGGAGAGGGGGTGAGAGCCAGGGGGTGCTGGGAGAGGGGGTGAGAGAGCCAAAGGGGGTGCTGGGAAAGGGGGTGAGAGAGCCGAAGGGGGTGCTGGAAAAGGGGGTGAGAGAGCCAAAGGGGAAGAGGTGCTGTGAGAGGGGTGAGAGAGCCAGGGGGTGCTAGGAGAAGGGGTGAGAGAGCTGAAGGGGGTGCTAGGAGAAGGGGTGAGAGAGCCAGGGGGTGCTGGGAGAGGGGGTAAGAGCCAAGGGGTGCTGGGAGAGGGGGTGAGAGCCAGGGGGTGCTGGGAGAGGGGGTGAGAGAGCCGAAGGGGGTGCTGGGAGAGGGGGTGAGAGAGCCGAAGGGGGTGCTGGGAGAGGGGGTGAGAGAGCCGAAGGGAGTGCTAGGAGAGGGGGTGAGAGCCAGGGCATGCTGGGAGAGGGGGTGAGAGAGCCGAAAGGGGTGCTGGGAAAGGAGGTGAAAGCCGAAGGGGGTTCTGGGAAAGGGGGAGAGAGAGCTGAAGGGGGTGCTGGGAGAGGGGGTGAGAGAGCTGAAGGGGGTGCTGGGAGAGGGGGTGAGAGCCAGGGGGTGCTGGGAGAGGGGGTGAGAGAGCCAAAGGGGGTGCTGGGAAAGGGGGTGAGAGAGCCGAAGGGGGTGCTGGAAAAGGGGGTGAGAGAGCCAAAGGGGAAGAGGTGCTGTGAGAGGGGTGAGAGAGCCAGGGGGTGCTAGGAGAAGGGGTGAGAGAGCCAGGGGGTGCTGGGAGAGGGGGTGAGAGCCAGGGGGTGCTGGGAGAGGGGGTGAGAGCCAGGGGGTGCTGGGAGAGGGGGTGAGAGAGCCAAAGGGGAAGGGGTGCTGGGAAAGGGGGTGAGAGAGCCAAAGGGGAAGGGGTGCTGGGAGAGGGGGTGAGAGAGCCAGGGGGTGCTGGGAGAGGGGGTGAGAGAGCCAGAGGGTGCTGGGAGAGGGGGTGAGAGAGCCAAAGGGGAAGGGGGTTCTGGGAGAGGGGGTGAGAGAGCCAGGGGGTGCTGGGAGAGGGGGTGAGAGAGCCAAAGGGGAAGGGGGTTCTGGGAGAGGGGGTGAGAGAGCCAAAGGGGAAGGGGGTGCTGGGAAGGGGGGGTGAGAGAGCCAAAGGGGAAGGGGGTGCTGGGAGAGGGGGTGAGAGAGCCAAAGGGGAAGGGGGTTCTGGGAGAGGTGGTGAGAGAGCCAGGGTGGTAGGGAGTGCAGGAAGAGGAGTGAGAGAGCCGGGGGTAGAGGTTGCAGGAAGACGTGTGAGAGAGCCAGGGGAGTAGGTGGTACAGGAAGATGTGTGAGAGACAGCGGAGAAGGTGGTGCAGGGGGTTAAGGAGAAGATGGTGCAGGGGCATAGGTAAAAGAAAGTGTAAAGGGAGAGACATCTTAAGAATGGGAATGTCAGGGATGCAGCCATCATAAAACACAAGTAGTAATGAAGAATGGAAATGCACAGAGGGGACAAGTGTTAAAAAAAATAAAAAATCAAGCCTTCATACTCCATTCACTTATATTTTCTATACCCCCACTCCTAAATTTCTGCTTCGACCACTGCCCTCTATTCCTGCTCCCCACTGCCTGTGTGAGCTGACAGCTGCCGATCCCTCCTCGCCCAGGGTGCCCAGTAGGAGAACAGAACACAGGATGCCATAATCAGGTAAGTTCATATATTTTCTCGTGTGGAATATGTTTTTAACCATCCTTTCTTGAACTGGGAACACTACAGCGTATCCAATAATGTTTAACACTATGTATTGCTCATTATTGCGCTGTAAGGTTTTTTGCATATTTATCTGTACAGAGATTTTTAATTAAGAGGAAAAAACATTGCTTGTCATAAATTTTATCTGTAATTGTGTCAATATATCTATTTTTGTTTGCATTGTAAATGATGTATTAAGCTGCTCTTGGGACTCACACTCAGTATCTGATATGCTGTACCAATTTTTATTTGTGAATGAGTTTTTGTCTGAGCTTTACTAATGATTTGGGGGCACTACTATGGCATAATGTTATTTGGGGTCACTATTGTGGCATAATATGATTTGGAGGCACTGTTGTGACATAATATGATTTGTGGGCACTACTGTATGGTATATGTTTTGGGGGCACTACTATGCCATAATATGATTTGTGGGCGCTTCTGCATGACCAAATATGAATTGAGGGTAATACTATGTGGCATAATATGACCTTGGGGCACTACGATGTGGCATAATATGAACTGGGCACACTACGGTGTGGCATCATATGAACTTCTGCCAAAGGCAAGTTTTTCATTGTTGAATATGATGGGAGCCCAAAGAAGTTGCTGTATCAGGGCCCAAAATTCCTCTTGTCAGCCCTGCCTGTGAGTCAAGGGGGTAGACGTCTCCAGGTAAATAATCTAAATGTTTCCTATCTAATCAAACTGATGGATCATGATGGGTCACATCCAATTATTTCTCACCCACCTCCTCTATCCCCCTTAATTTATATACTGTGTTATTTAAAATGAATAGAAAAGACGCATATCCAATTACTGTAGTAAAACAAAAATATTTTTCTCTGACATTTTGCTGTAGATGGAAATACTTTTAATGTGGCCATGTGGGTTCAACTGATCATTCAATAGTTATGTTTTTTTTATATATATGTTAGTTTTATTTCATGTGGAATGATTCATGAAAATTCTGCCATTACTATTTCATTGAGGGAAAAGGGTACCTGTTACCTATATGTGTGTGTAAGTACTCTGTTCGTAGTTGCTATTTTGTGGGAGATTTGAAAAAAGCAAAACATTGTTTCCTACAGTGGCGTCTGTATAATTGGTGGTATTGCTGTAGTATGGGGTGGCGTGCTGGTGGCAATGTTGTAGTGTGTTTGGTGCTTAGTATTGCTAATAAGTAGGAGAGGGTATTGCTATAATGTGGGGGGTGACGCTGGACGCTGTAATGTGGGGGGTGATGCCGGTTGCTGTAATGTGGGGGGTGATGCTGGACGCTGTAATGTGGGGGGTGATGCTGGACGCTGTAATGTGGGGGGTGATGCTGGACGCTGTAATGTGGGGGGTGATGCTGGACGCTGTAATGTGGGGAGTGATGCTGTAATGTGGGGGGTGATGCCGGTTGCTGTAATGCTGGGGTGATTGATGTAGTATGAGTGTGTGTGGGGGGTTATTTATTGCTGTAATTTGGGTACTAATAATGTATTGTCATGGTATTTATTGATGTAATTGGGGTGCTAATAATGTAATGTTGAGGGTCATTAGGAGAAATAAATACCCCCCCCCCCCCCCCACACACACACTCATACTACATCATGTTGTACTGCGCCAGCATCAGTGTGCAACAATATAGTGCATGGAGCCCACGTGGGCCTGTGTGCTTTAAATGCCAGGGCTGATTTTTAGTCCCAGTCCGGCCCTGGGAGGAGAGATGACCCTGCTCAAAGGAGCGTACAATCTAAGGGGTGGGGTAGACAGACAGAGAGACATGGTTATTTGGGTAACCATCATACATACCATAATATAATATATGTATGCTGTGCATATCTGAGTTGCAGTTGTCAAAACGTAAGTGTGGAATACCTCCCATGAAATCCCATTTGCCCCTGTAATTGTTCTAACTTTACAAATTTTTTCATTTAGAAGCCTGGTCCCTTTTGTAATTCTGTACTTGCCCGTGTATTTGTTATAGTTTATAAGTTACAATCAATAAAGTGTAGCCCCCCAGGAGCCTCACAAATGACACTAAAATAGCTGCCTGTCACCAATCTGCAAATGCTGCCATGATTGAATAAAAGAATTTATAACATCTAAGATTGGTGTCTTTTTTGTGAGAAACGGGGAACAGGAAGATAAGGTGAGATCAAACTCGCTTCCTCACATCCATCCCAAAGCAACATTTACTGTATGGGTAAACTAGGCAGTTGACTTCAGAGGACATCAAAGAAATGGTTTTATATAAATTAAATTTTTTTCTACCCAGTCTTTACCGACCATCTGTATTTCCCTGTAGAAATAATGGAAGAGGAGGGTTAGTCGAAGTCAGGGTTTGTAGAGGAAGGTTTCCACACCACGCCATCAGTGGGCGTGACCAGCATGCATGGGGGCATGGCTACAATATTAGACAGTGCTTGGCTGCTCTCCAACTCTTCCTATCCCTATAATATACATGAGCAATGCTGCGGGCTCTACTGTTAGGTGCACGCAGCTCTCCCTTTTCAAGCAGAGCCGTGTGAAGCGGAGACAGAGTCCAGCCACATCAATTATAAAGTGCCCCAGGCTTGGAGGGGGGTTTCCAGGCACTAGGAACCCCCCCTTGGTTTGCCTATGGAAGAGAAGTCATGAGCATGTGGGTGCACAATTACTTATTCATGGTGCATTTACATCTAATGCCCTGGCCAGCAATAAGTGCACATAAAGGCGTGCATATACCATTACAAATTGCACTGTGGAAGTGGATTAAATAACTGATGTTAAAACACAAAAACACTTCTGAAATTATTTATTTAACTTTATTTTAGTTGGAAAATGGGGAGGGTAGGAGCAGACAGGTATATACTTGGTGAAATGAGACATATTGAATGGTATGATAAGGGACAGTCAATCCTAAGACATTCAGATTTTAGCTTTAATTCTAGTGCATTGCAGACAAGTGACGGACAACATCTCCTTTTTCGAGGGCCGCATTGGTTCCCTCCAACCTTCCCATGGGCCACAAAGTGGAAGGAGGGAGAGCACACTGCACTCCATCCACCACTGATATGAAGAGGTGGTCATGTGACATGGAAGTCGTCTGAAACCAGTCAAAGAATAAGATTGGGAGCAGTTGGTTGGTGGGCCGCAGGTGAAGCTCAGTGGGCTGTCTGTGGCCCACCTTTTTAGAAAATGATAGCTATAATCTTATTGGTTTCTATGGGTAACATCTCCAATTTACCTTTATAACAGGTTTGGTATATTTTAATTGATGTCTTAATTAGCAGGAGTCACAGGATTACTGACATAAATACATGTTTTTTGTTCTGCTTATTTGACATTACTTTAATAATGTCTAAACTTTGTACACACAAAATGTATTCATTGGGATTGCTGACAAATTCAGTGTAGCTGTGAAATTATACGCAATGAACTGTCACTTCTCACTGTAGAAGTAAAATCATCATGAAGGTGAATAGTAATTCTCCTCTGATTCAATAAATGATACTCTCAAGTGCTCTTATGGATCAAGTAAAGAGATAAGGTAAATATGTCATTACAAGGTGCCTGGCGCTACAGCTAAACTGACACTCAAGTATAATTTTATGCCATTAAAGGGATTAAGGCCCTCAAGAAAACTAGAAGATTGCTGCAAATTAGGTAATGCATAGCTAACATACAGGATTTAGCATATCAAGAATAATGGTTATATATCACACAGCTCACTTTGTGCTGAAGATTTTTATTGCCTCATAGTTTATATGCAACAGATAAGCTGACTATTTCTTTTTATTTCTATGTTATTTTTGTTGGAATGTGGATAGTATTAGATCATCTTTTCAATTCTTTGGTTATTTTTACTCCAGGTTTGTACTTTAGCTGACCCTTTAGTCATTTTCTTCACAGGTGGAACATTTCCTTTTTTGTCTATTGATTTTTCCTTTTCGTTTCATTGTGCTATAGCCAATAAATACATTTGGTAAGATACACCTAAATTAGCTCTCATACAATAAGTGGTTTCCAATCAATTCATTATGTGACCTCTTGTGTTCTTTCTATTGATTTCAGAATAAATACATCTGTCTGTGAGAGATCCTACAGTTGGTTAGTGCTCTTACAATACACAAACTGCAGCTGAAGATTAAAGAACTTTCAAAGGAAATACGAGAATGGTTTATTGAAAAATACCAAACAGGGAGGGATATAAGAAGATTTCAAAAACGTTTAAAGTTCCCTAAAGCACCATCTGGTTCTTCATAAAGAAATAAAAATAATATGGCACAAATGTGAAATTGCCCAGAACAGTTTATCCTCCAAAATTGATCATTTTGCCCCTATCTTGGAAACCACCAAGAGGTTTCTATGGCAAATATAGGAGAAACTGCATGGAGCAACAATAGACCGTTATTGAAGAAAACCCAGATGAACTGTCATCTAGTTTGACAAGAAGAATGTGGAAGGCCCCCATACTAAATGGTTGAATGTCCAATGGCTTTATAGGACCAGGGGTAAATGTATTAAGCTGCGACTTTCTGCAGTGATTTGAAATTGCTGCAAATCACAAGAGATCACCGGTGATTGGAGCTGCCAAGATGCCATATGTATTAACTAATGATTTCTAGTCTCATATCTGAAATCGCTGTCAATCTCGAGCATGTTAAAGCGGTTTGACAAACTCTCAAACCTCCCATGTTTATTTTTAAAATCGTGACTTTCAAACCAATACTCATTTCTGATTGGTTAGAAGTTTTACACGCAAAACTCACGCATTTTTGAACATTATCAAAAGCAGACTTCTTCCTTATTTGAGTTGATAGGGGTTTCAGGAGATAGGCTAGGTACACATTGAAGAATTTTCTGATCGATGTGTTGTCTACAACAATCTTACTAACGACTGAAGGTCTGATAACTCGGGCGATTCATGCCTACACACTAGACACAGGTTAAACGATTAACGAAAGACGGACCATCTGGGCAGCGACTTTTCACAGCCATATTGTCGTGTTAATAGATTTGGATTTCACACAGACTGAAACGACAATCGGCACTTTGGGGCGACTTTCGACCATTGTGCAATTATACATACTGACCCAACATCCGAACAAGCGGTCGTATGTTCGCTGTTTTGCATGATAATTGGACGGAAAAGCTCCAGTGTGTACCTGGCCTTAGAGAGAGAGGGCGGTTAAATGAGGGAGAGTGTATTTGGTGTGTAAAGGAGTTTTGGAATTGAGGTTTTGTTTTTTGTTTCTTATTTTCTTTATCTTCCCTTGTTTGTCTGATAGTGTTTGTTTTTTAAAATTTGGTTCAGTGTCTCTATTATTCATTTGTATTTACGCTGTGTTTTGTTCGGTTTTTTTTTCTTTTTGCCCCTGTGTTTGCCCTGTATTTAAGGATGGTGAGAGGAAGGAGAGTTGGGGAGTTTAGGGAGAATGTGAAGGAGGAGAGAGAGGAGCAAGGAGGTGAGGAGGAGCATGAGTTTGGGGAAGAGGCAGGGACTTCTTGAGGCAAGATGAAGTCTGACTGCAATCTGCACTTCAGTTTAGAAGAAAACTGTGCGCGGATACACAGTTTAGTTCCAGTCTATGAGCGCATTTTGGGCAGTCTAGCTGCCAAGACAGCTGTGGGTTCTGTGCTGCAATCAATGCCCCATTAAAAGGACCATTGAAAACTGCCACAAAAGAATTTCTGATATGAAAAGTAGAGATGAGCGCACTCGGATTTCTGAAATCCGAGCTCACCTGAACGTTGCCGATCCGAGTCGGATCCGAGACAGATCCGGGTATTGGCGCCAAATTCAAATCTGAAATCGAGGCTATGACTCATAATCCCGTTGTCGGATCTCGCGATACTCGGATCCTATAAATTCCCCGCTAGTCGCCGCCATCTTCACTCGGGCATTGATCAGGGTAGAGGGAGGGTGTGTTAGGTCACTTAGGTGGTCCTCTGTCCTACTATATCTCGTGCTGTTCAGTTCTGTGCTGTGCTCAGTCCAGTGGTGCTGTGTCCTGTGCTCTGTCCTTCTGAGTTCAGTGGTGCCGTTGGGTCCTGTGCTGTGTCCTGTTCAGTCCAGTGGTGATGTGTCCTGTGCTCTGTGCTTCTCTAAGGGCATAGTTATTTCCCCAATATTCCCAAGTGTTTAAAAAAATAAAAAAAAGTTATTTAAAAAAATACAAAAAACTATTTTTTATTTTTTTTTTAATTACAACAAAATTTGCACAACCAATCCTGCAGTATAAGCCCATTGGTACTGCAATATTACCAAGTTCACACATTCAGCAGTAAAAGTCCAGTGGTACTGCAATATTACAAAGTTCACACATTCTGCAGTATCAGTCCAGTGGTGTTGTGTGCTGTGCTCTGTCAATTTTGAGTTCAGTGGTGCTGCTGGGTCCTGTGCTGTGTACTGTTCAGTCCAGTGGTGCTGTGTCCTGTGCTCTGTGCTTCTAAGGGCATAGTTATTTCCCCATTATTCCCAAGTGTTTAAAAAATTAAAAAAAGTTATAAAAAAAAAAGACAAAAAACTATTTTTTTTTTTTTTTTTAATTACAACAAAATTTGCAAAACCAATCCTGCAGTATAAGCCCATTGGTACTGCAATATTACCAAGTTCACTGATTCAGCAGTATAAGTCCAGTGGTACTGCTATTACAAAGTTCACTGATTCAGCAGTGTATAAGTCCAGTGGTACTGCTATTACAAAGTTCACTGATTCAGCAGTATAAGTCCAGTGCTACTCTCCTGTGCCGCATATAATTTTTAAAGGCTTTGCCGAGTGTGTGTGGCTTAGGGGTACGCTCTCTTGTGCTACATATAATAGGGATGTGCACCGGCGACTTTTGAGGTCTCGTGTTTTGTGTTTTGGATCCGGATTTTCTCGATATTTTGGGTTCGGATTTGTTTCGCACAACACCTGCCGAAAGGTTTTGGTTCGGATTTAAGGTTTTGGATTCGGATTTTTTTGGAAAAAAAACTAAAAAGTGTAAAAATCAAGTTTTTGAGCTTATTTCCACTCCTACGCTATTATTAACCTCAATAACATTCAATAACAATAATTTCCACTAATTTAAAGGCTATTCTGAACACCTAACACCTCACAATATTTATTTTTTTTTGGTACAAAACGTTGCAACGAGGTATCTTTCTGGAATGCGTAGAGGAGTGTTCCCCACAATAGAATTAAAAACCCATCAACTGGTCTGAATTACACCCAAAAATAGTATCTGGACTACGTAGAGGACTGGCCACTGGCCACCACAATATAATATATAGAAAACCTTCAACAGGTCTGCATTACACCCAAAAATAGTATCTGGACTGCGTAGAGGACTGGCCACTGGCCAGCACAATAAAAAATATATAGAAAACCTTTAACAGGTCTGAATTACACCCAAAAATAGTATCTGGACTGCGTAGAGGACTGGCCACCACAATATAATATATAGAAAACCTTCAACAGGTCTGAATTACACCCAAAAATAGTATCTGGACTGCGTAGAGTAGTGGGCACTGGGCACCACAATAAAATATATAGAAAACCTTCAACGGGTCTGAATTACACCCAAAAATAGTATCTGGACTGCATAGAGTAGTGGGCACTGGGCACCACAATAAAAAATATATAGAAAACCTTCAACAGGTCTGCATTACACCCAAAAATAGTATCTGGACTGCGTAGAGTAGTGGGCACTGGGCACCACAATAAAATATATAGAAAACCTTCAACAGGTCTGCATTACACCCAAAAATAGTATCTGGACTGCGTAGAGGACTGGCCACTGGCCACCACAATATAATATATAGAAAACCTTCAACGGGTCTGAATTACACCCAAAAATAGTATCTGGACTGCATAGAGTACTGGGCACTGGGCACCACAATAAAAAATATATAGAAAACCTTCAACAGGTCTGCATTACACCCAAAAATAGTATCTGGACTGCATACAGTAGTGGGCACTGGGCACCACAATAAAATATATAGAAAACCTTCAACAGGTCTGCATTACACCCAAAAATAGTATCTGGACTGCGTAGAGGACTGGCCACTGGCCACCACAATATAATATATAGAAAACCTTCAACAGGTCTGAATTACACCCAAAAATAGTATCTAGACTGCGTAGAGGACTGGCCACTGGCCACCACAATAAATTATATAAAAAACCTTCAACAGGTCTGCATTACACTGCACATACGGCTGCTCCTCCATCCTCTCCATCATATACATGTTGGAGTTTCAGCGTGTGAAAACCTCTTGTTTTTGATAATGTCAGTGCATTTTGAATATTTTTCAATTTGCCCCACAACACTGAATGTACTTTATCTATGATATGCATCTATCTTTCTTGACTGCGTAGTGTGGTGGCCCCGGTACACAATTTGGTACCGAGGCCACAATATAATTAAAAAACCCTCCACGGGTCAGAATTCCACCAAAAAAGGGTATGGACTGCGTAGTGTGGTGTGCCCGGAAAACACTTTTTTACAGCGCCAACAATATATTTAAAAAATTGGGCATCAGCTGTCACCGTTGTTTAATATCTGATACACCTAAATATGGACTGCACAGTGGAGTGGCCCCGGTAGTAAATTTGGTGCCGGGGCCACAATACCTCCTCCAAATTCCAAGTGTAGTGTTTATAAAGACAGACAGCGTCGAAGTGTTATTAGTTGACTATCTTAACCCTAAAATTGTCCCTGTTGCAAATATTCGTGCAATGGAGAGTTAATTTTTCATTGAAAGACTCAAGCTTTCAAGTGTAGTGTTTATAAAATATAAACAACAATACAATAGTTTTAGAGCACGTCAATACCTCTTGTTTTAAATTATGACAGGGCATTTTACTTTTGGTTTAATTTCTTGACTTTGTTTAAATTTGGTTTTACTTTTTGAACATGGCAAATGACTGTTGATTGGTCATATAATGCAAAAAAAAAAAGTTCCAAGATGGAATTGTCCTTGGGCCCTCACACACACCCTTATGTTGTTTAAATAGGACATGCACACTTTAACAAACCAATCATTTCAGCGACAGGGCCTACCAAACAACTTTGGCTGAAATGATTGGTTTGTTTGGGCCCCCACACCAAAAAAGCTATTCATCTCTCCCTGTACAGACTAAACAGGCTCTACTGAGGCAAGATGTCGTCCTCATCCTAAACCTCTGATTCCTCTCCCCCTACAGTGTGTACTTCCTCCTCATCACACATTATCAATTCGTCCCTGCTGGACTCCACAACCACAGGTCCCTCTGTACTATCTGGAGGGCAGTGCTGTACTTCATTGAGGAATTGATTATTCATTTTTATAAACATCATTTTTTCAACGTTATGAGGAAGCAACCTCCTTCGCTGCTCACTGACCAGGTTCCCCGCTGCACTAAAAACTCTTTCCGAGTACACACTGGAGGACAACTCAGGTAAAATAGAGCCAGTTTGTACAGGGGCTTCCAAACTGCCTTTTTTTCCTGCCAGTAATAATATGGACTGTCTGACATGTCTACTTGGATGGTGTCAGCAAAGTAATCATCCACAATTTTTTCTATTGTGACAGCATCCAATGCAGCGAGAGTAGACATGTCTGCAATGGTTGGCAGGTCCTTAAGTCCGGACCAGATGTTATCAGCATCCCCGCCAGTGCCTCTTTTAGGAAAACTGAGCTTTTTCCTCGCAGCCATAGATGTGGAAGAAAATGAGGGTGGAGCTGTTGGCATGTCACGGTCCTCTTCAGAGGACAATCTCCTGACCAGCAGGTCTTTGCACCGCTGTAGACTTGTGTCCGCCGGAAACAGAGACACAACATACGCTTTAAACCGAGGATCGAGCACGGTGGCCAGAATGTATTCCTCTGACTTTAAAAGAGTGACCACCCTCGGATCATGGCAAAGCGTACGAAGGGCTACATCCACAAGAGCTACATGCTTGGTGTAATCGCAATGGCTTACCAGCTCCTCCCTCACTTTCTCCAGCTGCTTCTGCAACAGCCTGATCAGGGGAATGACCTGACTCAAGCTGGCAGTGTCGGAACTGACTTCTCGTGTGGCAAGTTCAAATGGCTGCAGAACCTTGCACAACACGGAAATCAGTCTCCACTTCGCTTGACTCAGGCACATCCCCACTCCTTTGCCTATGTCGTAGGTGGCTGTGTAGGCCTGAATGGCCTTTTGCTGCTCCTCCATCCTCTGCAGCATATAGAGGGTGGAGTTCCAGCGCATCACCACCTCTTGTTTGAGGTGATGGCAGGGCAGGTTCATGCTTTTTTGATGTGCCTCTAGTCTGCGGTAGGCACTGGCTGAATGCCGAAAGTGTCCAGCAATTTTGCGCGCCACCGCAAGCATCTCCTGCACACCCCTGTCACTCTTGAGGTAATGCTGCACCACCAAATTAATGGTGTGGGCAAAACATGGGACGTGCTGGAAATTGCCCATATTTAATGCCCGCACAATGTTACTGGCATTGTCTGACACCACAAATCCCCATGAGAGTCTAAGTGGGGTAAGCCACTGGGAGATAATTTCCCTCAGTTTCTCTAATATGTTGTCAGCGTTGTGCCTCTTATTAAAGCCTGTAATACACAATGTTGCCTGCCTTTGCACGAGCAGCCATTTTGTAGATGCTGCTACTGATGCAGCTGTTGCTGTTGCTGCGGAAGGGGATGCATCTACCCAGTGGGCTGTCACAGTCATATTGTCCTTCGTTTGCCCAGAACCACTTGTCCACATGTCCGTGGTTAAGTGGACAGTGGGTACAACTGCATTTTTTAGAGCACTGAGGACACTTGATCGTACCTCTCTGTACATTTTTGGTATCGCCTGCCTAGTGAAGTGGAATCTCAACGGGATTTGGTACAGGGGACACAATACCTCCATCAACCCTCTAAATCCCACTCCACTGATGGCGGACACCGGGCGCACGTCTAACACCAACATTGCAGTTACAGCCGCAGTTATACGCTTTGCAATAGGGTGACTACTATCGTATTTTGTGGTCATGTCAAACGACTGTTGGACGGTCAATTGTTTTGTGAAAGACTTAGCGGTCTCACGACTTCCCCTCTGGGAAGATGACCGACTAACAGCAGCAACAGCAGCAGTGGCAGTAGTAGGCGTACCGCTGCAGGATTCCTCGGATGAATCCCGTATTGAGGAGGACTCAGTCTGGCTGCTGACTTGGGCTGCAGGACTGAATCTGATGGAGATTGTGGAGGAAGTTGACGAGGAGGGTATTGCTGGTGTGTATCCAACTGGACCACAGGATTTAGGTGTCCCTGTACCGATGAGGGTCCTAGCCCCAGTTCCTGAACTAACCACTGAACTATGAAGGTTATTCAGGTGACGTATAAGGGAGGATGTTCCTAGGTGGGCAAGATCCTTACCCCTGCTTATTTGAGCTTTACATAAGCTACATATGGCCATACATTGGTTGTCTGGATTTGGATAAAAATAACTCCAGACCGAAGAGGTGCATTTTTTGGTCTTCTGACCAGGCATGACGATGGGCTTTTTCATCCCATGGACATCAGCTGTTTCCCCCCCTGGTGCCTCATTTACAATAACCACATCACCATCCTCATCCTCAAGTTCCTCCACAATGCCAGCTACATCATCAATAGGCTCCTCCCGAGCCACCTCTTCCCGTACAGTTATGGGAAGGTCAGGCTTCACAACCACCAACACCCTTGGACTCGCCTTGGGGATTTGTGATAATTTCTCTTTAGAAGGCAGAGTTGTTTGCTGTTTTGTTGCTGACATAATAACTCTCTTCAATTTTTTGTAGGGGGGGGAGGAGGAGGAGGGCTAAGATCCGTGGGTGAAGCTGAACCACTAGTCATGAACACGGGCCAGGGCCTAAGCCGTTCCTTGCCACTCCGTGTCGTAAATGGCATATTGGCAACTTTACGTTTCTCCTCAGATGATTTTAAGTTTCTCTTTTTGCTACTTTTTCTTAACTTGGGCTTTTTGGATTTTACATGCCCGGTACTACGAGATTGGGCATCGGGCTTGGAAGACGACGTTGATGGCATTTCATCGTCTATCTCATGACTAGTGGCAGCAGCTTCACCATTAGGAGGAAGTGGGTCTTGATCTTTCCCTACTTTATTCTCCAAATTTTTGGTCTCCATTATATGTAGCACAAGATACTGCAGAATGTGTGAACTTGGTAATATTGCAGTACCAATGGACTTATACTGCTGGATTGGTTTTGCAAATTTGGTTATAATTATTTTTTTTTAAAAAAAAATTATTTTAATTTTTTTTATTACTTTTTTTTTATTTTTTAAAAACTTGGGAATAATGGGGAAATAACTATGCCCTTAAAAGCACAGAGCACAGGACACAGCACCACTGGACTGAACAGTACACAGCACAGGACCCAGCAGCACCACTGAACTCAAAATTGACAGAGCACAGCACACAACACCACTGGACTGATACTGCAGAATGTGTGAACTTTGTAATATTGCAGTACCACTGGACTTTTACTGCTGAATGTGTGAACTTGGTAATATTGCAGTACCAATGGGCTTATACTGCAGGATTGGTTGTGCAAATTTTGTTGTAATTAAAAAAAAATTAAATTAGGTTTTTTTTTTTTTTTAATAACTTTTTTTTTTTTTTTTAAACACTTGGGAATATTGGGGAAATATAACTATGCACTTAGAAGCACAGAGCACAGGACACAGCACCACTGGACTGAACAGGACACAGCACAGGACCCAGCAGCCCCACTGACCTCAGAAGGACAGAGCACAGGACACAGCACCACTGGACTGAGCACAGCACAGCACAGCACAGCATAGAACTGAACAGCACGAAATATAGCAGGACAGAGGACCACCTAACACACCCTCCCTCTACCCTGATCAATGCCCGAGTGAAGATGGCGGCGACTAGCGGGGAATTCATAGGATCCGAGTATCGCGAGATCCGACAACGGGATTATGAGTCAGAGCCTCAGTTTCAGATTTGAATTTGGCGCCAATACCCGGATGTGTCTCGGATCCGACTCGGATCGGCAACGTTCGGGTGGGCTCGGATTTCATAAATCCGAGTGCGCTCATCTCTAACATATAATGGAAAACCAAAATTTGGAGGATAAAGTAGGGAAAGATCAAGACCCACTTCCTCCTAATGCTGAAGCTGCTGCCACTAGTCATGACATAGACGATGAAATGCCATCAACGTCGTCTGGCAAGCCCGATGCCCAATCTCCTAGTACAGGGCATGTAAAATCCAAAAAGCCCAAGTTCTCAAAAAATAACAAAAAGAGAAACTTAAAATCATCTGAGGAGAAACGTAAAGTTGGCAATATGCCATTTACGACACGTAGTGGCAAGGAACGGCTTAGGCCCTGGCCCGTGTTCATGACTAGTGGTCCAGCTTCACCCAAGGATCTAAGCCCTCCTCCTCCCCCCCTACAAAACATTTAAGAGAGTTATGCTGTCAGCAACAACAACAAAACAGCAAAGAACTCTGCCTTCTAAACAGATGACATCATAAATCCCCAAGGCGAGTCCAAGGGTGTTGTTGGTTGTGAACCCTGACCTTCCCATCACTGTACGGGAAGAGGTGACTCCATCCAGCATTTGCAGCACGCCCTCTGCATATGCTGGAAGGATCACCCACAGTCCAGTTACAGATTTGGCTAATGAAGGTGTGAATGTTGTACACCGGGAGGAGGATATTGATATAGCTGGCGCTGAGGAGGATGTTGATGATTATGATGCAGACAGATACCAAATTGCCTTTCTCAATTTCTATTGATATTCTAGATTATATAACGGCTGAATAGTTTTCTGTTTTACTCCTAGTGGAGAGGGGATCTGATGCAGACAGATACCAAACTGCCTTTGTCCATTTCTTTGTATATTTCAATTTCTAGTTCTACAGTCTATGCAGGCTGCTTTATTTATATTCAACTACAAGTGTAGGGCTGGGGGGCGGCATAGATAGCCACCAAAGTAACGTGGTCCATTTAATTACACTTTCTAGCTCCACAGTCTGTGCAGCCTGCTTTTTTTATCTTCAAAGTATTTATATTTACAAGCCTTGCAATCTAAATTAACTAGAGGTAGTGACGTGGTAGAACTCCAAAAGGCAGTTTAGAAGCCCCTGTACAAACTGGCTCTATTTTTTAACTGAGTTGTCCCCCCTCCAGTACTCGGAAAGAGTTTTTAGTGCAGCGGGGAACCTGGTCAGTGAGCAGCGAAGGAGGTTGCTTCCTCACAACGTTGAAAAAATGATGTTTATAAAAATGAATAATCAATTCCTCAATGAAGTACAGCACTGCCCTCCAGACAGTACAGAGGGACCTGTGGTTGTGGAGTCCAGCGGGGACGAATTGATAATGTGTGAGGAGGAGGAAGTACACACTGTAGGGGGAGAGGAATCAGAGGTTGAGGATGAGGACGACATCTTTCCTCAGTAGAGCCTGTTTGGTAGGCCCTGTCCAGGGCCGGATTTACCGCTAGGCAACCTAGGCACCTGCCTAGGGCCTAGCGGCTCTCGGGGGCACAGCTGGGGGGGACAGGAGTAATTTTTAAAAAAATGAAAAAAAAAAAAAAAAAAAAAAATCGGCCCCTCCCCAGAGTCGCGGGGGGGTGCCGCGAGTCGGGGGAGGGGGGGGGGTATTGCCGCGAATCGGGTCCCGGCAGCCTCTTCTCCTCTCAGTGTCTCAGTGATAGAGAGAGGAGGAGAGGCTGCCGGGACCCGACGAGCGATCACGTGACTCTTTCTTTCTTTTTTTTTTTTCTTTACATCTGGACTGCCGGAGGAGGAGCAGCGCGCAATAGAAAGGTAAGTAAAACACAGAAGTGGTGATGGTGAAGGGGCACAGAAGTGGTGATGGTGAAGGGGCACAGAGGTAGTGAAGGGGCACAGAAGTGGTGATGGTGATTGGCACAGAAGTGGTGATGGTGAAGGGCACAGAGATGGTGATTGGCACAGAAGTGGTGATGGTGATTGGCACAGAAGTGGTGATGGTGATTGGCACAGAAGTGGTGATGGTGGTTGGCACAGAAGTGGTGATGGGCACAGAGGTGGTGATGGTGAAGAGGCACAGAGGTGGTGATGGGCACAGAGGTGGTGATGGTGAAGGGCACAGAGGTGGTGATGGTGATTGGCACAGAAGTGGTGATGGTGAAGGGCACAGAGGTGGTAATGGGCACAGAGGTGGTGATGGTGATTGGCACATTGGTGGTGGTGGTGATTGGCACAGAGGTGGGGATGGTGATGGGCACAGAGGTGAGGGGGAAAGGGCACATGTGATATTGTGAAGGGGCACAGTGTGATGATAGAGGGACAAAAGTGACAAGAGCACATACTTGGATTTATGCGTATTATTTTTGCAAACAACTTAAGTAAGTATTTCTGCCCTGACTTCAATATTTATTATGTTGTTTTGACCCAACTACTTAAAAAAACGGGACTGCTTGGTAATTATTTAGGGGTGCCTTTTTCTGCAGCAGGGTGGCCTTGCTCTTTTCACATGTTAAGTACGCCCCCAAAGATGCAAGCCACGCCCTCACCTCCTTTGGCGGCACATGCTTTCATATCTATGTAACTATAGGGGTATATGGTAGGCTGCAAAAATATAGTGCTATGGATTGTTTCAGGGAGGGGGCCCAAAAACAGTATCCTGCCTAGGGCCCTATGAGGTCTAAATCCGGCTCTGGCCCTGTCGCTGAAATGAGTGGTTTGTTAAAGTGTGCATGTCCTATTTCAACAACATAAGGGTGGGTGGGAGGGCCCAAGGACAATTCCACCTTGGAACTTTTTTTTGCATTATATGACCAATCAACAGTCGTTTGCTATGTTCAAAAAGTAAAACCAAATTTAAACAAATTCAAGAAATTAAACCAAAAGTAAAATGCCCTGTCATAATTTAAAACAAGAGGGATTGACGTGCTCTAGAACTACTGTATTGTTGTTTATATTTTATAAACACTACACTTGAAAGCTTGAGTCTTTCAATGAAAAAGTAACTCTCCATTGCACGAATATTTGCAACAGGGACAATTTTAGGGTTAAGAAAGTCAACACTACACTTGGAAGTTGGAGGAGGTATTGTGGCCCCGGCACCAAATTTACTACGGGGCCACTCCACTGTGAAGTCCATATTTAGGTGTATCAGATATTAAACAACGGTGACAGTTGATGCCCAATTTTTTTAATTATATTGTTGGCGCTGTAAAAAATTGTGTCCCGGGCACACCACACTACGCAGTCCATACCCTTTTTTGGTGGAATTCTGACCCGTGGAGGGTTTTTTAATTATATTGTGGCCTCGGTACCAAATTGTGTACTGGGGCCACCACACTACGCAGTCAAGAAAGATAGATGCGTATCATAGATAAAGTACATTCAGTGTTGTGTGGCAAATCGAAAAATATTCAAAATGCACTGTCATTATCAAAAACAAGAGTTTTTGACACGCTGAAACTCCAACATGTATATGATGGAGAGGATGGAGGAGCAGCCGTATGTGCAGTGTAATGCAGACCTGTTGAAGGTTTTCTATAAATTATATTGTGGTGGCCAGTGGCCAGTCCTCTACGCAGTCCAGATACTATTTTTGGGTGTAATTCAGACCTGTTGAAGTTTTTCTAAATATTATATTGTGGTGGCCAGTGGCCAGTCCTCTACGCAGTCCAGATACTATTTTTGGGTGCAATTCAGACCTGTTGAAGGTTTTCTATATATTTTTTATTGTGGTGGCCAGTGGCCAGTCCTCTACGCAGTCCAGATACTATTTTTGGGTGTAATGCAGACCTGTTGAAGGTTTTCTATATATTATATTGTGGTGGCCAGTGGCCAGTCCTCTACGCAGTCCAGATACTATTTTTGGGTGTAATTCAGACCTGTTGAAGGTTTTCTATATATTATATTGTGGTGGCCAGTGGCCAGTCCTCTACGCAGTCCAGATACTATTTTTGGGTGTAATTCAGACCAGTTGATGGGTTTTTAATTGTATTGTGGGGAACACTCCTCTACGCAGTCCAGAAACATACCTCGTTGCAACGTTTTGTACTAAAAGAAAAAAATATTGTGAGGTGTTAGGTGTTCAGAATAGCCTTTAAATTAGTGGAAATTATTGTTATTGAATGTTATTGAGGTTAATAATAGCGTAGGAGTGAAAATAAGCCCAAAAACTTGAATTTTACACTTTTTAGTTTTTTTTCCAAAAAAATCCGAATCCAAAACCTTTCGGCAGGTGTTTTGCGAAACAAATCCGAACCCAAAACATCGCGAAAATCGGATCCAAAACACAAAACACGAGACCTCAAAAGTCGCCGGTGCACATCCCTAATCAAAAGGCGAGTGAAGGAGAGATGAGCAGCTGCAGGAACTGGTGGTGTGCCCGCTATGGTGCTAGTATGCGCCTCCTATGAGGAGGAGTTTAGGCAGCTCATCTCATTAGAGATCCTACAAGGGATTAATGTACTGGATACAGGCAGAACTCTGTCTCATTCTAAGGCTGGTGAGTACTGTATAATGTTCAAACTGTTATTCCTTTATAGTCAAACCGTAATCCTGCATCATGTAAATGTTGTCGGCAAATTGGAAACAGAACCTGAAACATATTTTATAATGGTCTAAAAAATATATTCATATCAAACATGTTCAAATTTTAATCATACAGGGTCCTCTCAAGCGCAGACTGCACCAGCAGTCGGTAGCCAGGAGGATGAGGACTTAGAAGGTAAATCCACCTATGTAGTAATAGGGGAAAAAGACACTGGCATTACACATTTGCCTGTAAGCAAAAACACCTGTAACTGCTTTTCTTCTAATAATGTTTATTCATTTTTATTTATTTTTATTTTACTAAGGAACATCAAAAGGTGATGGAGTAAGGGAGTCCAATGTGGACACAGCACAAACAGAGGCACCAGAGATCAAAAGTGAGGAATATATAACATTAGAAGCTGCGTCTAAATTCCCAGAAGTTGAGGAGTGGGTGCAACCTTCACCACCAACCTGTCCACCAACCTCCACACCCAGCCAAGCTCAACCAGCATATGTACCTTATTTGGCTGCATCCATCCGACAATTTAGTAAGGTGGCGGCTAATTTGGTGGCATTCTATCAGGACTCCATGAGGGGTATACAACGTCAGCTTAGTAAAGAGTTTAGATATTTCCGCACTATACAGGACACACTACACAGGAAGTGTACATCCATGAAAAGGATTGATGCAACCTTAATCCAAATGAACACTGGACTAAACAATCTGACTAAGGCTGTTAGAGAACTTTCAGGCAATTTAGTGGCTGTGTGTGAGCAATTAATGACACCAGTGCCTTCAACTTAACTTGGCAGCAGCCTCAGTACTACCCCAACCACATCATTGCCCACTACTTCAGTGCATAGAAAAAAAAAATATATATTTATTTTTAAACATATACTCTCACAATTGGTCATATATTTTACAGTGTTAGTGAACTGGAGCAAAATTTTCAAACAAAAGGATAGTGAGATTGCAGCAGACTATTTTGCTAGAGTTCTGTCAGCAATGACTAAGTACATAGGGATATATCAGATATAAAAGATAATGTGCACCACATGGAAGTAGCTGTTACAGTACTAATGGATGGTCTCAGGGATAACCTAAAGGCCAGGTTACAAACCTCTTTACCTAATTGGAGAGGCATCACGGTAGAGTGATAGGCTAATGACTTAAAGATCTACAAATAAACTAAAGGGGCCCCGGGTCTTGGGCCCGAATGTGAAAGAGTGAGTGCAGACACAGGCCTGTGAGAGGTGTGCCTCAGGGCCTTTCCTGCCTCTAGCCATTCTCTGCAGCCATTCACCTCCTGCCTTTTGACTTGACACACTGGCATCTCGCAGTCTTCGTTGAGCCTGCAGTCTTCTCTCTTGACTCGGCACTCTCTGCTGGTCCCGGCTGTGATCTTTTGTCTAGAGCTTATCGCCAGTCTCTCTCTGCCATCCAACTGCCTGTGCCACATGCAACGGCTGAATATAAGCCATTGCAAGGGCAATGACGCGATGAGTGCGGATTGGCTCACTATGGCGGCCACTCATTGGACCACAGTGAATTTTCATATATTTGCTTGGTGCAGGGCCAGAAGACAAGGAATATTTACCGTCATCCTGGGCACCTCTTCACAGGAACATATGGCTCAACTATGATTGGCATTGTTGATTTTAGAGAGTTGTGAAAAATGTAATCATATAAGAAACTGAAGAGTTATATCTTTTATAGCAATTATAGCAGTACTATTATCTAGTACTAGTACCTAAATAAATTAATATGTTAAATGTTTAAACTGACATGTTTACTTCAATTTGCCTTTGAACTTATTGCCACTGGGCATGTTGATATTTTTAAATGAAGACGGCATTTTAATTCCTATATTGCCATCATTTCTGAACATATTTTAGAAACCAATGACCTGCAAAAATATGCATTTTCAAGGCATTATCTGGTGTCTCTTCCACTGCATAGGTTAGATATCTATAATATATAATTTCTCTCCAATACATTGCCATATTTAGCCTGTGATAAGAAGGGTACGATTAGTCATTACAATTCTGTGTATCTTTGAAGGGATGCTTATTAGTGGATATTTTACTTGTATATAATTATGTGGGTATATCATGTGTAGCAATGTTTGTATGTCCTGTTAAAGTTAAAAGGTGTGAAATAGCAGAGCTAAAATGCTGATCGAAACTCGAGGGAGGAAGTAACACTGCAAGGCGCAAGTAGAAGTGAGACTGATGTATGGTCAATGAGATGCCACACAAATAAGTCTGTTATATAGATTATAATGTGTGTATATATATATATGTGTATATATATATATATATATAATATAACAAGTAGGGAGGGGCGCCACATAGTATAATACTGTATAAACTGATAATACAGAAGATGTGCCGTGAATGAGAAACTCAATCAGCCATATAGGTGAGGAGAGAGAACATTTATAAAAACACTCAAACAGTAAGGGTGCATCTGTAGATAAAACGGTCAAAGTCACACTGGAACACCCGCACCTCACCAATATAAAGTGTGCGTACCAGATATAAAATCTTTAAAGCTTATCTGTAGATGTAACGGTGTTTCTTCACATATGGTAAACTCTATTTCCACCCCTCAGGCATATGCAAGGCAGGAGTTTCATACAGCGCTTCTAGAGTCCGGAATTGGTACTCAATAACATCCAGGTTATGTAGACGGAAAAAGACTCATATAGTGTAATACTGTACAACACCAAATTTATTGCATACAAAATGCAGAATTGCACTTACATGAATAAAAGTAAAACATGCTTATCTGAGTATCTTTAGAAAGGGAGGATCATAACGATCGGAGCTGATTCCAACTGCTCAAGAATATACCACCAATAGCAGAAGATATACAGAAGATATGGTCACAAAAAATCCCTCTTAAAACACTGTACTTTACACGTTTCGTCTTGTAAAGACTTCCTCAGGAGGTATGGTAATCTGTGACTCTCCCGGTCACAGGTTTAAATAGTGTACATCCCGCCATCTTCCGCATGCGCACAAGTGGCGTTCTGTGACGCTCAACGTCACAGACGTCTGTGAAACTTTAGTCACATGTTCAAGATTTCAACTAACTTTACTGAATGCACAAAATAACATAGTATTATATACATGCGTCGCTAAGCGACCGCTGACAGAATAAAAATACATATTTAAAAACGTTATACCAAGATAATAACTTAAAAAGTAGTCATCACAAGGTAACAATAATATCTTAAAAAGCATGCTATAAAAACATCATATAAAAAATATATTATAAAAAATACATTATATAGAGTACATTATCAACTGGGGGATAGAGGTGGAGATCTTCAAAAGCTTCTCTCCCAGCGAGAGATGTTCTGGATTTACACATTGGCTACCCTAGTGCCCAATGGGTTTAATGACAACTACTAAATAGCCCCTTTTTTATAAGGATCTGATTAGGGTTGATTATTATATATATTTTTAACAATTTTCATCATTATTATTATGTGTATTATGAGGTACATGAGGAATTATGTCCCAGCTAATAGGTTTGGGTTTATGGTATTTTTATTACTGATAATTTATATTGCAACATTGTTGGGTTGTGCTTATGCTTCTAGATATGGTTGCCTTATGGCATTTATAATCTACACATGATTACCTTCTTTTATAATGTACTCTTTATAATGTATTTTTTATAATATATTCTTTATATGATGTTTCTATAGCATGCTTTTTAAGATATTATTGCTCGTAACAGTACCCCCCCCCCCCTTGAGGAGAGGTTAAGGAACCCCAACACCCCGGTTTAGTAGGAAACTTCCTGAAAAATTCTCTAATGAGTCTCCCAGCATGGAGACGCCTCCGCGGTATCCAGCATCGCTCCTCAGGGCCATAACCCTTCCAGTGCACTAGAAACTGAACTTGGCCTTGGACTCTCCTTGAGTCAAGGATTCTTTCAATGATATATTCCTGGTCTCCATTCACATCCAACGGCCGGGGCCTGGTAGAGGAAGGCTGACTGAATCTGCTGGGAGCAGCGACTTTCTTCAGAAGCGAACAATGGAAAGTAGATAGTATTTTTAAAGACGGTGGAAGTTTCAACCTTAAAGCCACCGGATTTATCTTTTTCTCAATTGAAAATGGTCCAATGTATCGGAGCCCCAGAACTTGATGTTCCGTGTGGACAACCAAACTCGATCTCCCACCTTCAGAGAACATGGCACACAATGGCGATCAGCGAAAGCCTTGGATTTTTGCGAGGCTTGACCCAGGGCAGAGTGCACCCTTTTCCAGATAGATCTCAACCTAGCCGTAAAAGCAGGTGTTCCAGAATCCCCACTGGGAACAGCAATAGAGAAAGAGTTAGACTTCGGGTGAAATCCAAGATTGCAGAAGAACGGAGATGTGTGTATTGTGGAATGACAGGAATTGTTGTAAGCGAATTCCGCCCAGGGCAAGAGAGAGGACCAGTTATCATGAAATTTTGAAACATAGATGCGTAAAAACTGTTCCAAGGACTGGTTGGTTCTTTTTGTCTGTCCATTCGACTGCGGGTGATACGCTGAGGACAAACTGATAGTGATCCCAATGGACTTACAAAAAGATCTCCAGAATCGTGCAATAAACTGAGATCCTCTGTCCGAGACGATGTCTTCAGGAAGACCATGGAGACGAAAGATGTGGGTCAGGAACAAGGTAGCTAAAGTCCTGGCATCCGGTAGTTTGGATAAGGAAATAAAATGTGCCATCTTACTGAATCGGTCCACGACTACCCAAATGGTGTTATGGCCTGCAGATACTGGAAGGTCAACAATAAAATCCATCGAAAGATGGGACCAAGGTCTGCTTGGAGCAGGCAAGGGTAGCAGTAGACCAGCAGGACGGTTCCTAGCAGATTTGTTTCTAGCACACTCAGGACAGGCACGAACGTAAGTCTCCACATCATCCGATAAGGTGGGCCACCAAAGCCAGCGAGAAAGGATTTCAATAGTCCTACAAATTCCCGGATGACCAGCAGAGCGGTTGTTGTGACCCTCTATGAGGACAGGTCTCCTTAGATGAACCGGGACAAATAACTTTTTGAGAGGTGTCTGAACGGGAGCAATTTTCTGGAAGTGTTGGATAGTGGCTCCCAGATCCTGGGTGAGTCCGAGATGAATTGAAGTGGAAGGAATAATAGACTGCGAGTCAGGAGTTTGGGGATGCTGAGCCAAAAAACTTCGGGACAAAGAATCAGCCTTAACATTTTTTGCACCTGGACGAAATGTGATGATGAACCTAAATCTGGTGAAGAATAGGGCCCAGCGAGCCTGCCTGGGATTCAGAGTTTTTGCAGTCTGAATATATTGGAGGTTTTTATGGTCTGTGAAGATGGTAATGGTGTGTGCAGCCCCCTCCAACCAATGTCGCCATTCCTCCAATGCCAACTTAACAGCCAATAGTTCACGGTTTCCGACGTCATAATTACATTCCGCTGGCAGAAATTTTCTCGAGAAAAATGCACAAGGATGTAGTTTTTTACTCAGTGAGTCTTTCTGAGAGAGGATGGCACCAGCACCGACATCCGAAGCATCCACCTCCACAATAAACGGAAGTCCTGGGTCCAGGTGTCTAAGGACTGGGGCGAAATTAATGCAGCTTTAAGAGCTGAAAAACTCGCCAGTGCTTCTGCGGACCACTCCGCTGGGTTTGCTCCTTTTCGAGTGAGGGCAGTGATAGGAGCCACTAACGAGGAGCATGAGCCAATAAACCTACGGTAATAATTGGCGAAGCCAAGGAATCTTTGGATTGCCTTCACGTTAGTAGGTAGGACCCAATCCTGGATTGCCTGCACCTTGGCGGGATCCATAGCGAATCCTGATGAGGAGATGATATAACCCAGGAATGCCACTGTGGACACCTCAAATTCGCATTTCTCCCGTTTTGCATACAGATGATGTTCACGCAATCTCAATAAAACCTGGCGGACGTGCTGACGATGCTGAGATAGGGATTCAGAATAAATTAAGATGTCATCCAAATAAACAACCACTGTTTTTCCCAAGAACTCACGTAAAACATCGTTAATCAGATCCTGAAAGACTGCCGGAGCGTTGCACAAACCGAATGGCATTACGAGATATTCGTAATGTCCCCAGTGGGTATTAAAGGCAGTCTTCCACTCATCCCCCTTCCTGATTCGGATAAGATTGTTGGCCCCTTGGTGGTCAATTTTAGAGAATACAGTAGCTGTCTTTAATTGATGGAACAGAACAGAGATCAAGGGTAACGGATACATATTCTTAATCGTGATACTATTTAGTCCACGGAAGTCGATGCAAGGCCTCAGGCTGCCATCTTTTTTAGAAACGAAAAAACAACCTGCGCCAACCGGGGACTTAGAAGGGCGGATGAACCCTTTCTCCAGGTTTTCTTTTACGTATAATTCCATGGCCTGAGTTTCAGGAAGGGATAGTGAATATAAACGCCCTTTGGGCAACTTAGAACCGGGTACCAATTCAATGGCGCAGTCGTATTCCCGGTGTGGTGGAAGTGAATCAGCTTTCTTCTTGCAAAAGACATCACTGAAGTCCTGATAGGGTACCGGCAACAATTCTGGAGTAGGCTGCATAATTCTAAGAGGCAAGGTCAAGCAGGACGTAGAGCACCCGGGACTCCAACGGACAATCTCCCCTGTTTTCCAATCAATAAGGGGGTTATGACTGCGAAGCCATGGATACCCCAATATCAAAGGAGCAGAGGGACAAGAGATGAGATAAAAGGAGAGCTCCTCCGTATGGAGGACTCCTACAGACAACCGAACCATTGGAGTCCTGGCGAGAATCCTTCCCCCAGGCAAGGGGTTACCATCCAAACCACATGTGGTGATGGTTGATCCCAACCTGATATGTGGAATATCAAGTGTCTGAGCCAAATGCATATCCAGGAAATTACCAGCCGCACCACTCTCGAGAAAAGCTTTCAGGTCCATGGATCTCTCACGGAAAGTTAGACGTCCAGGGACTAATAAGGAATTGTCTGAAGAGGTAATCTGAAGACCCAAGCGCACCTCTTCACCTGCACTTAGGCTTTGGAGTTTCCCGGCTTGCTGGGACATGAACGGACTAAGTGGCCTGGTTGACCACAATACATACACAAACCTAGTGAGCATCTTCTGGAGCGTTCCCCCGGAGGCAAGCGATAAGCGCCCAATTGCATAGGTTCAGAGGAATCGGGCAAAGTGTTATCAGAGCTTGTGAAAACGTCCATCGGAGCAGCGGACTCCCGTTCAGCCTTTCTCTCTCTGATCCGACGATCAATTTTTATGACAAGTTGCATCAGGTTCTCCAGCGTGTCGGACATCGGATACTGAACTAAGGAATCCTTAATCTGCTCAGTAAGTCCTAAGCAAAATTGGCTTCGCAATGCTGGGTCGTTCCAGGCGCTATCAGTGGACCATCGCTGAAATTCCGCACAATACTCTTCCGCTGAGCGACGTCCTTGCCTTAGCGTACGGAGATGAGCCTCAGCTGAGGCTACCCTGTCCGGGTCATCGTACAATAGCCCCAAAGCTTGAAAGAAGGCATCCACAGACTGTAAGGCTGGACTTGTGGAAGGCAAGGAGAAGGCCCAAGACTGCGGGTTGCCCTGGAGCAATGAGATGATGATCCCTACCCTCTGCTGTTCGGAACCAGAGGAACGTGGTTTCAGACGGAAGTACAATTTGCAGCTCTCTTTGAAATTACGGAAGGCTGGCCTGCTTCCAGAGAATCGGTCAGGCAAATTCATTTTAGGCTCCGGTGTGTCACCAGCGGGAACTTGCTGGAGCTGCCAGTCTCTGGAAACCCCTTCTTGGACTGCCAGACGCTGGGATAAGGTCTGCACCACTTGGGAAACCACCTGTATCTGGTTGGCCAGAATCTGGGCTGGGGACAGATTCGACTCTTCTCCGTCCATGGCAGTATAATACCAATCTTCCTTGGCCGGTTATAATGTTAGGAACTCCCAAGTCAGTACAGGGAAACTCGGGAACTACTCAGAAGGCCAGGTGTTCGCTGGAGCCCCTAGTGGTGGGGACAGACTGGGCTGCGGGCCGACCGAGGGTCGAGAAACGTATACTGACTAAAAGGAGTTCCCAGGAGTGGAGTGATTGGTGGACAGTAGTATAAGAAGAATCCTAGGTCAAAAGGTCACAGACACAGATGCAATATCCAAGGGCAAGCAAAAGATCAAACTCACAGGCAGAGAAGCAAAATCCGAATTCCAGGCAAAAGGTCAAGGTCAGAAGAGAAGGGTCACAGGCAGGCCCGGCGCTCCCATTAGGCAACCTTAGGCAGTTGCCTAGGGCGCCGGGACCTGCAGGGCGCCGCTGACTAGATTTTGTAATCTAGTCAGCGGTGTTTGGGACATAGTACAGCGGCGGAATGGCGCCTGCTGTTTCCTTTTTTTTTTTTTATGGATGCCCCCGTCCGCGCAGCACTCACACATGACTACTGACATCAGTCAGTGATCATGTGATATCAGTCTTCTTCGGCGGCGTCTTCCAGGTCCAGAGAAATGCTGTCCCCACCCCCCGTGTTCTCACACTGTCTGTCACTGACAGCGTCGGACCGTTGCCTTGGCAACGGCCGACCAGGAAGCGGAAGTGACGTCCCGGTCGTCAAGGTGACGGCCGGGACGCTAGCAGGACCAGGAGACGAGCCGCGGCATTAATAAGCCATGACAGCAACCATGCATCGCTGTAAATCACAATGATGCATATTTAAGTACCGCTTCAATGCACCAAAGTGACCCCTGTGCTGAGATCAGTTTTTCCTATTTACCGACAGCTTAGCGCTTCTGGGGATACAAGGAAGTGCTATGCACGTGCGCACAGCACTAACACTATATCGGCTTCTGCGAAGCCAGAGAGGCTTCAGCAGAATTCCATAGGAAAAGACAGGTAACGTTACCTGTCTGCGCAATGCAAAGCTAATTAAAGCTTAATGCATTGCAGAACATTGTAGTCCTCATATTAATGTATGGGGACTGCGCTGCTGCACGATATTTGCCTAAACGGAGGGGATTTCTGCCATATTTCCTCTGTTAGGCATGTAATTCATGGCATTTAAACTTAAAAGATGCGGAAACAGCCTTTCCACATCTTTTAAGTGCCAAATGAGCTTAATGCATAGACCCCCATGTATGAAGCAAAATAATTTGTAGTTGCACAGAATAGTACAGAATAGGTTTACGGTAAATATATATGTGTGTGTGTGTATCTATCTATCTCTATATCTATATTTATATTTGTAATCAACAGCTCTACCATATGCACAGGAAGGAGCTGAGGCGAGTGCTTGAGCCGTGTGTTCCTAATATGTGCTGGTTACTTCTGGGGTGGTCAGTGTGACTGTCTGAAAGTATAACCACAGGTGATCGGAGGGGGAGTAGAGAGGAAAGCCATTTTTACTATTTTGTGCAGCTGAAACAAAACTTCTCCTGACCTAGTTTTATGATCTTCCTTTTTACTTATATTACTCTAGTTTAAAAAAAAAAAAAAAAAAAAAAGCACACATTAAGATTGCTTGGCCAGTTTTTCAAATTGGACATAGACAAATTACACAACCTATCAATTGGATCACATTTATGTTATGGGACGTACTGTATATTAGCAATTCCGGGAAAGGTTATAAACTGCTGGCATAGCAACACCAACTGTTATTCGTCTCAGTTTTATCTGTAATGTAAAGATCATTGTCATGATAAGATGACCCCTAAGGGAACCAAAATACCTACATAACAGTTGCGTAATTCAAAAGGCCTGACAGAAATATTCACACATCTATTTGTAAACACTTAAGGCAATTATAGGAACTGAATATATTTGTGATAACTGCAAAAGAGTTGTTCTAATTTCTCTTAAATGTCTGATTACAGAGAACACTAGCTTGCGCTCAATTGAATAAGAAATGTAAATATAGAGGGCCTGATTCATTAAGAAAAGCAATGCAAAACCATATTACAATGCAAGGGGTGCAAAGTAGTTTATTATTTTGCACATAAGATAAGTACTGTCTGTATTTTCATGTAGCACGCAAATACTTAGCATTATTCTTTCACTGAAATATAAAGTTGATCTAGGACATGCCCTACACAAACTATAAATCTGCCATCACATTTTAAATCTGCCTCCCCCTCCAATGCAACATGGTTTTGCCAAGGTTCAAAGTTACGAATTTTTTTTGCTTTACTTTCTTTAATGAATCAGGTCCTGAGTGTCAACGTTATGTCAATAAGGGTCATTTAAAAACTGAACAAAATTCCGTATGTGGAAAGCATAAATTGAGCTCTGTGTGCAAGTCATGTAAGCAGAGAGACATCAGTACGGTCTTTATTTCACATTTCTAATTTTTAGATTTTTGTACACGTATGGTATTTGCACACATGTAACTATAAAGTTTGCCTGAAGGATGCAGCAATAATCTCATGAAAATTATATACCAAGGCCTGATCTTTGCCACCTCTGAAGACGTGGTTAAAAAGTCTTTTTGGGGAGGAAAATGGCTCTTTGGCCGCATTAAAAATGCACATATACCCAAAATGTGGCACACAAATTAAACTAATCCACATTTACTAAGGAACCCAGCTTCTCCCATCACAGCATGCACCCCGCAGATGATGTCATCATCATCATCATTTATTTATATAGCGCCAACATATTCCGCAGCGCTTTACAATTGGGGACAAACATAGTAAACTAATAAACAAACTGGGTAAAACAGACAAAGAGGTGAGAAGGCCCTGCTCGCAAGCTTACAATTTATTGGACAATGGGAGTTTGACACATGAGGTTAAGTCTACATTTGCAGTTGGCCCAGCCAGACTGCAAAGGTAAAAGTGACTCATAAGCTAAATGATCCTGTCACACAAAAATGTTGGTCAAGGGGTAGTTGTATAATGGGTGGTAATAGGCTAATGTAGTGGGGTTAAGAGGATGGTTGAGGAATATTATAAGCTTGTCTGAAGAGGTGGGTTTTTCACAGAACGCTTGAAAACTTGTAGACCAGAGGAGAGTCTTAATGTGCGAAGGAGAGAATTCCATAGAGTGGGTGCAGCCCCAAAAAAGTCCTGTAACCGAGAATGGGAGGATGTAATGAGTGTGGATGAGAGACGCAGATCTTGTGCAGAACCGAGTTGCCGAGTTGGGAGATATTTTGAGACAAGAGAGGAGATGTATGTTGGTGCATGTTTGTTGATGGCCTTGTAGGTTAGTAAAAGTATTTTATATTGGATTCGGTAGAAAACAGGCAACCAGTGTAGAGACATACAGAGTGATTCAACAGAGGAATAACGATTTGCAAGGAAAATCAATCTTACAGCAGCGTGCAAAATAGATTGTAGGGGTTTGAGTCTGTTTTGGGGAAGACCAGTAAGGAAGGAATTGCAATAGTCAATGCGGGAAATGATAAGTGCATGATTTAAGGTTTTTGCAGTGTCTTGTGTGAGATATGTGCGAATTCTGGAAATGTGTTTTAGATGTATGTAACATGATTTAGATATAGAGTCAATGTGGGAAACAAAGGATAGGTGTGAGCCAGGGATTACACCTAGGCAGCGTGCTTGTGGGGTGGGATTTATGGTCATGCTGTTTTAGAAAAGATTAAGTTTGAGTTGGCGAGAGGACATCCAAGACAAAATGGCAGAAAGACAGTCAGTTACACAGGACAACACAGATGTCGAGAGATCAGGAGAGGATAGATATATTTAAGTATCATCCGCATAGAGATGATACTGAAATCCAAAGGAACTTATTAGATTTCCAAGAGAAGTGGTATAGATTGAGAACAGCAGAGGACCTAGCACTGAGCCTTGCGGTACTCCAACTGATAATGGAAGCGGAGCAGAGGTGGCCCCAGAGAAATTAACAGTGAACGAGCGATTAGAAAGGTAGAATGAGAACCAGGATAGAACAGTGTCTTGAAGTCCTAGGGATTGCAGCGTTTGTATGAGAAGAGAGTGGTCAACGGTGTCAAATGCAGCCGAGAGATCCAGGAGAATTAGCAGAGAGTAATGGCGTCTAGTTTTAGCAGTGATCAGATCACTGACAACCTTAGTCAACGCAGTCTCCGTGGAGTGTTGAGAATGAAAGCCAGACTGCAGAAGATCCAACAGGTTTTTTGCGGAAAGGAAGCGTGTGAGGCGAGTGTGGACAAGTTTCTCTAGAAGCCTGGGGGGCCTCGGCAGCTGAGAGATGGGACGGTAATTTGAGAGAGAGTTTGGGTCTGAATCTTGTTTTTTTAGAATAGGAGTAATCACTGCATGCTTGTAAAGTGATAAAAGATGCCAGTAGAGGTGAAATGAGCACAGGAGACAGGGATCTACCAATTTGCAAGGGAATAGGATCAAGAGGACTGGAGATAGAGTAGGAGGATAAGAAGAGAGTAGAAATTTCCTCTTCATTTGTGAGGTCAAATGAAGAGAGCGTCAGAGGTTGGTGGGAAGGAATTGAGCTGATTGCTTGTCGAGGGAGAGGATACCAATTCTAGTCTGATCTTATCAATTTTGTCCTTGAAATAGGAAGCAAGATCCTGGGCACTGATAGTAGATGTTGGGTTTGGGGTTGGAGGATTGAGAAGAGATTTAAATGTGTTAAAAAAGCATTTTGGGTTAGAAGCCTGAGCACAGATAAGAGATTGGAAGTATGTTTGTTTTGCAGTGTCCAAAGCATTTTGATAGGAGCGGTAGATAGAAGTATATGTGAAGAAGTCATTAGAGGTGCGAGATTTACGCCAGTGACGTTCTGCTTTACGGGAAAGTTTTTGAAGATTTTGCGTTGCTGTAGTGTGCCACGGCTGACATCAAAGTCGACGTGTAATATGTAGTGTCGCGTGAGCCAATTGATCAATGGCTGTTGCTAAGGTTTGGTGAAGATGAGGTACTGCCATCTCAGGGGAGGAGAATGTAGAGATAGGGAAGAGAAGGTGTTGGAGAGAGGTGGAAAATTGTTGAAAATAATAGAATTAAGATTTCTGCGGGTATGAGGAGGCTTGGTAGAGTTAGACAGCAGAGAGGTTACAGCAGTGGGGGTGAGCGTGTAGCTGATAAGGTGATGATCCGAGAGGGGGAAGGGTGTGTTAAGAAAGTTAGAAAGTGAGCATAGTCTAGAGAAAACAAGATCAAGGCAATGGCCATCCTGATGAGTAGATGATTCAATCCACTGGGAGAGGTCAAGTGAGGAGGTTAGAGAGAGTAGTGTGGAAGCAGCTTTGGAAGGTGGGTTGTCAATTAAGATGTTAAAATCACCCAAGATGAGGATGTCTGAAGATAAGAAGTGAGGGAGCCATGCAGAGAAATCCTCAATAAATTGTTGGTGTGCTCCAGGGGACGATAGATCACCGCAACACGTAGAGAGATTGGAATAAAAATGCGAGTAGCATGTACTTCAAAAGATGTGAACGTGAGTGATGGGACATTTGTTAGAACTGTGTACGCGCACTGTGGGGAGAGAATTAGTCCAACCCCACCTCCTTGTCTGCCATCAGGTCTGGAGGTGTGGGTGAGTTGGAGGCCACCATGTGAAAGTGCTGCAGGTGAGGCAGTGTCTGATTGCATGAGCCATGTTTCTGTTATTGCCAGAAGGTTGAGGTTTTTTGAGAGGAAGAGATCATGAATGGAGTTAAGTTTGTTACAAACAGAGCGTGCATTCCAAAGGGCACATTTAAAGGACTGTGGAAGAGAGGGGAGGCAGGTGATGTGTTTGAGGCTTGCTATAGAGCGGTAGTGTTCTGATGTATGTGTGTGTGAGGAGTGTGGGGGACCTGGATTAGGTGATATATCACCGGCTAATAGAAGCAGAGAGAGAGAAAGATAGGTAAGGGGATTGTAAGATGTGTGACCTTTTATTTTCTGGCGACAGGTGGAGACTGTACTTGTTAGAGATAATAAATAGGGCAAAAGTTTATGGGTATTAACTAGAGGTGAGTGGAGTAATGCAGGTGCAATATGGACAAATGTTTGTGTTGGTGGAGGGGTGAAAGATGATACAGTCCTAAAGATAATGCCATGAAAAGAGACCAAGAAAAGCAATTTGTTAAACATTTTGATAAATGAGTAAAAACAAAAAGGTAGGGGAGTTTAAAGAATTACCTCTTTGCAGTGTTTTGTATAGATTAACAAGTATTGCAGAAATAGACTTGGCAGGTATAGCTTATTCCTTGGAGTAATCCAATGTAGTCCAATGTTTGTCCAACTGTGTTGTCTAACTGTGCATTTTAGTACACTTTGTGAGAAAAACCCACTTAATGTAGAAAACACACACATCTCACCCCACATACGTCACCCCATAGACTGAAGCTAAGATGTAGTCTGTAATGTTCTCCACCAGCATCCCAATAAAACTAAAGAACCACATAAGGTTTCTTCACCTACAGCAATCCCTATTTCTCACCTAATTCTCACGGGTACTGAATTGCCCCCAGGACTTGTATGCAATAGTATAGGTTTATATATAGATGGAGGCAAACAAATAATATACAAATCTAACCCCACAAAATGCAAATAGTATAGAATAGCCACCTGCTAGGAGTAAAAACAAGTACATAACCTGGGAACAGTAACAGATACAATAGAAGATCAGAGCAGTCGGCTCACAGAATCGAGATAGTCACAAGCCGCGGTCTGATTGAGCAGCTGACAAAGATAAACAGTGACAAGCAGTAGTCCATGCAGGGTGACTGACAGGATGATCGACAGCAAGCAGAAGTCAGTATCGGCAGCAGAGGCGATGAGCAGACTGAATAACCAGTAGCACATAGAGGTCAGTACAGGCAGCAGACAGTATACACAGTAATACACATAGGTGGGTACAGGCAGCAGACAGAATAACCAGTAACACACAGAGGTCGGTACAGGCAGCAGACAGAATAACCAGTGACACACAGAGGTCGGTACAGGCAGCAGACAGAGTAACCAGTAACACACAGAGGTCAGTACAGGCAGCTGACAGAATAACCAGTAACACACAGAGGTCGGTACAGGCAGCAGACAGAATAACCAGTAACACACGGAGGTTGGTACAGGCAGCAGACAGTATACCCAATAACACACAGAGGTCGGTACAGTCAGCAGACAGTATAACTGGTAAAAAGCAAAGTTTGAGGCAGACGTGAGACAAGAATCGTCAAAAATACACAATACTACACTACAGTGCATGGACACCAAGGAAAGCGAACACTATTAGAGGCAACAAGTGAATGGTGTTGACAGCCTAATACACTCACGATAAACCAATCCTAGCAACACATCAGTTCAAAGCACTAATAAGCAGGGTAAGACACCTGAGTACAGGCTGTCAAGGGAAACAAAACACATTTCAAATGGGCTGAAAGATTGTGGAACACCTGAGTGTGCACTGTTTCTATCCACAATCCTGGCACTGCCATTTTCACATGTTAATGGAATGGCCTTTGCAGAAAACCATTCGCTTTCATGCAAAATTGAAGCACGGCATCCTAAAATGTAATTTGCGGTATATAGTGTATATAAAAAATCTACACACCCTTATTGAAACTGCAGGTGTTTGTGGTGTAAAGCCTGAAACCAAGATGAATCATGTCAAATCGTTTTAGCACCTTTAGTGGGACATTGCAGTAAACAAAACTGAAGTAAACAACAAATAAACTATTTTTAGGAAAAGGAAGCAAACCCCCCCCCCCCTAGCCCAGCAATTCCCTGGTTGCATAGGTGTGCACACTCTTTCATAATGACATACCAGGGCTGCAGCTATGTGCAGAATTAACCAATTGCATTTAAAATCATGTTCAAGGGTAATTAGCATACAGCTGCCAGCAATGAATAGAGTTGTGATTTACCCCAAATGACGATCAGATACTCCTGAAGGATTTCCTTGCAGTTTTCTTAGCTGCATCCTACTGGAATAGCCATGGTCTGCAAGCATCTTTCAGAACATCTACAGGATCTTATTGTTGAAAGGTACCCATCTGGAAAATTTCAAAGGCATTACATGTATAATGGAACACTGTGAAGACCTTTATCATTAAGTGGAGCAAATGTGGCACAATATAGACTGACAATATCAGGATGTCCCTCCAAATGTAATAACAGGAGAAGGAGAAAACTCATGAAGTCTACCATGGGTCTACAGCAAAATTAAAGGAGATGCAGACATTTCTGTCCAGAACCGGTCACTCCCTGCATGTGTCAACAATCTCCTATATTCTGCACCTGTCTGAGCCATGGGATAGTCCATCTAAATTTTGAACAAAAAATACATCCAATCATCCCAAACCATGTAGAAAAATGTCTCTTGGTCTGATGAGACCAAGGTTGAACTTTTTGTACTTAATTCTAAAATATATGTTTGGCGCAAAGACAACTCAGCTCACTACCCAAAGAACAACATACCTACTGCGGAGCATGGTGGTGGCAGTATGCTTTAGGGCAGCTTCCCTTCAACTAAGGCAAGAGCTCTAGTTACTACAGAGGGCATAACAAATAACTCAAAAATAGCAAACCCCTGCCCGCCTTTGTCAGGGAGCTGAAGATGAAGAAAGACTTCACTCTTCCATTTAACAATCCAAAGCACACATCCAAATCAACCAATGCATGGCTTCAGAGAAGGATGATCAACGTCCTGGAATGGCCCAGTCAGAGTTCGGAACTCAATTCATTGAAAATTTGTGGGATAACCAAAAGAGGACTGTGCACAAGAGATCCACTTGGAATTTTTTGGACCTTGAACTCCTTTGAGGGGTGCGTGAGGTAGAGCAAAGTGCAGTTTGATCTAAATAACAAGCAGTTGCAGGGTAGAGCGCTGCTAATGCCAACACAAGAAATCACGTACTCAAATGCAGATAGAAAAAGTGATGGATGTTGATACATGTGTTCAAAGATTTATTTTACACTGAGCAAATTGCATCTACAAATGCACTTCACCACCAAAGTGCAACAGGAGGCACATACTCTGCTTCAAAATGTGTCCCTTTACAAGTGTAGGATGAGACCCAATATCCGTCAGCTAATAGCTGTTGTGAAATTAAAGTTCTTCTGTGGAGTGAAAATGGCAGGAAACCCCTCCACACTCTATAGAAAAGCTCCTAAAAATGTGCCCTCTATACCCCTTTATTCCAACCAGCATGCAAAGCAAAACTAAATCTTATTTCGCCATTGCTTGCAAAACTAGGTACACCCCTCATACTTTGCAAGTTAGACCCTCCACCCAACTTTTCTCATCTGCACACTGGCTGGTGCAAATTTCTGCTTTTCTGCAACTGTAGTCATCTTGCTTAATAAACCTATATGTAGATGGACAATTGATTGTGCTTCATGGTATTTGTAAACAGACAAATGAGGAATGAGGCAAATATTTTGCTGAACAATTTTGAAGGCATTGCTCATCTCTCCTTTTCTTTAGGAGACCCACTAATGAAATGTATAAAAATGCAGATGAAAGGGAGAGTCTTCAGTTTCATAACACAAATGTTACAATGGAACACTCGTTGAAAATCCAGTGAGCATTACCGCAATACAGAGTATGGACAAGACTTACATTACATGCATCCACATTTGGATAATCTAACAGTAGACTGTACTACTGTTACCAGAGCAGTGGCAAATCAACAGTATAATGCAGCACGAGTTGCAAGATGTTTCCTCTAACTCTATGTACTTTTTTTGTGCCTGGTCACCTATTGGAACAGTGATAACTCCTTAATATTCACTCTAGATGAACAGAGCCAAGATTAAAAACAGTAAACCTAGCTTACACATAGTATATATTGTATAATAAATCATAACAAATTTACACATGAACACAAAGTCTTATATTATGATATCCTTTTTAAAACAATGATGTAGTATCACTACAGTACTTGTCCAACAATGAAATGATTTAAGCTTGTTCTAATGAAACTACTAGATTAATGCTTTCCTTGTGTGGCTGGATTAATTAAAAATATCTTATAGTATACATTTATTTAAATAAGTGATGCAGTGCACATGTACTGAATTTTGTATTGGAAATGTATTGATTTCTGAATCACTATGCAATGTTGTAACTTTTATAATGTAAGTCCCAATTAGACCTTTTCATCTGAGTGACCAACACATCTTTGTAGCTTGAATGCGCAGGGGTGGGTCATTAGCCTTTCATCCTTTGTCTTAGAGAGATAGGAAATCTATCTGAATAATGCAACAACAAGCAATTTAGAAAATCACAGGTTGATGTGAATTTTGTTAATTTAAATTGCGTTAAATCCAAGTTTAGAGAACATATTACATACTGATGCTAAGCATTGGATGTAATATTTTAGACTTTGTGGTGCTATCTAGGAAAGGGGGTTGGTTTAGCCTTTGCCAACATCTGTGACATAAACAGTTTATAATTTGCTGTATTGTGTATTTCATCTGTATTATACCATCTGAACTTCTGGAGATCACTAGTACAACTAACTAGTGTGTAAACTTGAGCAATAAACATTAATGCTTGAAGATTCTGGCTGGCGCCTATTGTCTGCTGTATCCAGTGATCAGCAGTTAAGAGCTTACATGCTAATCCGTTCTCTGGATGTCCTGTGTTGAACCCAGCATCCCTGTGTCATCACTCTGCCCACTACCCAGCAGTCCTGATCCATAGCTGTAGCAGCGGTACCAACCACCCCAAAGCAAGTGGTTCTACGTGTTGTGAAGGAGCCTAGTGGTGGCAGCGAGATCCTGCTACAACTATTGCGCAGATAACATTTGCTGTTGGAGAGTGTCTGGTGGCAAGGTGACACAAAGGAATTGTGAATCCTTTGGGTCAATAGTACTGACTGTGACATCAGTCTGGCAATCAGCATGAAATGTATTACTGAATGCTATTACATCTTTATCGTCGCCTTGCAACCTAAAAATCAATCTTTTAAAACTGAGCTAATAATCTTCTCATCAGCCAACAAAAGCTACCTACTTGACATATTTATTTCTTGACAAAACAACAACAAACCCTTCCCCTCAAGATTGTGGCCTAAGGATAGGTACACACTAAAGTGTTTTCAGCCAACTATCATGTCAATCTGATGATAAAAGACTGTTCGGTCCGATATCACAGTAGTGTGTACCCTGGCATGATGAACGATTATCGTTCCAAAGCACATGTAATTGTTGATAAAGATTTTCAAACGGACTTGAAAATCTCGTTCAGCAATGGCACGATGTTGTTCCAATTCTGCAGTGTGTATGCATTCACGATCAGGATCTCCATAGAGTTTACTGAGTCATGGGGCTTAATTTACTAAACTGTGGGTTTGAAAAAGTGGAGATGTTGCCTGTAGCAACCAATCAGATTTTAGCTGTCATTTATTTAGTACAATCTACAAAATGACAGCTAGAATCTGATTGGTTGCTATAGGCAACATCTCCACTCTCTCAAACCCGCAGTTTAGTAAATATACCCCATAATCTTTTCAGCTGATGGTTATGACAGATGAAGAGCACAGATCTGAAGGTTAATCTTGTAAAACGTTAGGGTGTATAGGGTGTACACATGAATTGGCATGCTGATCGGGACTTTTTTTTTAATAAGTCGTTGGTAGATAGATATTTTTAAATCGAGAGAAAATTAGTGTATACCTAGCCTAAGTGTCATCCTTGACTTAGAGCTTTCATCTGTCTCGACATCCAATTTGTATGCAAATCTTGTTACATCTAAGAAACATTTCCAAAATAAGCATGTACCTTAGAAAATACATTACAAAAACTTTAATTCTTGTGCTCATTTGGCCTGATTCATTAAGAGGATGTAAATTTAAAATGTGATGGCATATTTATAGTGGGGGTAGAGCATGTCCTAGATCAACTTTAAATTTCAGTGTACAAATAAAACTATCAAGTATTTGTGTGCTACATGGAAAAACAGACAGTAGCTAACTTATGTACAAAATAATAAACTAATTTGCACCCTTGCATTGTAACATGGTTTTGTCCAGGAGAAAACTTACTCATTTTTTTGCTTTCCTTTCCTTAATGAATCCGGCCTATTACCTCCCACATTGGCTATTGCCATTCCCTACTTGTCTTCCCTAATCAAGCTTGCCTCGTTGCCTGCTCTTTGTTTATATGATACACAATTAGTGGTTAAAAATAGTTTACAAAATACTTTAAAAGAGCAAGAACTAGTTCCACTTACTCCCCAACAGCTTGCAAACTAAGTAGATGTTGCTAAGAATAAATGGATGTATTAAACACCAGAGCACCAAGACTGGAATTTAATAAAGATACCTGACATTGAGGGTCTATTTACTAAGGTGTCATTAAAACAGAGAAATAGTATAATTTATGAAGGTTTCTCCTGGCATAACCCATTTATTGTTGCTTAACACAGACCCCATATATCAATATGTGTACTGCAAAGTTATCCAATGTATTAAGCTGTGAAAAGCAATACCATCCCGGGATAGCATTATCTGTCATTTTTGATGGAATCCAGCTGAAGTCTCTCTGGCTTCGCTGAATCCCTCCCCGGTGAATTTGGTGAAGTATAAAAAGTCTTTGTGGAGGAGGGGAACTTCGTAGAGGCTCCCAGTCAGACATAGTACATTGTAGCGGTATTGCATTATGTATCACTGTGATTTGCAGTGATATATAATAAATGGTACTGCTCCAGTCTTCTCCAGTCTCACACCACACTGCTATTCACTAAACTTCAATGACATGAAGCCTTTCCCACTATTTCTATTATATAGCCTTTCTCTAAAATCAGCAAATGAATACTTACATTTATTTTTTTAAAATTAGTAAACTGTCATGTAAGGTGTCTATTTTTCTGTGGCTTTTTAGCTAAAGCAGTTTTTTACGCTTGGAACCTTACATTTGAAATGCTTATTCTCAATTTCCTAAAATGCAGACTATGAAAAGGGGCTGAACAATTTTTGAAAGGTCCCTCAATTGATGTCCTGCTCCCTCCATGTACCTGAAGCTTGGAGCTGGTCTGCAGCGTTTATCTGAATGTAGTCACGGAGACAATGAGGACCCAAGCCATCTACACTGATTTAATCAAAAGTAACAGAAATGTTGTTCTACTGAATCCGACTTGACAGAATGGACATGGCATGCATCATCATCATCTATTTATTTATATAGTGGCACTAATTCTGCAGCACTGTACAGAGAACTCACATCAGTCCCTGCCCCATTGGAGAGTACAGTCTTAATTCCCTAACACACACACACACACACACACACACACACACACACACACAGACAGACAGACTAGGGTCACTTTGATAGCTGCCAATTAACCTACTAGATCATCTTTTAGCTTCAGGTAAAGGCAGCGGTCCCAAGGTAGGAAGGAAGGACAATGGCAAGATACACAAAAAGGGAGCAAAAACAAACTAAAAAAACCACAGCGCTGAGAATTGAACACACCGCTATGCGTAAAAACGTTTATTTCTCATCAAAAAATTACAAATATCACAATTTCTAATTAATAAGTAAATATTCTGATCAGTGCACTAATCTAAATACTATTATATCAATCTATATAAAAATCTGTGAAATCTATGATACTCCAAAAATATAAAAAATGTATATGAATAAATATCACAATGAATGGTTTACTTCTTAATCCACAATTTATCACCGGGGGGTACCATCTTTCATATCACACAGTATGACATTTGTATATATTGTCCTCCTCAAGCATTAAAAGATTATTTCACAAATATCCACAATGCGATCTAACCGATCCTATAGTACATCACAGTATAATATACTTTTGAATAAACAAAGTGATCCTCATACTAAATAGCCCTCCTGGGTATATAGTGTCAATTAAGCCAGAAACACAATTACGCTGTATATTAAGTCACAGGTATTTAACTGTCGTAGCAGCAGATTGTCAGTGTGTATTAAACATTTATTCTGTAATCATCAAAGCCACAAACTATCGGTGTGTGGTAGATCCAGGTTTAGCAAATAAATCGCAAATGTACCTAAATACTGTGTATTGAGAAACGGGCACCTCCTGGTTCATATAGAACTTCCACGATATCACCACTCTCTTGCTTGTCAGCTTGCTGGCTTTTGTTCCATCCTTCGATACATGCTGGATGTGCTGCACAGTTACACACAGGCTTTAGCATTGCCCATGATAATCTCCAGGGGCATATTAATAGATGCTATTAAGATGAATCCTCAAGGTGATAGTGGCATGAATCCTTAAGTACCTGACGCGTTTCATCACATAAAATGAAGGGTTGTACAAATGGGAATAATCTTCACATTGATGAATAGAATTCTAGAACTTCCTCTGCATTTGGAACAGAATGAGAAGCCTGGCATGTTTTTTTATTGGTGGAGAAATTCATGTCAACGATGTGTCTTAGTTTTGAAAACCTAGGAGGCCCAGATCCTGCAGGGAACCCCCTGTCACATGGGACTATCTGGACTAACTTATTTCTTGAATTGTTTGCTGCACACACTTGTTTGAACTATAGAAGTCCACCTCTGGAAGGATATTTAGAACTTGGACTCTGCATAGCGTACCAGAGAAGCTTACTATACTATTATGATGATGTATGTGCACATTTTATTAACATTGAATTGTTAATTATTTACTACACTATAAATGCGCTATCTTTGTTATTTTTATTTTTATATATCGCATATTCTGGGCAGCCACCCAGTGAAAAGGATTCTACATTGGAGACCTGCAGACCCAGATAAGATGTCATTCAATTTACACTCAGAAGTATATCCTTGCTAAAACACTGATCGCCCATTGCACCATCACACATAGAATCTCCATATTACCGTGACATAGCTTAAACCTAACATACCTAATCTAGTAAGTATATATACCGATCAGCCACAACATTAAAACCACTGACAAGTGAAGTGAATAACATTGATTATCTTGTTACAATGGCACCTGTCAAGGGGTGGGATATATCAGGCAGCAAGTGAAAAGTCAGTTCTTGAAGTTAATGTGTTGGAAGCAGTAGAATTGGGCAAGAGAAAGGATCTGATCGACTTTGACAATGGCCAAATTGTGGTGGCTAGACGACTGGGTCAGAGCATCTCCAAAATGGCAGGTTTTGTGGGGTGTTCCCAGTGTACAGTGGTAAGTACCTACCAAAAGTAGTCCAAGGAACCCGCGACAGGGTCATGGACATCCAGTCTAGCGAAGTTAAGATTTTCATCAGGAAACCCCGCAAAGGAAGTTTGGGGTTTGCTGTTTACACCCCACATGTCGCAGTTCTCCAGATGGGTACCAGGTGAGACTGCCAGGAGAAGATGTTATGAGCCAACAAGGAGTGACCAGAATAGGAATGAATACAGGATAGCAGGTTACCAGGATTAGCTGAGAAGCATACAACACAGGATACCATCGGAAGAAGAGATGTCACCGAGGAAGAGAGGGCTGGCGAAGAAGACTCGCCTTGCGCATTGGACCCCAATGAGCCAGAGGATCCACCGCATGACAAAGGCATTGACTCTGTCTCCAAATTCCCCAGATCTCAATTCAGTCGAGCATCTGTGGGACGTGCTGAAAAAGTAAGTCTGAGCCATGGAGGCCCCACTTCAAAACTTACAGGATCTAAAGGATCTGCTGCTAACCTCTTGGTGCCAGGTACCACAGGACACCTTCAGAGGTCTTGTGGAGTCCATGACTTGATTATTCAGAGCTGTTTTGTGGCACAAGGTGACCTACACAATATTAGGCAGGTGGTTTTAATGTTGTGGCCGATCGTTGTTGTGACTGGATTGCTTATAAATAACTTAATAGTGCAGGGCGCTTATTTAAATAATTGCATATGTACTTATTTTTGATATTGTGTGTAATTTGGTAAAACAAATATATTTCTGAGACGAGGGAAAGAAATTTGATTTTTGTTTTAACTTTGCTGGAGGAAATGCATTATTTCTGCGGTATATACCTGATGCAATAGGCATTTGTTGAGGAAGTATTTTGTGTATTTTGGTAGGAAAATGACTTGTTTGGGGTTTTGTAACTTTTCTTTGGAAATGTGTATTCTGCAACTTGTCTAAAAAAAGGACCAATGTTAATCTCATGTTAATTAGACCTTTTGATGTGTGAGGGTCCAACACCTGAAGGCACAGGAAGGTTTAACTAGATTTGCTGTTAGATTTCCTGTGTCTAAAACAAGATGCAGGAAATCATAGCAACCTTTAGGATATCACACATAAGTGTGCCCTTCGACTTCACGGGAGATTTCTGTCTTGCCTGAGCTCGCATTGCAATATGGTTAGAAGCCATCCAACGTACTTTTCCTATATATATTGTGGCAAGAGCCCGCTACTGCAGAAGCACATGTGAACAACTTCGTCCTTTTTATGTAGTTTTATTGTCAGGATGGTAAATGTTTTGACACCGTACAGATTTCACAGCAATAATTGGAGACCCTAAACGCTAGCTATACATAGACCAGCTCTCTCTCAGGACCAGCCAGCTTACCCAGCATTGGTCTCCCTGCACAAATGATACAAACAAGCTTTTATACCTGATACTCCTCCCCCAGCCTTAGCTTGATGGACAGGTGACACACCCACCTTCTCTTTAAAAGAAAACGCCCCATCACTGGCTCTGTTTGCACTAAACAGACCCACCCTGTCTGTTTGCTGAGAGGAAGGATTTCTCTATCATGTAAGTTAACCAAACTTAAACTATTGTTTGTTACACATAGGTCTTTACATTCAATCTAGGTGCATTGCTGCACAACAAATGTTTTACTTTACTTCCCTGTTTTCTCTGCATATTGCCAGCTAAATGCCTCCTTTTGTTACATATCCCTCTCCCTAGCGTCTCCAAGTAGGGGGACGCGGACTTCGCGAGGAGCGCATATTTTCGTGACAACGGATCTGCATTTTTGTGTAGAATTTCAGGTCTATGTTCTACTGAGAACTTGAAAGGTTGTAGTGCCAAGAACCAGCGGGTTACCTTGGCATTTACCTCCCGGTTGCTCTGCATCCATCTCAATGGTGCATGGTCTGTTATTAAGGTGAACTCTCTGCCTAGGAGATAATAGCGCAGAGCTTCTGTAGCCCATTTTATGGCGAGACATTCTTTCTCCACAGTGGCATATTTTTGTTCCCTTGGAAGTAACTTATGACTTAGGTACAGGACAGGATTTTCTACTCCATTCTTCTCCTGTGACAAGACTGCACCTAAGCCAACACCAGAAGCATCAGTTTGGAGGAAGAACCTCCGGGTAAAATCCGGTGCTTGTAGAACTGGGGAGGAACAAAGAGCTAACCGAAGATCAGACCAGGCGGTTTCTGCAGAATCAGACCAGGTTAATCTATCTGGACAACTTTTTTTTAACATGTCCGTAAGTGGAGCAGCTCTAGTGGCGAAGTGGCTTACAAACCGCCTGTAGTAACCTACTAAGCCTAAAAAGGTTCTTAACTGCGACTTTTTTCCTGGTCTTGCCCAATTTTTGACTGCCTCCACTTTGTCTAGCTGGGGTTTTACACTCCATCGACCAGCAACGTACCCCAAATATTTGGCTTCTCTCATGGCTATGGCACATTTCTCTGGGTTAGCTGTTAACCCTGCTGACCTTAATGAAGCTAAGACCGCCTCAACTTTGGCTAAATGTGATCCCCAGTCTGGGGTATAAATCACTATATCGTCCAGGTAAGCGGCTGCATAAGCTGTGTGAGGTCGTAGCAATTTATTCATGGCCCTTTGGAAAGTGGCAGGTGCCCCATGCAACCCAAAGGGTAGGACTTTATATTGATAGAGACCATCAGGGGTGGAAAATGCAGTCTTTGGCTTGGCCGTGGAAGTCAGGGGAACTTGCCAATAACCCTTTGTTAGATCAAGGGTTGTTAAATAATTGCTACCAGCTAGATTTTCACTAGTTCATCCACACATGGCATCGGATAGGCATCAAACTGCGACATACTGTTTAGGCGCCTAAAGTCATTGCAGAACCTAATTGTCCCATTGGGTTTCGGGACAAGCACAATGGGACTATTCCACTCACTAGTGGACTCTTCAATTACATCTAACTGGAGCATCTTCTCAACCTCCTTTCTCACGTCCACCCATCTGGCTTCTGGAATACGATACGGCTTCTGCTTTACAATGACTCCTGGCGCAGTGACAATGTTGTGTTCGATTAAGGTAGTGCGCCCAGGAATGAAAGAGAAGACATCCCTGTTCCGGCGAATCATTTCTTCAGTCTGTTGTCTCTGCTGAATGGACAAAGATGGCTCTATGGGCACTTTAGACTTTTTAATGGCAGTACTCGCTACCTGAGGAGTGTTGTCCTCATCATGCCAAGGTTTAAGGAGGTTAACATGATATAGTTGCTCCTCCCTTCTCCTACCTAACTGGCGGACTCTGTAATTGACAGGACCGACAGCCTCTAGAACTTCATATGGACCCTGCCAATGGGCGAAAAGTTTGCTTTCCTGGGTGGGAACCAGGACTAGGACCTTGTCCCCAGGCTTGAAAGATCGAACAAAAGCACTTTTATCATAACTTTTTCTCTGTTGTTCCTGAGCCTCTTTTACATGTTGCTGCACAATGGGCCCTATCTTTCCTAGCCTCTCATACATTTGGGACACAAATTGTACCGGATTTGGCTCCCTGGGACCTTGCTGCTCCCACCCTTCTTTTAACATATCCAAGATACCTCTGGGCTGTCTCCCAAACAATAACTCAAAGGGACTAAACCCTGTTGAAGCTTGAGGTACCTCACAGATGGCAAACATCAAATAGGGAATAAGAGTGTCCCAATCCCTTTTCTCTTGAGCCACTGCTTTGCTGAGCATGTGCTTTAATGTGCGGTTAAAGCGTTCCACCAAGCCATCTGTTTGTGGATGGTATACAGAGGTGTGCAGCGCCATAACCCCTAGCAACTGGCACATGTCCTTCATCAGTTTAGACATGAATGGAGTACCCTGATCTGTGAGAATTTCTTTGGGTATTCCCAAGCGTGTTAACATCAATACAAGTTCTCTAGCTATGGAGCTGGACTTTATGTTTCGTAGGGGAATTGCCTCTGGATACCTGGTTGCATAGTCAAGCACCACTAGTATATATTGGTGCCCACGTGCGGATTTTTCCAGTGGCCCTACAAGGTCCATAGCTATCCGTTCAAAGGGAACTTGTACTATTGGTATTGGAATGAGAGGTGCCCTGTACATGGGTTTGGGACAGGTTCTCTGACAAATGGGACAGGACCGGCAATACCTTTTCACTGCCATGTGTACACCGGGCCAGTAGAACCTAAGCAGAATTCGTTCCCATGTTTTATCCTCCCCTAGGTGTCCCCCACAGACATGTGTGTGTGCTGCTTTTAACACTAGGGGTACATGGACCTGAGGAACCATTAATTGTTCTACTTTTTCCCCCTGTACATTAGCAACTCTATACAGGAAATTATTTTTAACAATAAAATATGGTATACCTTCTGCAGGTATACCTTCCCCATTTACCTCAGTCACACTTTTAAAGGCATTTTCCAAAGTGGCATCATTAAGTTGGTCTCGAGCAAAGTCCTGCAGAGGAAACAAGATTGGTATTGCGGACCAGTCCGTATCCTCACTGACAGGCGGGGTGGGCTCATCTGCGACATCACCGACCAATGCTAGTTTGGACTGTCCATGTTTCCCGGCAGGTGGATGCTTTTGCGAAACTCTTGCTGTGACTCCCAGGATGGCATTCCGGTTTGGCGGTTCCCAAAGATCGATGTCCAGATGTTGTGGATTCTTAGGCGGTTCCTTTAAGACCGGGCTTCTGACCGTTGCATCAGTTGCCGACATGTCTGGCCGGATCCGCTCACCGAGGACATCATTAAAGAGTGGGAAGTCTAGCCCCAAAATGAGTGGATATGGGAGTTTAGGTGCTATGGCAGCTACCACCATAACAGTTTTGTCTTTGAGTGTGACTGGTAGTATTGTTCTTTCATACTCCTCTGTCGTGCCATGTACGCAAAGGACCTTCACCTTGGGCAACCGAGAAGTTATGGTTTCGGGTAAGGCAGAGCTGGAAACCAATGAGAGTTCACTCCCCGAGTCAACCAAGGTGAGAACAAGGTTTTGATTAATTAGCACAGTCACCCGGAACAAACAAGGACTTCCTGATGTGGGACTCATGGTAAAACAGCTTGCAAATGCAGGCCCAATATGTGCCATGGAACAGTCCATGGGTTCCTGTAGTTTAGGACACTCTGCCGTAAAGTGGCCTGGCTCACCACATTCAAAACACTTCAGATTAGACAGCTTTGCACCTTGCCCTCTGTCCTTAGCAGTTTTGCCATTGGGCCCTGTAGCAAGGATTGTCAAACCAAGCTTTTGGCGTGGCAGCGGCTTTGGCACAAATGCAGGTTCTTTAGTCATTTGCTGTAGCGCACAAAACCTTTCTACCATGGTGGCAAGCTCTTCATAAGTTTGTGGGTCTGATTGCAGAACCCACCTTTGCAAATCGCGGTTCAGCCCCCGGATGCAGTGATCTATCGCCAGAACTTCAATAATCCGAGAAGGCAAATTCTCCTCAGGCTGCAGCCATTTCTTTCAAATTTTAGAAAGCTCAGCCACTTGCACTCTGACCGTTTTTTCTTTATCATAGCGCCATTGGTGATGGCGCTGGGCTCGGCCTGGCCCGGAAACTCCAATGCGAGCCAATATCTCAGACTTATAAGCTTGCTGAGCTTCACCAGTCAGATAAGGCGCCAGTCTCTCAGCCCAATCTTTAGGAGGCCATTTTGCCCTTTTTGCAAGTCTCTCAAAAGACACCAGATATGCTTCTACGTCATCAGCTGGTGACATTTTCTGCAGAACCGGACCAGGTGGTTCATTTCTGTCATGTCTCACCTGGCTTAACTCTTCTCTTAAGAGCCTTGTGTTTTCCACCTGTGCCTCGGCGACTCGTAGCATCTGAGCTTGCTGCTCTTGCAGCGCAGCGGCCACATTCACAAGGGTTCTCAGTACTTCCTCCATGTTGATGTCTGCGCGGGTTGGGTAGCGGAAACTTGCTTCCCGGAGGATCCTACTCCTGACACCACTTGTGGCAAGAGCTCGCTACTGCAGAAGCACACGCGAACAACTTCTTCCTTTTTATGTAGTTTTTTTGTCAGGATGGTAAATGTTTTGACACCGTACAGATTTCAGAGCAATACTTGGAGACCCTAAACGCTAGCTATACATAGACCAGCTCTCTCTCAGGACCAGCCAGCTTACCCAGCGTTGGTCTCCCTGCACAAATGATACAAACAAGCTTTTATACCTGATACTCCTCCCCCAGCCTTAGCTTGATGGACAGGTGACACACCCACCTTCTCTTTAAAAGGAAACGCCCCATCACTGGCTCTGTTTGCACTAAACAGACCCACCCTGTCTGTTTGCTGAGAGGAAGGATTTCTCTATCATGTAAGTTAACCAAACTTAAACTATTGTTTGTTACACATAGGTCTTTACATTCAATCGAGGTGCATTGCTGCACAAATGTTTTACTTTATTTCCCTGTTTTCTCTGCATATTGCCAGCTAAATGCCTCCTTTTGTTACAATATATATATATATATATATATATATATATATATATATATATATATATATATATAAATATATATATATATTAAAACAAGATCTACACACAAGTGCAACGTATAGAACAGGATATTTCAAGGCGCATTTTTGTTCAACCACAAAGATTCAAACATCATTCAAAAAACGCATCATTGCAAACAGCCTTCCTCAAAACATGTAAATCCATGTTTGGGTAAACAAATTTCATCCTGATTTTAAAAAAATTGATCTTCTTGTTCAATCTGACCTGCTCACTGGTACCTTCCACCAGGGAGAGCAAATAAACATCACTTGCTTCAAAGACCTGCTTGCAAATTTCTCTATCCCTGTGACCTACAGATTAGACACAACTCTAATCTGTTCCTGGCTCTTCTGAGATTCGGGCCCAGCTTTCCGGTACCACCGCTCTGCCCGCTATCCAGCATATCTGACCAGTGTGATAGGCCAGGGGGGATCCATCCACAGCAAAACTGATCCATAGGAAGGGGTCAGGGGTACCAGCCCAGGTACACCCGTAACGGGGTACACTAGCAGCGTCAGTTACCAAGAAGAAACCCGTTACTGAATGCCGTTAAGGAGTCCAGTAGTGGCAGCATTTGTAAGTCTCTCCTACTGTGGTTAGAGGGCGCATTTAGGATAACGAAAGGGAACGGTGGCAAAGTAAGCACAGCCGGTTCCCATCAACATCAGACAGGGTGGCATAGGCGGGCCATCCTGTCACAAGTGTATTATCCAGACCAGTGGTGCTCAAAGTTGTTTTATCGGAGGACCATAGTGTTAGTGTGCCATCATTCTAGGACCCAAAATATCAGTGTTCCACTGTTTCAGGGAACTCCAAAAGAGGCTTTTCCCAAAAGAGTTTACTGCATTTTTAAGAGGGGACTACTGCTTTGCTTGTTCATACAGCTGGCATATTACTAAGCTTTATAGCTATTATATTAATGGACTGCATTACTGACATATTACTAGTCTTTCCTGACTCCTGACTAGTCATATTTCTGGCACATTAATGGGCACAGCTAGCATATTAATGGGAATCACTGTTCCCATATAACTCGTGATTACTACTGCTGACATGTTACTAAGCAATAGGGGTAATATATTGCTGTAAATTACTGCTGGCTTATTACTGGACACTACTTCTGCTGTGCATATTTCTGAGCCTTGTTACTGCTGTGCTTATTACTGATGTGGGAGGAATGGTGCAAGACATACCCTCTGAGTCAGTGAAAAGTCTTGTCGGGGAGCCATGTTCCAGGTTCTGTTAGTGAATTGAGTCATGTATTTAGATAAGAAATTGAGATAGCTTGCTGAGAAAGAGAGATAGCAACAAGAGATGTTCCAGTTCAAAGGCAGAGCAAGGCAAGTATCCAAGTGAATCAGAGACTGTAATTACCTGTTTGATAGATCCACTTCAGCATGAGTTAAGATTGAATCTGAATCCAAGCTTAAGGGAGTGTGCTAATGTTTAGATAAACTGTCAGCCTGCTAGAGAAAATGGGATGAGACTTACAGGTAAGTGGGTGGGGCTTTGCCAGCAAGTGGGTACGGTTGATCAGAAAGAGGGTGTGATTTGGTGAATTGTGTTAGGCTTTGAGAGCTTTGAGAGAATTGGGCGTGGTTTGCATGCATTGGGGTTGGGGCTTATTTTGTCCTGATTTTGCCTGGATAAATTTTGTGAGGTTTCAGTCCTGTGAGCCTGTCTCCTAGTCCTGTCTGTGAGCAAACCCTGCATTCATGTCTGCTGTCTCTGGGCCTGACTCCTTAAGGAAAGTAAGGCAAAAAAAGGAGTAAATGTTCTCCTGGACAAACCATGTTACAATGCAAAGGGTGTAAATTAGTTTATTATTCTGCACATAAATTAAATACTGGCTGTTTGTTCATGTAGCAGTCAAATACTTGATAGCTATTTTTACACTGAAATTTAAAGACGATCTAGGACATGCCCTACCTCAATAATAATTCTGTCCCTGCATTTTAAATTTACCTCCCCCTCAAATGCAACATGGTTTTGCCCAGGTGCAAAGTTACTCCTTTTTTTATGCTTTGCTCTCCTTAATGACTCAAGCCCTCTGTCTGTTTGTAAAAAATGAGCAATTTGCATTGCCCTATTTATACACAATATAAAAACATAATGAAGTGTCGTATACACAACAGAGAATAGTATCTGGAGAGGGTTATTAATAAATGTGAATGTTGGATTTACAATGTAAAATACAAATTCAAATTCCATTAAATAACAATACCTTTTATTTTCCATTTTAAAAACCTTTCCTTCCGCAGTCCAAATGGAAACATCAATTAAGTAAAGTGAATAAACAGCGGTGACTTCTTATGATATAGCAATCACACTAATTAATTAAGTACTATCAGCTGGCGAAGTGAAGCCGCAAAACTTCCAATTAGAAGCGGCTAGTTGGTGCTGCCAGTCATCGTCATTGTGCCAGAACTCCAGCACCTGCAATAGGCAGGTGTATATTCATCTGCATGCAGGTCTACCTCAGTCACAGTTACATAATCACACACTTACTGTACTCGGTCAACACTAGACTGACCCTTCCCTCCCCCAACACAAGTGCAAGTTGCGACCAAATCTGCATTCAGACATATACGATCGCATTTCTTGTTCATGTGTTTATTAAAACATTTTGTTTTTCTCATTAATAAAACAAGTGCATCCAACTCTAGTCCTAAACATGGCCATGCAATGGACTGCTTCTAAGGTGCTACAATCACCCTGTTTGCATTATGTCTTTATAGCCAATACAATTAAAGTAACCAATGTATCATAAAAACTTGGATAGACGATCAACTTATTTAGTCACCACAAGTTCACAGAAAGTGTTCCCCAAAAATTTTAAAATATATAGTTAGTCTCAATCTGGTTATTAGACAGCATTTCACACTATGTGAATAAGCAACACTTTGTGACTCAACGGTACTTGTCATTTGCAAAAAAGCTATTTGACTACAAAAAAAATGAATATTGCAGAAAGATCTTTTGCTTTTCTCCAAGATCATGCATTTGGACCCCCCTCAGGAAATCCTGTTCCTGCCCTTAAATAAATACATTCCTAGTGGCTAGTATGCAATACAAAACACCTCCCTAGTTAATACACACTATATACCATTTCTGATTGCTAATGCAATAAAGACCTCTTTTTCTGATGTTTAATGCAAAAAAACATATTTCTTGTAGAGATGCTTAGGCTCGGTTCCCCAAGAACCGAACACACCCGAATTTAGCAGATCCGGGCTCAGCTCAGTACTTTCATGCGCTTTCAGAATTGAAAACGAGGCAAAACGTCATTGTTACATCGTCGGATCTCGCGAGTTTCACAGAGGCACACAGAAGGGGTAGCACAGTCTGTAGAGCAGTTGGGCAGCATCATAGGTAGAATAGAAAGAGGAAGGAGAAAGAGGAGGGGTAGCAGTGTTCTTCAAAGTCTACAGTGACATTCAGGAGAGCTCCATTGCTTCATTGCTAATTGTCATTGCTGAAATAGAATTAATAATAGGTCTGGCAAGCTTGGTCTTCTAAATCTACAGTCCCATAATGTACAGTATTATATAGGTAACACACAAAGAGGAGAGCTCAATTGCTCCATTGCTAATTGTCATTGCTGAAATATAAATACTAGGGCTAGCAGGCTTGGTGTAAATCTGCAGTCAAATTGTATGGTGTTATATAGGTTACACACAAAGAAGAGAGCTCCATTGCTCCATTGCTAATTGTCATTGCTGAAATGCAAATACTAGGGCTGGTAGGCTTGGTCTTCTGAATTTGCAGTCAAATTGTATGGTGTTATATAGGTTACACACAAAGAGGAAAAGTCCATTGCTCCATTGCTAATTGTCATTGCTGAAATACAAATACTAGGGCTGGCAGGTTTGGTCTTCTGAATTTGCAGTCAAATTGTACAGTGTTATATAGGTTACACACAAAGCGCAGAGCTCCATTGCTAATTGCCATTGCTGAAATAGAAATAATAGGACTGGCAGTCTTGGTCTAAATCTGCAGTCACATTCTGCTGCTGTTCCTGCTGGTGAAGGCGAATCACCAACCCAGTGGGCTGTCACATTCATATAATCTTTAATTTGCCCAGTTCTGCTTGTCCACATATCTGTGGTTAAGTGCACAGTGGGTAGAATGGCATTTTGTAGCCCAATAATTACATTTTTACGAACCTTCTGGTAGAGGTGAGGAATAGCTTTTCTAGTAAAATGGTGTCGTGATTGAATTTGGTAACGGGGACACAAGACCTCAAGTAATTGTCTAAAACCAGCTGCATTAATAGTGGATATTTGACGCAGATCTAATACTAGCATAGTCGCCATGGCCTCTGTGATCCGCTTTGCAACTGAGTGACAGCTTTCATACTTGCTTCCTCCTGCAAAAGATTGTTTAACAGTCAATTGTTGTAAACTACTAGTAGTCTTCTTCTGGGTCTACTTCTGGGTTGAAGATCCACCCCCAACTGCAGGAACAGCAGCAGTGGGCCTAACGCTCAAGGATTCTTCTGAGGAGTCCTGGATAGGGGAGGAGACATCTTGCATTAGCAACTTGGATGCAGGACTAGCTCTGATTACTTGTGAGGATATTGATGATGAAGATGTTGGGGGTCTAGATTGCAGATGCTGGGATCTAGATGAGAGAAGGGAGGTAGCTGATGCTGGACTGCTTGTTGTTATTATTTTAGCATATGTTTCTGATTTTTCCAAGAGCTTTCCATGAACTCGTTTCAAATGGCGTAACATGGATGAGGATCCTAGATGGTTATGGTCCCTACCTCTATGACTGTGGCTTTACAATGCTACAAATGGCTAGACAACTGTTGTCAGAATTTGGGTAAAAATAATTCCACACATAAGAGGTGGATTTTTTGGTCTTATGCCCAGGCATGACAATGGCCTTCTTCTTATCACTGGCAAGAACTGCTGCAGTCTTTGTTTGAAGGTGTGCATGAAAATAATATTGTGACCCGTGAGGTGGTCAAAATTGACTGCAAATGACTTTAAATTAGTGTTATTGAGGTTAATAATAATAATGTAGGAACAAAAAAAGAGCAAAATTATGTGATTTTAGCATATCTTAGCAATTATTCTAAAAAATACAGATCCAACACCAAAACCAAAACACAAGAGGGCGGTTTTGCCAAAACCAAAACCAAAACCAGAACACGGGGGTCAGTGACATCTTTAATTCCTTGATATTTGGTGGAAGGCAGAACCCAGAGATTACCTATAACAACCCTGGAGAAAGGGAGAAGGCTGCACCCAAGGCAAATTTCTACCTTACCTCTGTGTTGGCTCAGCACTGCTTAGATTATCTAGATAACATTAAACCCATTAGTGTGCAGGGGAAATCTATAAGACACTCACCTCAATCTAAAGCAGAGGTGTCAAAACTCAGTCCTCAAGGGCTACCAACAGGTTGTCTTTTCTGGATTTCTGACTGTAGAAATAGGTGGAATAATTAGTAACCCAGCCAAATAGATTAACTCACCTGTGTATGATTAAAGAAATCCTGAAAACATGAACTGTTGGTAGCCTTGAGGACTGAGTTTGGACACCTCTGCTCTAAAGGATCTTTCCAGGAAAAGTAATGCAGAAAAATACTAGAATAAAAAAATAATGATAAAGGGCCTGATTCATCAAGATACACATACTGAGTGCAAGATATGGAGTATGGGGAATAAATTATCATGAATAGTATTGTGTGTGTGTAATATAAATAGACCAGTTTGAAGTTGTTTTCGTCGGGAAGATTAGTATGCATCTTCTGGAGAGCTGCCCCTACCCTTTGATGGCATCGTTTGAACTGGGCAATGACCTGTATTACACTGGACCTTCATGAAGCCTGAACCTATGGAAACATGCCAAATCATCTGTATTGTTTTCACTGTATAACTGTATCACTGATTGTATATAAGCAGGGGTTCTGGGACGAGCAGACAGTCTCTTTGACCACAGACTTTAGGATTGAATGACTGTATGCTGGATCCAGGGCGCCTGCCAACGTAACGACTGTACATATTTAATTTGAATTGTTACTCTGCTGCTTTTTGCTATTAATTCGCATTGTGCTTTGGACCATATAACTGGAGGTGGACAATCGTTATTAGATAGCGACTAGACGTACATAACAGTTGCTAATGCCTACTTAACATAAAATAAATTTTTACAGTTGCTCCTGATTGCAAACACATGTTATAGCATGCATATGAGACTGTCATCAATAGTGATCAGGACTTAGACTAGCCCTGTCGCTGGAGCAAGAGATACGGCAGAAAGACAAGTAACTTTGAGATGCTTAAAGCTTGATTCGGACGTAGCTGTGTGTGCTTGAGTTTGGCACGACCTTACCGTACACTGACTACTGCAAAACACCCCTTCCTGCCCAATTCAATCCCCAAAATCTTAGTCTGAAATAAGTGTCCTTTATGTTAGAAGACAAAGCGGACAGGGCTGCGTTTACTGGCGTATGTCCCGATTATGGGCATACGCAGAGTGATTTTGCATACAATATGCTCAAAATTGGCAGATACGTGCTTTGATGAATCAGGCCCAAAGGGTGAAGAAAAGTCTGTAAACAAAATTCCTTGATTTGCTAGGGTAATAAAAGTGTGTTATGCATTGTGTTTGACACGCTAATGTTCTACATGAGTGTTATGCAAACACACAAAAATGTATCACTCCCTATGTAAAGCAAAGCCTCAAACACACAGAATATGCCATATGTAATAAAGATACAGAGATTTTTATGCCTTTTCACACATTAGGGGCACATTGCGGAGGCTTCTCCCAAGCCTGGATAATAGGCGAGCATCATAGCGTGCACAAGATTGCAAAACAAAATGCTTTGTGCTATGCATGGAGTGCACTTTGTAAATGACATTACATAATACTCCTAAAATAAAAATAAATGAATTACTATATGCTAGCTATATCCCCCCCTTCCCCTCCCAAAAAAATATTCAAACTGATTTGCAGAAACTAAATAATAAAGTTATATCTAATTAAACTAATAGATCGCCATAAGAAAATATTGGTCTGGTCATGGAAGTGCAAAAAAACCTCTGTACTTGGAGGGATTAAATTTATATCTCAAATGGGTCTCTTATGTAGCAGTACCACTCATTATGTATCGCTGCAGTACTGCTGCAATTTATGCCGGGGCTCCTCAAAGCACTCCTCCTATGCAAAAGTTTTTACACTGCGTGGCCAGCAAATGTTAAAGGTGTAATGGTCACGTGTGGCTAAAGTTTGCACATGCGTAGAGGATGTGACCCGCAGGGGATATTGTGAAGACAATCCGGCTTCAGTGGACCCCATAAATACAGGTAAGGTAACACCATCCTGGCATTAGTTTGCAGACAAATGCAATGCTTTTCGCTGCTTAGTAAATTGCTAACATTGCTGTAACCCATGAAAAGTAGGTTAATGCAGGAAAAATCTCTAAATTTATCGCAAAAAAAAAAAAAGCATCAGTTTACTCTCATGTTCTGTCTGTGCATAGGCAATGTGAAAGGTCAACAGGTAGACAAATACATACCTACAGGACATGACAGGGTAACCTGTGAGTTGTAAGATTGTTATATTCTCTCCACTGTCTCTCCCCATCCTCCACTCCCTCGCCCTCCTGTCTCTATCCTTTATGACCCAATTAAAAAGTAGAATAGATAAGTACTGAATTGCCGTCATACATTTCCCTGAAACAACCAGACTGTCAGGGCCAGTGTGAAATGAAAGCTCTAGGCTAGCAGCCAAACCCCCTTCTTGCGACCAAAGCCTGGGGACTCCCCCACAACTGACGCCTGAAAAGACCGACCTAAAGTTTTCCACAAGCTGAGCGGACACCTCACTCGTTCAACATAAAAATCATAGTGAAACAAGCCTGTCGTGTGTTTTCATCAGTGTAAGAGATGGTTATCATTCTTGTTCTTCCACCCTTTCATTGCCAAGAGGCTTGGCAATAGTTTAGCAACATGCTCTTGTTTTATTAATGCCCTGTGAATTAAGTAAATCAACGCCTCAATCAAGTTTAGAACAGATACCGTCACTTCAGAAAGTACCATGAAGGCTTTTGTATAGAAGTTCATGGAGGGGCAAAACACAGTCTTTGCCCACCCAACAGAAATCATGGGGTGTCAACTGCCCCTTCTGCCCCCCCTGATTTCTATACCCCTGTTTAAGCTAGGGGAAGTGCGTACCTTAAGAAAATATTTTACTAAGCGGTAGTGCAGCTTTAAGTTAGCCCCACCTTTTTCCCCCATCTGACTAGAGCTTAATCACCTGGAATGTGCGCACCTACAGGCTAAAATTACACTGCAGCCACCTATCCTAGGCCTTTCTCCCTGTATAATACATATTTTCCAGCCTCCACATTATAGTTCCCTGGGTCACACAAGTTCTGGGGCGTGGTGTTCCCATGCATGCACAGATAATAAACATAAGACATACTTGCCAACTCTCCCGGAATGTCCGGGAGACTCACGAAATTCGGGTAGGTCTCCCGGATTCAGGAAGAGCAGGCAAGTATCCCGCATATGGCAACTTGCTCCTCAAAATGACGCGTTTCGCGGTGGATCGCGTCATTTTGGTCCCGCCCCCCGCAACAAAACCGGCATTTTGTCACGGGGGCTGGGCCATAATGACGCCATTCACCGAGACCGCCCCTCCCGCCCTCCAACCACGCCCCCCTGCACGGGATCTCCCGGAATTAAGTTTCCAAAAGTTGGCAAGTATGACATAAGACTGTCAGGCAGAGTGCTCTTACCACAGTCAGACAGTAACACCAGGCAACTGAATATCATTCAGCTGCTCTGACAATTTTCTCGTAGTAAATTGTGCGCTCCCTGGAACTTGAATAATATTAATGGTGCTGCTGAGGACAGCTGGAGGAGGAACAGATATTGCATCTAATTTACTAAGTGCACCTTGATTTTCCATCTGTGCATTTAGATGGTCTGCCCAGCACACATGAAGGTGCACACCTATTTTATGCTCTTGATGTACACTCATCAGCCACAACATTACAACTACTGACAAGTGAAGTGAATAACATTGATTATCTTGTTATAATAGCACCTGTCATAGGGTTGGATATATTAGGCAGCACGTTAATAGTCCGTTCTTGAAGTTGATGTGCCGAAAGCGACATTGAATGGGGCAAAAACTGTGCCAATGTTGCCTGTCCACTGAAAGCTCCTACAATGGGCACGTGAGTGCCAGGACTGGACCATAGAGCAATGTAAAAAGGTGGTCTGGTCGGATGAATCACGTTTCCTTATACATCATGTGGACGGCCAAGTGCATGTGCATTGTTTACCTGGGGAAGAGATGACACCAGGACGCACAATGGGAAAAAGGTTAGTGCACCCTGATATACTGCAAAGATTGCTCAGGAATGGTTTGAGAGTTTGCTGGAAAAACAAGTCAGAATCATGGAAGCCCTACTTTGCAACTTACAGGACGTAAAGGATCAGCTGCTAACTTCTTGGTGCCTAATACCACAGGACACCTTCAGAGGTCTTGTGGAATCCATGTCTTGACGGGGCAGAGCTGTTTTGGCGGCATGGGATGGACCTACACAATATTAGGCAGATGGATTTAATGTTGTGACTGATCGGTGTATGTCTCTAGCCAGAGCCGTAACACAAAATGTTAACGCCTGGGACAAGAAGGAAGTCCCCCAAACCATCAATTCTAACCAAATTACTGTAAAGTAACAAGTCCATGCGTCCCTCTTCATGTTTGCACCCTTGTACAGCCCTGGTTAAAGCCGTCTCTAACTAGATGTGTGCCTAGGTTTGCGAATAAGCGTTAACATCTTATGAGACAAACTGTGCAAAAGTGTAAATGTCACATCAACAGTTCAATATTGTCCCACTTTAGAACCACTGTTTTCTATAAATGTAAGTTTAAAGTTCTCCTCCTAAAATACTGCTCTGTTTTGTCTTATTCATGGCTTAATTTGATCATCATCATTTATTTATATAGCGACACTAATTCCGCAGCGCTGTACAGAGAACTCATTCACATCAGTCCCTGCCCCACTGGAGCTTACAGTCTAAATTCCCTAATATAGACACACACTCACACATAGACAGAGAGGGAGAGACTAGTGTCAATTTTGATAGCAGCCAATTAACCTACCTGTATGTTTTTGGAGTGTGGGAGGAAACCGGAGCACCCAGAGGAAACCCACGCAAACACGGGGAGAACATACAAACTCCACACAGATAAGGCCATGGTTGGGAATTGAACTCATGACCCCAGTGCTGTGAGGCAGAGGTGCTAACCACTAAGCCACTGTGCTCATGAGAGTGAGGGATCATCAAGACTGTTTTATTACATACAGCACTTTAGTTTGTTTGAAGATTTTTTTATATTGGACAACATGTGCCTGGAAATGCACTTCGCCAAGCAAAGTGTAAATGAAATGTTCAAAACGCATCCTATTGAAAGCAAGGGCCAGAGCTTCATCAGTTCAGAGCTGCTGCAAACAGCAATACCATTTAGGATTGGAAATGGCCATAAACCCCGTTAATTATATTTCTGCTGCATAAATTCTAATATTTCCAAATCAGAGGTGCTCTGATACACTGGCGCTATAAATATTGTGATGTACTGTAACTGTCGTTTTCTTGAGGTAGATTCCTCATGAAAATGCTTTGTAAACACATATTTTAAAATCTATTTCTGCTCAACTTTTTCTTAAAGAAATGTTTGGCCTAATTAGAGACTGGGATGGCAACCGTCATGACACCAGCATTCTCTATTGTTTATTGGTCGATAAGGAAACAAATAAATGGATAGTATTACACGAGGTAGATGCAGATTGTGCAGGTATGATTTTTGGATGCAACAAACGATAAAAAATCTTTGAAAGCCGAATATAATTGTTGAGCAAGTATTATACTTTTACATATTCCATAAAGCCACATGTGTTGGGGCAGCATGGTGGCTAAGTGGTTAGCACTTCTGCCTCACGGCACTGGGGTCATGAGTTCAATTCCCGACCATGGCCTTATCTGTGTGGAGTTTGTATGTTCTCCCCGTGTTTGCGTGGGTTTCCTCCGGGTGCTCCGGTTTCCTCCCACACTCCAAAAACATACTGGTAGTTTAATTGGCTGCTATCAAAATTGACCCTAGTCTCTCTCTGTCTGTGTGTGTTAGGGAATATAGACTGTAAGCTCCAATGGAGCAGGGACTGATGTGAATGAGTTCTCTGTACAGCGCTGTGGAATCAGTGGCGCTATATAAATAAATGGTGATGATGATGATGATGTGTAGTAAATGCAATCCTAATTAGTTTCTTCTCCTCCGCTTAACTAAATGTCAAGACGGTTGGTGCACAGGGTGCAGGTGAAAAGAAAGGGAGGGGGCCCAGGGCCGCAGTCACTGCCTGCATGCCCCCCCCCCCATAAAACATTAGTGTATGTAAAACATTTACATCTAGGTATATGGCCACTGCTCCCGATTAATGCTCTTTCATTTCTTGACATTACTTGTTTTCTATAAAACATGCTTATTCTTATTTATATTATTGTTGATAGTGACATTCTTTATATGTATTGTACTTACACTTTTCATAAAAAGTTTGGCTTTGCTTCTTTTGTGAAGACCATTTTTTTTTCTCTGCAGACATTCATATTTATAGACCAAAGATATACGGTACTATTGTTGACAGATGTATTTCAATAGACAGTTTCATATTATAAAACCATTTCCCAGCTGCCCAACACCTTCCCCCTCCTTCCCCTAGGCTACCCACCAAATTGGTCAGCAACTAATGGAAACATATTAAATAAAACATTCTACTGTTTTTTTTTCTATTAACCTTTCCCCACAGTATGAGCCATTTCATTTGAAAACTAAGGCCTAAATTATTATGGTTTAAATGATTTTGAGCCGTACAGCACACAATCTCATATCAGTTATGATCTGTTGTAATACTTGACATTAAGGGATTGCTACTTTTTTAAAAATACCCTAAATGTCCCTCCATCTCCATTTTTTCCAGGGGGCAAAGTAAAGAGTTTATTTTGAAGCTGTCCCACCATAGATCTTTGTTCCTAGATCAGTTAGCCAAGATATATTTCTTCTAAACCAGGACGATTCATTGAATTTTAGTAGGAAAGAAGGTGGCGATGGGTGTGGTAAATGAATTAGTCTCCTCCCTAGATCATAACGAAACGTGATTAGACCGTCACCTCTAATGCCGTGATCTTTTTTTATTTATTTATTTTTATTAATATCTTCTGTGACTTAAATCCAGAATGTAGCAATATTAGGATAAATCCAAAGGCAGCTTTTTTACATTTGCTTTGGAACTGAGTATTTTGGCATTTACATAAGTAACCATGAATGTATTTATCCATATCAAAGCACGATAAGCCATATGAATAATATTCATGAACATGATCCTCCAATTTTCATTTATTAGGACTATCCTTAGTGGCATTCATCTGGAACATAGTATTATGTATTTGAGAAATGAATATTGAGTTCGGCATTTTGGTCATTAGAAAATCAAAATCTGTATGTAGGAAAAGTTTATAGCTAATTACCAGTAATTTACGAATAAGACGTAACGTGTTCATAGAGCAGAAAGTGTGAAGGCATAATCCTGTGTTCTTGCTGCCAATCTGCGTACAGGCGTAATCTGTCCACATCTGTTATTTTTATAAATTTGCTGCCCTTTTCTCACCCTAATTTTCATATGCTCTATATAAGGAGCATTACATATGGTAATGGGAAGGTATTTTCTCAGAAAACTGATTCAGTTGTTAGTATGTCCCGAATATCTCTGTTAATTTGAGGATACTTATGAAAACTAATGCACAGCAAAACTGTGTAGTGTCGCCCATATCAACCAATCAGATTCCAGCTGTCATTTTTGCAGTGAAGTTTACAAAATAAATGCAGAGTTGACTGGTTGCTAAGGGCAACCTAACAGTTTTCCTGTGCACTAGTTACATGAATGTTTCACATTCTTTCTAATATGATTAAGGAGGACAGAGAGGTTGCTATATTATATTCATAGTTCTAACCAGGGTAAACTTTACTGAGATCTGTTTAAGCATTGATCTGTTGCATTTACCTACTTTATTATAACATACCTAACAACCGTCCCGATTTAGGCATGACAGTCATGATTTGAGGACTCTTCCGCGCCATCTCGATTGGGACAGCTTTGTCCCGATCGGTGGGAAAGTTGGTAAGTACTGTCTATTCACTGCTGCTCTGCATGGCTGTGCAGTGGACAACGGGTGACATGCGCACAGTGCTCCCAGCAATGAAGGTGTTTGAAGGGGAGGGGGGAAGAGAACGGGATAGCCTAGCTCTTCAAACGCGATAGACACACCACCGGTGTGGCCAATCCCCTGCCCATAGTGCCATGCCCCATCATGACATGGTCACCACCCCATCATGCCGTGGCTACACCCACTGTCCCGAGACCCCTTAGCCAAATGCTGGGCGGCATGTTATATGCCTAGCTGGAGCTTCTTAATTTAAATCCGTGGAGCTTATCCATTAAAGATAAATAAACTAAACTATGACAGGTGTAATGGGATTGTTTGCATTGGATATAGTAACCTGGAATGATGATCATTTTCATTAATCTACATCTACCAAGAGAAGGTATGGGGAGAGCTCATTTGTTGGGGGACTGAGTGAAGGATCATACGTGCGCGTAATGTGTGCTGACCTCCATGTAACTAGGTTAGCCATTATCTGGAATGATGATCATTTTCATTAATCTACAGCTACCAAGAGAAGGTATGTGTAGTGCATCCTACCTCTTCAGACTTGGAGAAGATTTTTAAATAGTAGCTCCTAATTCAGTGAAAAATGTAAGCTGGGTTTTTATATTTGTTACCTCTTGGTAGATTATGGAGTGGAATGCTCTCTCAGAGTTTAAATTTGTATTTCAGAATAGATACAACAGGGCTTGTAAGAACTTTTCATTTTGTCTGGTTTGTCTGAAAACCTGATAGGGATCTAAACCAGGTTAGCATTACAAGACTTTAGAATATGTAAGTGTGTTCTAAAGGAAGAGTAACAACTTTCCAGCAAAGAGAATAGCAGGCCAGGGCCTTATGGTATATCAGGGCCCCAGTCAAGGGCTTGCTGGGCTGAGGGGCAGAGGGGCATCTGTTCCTGGGTTGGTCCCATAGTGGGCTACAGTGGGCTCACTGGGCCACCTGCATTAGTTTTCCTTTAAAATAGGCTGCTGAGTCAAGTCTTGTCCCCCAGGCTAAAATTTGCCAGCCCTCCCCTGGCCCCGGTACTTTGTACCTGCCCCAAACAGCCCCCTTCATCAGTCCCCTTGTTTAAAGGTCTTGGTTCACTTCATATAGAAAGTTTCTGAACGGACCTTCTAATTTCACTATTTCTAGGATGCGGAAAAACAGACAGTCCCACGGGACTTTATAAAACACTGTGTTGCCGCCAGCTGCTGTGATTGAATGGGTGGTTTTTTTTGGGTGGGATGTGTGCTGTTTAACCCATTCTTGAAGCAATAGGACCTACCAATACTTTTAATGGATGCCCTGTCTTTCATAAAGGCCCCTGGTATGGGAGAGACCAGGGATAGCATAACTCTGGCTAATCTGTTAGCCAGGACCTTTTAATCAGACAATAGAAAGTGGACAACTTTGCGTCTTGTCACCACTAAGTGCTATTGCTCCATATGCCACAAACATGCCTGCTGTAACAGTTTATTATAAAGAGACCTCAAGGTGATGAACTTTGAAAAATGAATTTGATAAACCACTGTGGTCACGCTCCTTTTATTTCTTTCCTCACCTATAACTTTATCTATTTCCTCTGTCATATTTTAGTATCTCAGTTTGATCTTTTATTACATGAAGAAGTGTTATCTTGTAAAAAAAAGTTAAGAAAAATTGCTTAAGATTGAGTTCATTTGTTGGGGATCTGAATGAAGTTTCATACGTGCGCGTAATGTGTGCTGACCTCCATGTAACTAGGTTAGTCATTATCCTCTTTTATTCCCATATCGGGAAAAAACCCTGTCTCTGAAAGATTTATACTGTAACTTTAGTCTATCTAGCCATGTTTCACATTGGGACTTAGTCAGCAAAAGCTGTTGTCTATTTTCTTTTAATAGGGAGTCTTTGCACAGCAGACATCCTATAAAAATAAGGGTGACAAAGTAAGGTGTCATGCATGGCTATCTGTAATTAATCCTTTGGGGGAAACGGTATAAGACCGCCAAAACTTATACTTTTCACTAAGATTTGGTTGAAATTATTAGCGTGATTTGTTTATTTTATACAGCTTTTTTGATGCCCCTGTAGAAAAGCATTTCCAGCAGATGAAACAAGGGGTATATTTGGAAAAAGTGAAGATGTTGCCTATAGAAACCAATCAGATTCTAGCTTTCATTTATTTAGTGCACTCTACAAAATGAAAGCTAGAATCTGATTGGTTGCTATAGGCAACATCTCCGCTTTTTCAAAGCTGCAGTGTAGTAAATATACACCATGGTGTTAGTTAATTACAGTACCAAATTATTGATTCAGTACCTTCATTAAAGAAAGATGGCAATAGAGATCAGTTGTTATTAAAGATGGAATGCTTTTGGATATTTGCAATGAATAGTTTAGCACTGAAAAGTATGATTTAACATTATTAATTTGAGGCGTTTCTTAGAAATATTACTATATTATTTAACTTTTAGATCATGTGGTACTGGGGATGGCATGTTTTCTCTATAAAATAACCATTTGGGCATATTCCTGTTATGGCAGTACAGTTCTTAGATTAGTTCCATTCTATGATATCATGTGCTAAATCACATATTATATGGTTCGTAGTTTTAGAGTTACACAAGGGAAGTCCATAGCTAATTGTCTGTTTATATATGTCACATGAATAGGATAACTTTTATATGAATCTTACAATATTGTAAACATTTGTGTTTGCTAATCTATATATCTAAAAGAAGATGTTTGCTTGTAGGCAAATATCTTTGACACCCCTGCACTGACTCGGATAAAACTAACACAATGTGGTCCAGTTTGATCCCTGACAGATTTTAAGGGGTTTAGGAACCTGGCAGGACCTTCCGTTGGTGTACATTGGCCAGAACTTTGACCTGCGGAGCCTGCTCTAAGCCTTTCGCTGGATGGATTTGTACGAAATTTCAAAAGACTTTTAACATTGCATCCCAGAAGACATACTAGGGGGCGTAAGTCTCAGTCGGACCTCCCGTTCGTGTATGCTCGGCAGAACTTTGACCTAGGGAGCAGGGGCGGATCTAGAAAACTGGTGTACCCGGGGCGATTTAGGGGGGGCGATTTAGGCCCCGCCCCTTTCTAACATCTTAGGCTGCCGACGGCTGCACACTATGTGGAGGTCCGTCCAGCCGTGACAGGCAGGGACAGTGTGCTGCCCGGCTGCTCTGATTGGGTTTTAAAACACAATCAGAGCAGCCGGGCAGCACACTGTCCCTGCCTGTCATGGCTGGACGGACCTGCACATACTGTGCAGCCGTCGGCAGCAAGTGTCTGCTAGGGGGGGCGATCGCCCCCCCCCCCCCCCCCCCTGGATCCGCCACTGCTAGGGAGCCTGTTCTGAGCCTTCCACTGGATGGATTTGGTTTGTTTGTCTGTCCGGTTATTCATTCGGACACCCCTGCACTGATTGGGAGGAAACCAACGCGAGGTGGTCCAGTTATATCCTGGCCTGGATTTGGGGGGAGGGTTTGGTTATGGTCCCGGTCGGACCTCCCATTGTTGTACGCTGGGCAGAACTTTGACCCGGGGAGCCTGTTCTGGCCCTTCCACTGGATGGATTTGGTTACATCCAACTCATTGTTAACTTTAATATTTAAGCATGGGCAACAGAGGGTACTTCAGCAAGTATTTGATAAATATCTTCTGTTAAAATATTAGAATTGTAATATGTAATGTTTTGAATACAGTGTGGAGTGGCTGATGTAAATCATGTGATTGCAATGCCATTTTCATACATCATTTTCATACCTCATCCGAGGTACACATGCCACAGAGGCATGTAGTCATGTTGGTTTTCATCACTCACTTGCGTCATGGTTGTAAGAACGACAATGCCGTTTTGACGTATGTTTCATGTTGCGTCTTTTGGCCGAAACATTTTTTTTTTTTAAATAGAAGTTTTAAATGTACACGGGTGACATTGGTTTATGGGCTAACTGCACTCCTCAATAAAGGGAAGAAAATAATCTTTCAGTATTGATGTCTACTTTTGAATGAAAATTGTTCTGTTAGTGCTGCTTATGGTTTTGCTATTTTAATTAACCTTTTCTTTGCTATTGATATAGTGTTTTTTAGGGTTTGATTTGGTGTGATGTGGTCATTTACTCAACCTTACCTGTGTAAAGTTATCACTAATATTAAATCTTACTGATGTAAAAAATGAGAAATCAGTGACACAGTATGTAAAGTAAGACATTATATACATTATTACAGTATATAATACACTTTCCATTGGATTATAGACATATGAAACATTTTACAAATATTCATACACTTTTAAGTGGGTGGCCACTTATGGAAAGTACATGTAGACATGTATAATATAGGAACCTAGGGCCTGATTCATTAAGGATCTTAACTTCAGAAACTTCTTATTTCAGTCTCCTGGACAAAACCATGTTACAATGCAAAGGGGTGCAAATTAGTATTCTGTTTTGCACATAAGTTAAATACTGACTGTTTTTTCATGTAGCACACAAATGCTTGATAGCTTATTTGTACACTGAAATTTAAAGTTGATATATATGTGTGCTACATGAAAAAACAGTCAGTATTTAACGCAAAACAGAATACTAATTTGCACCCCTTGCATTGTAACATGGTTTTGTCCAGGAGACTGAAAGAAGAAGTTTCTGAAGTTAAGATCCTTAATGAATCAGGCCTTCAGCCTTTATCTGAAGTTGAGAACCAAATCACACTGTATATCTGAATGAAACTACTGCACCTCACAGCAAAGGAGTCTTTATCCATCCAGCCCGATTCAATAGAACGGTTCTGTACTCTGAGCTGCTTCGTTTGCATTCAGATAAATGGCACAGTCCAGTTCCGAGACTTCCAAATAAGAGGATAGCTGTCTATAAGTCTTTACAAGCTATGGGCAGCATGGTGGCTTAGTGGTTAGCACTACTGCCTCACTCCACTTGAGTGGCCTTATCTGTGAAGAGTTTGTATGTTCTCCCTGTGTTATTGGGTTTCCTCCAGGCGCTCGGGTTTCCTCCCACACTCCAAAAACATACTAGTAGGTTAATTGGCTGCTATCAAATTGACCGTAGTCTCTGTGTGTATGTTAGGGAATTTAGACTGTAAGCCCCAATGGGGCAGGGACTGATGTGAGTGAGTTCTCTGTAAAGCGCTGTGGAATTAGCGGCGCTATATAAATAGCTGCTGCTGCTGCTGCTGATGATGATGATGAAGCACACAACACTAAAAGCTACTCTGCAGCAACTACAGACAGGCCCGGCGCTCCCATTAGGCAAGGTAAGGCACTTGCCTAGGGCGCCGGGCTCTGGAGGGCGCCTGGAGGGCGCCACAGAATGTTAAATGACTTTAAAACAGTGCGGCGACCGCTGACCATACCTGTCACGGCCGCCGCACAGCATTCAGATGCACGGGGAGGGGGGAAGAGGCTATTGCTCACCACCGCCGCCTCTGCTCTGTCTCCTCCCCTCCACTCACTAGTGTCAGTGAGTGGAGGGGAGGAGACGGAGCAGATAGGCGGCGGTGGTGAGACAAGGTAAGGAAAAACGGGGTGAGGGGGGAGGAGAGCGCCGATTTTTGCAGAAGGCATGTCTGTTAGTTGTTTATGAAGATGTATCTGAAGCATTGAAAACTGTGGTGGACCCAGAGGCTTGAAATTTTAGAAACTGTGGGAACGATATCTCTGTGGCGGCTGGGCATAAGGGTAAACATGTCCCATCAGAGGACATATGCTAGGTTCACACTGACCCGATGATTGCACGAAAAATCTCCAATCAGCCGAAACCCAACCATTTGGTCAGATATCGTGTGAGTTTGTATAGTGGCGCGATGATCTAAAGTCGTCCCAAAGTGCCGATAATCGTTTCATTTGGTTGGTCGTACCGTTTAATATTTTCCGACCAACCACTGACAGATCATGTAGCGTGTATGCACTCATGCTAGAGTTTACAGAGCCGTGTTCTGTTCAGCCGATGCTAGTGATGAATGTCCCGGTGAATAAATGTAGAGAGTGCTGTAGAAGGAATAATTAATTTGTTCGTTCTGAGACAGAATGCTTCGTTTCAGAGTCACAGACGCTAACGAAAGTCATTAGGACATGTGGATAGCTATAACAAGGCGTTTTAATCAGTGTGACAATGTGACAAGAATGAAGGAAAAAATATTGTGCTGTCATTCTCTGAAGACTAGAGGACCAGATAAGGGACCAGATGAAGAGCACAGATCTGAAAGTAAATCGTGTCAGTGTGTATACATGAATCGTCAGACTGATCGGCCTTTCAGTCGTAGGTTTAATCGTTTGAGATAACATGTCGGTGGGAAAATTCTTCAGTGTGTACCTAGCCGTACCATTTAAATGTAAGATGAGAATCTATATTGCGGTGGCTAAATGATAAAGGACAGGAGCACACTTAAAATATGAACAGGTTTATTTAATAAGGCAACAAAAAAGCCAAGTGCAAACATGTTCATATTTGTTCTTAGCAGATAGCACAATTAGGCTGATGTTTGGCTATGACATTTTCAATGTATTTATAGAATTGCCCGTGCTGTTACTCTCATTGCTATCAGCTGCATTTTCGAAAATCCTAAATGCTGCATTTGCGAGTTTTACTTTTAGCACTTAAGGCATTTCAGCGCTATTCACAATTCACCAACACAGAATAAATACACTTCGCACACAGACTGCTCTTCACACAACCATATTCAATTCCCCTGTTTGACTATACTAGGCAAACAAGAACAAACATGAATTGGGCAAGCACATCGTTTCCACCTATGCCTTTGAAGAAAAATGTCATTCTCTGAAATTTGACATTTCGTACAATAATGAAAATGTTCCCTGTCTGTGATGAAGAACCAGTACAAGTAATTCTTCTGTGGTATAAGGTCACCTACCAGCTTCATTTTAAGATTTTTAAAGAAAACATTGGCCAGGTGAGACACTTGAGAGAATTTTGAATTCAAATATTATGCTATGAAGCTGTGGTTTTTTTTTCTAGTGATCTATTTCTTATTATCTGTAACATTAAAAAATGTTTCCTTGTTTTTCACTTGTAATAGTGAAACTATTGAGATTTTTACTGTGCAAAGTTACACATAAATGTTCACGTTTGAAATCTACATGGCATAACATTTCATATGCTTGAAGATAGAAACACATAGTTTTTATGCATTCATAAGCATGCATATACTCAGCAGATGAATTTCTGATACAAATGTTAAAAAACAATGCTTACTATACACAGGTATGAGTCCTAAAATCAGTCCTCCCAACACTAGTTTTCATGCAAATTGTTACAAATTGTACATATCGCACATACAAAAGGGTGCGTGATCACACCAAGTTGAAGACATGGCCATATCTTGTATGCCACATCCCCAGTGGTGATCCTAGCTCTTCTGAAGCGCTATGCTGCCCCCAAGTCCCCTCCCATAAAATGACCTTGGAATTGCCACACCGAAGTTCTGCTTTTTATTATTATTATTATTACAATTTATTTACTAATGTTAATTCCGCAGTGCTGTACAGAGAACTTACTCACATCAGTCCCTGCCTCATTGGGGCTTACAGTCTAAATTCCCTAACACATACACACACAGACAGACACACACACACACACACACACACACACACAGACTGCGGTCAATGTGTTAGCAGCCAATTAACCTACCAGTATATTTTTGGAGTGTGGGAGGAAACCGGAGCACCCGGAGGAAACCCATGCAGACACATGGAGAACATACAAATTCCTCACAGATAAGGGCATGGTTGGGAATTGAACTTATGATCCCAGTGCTGTAAGGCAGAAGCGCTAACCACTAAGCCACTGTGCTGCTTTCAGTCACAACTGTCCACAGGAAGACTGCAGAAGGAAATGTGCAGTCATATGTATCACAGTGTGCTTGCATCTGCAGGCATCGCACACCTCCCAGCTTCGTAGGGCTTTAAATCAGAAAGATGATGAAGAGGGGCAGTAAAGCGTGGCCACACCTTGGGGGGCGTGCCTAGTGCTTCTGAAGTGCAAAGTCGCCCTACAATTTCCCACCACTGTCCCTGCTTAATCAGGACAGCTGGGAGGTAAGGTCATTGCTTGTGAAATTGGTGACTACCATCAGAAAATGGGGAAGAAAATGAAGGTATGTAGGTGTCAACTGGTCTGGTTAAAACCTCTCTGCAGTCCTAAAACTGTGCCTAATGATACATATTCCAGCTCAAGAATGACCCTGCTTATGTCTGGCACAAAAGAAGGACAGTTTGTAAGGAAAGAAGAACATGGAGATTTGTATCCTAAAGTGGAAATGTCTCCTAATCAATGCTGTTACATACCTACCAATTTTCCCAACTCACATTTAGGACACATCCTGATCTTCTTAAATAATGCACCAATTTCCCCAACTCACACCCCGATCATTGAGACTGCATTGATAAAGTGTGAGGCCACTTCCCTTTTTAGCAGTAACTTGACAACTTAAGACCTGTGATTAGAATGCTGTTCTAATCGTAAAATGTACCCAATTTATGATATGCACTGTATAAAGTGACACTCTGACCACAACAATAGACAACTTTGATATATTTAGAACATTGAATTGAGCGATAATAATAAGCTTATAATTATTTTTTTATTCTTCTTCACAAACATCCAATGGCAGGGACCATCTTTCTAATTAAACTACCATAAAAAGATAAATGAAAAAGTTGTTTAACCAGTTTATACCATATAAAAGGTACAAAGAGAAGGGACGCACTACAAGTCCAAATAAAAAAGAAACAAGATCCCCTGATCTCAGCTGCCAGCCAGCAAACGAGAATGAATGATGATTTAAAATAACAATTTTATTATAGTTTTTTAAATCAATAAGAAAATAAATCTTAGTTGCATTCATTGGCAAATAAATGCGTAAGCCGTTCACAGCTTTCAAGGTGCTTTTGCTAATAAGATGGTCTTAACTCTAATCAATGAGAGTATCAACATTGGGACACATATATATTTTATACTTTACCAGGAGGTACCTTGAGTACAGGGGTAACCTGTTTCTTTTTTGCTAACTTGTAGTGAAACCATTCTCCCGCATCCTCTCCACTTCCACAGAAGTGGGCAGGATGCGGGAGAATGACGTGCTCTCCCAGGAGTGGGCAAGTATGATTTAAACACATGTGTGGTGTGGAGTGGCCACTGGTTGCAGTAGAGAGCACTCCTACATAAATATTGGTTGCCAGGCCATCTAGATTCAAATAAACAAAATCTTTATTTAACTCCACCTTCTCCTCCAACAAGCAAAACGGCTACATTCACTTTTTAACAACAAGCTCATCCAGCACTGTTCTTTAGCAGACTCTTAGACTCCTCACTCCTCCTGCACATACTTAGTAGAAATAGGGCAAAACTGGCAGTTCAAATACCGGTATAGTGAGTGAGGTTGTTACACAGCGGACAGTCAGCGTTACTCATAAATACAGGTACACTATAGGCATGGAACAGAGGTTCTTGTACTCTTCTCATGCACTACATCTCCTCCATCAGGGACCCTTCTCTATAACTGCAGCCCCTTCACCCCCCGCCTCACTGTACTTTCTAGGGAGGCTTTCCTACTGCTGCTGTACAGTAATCCCAAATAACCAGGGACCTTCCATCATAATTACCGTTCTAAGGGTCTCTGTTTACCATTCAATGCTTCTCTTCCAGGCATGCTCCTCCAGGCTGCTTTCCAACCAAAGGCTCTCCTCTCTGCGACCTTTGCTGCTGGGGACTCACCCCTCTAATTCACACTTGTCCCAGTGCAGCCTCATGCACTCCTCCATACTCACATTAGCACTAGTGCCTCTTCTGGGGTACCCTAAAGGGATAATTAAATTGTGCCTCGTGGTACTTCTACGCACCTCCTTTTCTCCAGTCCCAGGTCCCTAGCAAGTTGGCCACTACCCTAACGGCTGGCATAGCTGGTGCTGGTACTTTGTGCTGTGCGGCTAAGCTTTGTCGTCTAATCTTGTGATGTCCCGGCTGTCCGCCTCATCGTGGCATGTTCGCTCCTCGTACTTCTACAACCCTCCCGGTTTATTATTGTTTTAAAGATATGGTCTACATAGGATCTTTGTCACACACTGGTCTCATGGGACCTTCACTCGAGGATCAACGCGCCTGTCCTCATTCTGCATCTCCCTACCGTGCATGCCGTTCTGTCAGCAGCAGTCTGCACCTGTGCAAACTGTCTCACCTGTTTTACCTGCCCTATCTTTCCATTGGTTGGCACTCCATTGTAAGGCTCCTCCCCTCACCTTTCAGTGCTGGTTCTTCGAGTCTTAGCTGGCCTGGAAGCAGCTCACTTCTCCTCGTTGTAACCTACTCCTGCTACCTATCCTGCATGCACCGCTGACCTCCGCTGACCCGTTCCACTCCCAAGTGGTAATAGCTGTGGTTCATCGCATGCTGTATATCCTGTGCACCACTGATCTCTGCTTACCTGTTCCACTTGTTAGTGGTAATCGTTGTGATCAACACTCGCTACCTATCCTGCATGCACCGCTGACCTCCGCTGATCCGTTCCACTTCCAAGTGGTAATAGCTGTGGTTCATCATCTGCTGTATATGCTGTGCACCGCTGATCTCTGCTTACCTGTACCACTCGTTAGTGGTAATCGCTGTGATCAACACTCGCTACCTATCCTGCATGCACCGCTGACCTCCGCTGATCCGTTCCACTTCCAAGTGGTAATAGCTGTGGTTCATCGCATGCTGTATATCCTGTGCACCGCTGATCTCTGCTTACTTGTTCCACTCGTTAGTGGTAATCGTTGTGATCAACACTCGCTACCTATCCTGCATGCACCGCTGACCTCCGCTGATCCGTTCCACTTCCAAGTGGTAATAGCTGTGGTTCATCATCTGCTGTATATGCTGTGCACCGCTGATCTCTGCTTACCTGTTCCACTCGTTAGTGGTAATCGCTGTGATCAACACCCGCTACCTATCCTGCATGCACCGCTGACCTCCGCTGATCCGTTCCACTTCCAAGTGGTAATAGCTGTGGTTCATCGCATGCTGTATATCCTGTGCACCGCTGATCTCTGCTTACCTGTTCCACTCGTTAGTGGTATTCGCTGTGATCAACACCCGCTACCTATCCTGCATGCACCGCTGACCTCCGCTGATCCGTTCCACTTCCAAGTGGTAATAGCTGTGGTTCATCGCATGCTGTATATCCTGTGCACTGCTGATCTCTGCTTACCTGTTCCACTCGTTAGTGGTAATCGCTGTGGTTCATCGTCTGCTGAATATCTTGTGTACTGCTGATCTCTGCTTACCTGTTTCACTCGTTAGTGGTAATCGCTGTGATCAACGCCCGCCATCTATCCTGTATGCACCGCTGACTTCCACTTCCAAGTGGTAATAGCTGTGGTTCATCGTCTGCTTTATATCCTGCACATCGCTGACCTCTGCTCATCTGCTCCTCTGTGGATAGCACTATCCTGGATCATCTCCTCCTCCTCTCCAGTGTACTGCTATAGACTCCTGTTCTCTACCCTTCATAGGGTCTCATCCCTCAGTCTCATCTCATCCTACCTCCGGTAGCTACTGGGTACTCCTCTCACCTCTCAAAGTTATTCTTCTGTCCTGTCTCACTGGGAACTTCCCTAGAGGGCCGCGACCTACAAGGTGGAAGCCGCTAAGCCCAAATCTCCTTGCGGGGATCCCAGGGGAATATCTTCCGCTCAGTTAGACTCTGCGGCTCTGGGTGGAGTCTAGCCAATCCCAGCCGAGACAGCAGGATCCCATTCTTCCCTCGTGGTACCCCTGACAATCTTTTTGGGAGAGAGGGGTGAGGAGGGGGGTACTACTATAATGAATGCTTAATCTGCCTCCACTCTTTCTCATCATTATCTATTTATTTATATAGCGCCACTACGCAAACACGAGGAGAACAAACAAACTCCACACAGATAAGGCCATGGTCAGGAATCGAACTCATGACCAAAGTGCTAACCACTAAGCCACCGTGATGCCTACACTCTTTATAAAGTAATGCAAAGGCATTAGCAGGATTATGCCTGCAAAACAATGGAATGAAAAAGCTAAAAAAAAGGGTTAATGAATTAAAAAACTAAACATTTGGATTAAATGACCATAATCATATATGATTATATTGAACCAGCAAAATATATTTCATGATGATCACCTCAGTTTAATGCTCAAGTCGATACATCTGTCTCTTTGGGGAGGGGGGGATTAAATTGGCCAAGAGGTGCCACAACGGTCTCCGGAGCAGTCCGCGGAGTCAGAATTTTTACTAAAATCTCTTTTCATTTTCCCTCACGTCCCATAGAGATGCGAGGGTAAAGAAGTGGAGAATTCTGGACAGTAATGGCTGGTAATGTGAGCAGCCGGACAGTTGAATTATCCCCTTTGTGCCATGTATGTTGTTTTTCTCAAAAATGAGTGAATATTTTATTCTGTTAGTACAGATTGCTTATACACAATAATATCTCTATGAAACCCTGAAACTGCCATTGTTTTGTAGAATTCATTTGATCAAGTATCCTCGATTACAGTGAAGAGCAAATCAGCTTTTTCACAGTGAATGAAAGATAAAGAGATTAACTACACAGACGATAGACAATATAGATTAGAACAGAAGTGAATGAATCAAAAATACATGAAAGGGTAAAACATAAAAAGGTGGGTGAAAGGATGAGGATAGACTTAAACAAAATCCAGTCCCATTTTATAACCTTTTAATTATACTGCCACCTACAGGCTGCATTTAAAAAGACAGATATTGTGCATTGTATTCAAGTATATTGGCAATTAACAGTTCTTAAGCATAGCAATGGGGGGCTGGATGGATGGCTATGTTTTGTAATGGAAAACAGCTGTTTATTTTTCTGTTTTAGCCTAGTATTTTTGTTTTAGAATTCTGTTTCCGTAGTTCTGTTTATAATTTCTTATACAATACTATGATTAATCTCTCCCAGTAAGGTTTTCCATTTACTCTCAACAATGAGTGATCTATAAAAAAAAAAATGTAGATTCCACCCACCTGCAAAAAAACCCAGCAACAAACCCCTCTCTTCTGAACATACATCAGTATTGTTCAATTTAACGTTTTTGAACCTGATAAACTTTTAGCTTCATGACATTTAATTCTTCGCCTTTTCATACTGTTGCGACCAAAAAACCTTTTTTGTGTTTATGTTGAATGCATATAGAAAATATAGAGTGAGCGTGAAAAGTCCTATTCAATTTATTTTGTGCGATAATTTGATTTGTGTGCAATAAGTTGTTATAACCTGAATCTGTGTGCTTGATTCCCACTGTAATCCTCTATTAATGTATATGTTATATAAAAAAAAACCACAGTTATTATTAGTTCACCTAAGCAGCTTAGCCCTGGGACTGCTAAAAAGGAGTTAATTCATAAATTTTCTTCTGCCCACAGACTGCTTCAGCTCCTCTAAGAAGGAGACACCCCGGGGGCATAAATCACATGACCTTCTCACTAGCATTACAGGATGACACTACCTACCCTGAGCAGTTGACAGTTGGAAGGTAATGGGAAAATGGGTACTAGGGGATGAGGAGTAAATGCTGCTAGAGCACACTTACCCAATCATCCGGGAGACTCCCAAATTCCATGTAGGTCTCCCAGACTCCCGGGAGGGCAGGCAAGTCTCGCGTGTCTTGCTAATTGGTAGCCAAAATGACGCGACTCGCTGTGAATCGTATTTTGGCCCCATGACAAAATGACGAAATCCACCCACTCACACGTCCTCAGCCGCCCGGGTCCACTGAAACTCTGTCACTCCACAGGCCTCCACCCGTGGCCCTAGCCCCAGCTGTTAAACCTGCCTTGTCTTGGGACTCAGGACTTTAGGTGCCTTTTCGGACGGGTAGAGGGGCTTTGTAAGCCACTCTCAATAACTTAACCACTTAACTATCAAGGGACCAAGTGTCCCCTAAACTACCCAGGGACCTAGCGTCCTGCTAAACTCAAGGCCTATAGCCTACTACCTACTATAAGGGCCTACTTCCCTGCTAACCACCAGATCCTACTGTTCCTCTAACCACAAGAACCCAATGTCCTTCTCACAACTACAGGGCTGCCGCCCTGTTACTCTGTCAGGAGCCTTGCGCTCCACTTACTTAGAGGCCTGCACCTCTCTACACTGAAGGGACTTGCGCCCTGCTACTCTCAAGGGCCTGCGCCCTGCTACTCTCAAGGGCCTTGTGCCCTGCTACCTCAAGGGCCTTGTGCCCTGCTAACTCTCAAGGGCCTTGCGCCCTGCCATCTCTAGGGTCTTGCGCCCTGCTACATCTACCTAACTGGGCCTTGTACCCAAGTGCTACCACTGGGGCCTTGTGCCCCCCCCCCTCTCTCTACCTATGGGGTCTCATGCCCCCTCTCTCTAATTATGGGGCCTTGTGACCCACCCTCTCTAACTATGGGGCCTTGTGCCCTCCTCACTCTAACTTTGGGGCCTGGTGCCCCCCTCACTCTAACAATGGGGCCTTGTGCCCAAAAGAACCCTACCGAGATCCTATCTGCAGCCAGGCCTTGTGCCCGACCTAACTGAGGATTTTATACTCACCTGCTCCGCGCAGGACTCTCAACTTACCCTGACATCGTCGCCCCCGGGTCTTGCAGACCCTCCAGCTGGAGGTGCCTCTTCTCCAGTTCGGCGTTCTGCTTCGCGCGTTCTCCCCGCCGATGATTGTCTCGCCGGCTCCTTCTCTTACTACGGCGTCTTTGCGTGGCAGGGTAGCTCACACCTCTTATAAGGGCTCCCTGCCACTTCCGCCGGTGTCTTCCTTCTCCTCCGCCAGCGAGCTGACTGAAACATGACGGCCCCCAGTGGCATAAATAGCAGCCAGCGCACTGACGTCACTTGGCGGAGCCGCATACCCTGATTGGCTTGCTGCGGCGCCAACAGTTCAAACGGCCGGAGGTGAGCCAGGATTGGCTCACCTATCCGGTCGCCGATTGGCCAGCAGGGGGGGGGGGTGAGCCCTGATTGGCTCACTTGCCCTCTGCTGCCGGGACCTGTCTTTGAAGAATGGAAATACTCACCACCGGAATGCAGGACCGGTGAGTAGCTTGCAGTCTCTCCTTTCTTTGCCCTCTTCCTGGGCATGGCAGCTGCAGAGCCCCTCTTCACATCTTATTTCCAATAGAGCAGGTAATAGACTTTATTATGTAGTATGCCAAGTCAACAATTTAAAATGTCATACAACAAACTGCTTAAGTGTCTCAATGTGGGCAATCTACCGTAAAGGAATGTGCAGTACCAGAGTAAATGTCTCACACTCACACTATCTACACAGCCTCAAGGTGGGTCCTTTAGGAGAAGATAAATCCAGACTTTTTTGTAGTTGATTGTATGAACTGGTTATTCTCACCTTAACACCTTTACAAAGGATGGCCACAAAAGCCATTTTACCCCAGCTGTGATATCAGGTGGGACTTTGCTTGGTAAGGCGTTGGCTTTTAAAAGGAGAACATTATTGCTCTAAAGATTAGCAAACTACTTGCGTCATTCCACATTTGGCCGTGGATCTGCAGCGGACTTTGGCCTGAAATGTACCCAGTCCTACCCTAGTCACACCCCCATAGCAGAATGAACTGATCGTCACCCCAGCTCTTATTGTAGACTGCAAATTCTACAAAATGTGAATATCCAAATACAGTGCAGGATGGTGAAGGAAAAATACATTTCAAAGATTTTCTACCCTGCGCTTCGTACCTCTGTTACACTTGATTATCTCATTTCTGCTCTTGATGGGTGAGTCAAGGAGGATAGGAACATTCCTATGAATAACTTTGTTGTAATTTTTGCAACGGTATTTTATTATTTTTTTTCCATCATAATGAACTACCTGATAGCCTTTCCTGCTTGGACCCAAAAAGAGCCTACATTTTTACACATCTCTGCTTACCCAATACTTTCATTGTGATGCCATTTGCTTACTTTAATGCACCAATGTATATAAAATCTGAAAATCCCCAAGAAACGTAACTGCCAACATATGGGGAAAAAAAAATACAGGGATATTGCTGCTAAACTGGTGCATTCACGCAGGTTAGACGCATTACTGTTAGCAACACCCTCAGAGCACTACAATTCCCATCATGCTTATCATACCTCACATCTGTCCTGACTTATGCAGGGACAGTCCCAATTTGAGGGCTCTGTGACATGTTTGTCACGTGGTGGGAAAGTTGGGCTTATCTGACGTTTACTGCTTGCTCTGCATAGCATAAGTGCCATGCGCAACTGCTACTGGTGCATAGCAATGAACAGGAGTTTGGAGGGGAGGGGAAGAGGCTAAGCGGCAACCTAGTGTTTCATTGTGATGTAGCCACGCCCCTGTCTTAATTCATGGGTATACTATGTTGGGAGATGTGTGTTAAGAAGAGTTTAATTTTTGCAATTTAAATACTCTTTTTTACAAAAAAAAAATAATTGAAATATCATAGAGATTAAGAACAAATTGCATCTAAGGCATTATAGTGTTTAATTGGTCAATGCTGAAAAATAAACATACCCAGGGACAAATCTGTATAACCTGGGACTCTATAACCTGGGACTGCCCCAGGAAATTTAGGACATTTGACAGCTATGTAAATATGACAATTTAAATGAAGGCACCCCCAATATTATCTTACTTCCCTGAGTTATATGATTACTAAATGAGGGTCAAATAAGCAGTGCATTAAGAGGTAACAAGAAAAAGTCAAAATATAAAAGGGGTCCTAATGTCATATGAGGATGTGCTTCATCTATCCAGTTTTTGTCATGTGTCATCCAGGCTCATCTGATTCACCGTAACATATATCCAATGATCGTGCAAATTGTCTGAACAGACATATAAAACACTAATTTTGGGAGGGGAGCCTATTTATATACAGTGTATAAAAGTAAACATAGTAGAGCAAAACAGTTGCACTCCACGTTATATATTCTAACTTTTTAAAGCATTCCCAGGGGTAAATGTATCAAGCTGAGAGTTTTGCGGCGGATTTGAAAAGTTGAGATGTTGCTTATAGCAACCAATCAGAGTCTAGCTATAATGTTGTAGAATGTACCAAATAAATGATAGCTAGAATCTGATTGGTTTTTCAAATCCTCCAAAGAAACTCTCGGCTCTATACATTTACCCCCCAGTGTGCAGTGTTTCCGTTATATAGACTCTAGCCCACCCACAGGCAGTGGTTATTGATCTGATAACCATCTAAGGCACAGTGAACTCTATAGTTGCTCTGAGATAAGACAGAGTCTGTGGTCACGCAGGACAAATACTGTTTCAATGATGAGGGGATGAGAAATGGTAACATGCCTGGGGTCCTACTGAGCAATAATCCGCCTTTGTTCACAGGTGGTTAATATATTAGACCTGATATATACGACAGTCAACACTTATTCCTAATAGGGATGAGCGCACTCGGATTTATGAAATCCGAGCCCACCCGAACGTTGCGGATCCGAGTCGGATCCGAGACAGATCCGGGTATTGGCGCCAAATTCAAATGTGAAACTGAGGCTCTGACTCATAATCCCGTTGTCGGATCTCGCGATACTCGGATCCTATAAATTCCCCGCTAGTCGCCGCCATCTTCACTCGGGCATTGATCAGGGTAGAGGGAGGGTGTCTTAGGTGGTCCTCTGTCCTGGTAGATCTCGTGCTGTGCTGTTTAGTTCTGTGCTGTGCTGTTTAGTTCTGTGCTGTGCTGTGCTGTGCTGTGCTGTGCTGTGCTGTGCTGTGTTCTGCAGTATCAGTCCAGTGGTGCTGTGTGCTGTGCTCTGTCCTTCTGAGGTCAGTGGTGCTGCTGGGTCCTGTGCTGTGTCCTGTTCAGTCCAGTGGTGCTGTGTCCTGTGCTCTGTGCTTCTAAGGGCATAGTTATTTCCCCAATATTCCCCTGTGTTTAAAAAAATAAAAAAAAGTTTTTTTAAAAAATACCAAAAACTACTTTAATTTTTTTTAATTACCACAAAATTTGCACAACCAATCCTGCAGTATAAGCCCATTGGTACTGCAATATTACCAAGTTCACACATTCAGCAGTAAAAGTCCAGTGGTACTGCAATATTACAAAGTTTACACATTCTGCAGTATCAGTCCAGTGGTGCTGTGTCCTGTGCTCTGTCCTGCTGAGTTCCGTAGTGCTGCTGGGTCCTGTGCCGTGTCCTGTTCAGTCCAGTGGTGCTGTGTCCTGTGCTCTGTGCTTCTAAGGGCATAGTTATTTCCCCATTATTCCCAAGTTTTTAAAAAATAAAAAAAAAGTAAAAAAAAATAAAAAATTTAAAAAAAAAAAAAAATATATAATAATTATAACCAAATTTGCAAAACCAATCCAGCAGTATAAGTCCATTGGTACTGCAATATTACAAAGTTCACACATTCTGCAGTATCAGTCCAGTGGTGCTGTGTCCTGTGCTCTGTCCTGCTGAGGTCCGTAGTGCTGCTGGGTCCTGTGCCGTGTCCTGTTCAGTCCAGTGGTGCTGTGTCCTGTGCTCTGTGCTTCTAAGGGCATAGTTATTTCCCCATTATTCCCAAGTTTTTAAAAAATAAAAAAAAGTAAAAAAAAAAAAAAAATAAAAAAAAAAAAAAATAAATATAATAATTATAACCAAATTTGCAAAACCAATCCAGCAGTATAAGTCCATTGGTACTGCAATATTACAAAGTTCACACATTCTGCAGTATCAGTCCAGTGGTGCTGTGTCCTGTGCTCTGTCCTGCTGAGTTCCGTAGTGCTGCTGGGTCCTGTGCCGTGTCCTGTTCAGTCCAGTGGTGCTGTGTCCTGTGCTCTGTGCTTCTAAGGGCATAGTTATTTCCCCACTATTCCCAAGTTTTTTAAAAATAAAAAAAAAGTAAAAAAAAATAAAAAATTAAAAAAAAAAAAAATATATAATAATTATAACCAAATTTGCAAAACCAATCCAGCAGTATAAGTCCATTGGTACTGCAATATTACCAAGTTCACACATTCTGCAGTATCTTGTGCTACATATAATGGAGACCAAAAATTTGGAGGATAAAGTAGGGAAAGATCAAGACCCACTTCCTCCTAATGCTGAAGCTGCTGCCACTAGTCATGACATAGACGATGAAATGCCATCAACGTCGTCTTCCAAGCCCGATGCCCAATCTCGTAGTACCGGGCATGTAAAATCCAAAAAGCCCAAGTTAAGAAAAAGTAGCAAAAAGAGAAACTTAAAATCATCTGAGGAGAAACGTAAAGTTGCCAATATGCCATTTACGACACGGAGTGGCAAGGAACGGCTTAGGCCCTGGCCCGTGTTCATGACTAGTGGTTCAGCTTCACCCACGGATCTTAGCCCTCCTCCTCCTCCCCCCCCCTACAAAAAATTGAAGAGAGTTATGCTGTCAGCAACAAAACAGCAAACAACTCTGCCTTCTAAAGAGAAATTATCACAAATCCACAAGGCGAGTCCAAGGATGTTGGTGGTTGTCAAGCCTGACCTTCCCATCACTGTACGGGAAGAGGTGGCTCGGGAGGAGGCTATTGATGATGTAGCTGGCGCTGTGGAGGAACTTGATGATGAGGATGGTGATGTGGTTATTGTAAATGAGGCACCAGGGGGGGAAACAGCTGATGTCCATGGGATGAAAAAGCCCATCGTCATGCCTGGTCAGAAGACCAAAAAATGCACCTCTTCGGTCTGGAGTTATTTTTATCCAAATCCAGACAACCAATGTATGGCCATATGTAGCTTATGTAAAGCTCAAATAAGCAGGGGTAAGGATCTTGCCCACCTAGGAACATCCTCCCTTATACGTGACCTGAATAACCTTCATAGTTCAGTGGTTAGTTCAGGAACTGGGGCTAGGACCCTCATTGGTACAGGGACACCTAAATCCCGTGGTCCAGTTGGATACACACCAGCAACACCCTCCTCGTCAACTTCCTCCACAATCTCCATCAGATTCAGTCCTGCAGCCCAAGTCAGCAGCCAGACTGAGTCCTCCTCAATACGGGATTCATCCGAGGAATCCTGCAGCTGTACGCCTACTACTGCCACTGCTGCTGTTGCTGCTGTTAGTCGGTCATCTTCCCAGAGGGGAAGTCGTAAGACCGCTAAGTCTTTCACAAAACAATTGACCGTCCAACAGTCGTTTGCCATGACCACAAAATACGATAGTAGTCACCCTATTGCAAAGCGTATAACTGCGGCTGTAACTGCAATGTTGGTGTTAGACGTGCGCCCGGTGTCCGCCATCAGTGGAGTGGGATTTAGAGGGTTGATGGAGGTATTGTGTCCCCGGTACCAAATCCCCTCGAGATTCCACTTCACTAGGCAGGCGATACCAAAAATGTACAGAGAAGTACGATCAAGTGTCCTCAGTGCTCTTAAAAATGCGGTTGTACCCACTGTCCACTTAACCACGGACATGTGGACAAGTGGTTCTGGGCAAACGAAGGACTATATGACTGTGACAGCCCACTGGGTAGATGCATCCCCTTCCGCAGCAACAGCAACAGCTGCATCAGTAGCAGCATCTACAAAATGGCGGCTCATGCAAAGGCAGGCAACATTGTGTATTACAGGCTTTAATAAGAGGCACAACGCTGACAACATATTAGAGAAAATGAGGGAAATTATCTCCCAGTGGCTTACCCCACTTAGACTCTCATGGGGATTTGTGGTGTCAGACAATGCCAGTAACATTGTGCGTGCATTAAATATGGGCAATTTCCAGCACGTCCCATGTTTTGCCCACACCATTAATTTGGTGGTGCAGCATTACCTCAAGAGTGACAGGGGTGTGCAGGAGATGCTTGCGGTGGCGCGCAAAATTGCTGGACACTTTCGGCATTCAGCCAGTGCCTACCGCAGACTAGAGGCACATCAAAAAAGCATGAACCTGCCCTGCCATCACCTCAAACAAGAGGTTGTGACGCGCTGGAACTCCACCCTCTATATGCTGCAGAGGATGGAGGAGCAGCAAAAGGCCATTCAGGCCTACACAGCCACCTACGACATAGGCAAAGGAGTGGGGATGCGCCTCAGTCAAGCGCAGTGGAGACTGATTTCCGTGTTGTGCAAGGTTCTGCAGCCATTTGAACTTGCCACACGAGAAGTCAGTTCCGACACTGCCAGCTTGAGTCAGGTCATTCCCCTGATCAGGCTGTTGCAGAAGCAGCTGGAGAAAATGAGGGAGGAGCTGGTAAGCCATTGCGATTACACCAAGCATGTAGCTCTTGTGGATGTAGCCCTTCGTACGCTTTGCCAGGATCCGAGGGTGGTCACTCTTTTAAAGTCAGAGGAATACATTCTGGCCACCGTGCTCGATCCTCGGTTTAAAGCGTATGTTGTGTCTCTGTTTCCGGCGGACACAAGTCTACAGCGGTGCAAAGACCTGCTGGTCAGGAGATTGTCCTCTGAAGAGGACCGTGACATGCCAACAGCTCCACCCTCATTTTCTTCCACATCTATGGCTGCGAGGAAAAAGCTCAGTTTTCCCAAAAGAGGCACTGGCGGGGATGCTGATAACATCTGGTCCGGACTGAAGGACCTGCCAACCATTGCAGACATGTCTACTCTCGCTGCATTGGATGCTGTCACAATAGAAAAAATTGTGGATGATTACTTTGCTGACACCATCCAAGTAGACATGTCAGACAGTCCATATTGTTACTGGCAGGAAAAAAAGGCAGTTTGGAAGCCCCTGTACAAACTGACTCTATTTTACCTGAGTTGTCCCCCCTCCAGTGTGTACTCAGAAAGAGTTTTTAGTGCAGCGGGGAACCTGGTCAGTGAGCGGCGAAGGAGGTTGCTTCCTCACAACGTTGAAAAAATGATGTTTATAAAAATGAATAATCAATTCCTCAATGAAGTACAGCACTGCCCTCCAGATACTACAGAGGGACCTGTGGTTGTGGAGTCCAGCGGGGACGAATTGATAATGTGTGATGAGGAGGAAGTACACACTGTAGGGGGAGAGGAATCAGAGGTTGAGGATGAGGACGACATCTTGCCTCAGTAGAGCCTGTTTAGTCTGTACAGGGAGAGATGAATAGCTTTTTTGGTGTGGGGGCCCAAACAAACCAATCATTTCAGCCAAAGTTGTTTGGTAGGTCCTGTCGCTGAAATGATTGGTTTGTTAAAGTGTGCATGTCCTATTTCAACAACATAAGGGTGGGTGTGAGGGCCCAAGGACAATTCCATCTTAGAACTTTTTTTTTGGCATTATATGACCAATCAACAGTCGTTTGCCATGTTCAAAAAGTAAAACCAAATTTTAAAAAATTCAAGAAATTAAACCAAAAGTAAAATGCCGTGTCATAATTTAAAACAAGAGTTTTTGACGTGCTCTAAAACTACTGTATTGTTGTTTATATTTTATAAACACTACACTTGAAAGCTTGAGTCTTTCAATAAAAAAGTAACTGTCCATTGCACGAATATTTGCAACAGGGACAATTTTAGGGTTAAGAAAGCCAACTAATAACACTTCGACGCTGTCTGTCTTTATAAACACTACACTTGGAAGTTGGAGGAGGTATTGTGGCCCCGGCACCAAATTTACTACCGGGGCCACTCCACTGTGCAGTCCATATTTAGGTGTATCAGATATTAAACAACGGTGACAGTTGATGCCCAATTTTTTAATTATATTGTGGCCTCGGTACCAAATTGTGTACCGGGGCCACCACACTACGCAGTCCAGATACTTGTTTGGTGGAATTCAGACCAGTTGAGGGTTTTATTATTATATTGTGGGGACCACTCTATCTATACCACACTACAACTCTATACCACTCTATTTCATACTTTAATTCTATTTAATACTTTAATTCTATTTCATACTTTAATTCTATTTAACACTTTAATTCTATTTCATACTTTAATTCTATTTAATACTTTAATTCTATTACTAATTACCATAAAGAGGAACTGCCGCTTCTATTTAATACTTTAATTCTATTAGTAGTTACCATAAAGAGGAACAAAATAAACCAATTTTACCAAAAGTATAATATGACTTAGACTTACAAACACTACACTTGAAAGATGGTGCCTTTAAATGAAAAAGTCAGTCTTCATTGCACGACTATGTGCAACAGGGACAGTTTTTTGGTTTACAAAGTCAACCAATAACACTTGGACCCTGTCTGTCTTTAACATACTTGATGGGATCTCAATGACGAATTGTCTGTACCATGTTTGGAGGAGGTATTGTGGCCCCGGTATCAAATTGGGTACCGGGGCCACCCAAATACGCAGTCCAGATACTTGTTTGGTGGAATTCTGACACGTGGAGGGTGTATTTATTTTATTGTGGCCCCGGTATCAAATTGGGTACCGGGGCTACCCCACTACGCAGTCCAGATACTTGTTTGGTGGAATTCTGACACGTGGAGGGTGTATTTATTTTATTGTGGCCCCGGTATCAAATTGGGTACCGGGGCCACCCCACTACGCAGTCCAGATACTTGTTTGGTGGAATTCTGACACGTGGAGGGTTTTTTAATTATATTGTGGCCTCGGTACCAAATTGTGTACCGGGGCCACCACACTACGCAGTCAAGATAGATAGATGCGTATCATAGATAAAGTACATTCAGTGGTGTGGGCCAAATTGAAAAATATTCAAAATGCACTGACATTATCAAAAACAAGAGGTTGTCACACGCTAAAACTCCAACATGTATATGATGGAGAGGATGGAGGAGCAGCCGTATGTGTAGTGTAATGCAGACCCGTTGAAGGTTTTTTATATATTTTATTGTGGTGCCCAGTGCCCACTCCTCTAGGCAGTCCAGGTACATTTATTGGTGCGATTCATAAAAGTTCAGGGTTTTTAATATATTGTGGTGACCCACTCCTCTACGCAGTCCAGGTACATTTATTGGTGCGAATCAAACAAGTTGATGGTTTTCTTATTATATATATTGTGGTGACCCACTCCTCTACGCAGTCCAGAAAGATACCTTGTTGCAACGTTTTGGACTAATAACTATATTGTGAGGTGTTCAGAATACACTGTAAATTAGTGGAAATGCTTGTTATTGAATGTTATTGAGGTTAATAATAGCCTAGGAGTGAAAATAAGCCCAAAAACTTGATTTTTAAACTTTTTATGTTTTTTTCAAAAAAAATCCGAATCCAAAACCTTAAATCCGAACCGAGACCTTTCGTCAAGTGTTTTGCGAGACAAATCCGAACCCCAAAAATAACGAAAATCCGGATCCAAAACACAAAACACGAGACCTCAAAAGTCGCCGGTGCACATCCCTAATTCCTAAAGTATATTACATGCTCCAGGAGATAAAGTAATGTACTCTTTTAGTCAAGTTTGTCCTTCGATTTGCGTCACTGCAAGGTTCATGTGTTAACACTTGGGGGTATATTTATTAAACTGCGGGTATGAAAAAGTGGAGATGTTGCCTATAGCAACCAATCAGATTCTAGTCTTCATTTATTCAGTACATTCTACAAAACGACAACTAGAATCGGATTGGTTGCTATAGGCAACATTTCTACCTTTTCAAACCTGCAGTTTAGTAAATATACCCTTTGCTATGATGGGGTTTGGGACGAATGCTCATTAAGGGGTCTATTTATGACCCTTCGCTTTTTTCAGTAGAAACTTTTCAATCCTTATCTCCTTGATAAGGACTGAAAAGTAACGGCAATGTATTAAAAAAATATCTCAGGGACAGCAGTGCCGATAACCTGCTGTCCCTGAGAAGTGACTCACCAGAGTATCGCAGTCTTTTCTCATTGATTAAAGCTGCGGTTATCTTCTCTTTATTTTTATTTTTTTGTTAGTGCGCATGCCTCAACCGAAAACTTGGGGCATGCGCACTAACATCCTGGACGGCAAAAGGTAAGTCATGTGACAGGGAGGGATCACATGATCCCTCCACACATGCGCTATCCAGCTCTGCTCTTCAGAGCAGAGCTGAAAGCTGCGAAATATTTCAGTAATGTTAATGTTCGCCAGCTTCAGATGGCGTACATTAACATGTAAAAAAAGAGAAATATTTCACTGGCCACACGTTGATACATAGCGTTACTGAGCACTCCCCATACACTGCTATGAGGAGTGCTCAGAAAAAGTTAATAGATGCAAAGCAGCAGATATCTGAGATATCTGCTGCGAAGCTACAATAATACATAATGATTTACCGGTAAATCATTACAACAGTTTTCGGGGATTTACAAGGGGGGATAACTTTGATAAATAGGCCCCTAGGTACATTGTACACAATGCTGCAGGGAAGCTTGAGAACACGCTACGAACGCGCTCTAGTAAAAGCAAAAACAAAGTACAAGGAATTGTCTATGCTTTTAACTAGAGGTCTTCACTGACCCCTGTGTTCTGGTTTTAGTTTTGGTTTTGGATCTAAATTAACTTCGTGTTTTGGTTTCGGTTTTGGCAAAATCGCCCTTGCGTGTTTTGGATCCCGATTTTTTTCCTAAAATCCCTAGCTCAATAAGACTAATTTTAAGTCATTTGCAAGACTGCAAAAGACATTTAGAAGACTAAGGGGCACATTTATCATTCATCGGCAAAAATGATAAATAGTTATCAATCCTTATCGCATGGATAAGGATTGAACTATTTCTCAAATTTATTAAAAACGGATCACAGAAACAGCAGTTCCGAACTGCTGTTTCTGTGATAAAAAAAAAATCACACTTACCCCCCTCTTCGGGACGTGCTGTCTCCGGATCTCCTCCTGGTCATCTTTGTTGCTCTTCATACATTAATTGCGCATGTGCAGTTCGAAGAACTGCACATACGCACAAAGATCCCTGCTCTGTCTCTGCAACTATCGTTGCAGAGAGAGAGCTGTGAGTGACAGGGAGGGATCATGTGATCCCTCCACACATTCTCTGTCCAGCTCTGCTCTTCGGAGCAGAGCTGACAGTGCTCAGATTTTTCATTCATGATAATGTACGCCAGCTTGTTTTTTCGGAACTTGTTACATTGCGGCTGGGAGCAGTCACCATACTGTTGAATGGTGACTGCTTCCAAAAACGAAGAGGAGTGCAAAGCAGCAGATATCCATGATATCTGCTGCAATGCATCTTTCATAAATATCCGGAGGACACTGTGGGACCTTAATTTCACGGTAAGTGCACGATAGTGCACTACCGTGCTTTCTTAAATATGCCCCTAAGCCTGCCAGCCCTATTATTTCTATTTCAGCAATGACAATTAGCAATGGAGCTCTCCTCTTTGTATGTTACCTATATAACACAGTACAATGTGACTGCAGATTTAGAAGACCAAGCCTGCCAGCCCTATTATTTCTATTTCAGCAATGACAATTAGCAGTGGAGCAATGGAGCTCTCCTGAATGTCACTGGAGACTTTGAAGAACACTGCTACCCATCCTCTTTCTTTTCTACCTATGACGCTGCCCAACTGCACTACAGACTGCCAAGAACTGTGCTACCCCTTTTGTGTCCCTTTGTGAAATTTCACTGGATTGCCGTGGAGGGCGGTACTTATAGAATCCAAAGTTTGCAAGATCCGAGATCCGACGATGTAACAATGACGTTTTGTCTTGTTTCCAATTCCGAGGGCGTGCGAAAGTACTGCTAAGTTCGGGTGTGTTCGGTTCTCTGGGAACCGAGCCTGAGCATCTCTACTTTCAACAGGCATTTTTTTCCAACTCCTACAAGCCCTAACACTGGGCTAAGTGTTATATTGACTGTCAATTGGCTTCTAGATCATTAGAAGGTGCTGGGATGTTTATGGTCTATTTGAAAACAGCACTCTTTATTCGCTTCCTAATAGTGCAGTTTTACTTCAATAAGCTGTTATGCTGGCAGCTTTTCACAGTTGCTCTTCCCAGCATTCAATACTATGACAAAACACATTATTACAACCATTTCATAGAATGTAGAGATAACCTGTCTACATATAACAACCCAGAGTAGAGATGTTACTAATGAGAACATAAGTAGCCAATCAGCTGACACATCCTCCTGCTTTGGATATTAAACATGCAATGTATACCTTTAATTAATAAGAAAGAGACTTTTAAATGGCCAAAAGACAAATATTTTTATTTAAATTTGAAATAATCTGGAATGATTGCAAAAAACACACTGAAAGACGCCATCACTAGCCAAAATACAAATATATTGGGGTGATCTTTGGCCCTCTGTACAAAGAACCTCAAATCTTGCTCACACACTCCTTGGCCTTGAACTGTACCCTCAGTAGGGTGGTATTGTTGTGCACATTAGCCGCAGTGAGGAGGGATCACCCTGTTGGCTGCTAATGTGCAGCCTGTTTGGCTAGCGGCTTTACTCTTCTGACTCAGCTGTGATCCATCTCCAACTTAAGACATATTGGCACAATAGAATGTTATGTAATGCCTGCCCTTTCCTTGGTTAAATAAAAGTCTAACGTCACAGCCAACATTTTTAAATAGTTCTCACAAACACTTTGTTCTTGAATCTAAATAAGTGAAGTGGCAAGGAATATTTTTCACATGTAACACCCCCTTCCCAGGTGTGTCTGTGGGAAGTAGCGTGTGTAATTTTTATCAATCATTACCTTAATATCTTCTGCGCAGTGCCTCCACCTTGGTCAGGATTCAGTAGTTTCTTCATTGGATAATGTTTAGTGAATCCGCAACACCAGAGGGAGACTAAGGTACCCTCTGCCCACCTATTTACGACCTCAGACACACCAATGAAATCTCAATACTCCAAACTGGTCTTTAGAAGCCATACTGGCACGTTTACTTGCGGAGGAGTAGGCCACTAAAGATTTAAGTTTTGTTTTGTTCTCAAAAATATACTTCACCATAGAAAAGGTCAATTTAGAGGTCGATATGTAACACTGAAAACACTTGAAACTTTTGGCAAGAATTAACACAGGAATATTCTAAGACAGTAGCAAAATGTATATGAATACTTAAACACAATTTGTTTCTCCACTTTCTATACTCGGTCGCACTTAGGGGTCCCTCTGACCCACTTAATCTATAAACTTGTCAAAATATGCACAATAGTCTAGTCACATAAATAGCGTCTTTTGATAATAAATCACATTTAACCTAACTTTGAGCAGAGGTATATAAATCATTCAATATAACTTAGAAACATGGACAAATGTTCCAATCCTTGAAGTCAAAAAGTGGCAAAGATGTTGATCATTGTCACTTGCTCCTGACCTTGACGTTCACAAATACGATATGAAGGAATCAATCAATATCACAGACTCTGGGCTTTACAACACACACAAGATCATCTGCAAGTACACTGTTTGGTATCTTTTCCTGGTAGAATAATATATTTCTCATGTAGGTCTATTAAATAACACTCCTTCTCTTTCACATAAGATCCCTCCAAACTGGATGCAGAAAGACATGTAGTAAATGCTGGTGTTCCCTCCTTATTTCTGTGATAATGCAGCTAACTTTCTCCTTTCTGTAAAATGTATCACAATTCACACTAAAAAAAACTTTGCTTTTAGGGTTTTACACATATCTATGTCCCAAGTTTCCTATCTATCTCTCCCAGCACTATACCCTAGATACTAAAGCATGATTCTCCAACAGGGTTTTTACACATAAATATTCAGGTTTCTCCACCAGTTCCCTGTCTAACTAGCAGTAATACAAGCCTCAGTCCATGTAAATAAGTAATATAACAATTGGTTTCTACTTATTCCACAGGTCTCCAGCTTCCACTGGCAGCATGGCAACTCTGCTCTTTGATTCTGACAAGACCTTCTCTCTTTCTCTCTCTCTCTCTCTCTCTGACAGATCTTGGAGCACTACAATCCCCATCTTTTTATATTTACTGGATTTGGTTCTAATATACATTTTTGCATTTTAAATACTACTGTCCAATAAACATAAAAACATAAATTTTTCAGAAGAATAAAAAGAAATAGTAAAAATAACATCTAACATGCAGAAAAAGGTAGGGACATTTCTGGGGACTAAACTTTCTAGGGACAAATCCCATCTTGTACTATTTTGTTCCTTGTATGCTCCATTCAGAACCTACAATGTGCATACAATGTAAATAAAAAGTGTTCATAAAATGAATGAGGCCTGTCATGTTTCAGAAAAAGTGCTTTACATAGTCCTATTTCTGTCCTTAAACGAACCTCTATACCCCATCCACCTGGGTGATCTGATGGAGAGCGAAATATCTCTGGGTACTGAGGAGTAATCTCAGGATTTCTATAAGGGGATTTCCACATACTTGACTAACACATACTTGACTTACACTATAGCACCTACCCCAATAAGCCTGAAAATTGAGATTGCCGATGTACCAGTGCACTTACCAGTACAGGGAAGTAGTAAGTATATTCCTACAAAAAACACTGTGTCCTACAACTAGTCAATCTAGAAATTGAGAGCTGTATTGAGCCCTGTGATGTCCTATATATGATGTCTGGAGCTGTGTCAGATGACCACAATTAAGTTGGTGAGGAGTAGGGTTGTGTAAGGAAAGCTTAATCATAACAATTTCTTAAAAATATATACAATAACTCATAAATGTGTCAAAATGTCAGTGTTTTAGATTGGTAAAAAGTACTATCCCTCTCTAGTGTACAGGGATCACAGACATTGTTCCATCATTGAATGATGTGCATTGGACCGATAATCGTTCATTGCTGGAGAGTACACACTAATGTGATATTGGGCCTTAATGGCTGTTTATCATGTACTTGGCCCAATAATCAGCTGAAAACCCTGTAGTGTGTACCCAGCCTTGAACAGAGGTTACTAGAATGTACCCTGTATATATCATGATTGCAATAAATTTCTTAATAATTTTATTGTGAGGGAATTTTTGTTTTTGCCTAACCTTATTATAGTCCCCCTTCATGCAGCTCAGCTTGTGAAGGGGGAACTCTGTACACCTAACAGTGGTGCACGCCAGTGTATTTGAAGGGGATGGAGGGCAGCCTAGCACTGTGTAAAGCAATTGCTGCACCCTATGCATGAAAGCCATGCCCACTCCAGTTGTGTGTTGGCACTGTACGCAGCAGGTTGGCTGCACATACATCGCCCTGCCTCTTAAAACATCTGTCTCTGCCTACCATCTACTATATGAGGCCACTTTCAGAATATCTTCCAGGGCCACTTAAAGTTCACAAAACACCCCTGATAGCTCTCCAAGGTCCGCCCAGACTGTATCTTGCAAGATGCGCTTAGTTGTACTGACCCAGTAGCAAAATATCCCTGGAAATTGTTTTCAAATGTTGGCGACTATCCTTCAGGTATTTCTGAAATATTTTGAGTTGCTCTCCTTTATCAGTCACTGAAGTGACATGGGTGAAATGCTTTACAATAATAAGCCACTGATTGCTCCAGTATTATGACCCTTTGCTTTGAAACAAATGGAGCATTGCTATGAACTGAAAAATTCTACAAATACAACAAATGTGGTCAATTGCAATCAATTTAATAAAATCTGATCGTTTACAAAACAAATGAGAGATCCATTCAACCTTTTTCCCTTTACACATCTGCTATTAGTACCGAATGGTCTGCATGTCGGGTATTATATTGTAAAAGAGTATTGTATGTATGAGTAGCATGTGAATAAAGTGTCAATCTAACTAAAGCTGGGTGTGATATTGGGCAATTGATCAAATATCTCAGCATATGTAGCCTCAAAATAAGAATGAGACCCCAAAATAATATGATCAAGGCTGGGATACTTCAGGCGCGGGGCACACAGGCGGCCGCATCTCATTACACGGGATGCGGCCGCATCCCGTGTCATGTGATGCGGCCGCCTGTGCGCTGATGCGGCCACACCTGATGTCATCAGATGCGGCCGCAGGTAAAAATACGGATAAATTGCATCGGGGGGGCGGCCAGCCCTAAAAGCGGAAAGTCTGAGCGGCCCGGGGGGGCGATGCCCCCTTGCCCCCCGGCCCAGCCCGCCCCTGATCAATGTTTGAGCAACTGTTGGCAAGTAGGGTTGGAAGATGTTATTGGCTGACCATATATATGGCTAAAAGAACTGGCTCCATTAACACCAAACGGGATCCAGCTGTTTGGAACTCACCTGGTGTGAGCTCCAAACAGCTGGGCAGTGCGGTGGCTTAGTGGTTAGCATTTCTGCCTCACAGTGCTGGGGTAGTAAATTTGATTCCTAACCATGGCCTTATCTGTGTTTCTCTGTGTTTGCATAGGTTTTCTCCAGGTGCTTTGGTTTCCTCCACCTCTCCAATAACATACTAGCAGGTTAATTGGCAGCTATCAAATTGAGCCTAGCCTGTGTGTGTGTTAGGGAATTTAGACTGTAAGCTCAAATGGGACAGGAACTGATGTGAGTGACAAATATTCAATGTACAGACCTGCGGAATTGGTGGCGCTATATATATAAATGAAGAAGATGGTGTTGCAAAAGTACAAGCCCCAGCATACTTTGCCAGTAGGTAGCCTTCAGATAGTTGGCAGGGCATGCTGGGACTTGTAGATTCACAACACCTGGAGGTGTTGGCCAGGCTTGTTATAAATGGTTTTATTTTCAGCTTAAACTTGTCTCCTGATTTCCTGAAATGCAGTTTATCCAGCAGGGCCTACTTTTAAAAATAGTAATAAAGATAATATTTTGATTATTTTATTTGTCCAGGCTATTCTCTACGCTCACAACACAGAGAATAATCTCAATATCACTATGGGGACTTCAGATTGGCTTCTGTACAACATAGAGGATTCCAGGATATTACCTGCAGACGTATAGTTTTGTTGTCCAAAGGCTTTTATACTTTGTAGCGCTTACGAGTGTATTTATCCTGATTCTGTAATCTTGTTGGGGGTTGGTACCTGGATTACTGTACAGAGTGGTAATAAATACCAGCTGCTAAAAGCCACTTATCGACACAGCAATGCTAGTGCAAACAACAGTGTGTACACAGCAAGCAACACAAGTAGTGTGGAATAATTGTGTCACCAAGCAAGGGCAGCTGACCTATGATAGCACTATGTGTGCGGTGTTCACAGTTAGTTACCACATGTCAATGTAATTTCCAGGAAGGATTAGATGCTTCTTATGCTTTTTAGCACATCGCACCCAGTTCAGGGTTCACTACAATCCTCATCAATACATGTTAACTGAATACAATTGTTAGGGGGCTCCTTTAGATTGTAAATTTTCATCAAATAAAGACCATGGAATAAGAACAGCACAGTGGCTTAGTGGTTAGCACTTCTGCCTCACAGCACTGGGGCCATGGGTTCAATTCTCGACCATGGCCTTATCTGTGTGGACTTTGTATGTTCTCCCCGTGTTCAAGTTGGTTTCCTTCCAAAAACATACTTGTAGGTTAATTGGCTGCTATCAAAATTGACCCTAGTCTCTCTGTCTGTCTCTGTCTGTGTGTTAGGGAATTTAGACTGTAAGTTCCAATGGGGCAGGGACTGATGTGAATAAGTTCTCTGCACAGTGCTGCGGAATTAGTGGCGCTATATAAATAAATGATGATTAACAGATAACTACATATTGTATACAGAATAAGATGAATAATGATGTACTGGTCTTCAGTATTGAATATAGGGATATAGCAAGGGGCAAATCTTTTAAACACAGAAATGCCCTAGGAAATTAGGGACAGGTGGAAGCTATGAATGTTATGTATTTATATGTGTTCTAAAATAATGAATGTTTGCATCTATGTAAATCCTGCCAGGTTTCCCATCTAAAAACAAAAATCTTATTAAGTTACTTACTTGATTAGGATCATAAATGTTTCTCTCATTGTTAATGTCTTTTAGTGACTGATTATTTGCAAGAGCAGTCTTATTTATCCTAAATCTCTACTCAGTTGCTCATAAGGAGAAACAGGTCTACCGCTTGTAGATTAGAGTAAGGTGAATAATTAACATAGGGCCTGATTTAGATTTGCACGTAAGTGCATTTGTGCATTGTAAAGATGTGTCTTGGGGAAAATTGTTGCACTGTGCATTCACACAACCTGTGTCTGTATATTGAGTTGCGCGGATCTTGTGGCCACTTGCGTTTGGAAAAGCAAGTGGCCACTAGATTCTGGAGCCACTAGACACTTCAGTTGTAATAAGCACTGGTTTACTTCATTGAGCGAGTGTGATTCCATCACAGTCAGAGGGATTGGAGACAAGATCCTAACAGCAATGGAAGTCAAACAATTGCACTCTGCCTGAGAATAAAAGGTAAAACAGTAATTACAAATATTGAAGATGTTTTGTTCGTACCAGACTTAGGAACCAACTTGATTGCCATAAGTGTTCTAGAAAACAAAGGTTACAAAGTAGAATTTGCAGAAGGCAAGTGCTCTGTGAAAAATAAAAGAGGGACTGTAATAGCATAAATTACCTAATACCAGCATGTCTTAAACACTGAGGAGTGTTATGCTATGGCTACTTCTGACAATAGGTTATGTCAATAGGTTATGGGCCCAGCACCCCAAGTGAGAGGAACATGTTAAACGAGAGAAGTGCAACTTCGAATCAAAGGAAACTGCAATTCTTGCAGTATTGGAAATCAGCTGAAGATAAAGAAAGGATATCTTTAGAAGAAAACAAAACCTGGGGTAAATGTATCAATGTCCGGATTCTTCAACTCTGGCGAGATCGGCGTCTTCAGCGCTTAAATCTAAAGCGGCGCTGCCTTGTAAAGGGAAACTTCCCTTTACAAGGCAGCGCCGCTTTAAATTTAAGCGCTGAAGACGCCGATCTTGCCGGAGTTGAAGAATCCGGACATTGATACATTTACTCCCTGGACTGTTGTCGACAGGCCAGGCCACCGTAAAACAATCAAAAACATGACTTTTCTGTAAAAAGCTAAATACAGATGGATCAATTGCCCGTTAGAAGGCTCATCTATTTGAAAAGGGATTTACTCAAATGTCTGGCATTGATTACGGGGAAATCTTGCCTGTGGCAAGGGACAGTATATTGCTATAACTACATGGCATGATTTGTTGCTCTACCAGTTAGATTATAACGCTGCTTTCCTAATTGGGGAATTAGTTTAGGAAATCTATATGGAGCCCCCAGAGCATTATAATGAGGACATGTTTCCAGAGGGAAAAGTGTGTATATTAAATAAATCTCTGTATGGCTTGAAACAAATTGACTGGTGTTGGTACATTAAACTTGACAATATGTTGATTGACACAGACTTCAGAGACTGACCACTGTCTATATCACAAAATCATAGATGGAAAGCTGTTCATCATTGTTGTACATGTGGATGACTTGTAGCTAGCAGATCAGAAAAATCACATAGACAGTGTAAAAAGTCTATTGGGTAAGAATTTCAGATTGAAAGACTCAGGTCCTGCACATCACCTGTTAGGAACAAGAATTTAGCAAAATTTTAATGCTGGGACTGTCACCATAGATCAAAAAAAATTACCTGTTTGGATTAGCAGGCACATCAGTAAGCTGGGCAAGTAGGAAGCAACCTACAGTTGCTCTTTCCAGCATCAAAGCAGAGTAGATGGCTTTCACTAAAGCAGTCAAAGAAGTATTTTGGATTAAGACTTTGTGTGAACTATATCATATCAAGTAGAGATAAGACTATTGACATCAAAAGGCGACAACAGCGGTGCCATTGATTGCCAGCAAGTATCAAGCATCATAGCAGATCTAATCATACTGACTTTAGACACCATTTCTTATGAGAACTTGTGGAGAAAAAGACAGTTAGTGTATGCTACATGGCAAGTAAGCAGAATGCAGCTGATATGCTTACAAAGAGACTTGCTTCAGAAGTGTTGATTACATGTTGTGAAAAATGTGGTTTGCAACGTCATGAATATTGATATTTTTTGCATACATTATTTGTTGTGTTAACCCCATATTTTTGATTACATGAGAAGTATGTGAATGTTTATTATTAAGGCTAATGAATGGGTTTTTTGTAATCAGAGACATCTCTAAGCAAGGAGGGTGTTAAGAGATCAGTGATGTTCGCTGTCTCCGTCCCCAGTGGTCTAGGGACCGGATGTCCACACTGGCCTTCTCTGCATGCAGTAGTTTTGTTCAAGTTCCCAACTTTCTTAGTACATCCTCCCTGTGATAATGAGCAGCGTGTCTAAGCTACGTATGTGCTCATATCTTATGCTGCACAGATGTGCAACTTATAAATGTCTGCCGTGCTGAGACCTAATAGATAGCAGTTGTTACGGCAATAGGGTTTCTGGGATCCATCTTGGGATCCTTGGGGCTACCTATAGTAGGGTGAAGTGGAAATTAGGAGGCCGGGTGACGTTCTTGCTCATAGAGGGAGGATGTGCTCTATTCGTGACTAGAAACGACAGGAGGAGGAATGCTGGGCTGGACTTCATAGTGGAATAACCGACTGGAACCTGGACACAGGAACAGAGAGACAGAACCCACGGCCAGGGACTCCTTACTCCCAAAGGTCCAGGAACTCAGATGTTTACTGTACCAAGACTGGGACTGGGAAGGCTTACAACTCAGGTAGAATATCAGGGGTGGGTACCGCCTGGATTAAATAGCCTGGAACTAGCTCTGGGTAACTCAGAACCTGCCACAAGTTAAGAATTTAGGGTGAGCAACCCCAAAAGGATCAGACCACCCGGAACCCAGAACCTGGTCAAGCCTAGAACTGGAAACCCATACCCAGAGTCGTAGAGATGGCTCCAGGAGTTGGAAGACTCAGAGCAGCAACCTACTACCCCGAAGACTAGTAGGAGTCAGAGGAGTAGGCAAATGTGAGCTGGATCCACATGAGGGGTTATTAGCTGGACTTTATACAACAGCAGCTAGTAACACTGGAGTAGCAGAATTGACGCTGAATCCACACAAGTTAATAGCTGGACTTTGTACAACAGCAAATGGTAAAACTGAAATAGCAGAAGGAAGCTTGCATCCACACAAAGAGTTAATGGTTGAAGTACGCAGAGCAGCAGATAGTAACACAGGATTAGCAGAAAGAACAGCAAACAAATAACAACAGTGGTAAGCTGGAACCAGGAACTAGGAAAGTATTGCACTGGAAATTAGTTGAGTGTAGGAGGTAACTTTTATAGTCTGCAGAGGGAGCTATTGGTGGATAAAGTCAGGTGCTCAGAATAGGCAGGATGTAGCAAAATGACTCATCCAAGATGGTAGCCTCCAGTGCAGCTGACAGAGGTCACGCTTTGTCCCAGGATTTAGAATGTTGCATTCTGACAGGACAGAGATGCACAGCGAAAACGATACCACTGAGTGGCATAAATAGGGCTAAGACCCCAGTTTATGACAGCATTACTACATGCTGTGTAGTTCATAGTGCATATATCTAAATAAGTCCTTGTATTCCCCAATAGTGCCTGCTGCATGCATCTGTATACCTGCAACAGTTACTTCACGTTATATGAATGTATATACCTGCATCCTGCATGCAATATACATTACTGTATCCCGGCGGTTCCCAAACTGTGCGCCGCGGCTCCCAGGGGTGCCGCGGCACTGTCACTGGGGTGCTGCGGGCCAGCCATATAAAAAAAAAGAAAGAACACAGTAACTTACCAATCCGCCGGGCACCGGGACCCAGTAGACTCCTCTCTCTCGCAGCAGCTGTCACTGACGTCGATATTCAGTAACAGCTGCTGCGGGAGAGAGGAGGCTGCTAGGTCCCGGCACCCGGCGGATTGCTAAGTTACTGTGTTCTTTCTTTTTTTTTTATATGGCTGGCCAACGGCAGAGGAGTTAGAGGGATCAAGACAGCGGGGCAGAGGAGAGGCAGAGGAGGGTGACAGCAGGGCAGAGGAGAGGCAGAGGAGGGTGACAGCGGGGCAGAGGAGAGGCAGAGGAGGGTGACAGCGGGGCAGAGGAGAGGCAGAGGAGGGTGACAGCGGGGCAGAGGAGAGGCAGAGGAGAGTGACAGCAGGGGCAGAGGAGAGTGACAGCGGGGCAGAGGAGAGTGACAGCGGGGCAGAGGAGTGAGAGGGATCGTGACAGCAGGGCAGAGGAGGGTGACAGCAGGGGCAGAGGAGGGTGACAGCAGGGGCAGAGGAGTGTGACAGCAGGGGCAGAGGAGTGTGACAGCGGGGCAGAGGAGAGGGGCAGTGGAGGGGGACACAGCGTGAGAGGGGCAGTGGAGGGGGACACAGCGTGAGAGGGGCAGTGGAGGGGGACACAGCGTGAGAGGGGCAGTGGAGGGGGACACAGCGTGAGAAGGGCAGTGGAGGGGGACACAGCGTGAGAGGGGCAGTGGAGGGGGACACAGCATGAGAGAGGGCAGAGGAGGAGGACAGAGTGAGAGAGGGCAGAGGAGGGGACAGCGTGTGAGAGGGCAGAGGAGGGGACAGCGTGTGAGAGGGCAGAGGAGGGGGACAGCGTGAGAGAGGGCAGAGGAGGGGGACAGCGTGACAGAGTGCAGAGAGAAGGGGGACAGCGTGACAGAGTGCAGAGGAGGGGGACAGCGTGACAGAGAGCAGAGGAGGGGGGACAGCGTGACAGAGGGCAGAGGGGGCAGTGTGAGAGGGGGCAGTGTGTCTGGATGCAGAGGGGGCAGTGTGTCTGGATGCAAAGGGGGCAGAGTGTCTGGATGCAGAGGGGGCATTTTTGCAACTAAATAAGTATTTCTGTCCTGACCTAAATACTTATTACAATTTTTGACCCAAATACTTCTAAAACAGGACTGCTCAATAATTATATTGGAGGGGTGCCTTGAAAAAATTTGGAGACTCTAAGGGTGCCGCGAACTGCAAAAGTTTGGGAACCACTGCTGTATCCTGTTAAATAAGCCAACGTTCCTGGTTAAGTTTGCAACCATGTGGATTCACCTCCTTCTCCCATTCTACTGCCACCTATTACAAACATCTGTCAATAGGTCATGCCACTATTATTAAGGGTTGCTCGCAGGGGTTGGCTGGGCTGTTCCCATAGTTGGCTACCTTGGGCTGGGTCACTGGGCCATCTGCATTTTTTTTCCTTTAAAATAGGCTGCTGAGTTGAGTCCTGCCCCCGGGCTGAAAGTTGCCAGCCCTCAGCTGGTTGCTCATAGTTTTAAATCTTGAAGATGCAGCTCAAAATACAGATGTAGAAACACAAGTGTGCAGTTGCATCTCTGCCCATATTCCCCTTCACATTCTCTATTTTAATTGTGTGTTTTGATGGATTAATTCCCGAAGCATAAGAAATAGCACACGTGTGGTCCATGGAAATCCTTTATAGCACTGATACAAGAAAAATGACTATAAAATGGCCCAAGACATGAATATTGCTCAATACGCTCATTGCTTTACTGTTGTAACATAATTTAGTTTTCACTTTGTACTGTAATACTTAGGGCAGCATTTCCCACCATTCCCCTCACACACTAGCAGCAGCAGATATCTCTCTGTAGAAGTTATTCTCTGTCGGATCATAAGGGCAGTGCAGGGAATAATGTTACATGAGACCTGGTGGTGTTTTTCAGCACCTGAAAAGTAACAAGCACCTGATGCTTATGCACAGTGGAGGCAGCCGTTTTGTGAGTTGAACAAATATTCAAGACAATGCAGCCTATTCATTCGCTAGGAAGGGCGACACAACAAATTCACTGGTTCCTATGTGGAAACAACAGGAGCATTTTGTGTTTACTCAGGGTCATACATATTACATACTTGCTTACTCTCCCGAAGCTCCCGAATTTCGAGTAGCCCTCCTGGACTCCCGGGAGAGAAGGCATTCTCCCACCCATGATGGAGGAGGGGCTTAATGTTGCAATTTTCGTGCCATCAAGCCCCACCCCTGCTTTGAAATGCCGTGAATTTTGGCATGTATACGCAGGGGCGACGGTGATGCAATAGGATTGCCACGGCCCGTCCTACCCCCCGTCACATGACCTGTGCTCCAGGATCTCCAGGAGCAGAGGTTTAAAAAGTTGGCAAGTATGATATATTAGTGATTGCACTCTAGTCTGCAAACTTTCATTAGATTGCACCCATTGATCAGAGCTTCATAGAACAAGCAAAACTAAATAAATGTAAGTGAAATAAGCCATACAAAGCAATTTTTTGGCAAAATATCCTAATCTACTTGGAAATTGTTCTCTTGCTTTCCCACTTCTCACTGCTTTCCCACTTATACAAGGGGACAGAGAACGGTGCACTCTTTTCTTTTTACGTAGCAGCTGGAAGAATTTTAGGTGGGAAGAGAATGTCCTGGGGTATGAAGGCACTGTTACAGCACCCATATCATTGGCTGCTATTAAAATAACAACAACACTATACATTGTCCTCAGGCTACTGTCCTATAAGTAATCATTTTATTCATAATTAAACACATTATATATGTTATTATACAGACAAATTAGGTAAATATACATGATTCCATTATAGAACATATTTGCTTGTTTATTTAATACTTATGAGCAGACAAAATGATCATTATTAAAAACACAAATACATTTGATGTATGCTGTATGAAGTGTCCTAAAAAATATAAAGTTTTCAAAATGCTTAAGTATTTTTCAAGTATATTGTTCCTCTAAAAGGTTGTCTTTCACATGGAATGGTTTGCTTTCCAGAATAAAGGCTCTGAATTATTATAAAACACATCTTGCTTCTGACTCTAGAATATTAATTCCCGAACTGTACGTCTGGATATATTTGTGTTGGAATAGTCTGTCCAGTCTGGGGGTTTCAGTGTAATTAACGAGTGACAGGAGAAATGTTTTAAAAACATATTGATTGATATGCAAACAGGGTGATATTTCAACTGTGTATATTATTTCACGAAAATGGTTTTACAGTGTTACTATATATTAACATTGGTGTTCATTCTGGTGTGCATTTTGATTGGTGGACACGACCTCTGCATCAGTCAAGATTATAACTAGATTTTGTTGCCAGATACCACACGTGAACCTTCGACTACGGGTTGAACAATAAATTCGATACAGGTGGCAATGGTGGTTGTTGTTCCATCATTCCTAATTGACTGCAATCCAAATAATTTGATTGCAATTTAATTAGCCCACTCGAACATATTAGTTGATCAATTTGGTCAAAATAACATTTCAGGGTGTTTAAGCAACTTTAGGATATCCCACTTACTCTCTTTATCCCTCTTTTTTCTGTCGCCTCCTTTTTTTCCCCCTTTAGTTTAGTCATTTACTTTAAAGCCCAGGCTTGTGGGATGTTAATTCATTATTTACATATGTAACACATTTCTGTTCGGTATGCAGAGTTCACTCAAAAGGTGAACAAACTGTTATATTCTAATAAATAACTGTGTGCATGTGCACGGAATGCAATCTAGTAGTTAGTGGACATGTGATTAGAACACAATAAACTATTTGTAAGGGCTTAAAATCCCAAGTTTACTTTACAAGCACAAAAAAAACACTGGCTGCTCAAGGCCAACGGGAAATGTCACAGTTCTTTAAATTGATAGATGTCAAGTAGCTTTTGTCCTTGTAAGTTGCTAATCATATTCTACATATTTCATACACGTGTAAGGTGGTGGTTAAAATGGTATGATTATCGTTTTGTTCAAAATAATTTTTGAGGGCTTCTCATTAATGACAAATGTGCAAAAAATACATTACAGTCATTGCTTGGAAAGCTTTTAATTAGTGCCAACTTCCGTGTTTTTACAGTTGAGTGTCCAGTATATTCTTCTGGCAGTCAATGCAAAATTACAAGTGGGTAAGACACAGACAAAAAGAACATGAGGCTGAATGTAGAGTGTGAATGAGACTGTCGCTCTGTGCTTATAAATCGTCATTCTCTCGGGCATCTTCTGCACCTTAAGTGCAAGAAGTATTTTTTTGCTTATTAGTTTCACAGCTGCAGCATAAAATTTTGATAAAGATGTATCTTTGAGTAACATTTGAGTAACATTGGTCTCTGTTGTTAGCCTCTCCGAGTGTAGAAATGAAAAGGTTAGGGTGTTTGGAGTAGATAAATCTTATTACAGTAGTCTAGTACAGCATTGTAGGTTGCAGTTCTTTGGCTCATTACGTCTCTGGCCTGCAGAGGACACAATCTATAACATGCTATTAATCTTATTTGCAATGAGAATTGTAAAAACATAATCTTCTCACTTCATAGGCTGCTTAGTCCTTTCCACTTCTTCAATTCAAGTGCTTGGATGCTCTGTTGGTTAGCTGCCTTAGTATGAGATACGTTTAGTAATAGTTATATTTAGAGATGGTTTAAAGACCAGTCCATAAGATTTCAAGTCTAGAGTTTCAATGCAAACAGTGGAAAAAAATCCCATATTGTTTTTCCCCAACATCTCTTACTCTTTTGCTCATCGAGTTGCTGACATGTAATTCTAAAGTTCTTTCTAAGTCTTGTTTTAAAATAAACTTACATCTGTTCTGGAAAAGACTTAGGGGTAGATTTTTCAAACCTTCTCAAGGGGAAAAGTGAAGTTGTTGCCCATAGCAGTCAATCCAATTCTATCTATCATTTTCTAGACTAGATAAAT